>NC_142053.1:98378026-99009740 GCF_982192425.1 Myodes glareolus | reverse complement strand
CGACCTGACAGCTTCATGGCGGGCAGCTCTCTGACTCTGCTTCTTTCTCCCACAATTCGGTTCTGTCTTACCTACCTACCTATGTTCTGACCTATCAGGCCAGGCAGTTTTCTTTATTAATTAACCAGTGAAAGCAACAGATAGATAGAAGACTCTCCTACATCATCCCCTCTTCCTTTCCTCCATCCCTCCATTATTTTTTCTTTGATCCCTTGCTCTCTCCATCCTTTCTACCTACAATTTTGTTCTTTATTCCCTCCACATGACACTTTTCATAACTTTATATTCTCATTTTTAATATTATGAACATAGTTTTGAAGTATAGGGCTAAAAATAATACATTTTTCTTTTTGAAAAAGACCACACTATAAATAAATGACATCTGAGAGTTCAATGCACACATGAAAGTAATTTTCTAAGCAGTAGAGATGCACAAAATAATATGGGAGTAAACACACAATTCATGAACAATTTTTTCAGTTGTTTTTTTCTTTTACTTTCCTATTTGTCCTTTAATATTCCGTATGCCTAATAAAATGCATGTATTATAATGAATAAATATGATATCTCATTCTTAAAACTTTAACTATAAACTGCTGAAATTTCTAAATCTATTAGAGTAATAATACCTTTAATAGTAGAGTTAAATTGTAATCACATCATTAGATCTTTTCAAGTTGCGATTATCAAGAAGTTGTAAAATAGTGTCTTCTCCCTATGGTTATACTTTTTTCATTTATTTTATGCATTGTTCTTTCTATATATTTATATAAAATGTAAATACACAGTGACATGGAGATGATAAATTTTAAGCCTAAAAATGGCATTTTTGGTTTTTTTTGCATTTTTAGTTTTTTGGAAGTCACTATTGTCTTAGAAATTGAGAATGTAGAGTTTGGGGGAACTTATTCTTTCTATTACTGCAGACATGCTTCAGCATAGTCCTCACAGTTCAGCAGATGAAGAAACCTTCAGAACAGTTGACTACTGCATTTAGCATGCAGTGCTGAACTTAAAATATCACCCCCCCACTAACTCCTTAGAAATCTTTTTCAGAAGAGACTACCAGATATCACTGAATGTTCTTTCCGCCAGAGGTACAATGGAGTACCACGAGGTTGAGTATACTAAAGGCCCAATGATTAAGTACATTACAACTACTCACTATTGTTTGTTTATGTGCTTTGTCTGTAATACATCGCCAATTTTGCAAGTTCTGTTGTTACTAACAGTAATATTATCAGTTCCAGTAATATTCCAATGGTAGCTTTTGAAAAAACTATTTTATTAACTATTTAAAAATGTCAAACTATGTATTTTGGTCATATTCTTTTTAGCTTTCTCCTTCGATTTTCTTTTTTTCCCATACTTTATTTTTTGAAAAATTCCTTGTTTATTTTACATTCCAACCAAAGTTCTCCCACCCCCTCCCCTCTTCCCATCTCCCATTTGAGCATATTAATCCCCACTTAACTGTTACTTCAGTCAATGAGGATTTTGCTTCTCACTTATCATTATAAGTGTTTAAACGAAGTTGAATTTCAAAATGTACATATTGTTTTTGAAAGGCCAACATATCCTTGACAAGTTGCATATATAATTTAGCATAATGAAGGTTAAATTATCTCTTTAGTCATGATGATTTCATTTATTATTCTCTTTCCTATGTTTCATTGACCAAAGTACATTTGAGAGTGTATTCTTTCGGTCTTTCCCATGAGTTAGCAGAGAGAAACCTGTCTTTCAGATAGCATTTATATATAAAATTTTAAATTATGGTAATATAAATTATTTACAATAAAATTTTACTTAAATCAGTTTTCAAACTATTTTACTATAATGTTAATCTGAGAATGACTCTATAATATATATGGCAGGGATTTTTTTTTTGCTCCTTTTTTCTATTTGTTTCATGGAAAATCTGCTGAAAAATTTCACCACCATTTTCATTAAGCCATCCCAGGAGAAAGGTTAATTGTTTTTTTAACCCAATGTAGGATTCCATAAAATGTGAATTGAAAAGAGTTCAGTTTTCAGAGTGCTGTATTTGAGAATATTCAGTAGCAACAGTACTATACTTCGGGAAAATCTGAGGTGGTATCTTCTCTATTTGTGTCACCTAGACTTTGCCTTTGGGATTTCTGGCTTTCCAGAGAGTAGTGTGATATATCTTCATAAATAGTAGAAAAAGAGCAAAAAGATTTTTTTGTCTAAAATTTGTGGGAGATGATAGGCATGACTTTGGAGTTAATTAGATAATTATTGCTAATGGTATTTGTTTAGGCTTCATAGTCTCATGCAAATTCCAAGGTTCTGGTTACTCTGGATGTCTAACTAGTAAGGGATAACAATTATTGTTTAGTAGACGCAGCATAAAAGAACTTCCTTAAGCTTTTTACTATATAGAGATACTCTGACACTCTACAACATACAATTAGTCAACATTATTGAATCACATCAACGGCTTGGCTAACAAGTGGGCCCAGTTTGATTGTTAGTACTTTTTGCTCCTTGAGAGTGATCTGAGATGGAGAAATGGTATTAGCAGGAGAATATTTTTTTAAAAAATGAGTGGTTTAATCAAAGATTGCATTGGGAATTTAAGAAAGTGAATTGCCATAAAACTGCATCTATTTAGGAGAAGATTATGGTTGGGAGATTAAATTCATTTGTGACATTAATCATATTCAATAGGTTATATTGAGATTCTTCCTAATACTAGAGTATCTGTTAGATGGTAAACATGCAATATAAAAATTGCATAAGCAACACCACGTTTGCACATTGCAATGGGCACACAAATGTTTAAAGTTATTAAAGAAACAATCAAAGAGATAGTCTAAATAGTGTGATAAAGAGTGTTATACTTCACAGAAAATGCAAAGACAACAATGTAGAGTGAAGGGTGATTTGGAGAATGTCACATAAAAGGTTTGCTTCAAATGCTGATTTAAGACTCAGCAGGAATCTAGATCCCATGTAAAGTGTATTCATAGATGATAGTGGTTGAGTTACTGAAATTTATGACTATTGTTCAGACACGTTGATAGACAGTTATATGCACCGTGTCATTCCAAGAACTATGCACCTAATTTTGGATTTAATGTATCAATGAGGATCCTGAGTAGTAAAATTCAAATAACATTCCCAAGGTTACAGGGCAAGAATAAAGGAGAATATTCAGACTTTGATCTGTCTATATTCAAAGACTACTGCAAAGAAAGATATATTAGTTTTATATTATCATGGAATGAATAAGATTTCTTATACTATAATATCTGCATTAGTAAAGAAAAGACAATTCCCATTGCATAGCATTGGCCTTTGTTTTCCTTTATCTTCTGAACTTCTCTATATACAGTAGAGAAATAAATTCCCCAAGGGAACTCAGCAAGTTCAAATAATTGAAGCAAATTTGAAAGCTTTTAAAAAATATTTTGCTTAGTTTGAGCATAGAAGAGCAATAAAAGTAGATGCGGTAGGTCAGACAACTTTCCATGTAATCTTTTGAGGCTGTACAGAAGAATAGAAGAAGCACCAAATCCCTGTTGTGGCCAGCAAGCTCTAACATGATTTGCTGAGCGCCTCCATATAGCAAGCACTCTTTTGTGTACTTCTTTTCCATTTTGTCTAGGTACAGGGCTCCAAGAAGTCATTCTACTGCCATGAGAAGTCTGACATGTTTTGGGGATACCGCCTCCATTTGCAGTAGTCTGTTGCATTATTCTATAGCTCACATGCATGTTTCTACTCACCATGTCACATATCAATGTCCTCCTTGTTTTTCTGCACATAGATGGTGGTAGTATATAAGATGTATCAGGAAGTCAGAGAACAGCTTTATGGAGTCAGTTGTCTCCCTCTGCCTTCAGAGAGTTTCTGGTGATTGAACTTGGGTTGCCTGATAGCACTGAAAAAGTTTCCCACCTGAGCCATTTGCCACGCTCGAATACTTCCCTTTCTTCACAGCAAAAGAAATACTGTTAGCCCACAATGTGTATTAGATGAAAGATAAATGAATCAAGGAATTATTATTCACATTAGCTTTGTCTTTTACCTCCATCTCTCTATTCTCCATCATTGTCATTTTTCCATCATCAAAGGAAACTTAAAATCTCATCACTACCTATGAAACAGACAAAATTGCATTCATTTTAAGTTGAAATTTTCACTTTCAGCACGTGTCTTGTAATTCTGTGAAAAACGGTATAAGATCTTGTTTGAAGTTGGGTGGGAGGGAGGAAGCAAAATAATGAGAGCGAGAGTGCAAACGTGAACAAGAACTGGAGAGTATGTGTGTGCATTCAGCTCTTTAATCAGTTGAATTCTGGATTATGAAATTGTCAACAATACTGAAGAATAGTGTCTTTGCAATAGGAATTAAGTGCCTCAGGAAGCACGGAGAAGAAAGGAAAGTAACAATTGTAGTTTTAATGTTTTGCACGCCAATTGTGCTTAACTAACAGCATACTGAGGTCATCAAAAGAGGGGATAAACAATATTCAATTTTAAATATTAAATGTCACTGCACAGAAAGTAGAGGGATTAACAGTGGTGAGAACTACACTCTTATGTTCCTTTCCTGAAAGTACTATCTAATCTGCTTGAGGATAAATTTCTCAAGAATATGATGAATATTATGGTTTTACAGTACAAGTTATATCTGCATTTCATGCTGTAAATTTGGTGATACTGTTGTTTAATTTCCACTTTTCTGTTAATAACCAATATAACTTCAAAGGAGATATGTCTAATTTAATGTAATGACAGAACCAACATCAAAGTATACTTTGAGAAATGGTTTCTTGTGTCTTTTGATGACCAATTTTTTAAAGGGGTCTTTAATGTTGAAACTTCAATTTTATTTCAGTGCTGGAGATTTTCATATGCTGCCATTTAAATACTTCAACAATTTATTTCCAAGTGATGTTTTGTAAAAGGTAACCTAGGAAAGCAAATGTGGCCTGAGCATTTAAAACTCAATAATTATAATTTGTTACATTTAATTATTCAAGATGGTTTATTTCTAAACAACTCAGCAAAAATTCAGCTAAATTTTTTGAGGACACAATATGTTCTAGATATTTTAAAATATCATATTACTTGATGTCTCACAAGAAATGAATTAAAGTCATGTCTTGAAATCTGCAATCTTTCTCATGACCAAAGATTAATGGCTACCTATTGTCAGTTTACATAAGCAAGCAGAAGATACAAGTTGTTTTAATGTATTTTTCACTTGTATGAAGAAATTTCTCCATAATTTCTTAATCCTTGGAAGAAAATAGACATCTCAAAACTTTTTAAAGCCTCAACTTTATTCTACATTATTAGTATGAAAGAAATAATCATTTCAAATTAGAAATAAGCCAGACTCCATTTTCTTCTCCTCTTCCTCTTATGATTTTACTCTGCATTAAAATTTTGGTCAGATTTGTACTGGGTTTTAAGTGTTTTACTCTTTCTGGTGAGATATTCACAAAATCATGAGTAGTGAAAGAGTACAGAGAATTCTTTCATTTACATCACCCAGTTCTCTTCAGTAGTGTTCTCTGAAATAACAAAGGATGTCGACCCCTCAAATCGACATTAATGTCAAATGAGTAAGTAAACTACTGATCTTACTTTGATGTCATTCTTTTTTATGTATGACCTTTTACTCTAGGCCTTTATTATTATTCCCTGGTGTTTAATCATATGAACAATTTTGTATAATCAACATCACAATCAAGGTGGAGAACAGTCATTAAACAGTAACAGAAATGACTATTTTTATAAAATAATCATGAATATTTCAAAGCCCTTTCATGTGTTGCACAGCAAATGAATTGCAGATATTAAAATTACTAATTCTATCCTTCTGAGTTGTAATGCCGGCTTTCCTCTCCAACCCTGATAATTATGATTATTTGAAATTAAAGAATGCAAGAGCTTGTAACTCCCTTATTCTGTAAACATTTTGACCTAATTACAATATATTTGGTGTCTTTGTATTACTTATTTTATTATGGTGATTTCAGAGTGGTCAGAATAGTGGCAGCAGCATAGGTTAGCAAAAGAAAAAGCAGTGAATCCTTTGTGTCTGGTATAAAATATTTTGCCTTTACAATTTAATTCTCTCTTTTAGAAAATGGGACAGAATGAAAAATAATTGTTGTATCAGATTTTCAAGCAATTCAGGAGATACATTAGCTTTTATAGTTTCCAAAAAATTCCTTTTAAGATCCTCAATCAATCAATTAGTAAGTGATAGGACATCTGGATATCCTTTTTAAAGGACTAATAACAATACAATTCAGAAAATCATAGACAATGCATTTATCCTCTTACAGTGAAAATCAGTCGAGTACCTATTAACTCACATGCCAGACACTTGGCATAGATTCAATGGGGAAAAATAACAGAACTGTAATTTCCCTTAATATCTTCAAGTGTTCAGGAGCTAAATTTCAAGATTTGAAATATCACGTGTGCCAGGCATTAGTTGAAGTTCCTTGGGTAAAGTGAATCAGTCTACCCAGCTCTTAGCACACACCCACTGTGCCCTTTTTATCCAATAGATAGTTTCTATTCCTCAAGGATCTTGAAACATTGTTGATGAGACAAAGGACAAACATAAGTTATTACAGTTATTCTCTACTATGTAATAAATATTATGATGATTTGGAGAAAGAATAACGATAAACCAGCAAGCATAGTCAAGATTCAAGCACAAATTGTGCGGCCTGACTTTGAGCCCTAATTTTCTGATAGCATTAAAAGAAATCCTCAAGCTGAGCTTAATGATGTACACCTTTAGTTTCGGCACTCAATGGGCTGAAACAGGCAGGTCTCTGTTCGTTGACGTGAGTCTGGTATACATAGAGTATTTCAGAATAACCAGGACTATAGGAAGACTTCATCTCAAAAAATGTCATCTAAGAAGTTCATGTGAAATGAATTATGTCATTTTGAGGCAGTTATTAGTTTGGTGGAAACAGACTCCCTGTTGCAAATTCTGGGAATGTGTTGGTTTGAGACTAACAAAAAAGGAGTTGAGATGGCTACAGTCTAAGTGCTACATCAGTCTATCAAAACACTATTCTCTTGCAGCTGTAGATATTTTGAACAAACACAAATCTGCCAAACCAGAATATGTGCTGGTAGCTCTCAGTGAATCATGAATAGTGATCATTACTGGTCATAAAATAAAAATAACTGAGAATGTAGATTGTGGTAGACAATCATGTATAGGAATCACAGCCGTAGTAACACGACTGAGATTTTGTAGCTATATAGAAAACAGTATTGTGGTGTCTTGAGAGTTACCAAGCTGTGGAGATTGTGCAGATGGACAACTCAGTTAAATGCCCCACAATAGACAGTTTTAAGGTGTAACTGTTTCTCTAAGTACTCGAAACAGTCTATAAATCAATCTCCAACTTGCCCATCTCAGTCACTCAGCATCACAGTAGGATACCATTTTTAGTGGGCATGTTAACACTTTCTCTCTGGATATATTTTTTTTACGACTTTGACTCATACCTTTCTTTTAATGTTGTTTTCTTTTCACATCCTCTGCTTCTATATTCACACTATCGAATTAGAAGTTTACAGGTTTTGAAGTGCTTTCTTTAACTTTGCAATTTAAGCATTCACCACATTTTTTGTTTGTCTTTGTTGATAGCCATAAAATATTTTCTTTGTTGGCACTGAAATTTATAGAACAAGTGTGAGGAATTAGTGAGAGAAGCAATTCCTGGATTTTAATCTTTATTAAAATCATTTTATAGTATAATTCAACATTCTAAATGTATTTAACATGCTTAAGAGGCTATAATAAGCCATGTTAAAATAACTGTGTCATCTATGATAATGATGCTATAGATAATAGAATATTATTTTCTAAATGTCAGGCGAAATAGGGAGAGCTTGGCATTGAAATTGAAATAAAATTTATGCCCTGACTTGATTGAAGCATGCTTGGGCAGCCCATATATGATGATTCTGTTGAACTTGTCCGTGGTCTAAGTTGATGAGGACAACTGACCAGGTCTCTAACTCAACAGGGCTCCAAATCTCATTACAGATGATTGTGAGTCACCATGTGGTTGCTGGAAATTGAACACAGGACCTTTGGAAGAGCAGGCAGTATTCTGAACCACTAAGCCATCTCTCCAGCCCCAGTTGACTATGAGGGAATTAGATATTGCATATTAGAGAAGGACTAATTTTTAAAAATTGTTTTATCTTTTGCAAAATGCTGGTAATGTGTTTTGAAGAATCAGTCAACAACAGGCTGTGCCATGCTAAAATTCAACCTTTCATTTCGGTTCTTCCAAGCTTCCTCAGTCTTTGCTCCTTGCTCACATTTCTTCTATTTGAGTTTATTTTCTTCTTGAATATTTGTTTCTTAACCTCAACCACCAAGAGTGGAGGGTCTTTTGTAAAGAAACAGATGGCCTAATGAAAGTAACATAAAAAGAAAGGAAATGGTGACCAATTGTCTAGGAAAAAAGTAAGGCCAACAGCGATTCTTTGTTATAAATGCATTCAGGTTTATTTTTGGCTCATTGAATATCATATTTGGAAATGTGGCTGGGATACAGCTATGGGACAGCAGGAGAGAGAGCATAGTATAGTAGCATTCTTACAACTACAGGAAACCAGATGTTTAAAGAGCATATTTAGTGGCTGGAAAGGTGGCTCACTGATTATTAGCAGATGCTGCTCTTACTCAGGAACTATGTTCCTCAGGAACCATATTGAGCACTATCAAACCTTCTCTAATTCCTCTGGCCACCAAGAATACCTGTACCCACCTGCACAGACACATACAGAGGTACACATGATATTTAAATAAAAGTACAGCTAAAATTTATGAAGACGTCTTTAAAAGAAAGACATTTGCAGATTACTGGTGGATTTTCATGCATGATTCCTAGTTATTCCCAACTTTGGCAAATTAAATATCAGAAATTGCCAGAATTCACAAATAGATTATATAGTGTTCTTTGGGTTTAATACTTGATATGTAAGCAAATTCTTAGTGTTTTATGGAAATTATTATATCTAGCACCATGAATTCTATACGATTTTAGTATGCTAATTCTAATTAATGTCTAATTATAGGATGTTGTCCACAAAATAATGAATATATTTCATATTAATGTTTGTTTTTAATCAATCTTGATTTTTTGAAGTTTATGTGTATTGTTATTACTTCAAATGAAATATTAATATTAGATAAAGTATATGTTGTAGCTGAAATTTGAAGTTAAATATATGACTTAACCTAAAATATTCAATAGTATTTGATTTGGTATGAAGCACCTTTAAATAGCTAATGAAACATGCATGTAAATAAAAATTAGAAACTTATTAGAATGATTATGTGAACATCACTTATTCTCCTAAAACATGCATTTGTTTCAGAAACATTTTATTTCTGTGTTAAGAAAGGAACTATTTCCATATATTTGCATGTAGTTTGCTTTAGTCTCAGAGAATTTTCTATAAATATCTTTTATATTACTGCTATTAGTATACTATAATTTGAAGAACCATACAAGAACATACATATAGTGTATATGATCTAAATACATTTTAGTTTGCAAATTTAGATATAAATTAAGTAATTACATACTCCTTATAAGTTTTCAGATTCATAGTTTTGGCAGTTTTTAGCAATGAAAATGAAATATGTAGTTTTAAACTCATGGAAGACATCTCTTTCATATTAACACAATTCTGTGATCATTAAACTAAAAGTATCAATTAAAATTAAGACTTCTAACAAAGTAATATAATTCTCGATATAAACCAATACAATCTAATATTATTAAAATTGCTTATGACTGACTTAGTTGCAGGTTCCATTAATCATTACCACAGGTCTTCCCCTCTGACATTCCTTTTTGATTTCGCACCAACCCATTTGTCCCATGTGTTCTATTTCCTGACATTTCTTCCCTCAAAGTAAATTGCTTTCTCATGCATTTTTCTCTTTCCATAAAACTCAAGCAAGCAAAGGACACGCCTACTTCTAGCCAGTAGTAAAATTTAAAAAATAAAAAGACCTTGAATATAATGTAATACTGGAAAAAATAGAGTCAAATTGGTAATTCATTCAGAATTTGAAGTAATATTAGAATTAACTAATTTCTTTTAGTCTTTTTGAAAAGGAAACTCTCCTTTTAGTATGATCTTTCCTCCATTATCCTTGCTTATATTCCTGCCTCTTTGTTTTGCACCCAGGGAAATAAATCTGACAGGCTTATCAGTGTCCTCCATTCTATTTTGTTTATCCTTTCTGTACCTTGTCTGAATTTGTTCTCATCTGCATGTGCCCACTTTCATCATTTTTGTTCAATTTTCTTATTCTAAAATAAACTATAGACTGATTAGACAACATTGTTTTTCTAGCAACAAGTTAGTTACTACAAATATTAAGCCCCTACCATGTGCCATGCAGTATATCATTAATGGACAAAACACAACTAAACAAAGTATACACATTATGGACGTTTTCATGTTGCAGAGAGTAACCTGTAGTCATAAAATATAAGAATATTTCATAGTATTCTAAATTGTGATAAGTGTGGAAAAGAAGCAGAGGAGCCAAGTAAAAATTTAAACTTGGGCAGATTTTATGATTTACGTAAAATACTGTGGCATTATTCACTGAGAAGGTAGTTTGAGTGAAGATCTGAATGGAAGGGAAAAAAGAATGAAAGTTGTTCTTATCTCAAGGACACACATTTTGACTTGAGGTAGCTTTAAACATAGAATACAGCCCTTTATCTGGCTTCCTTAGCAATTAATCTGCATTCTATCTGGAGTATATAGACTCAGAAAGTTGGAAACGATGTCAATAGGTTGATAAAAAAACATGAAAGCCAATGTAATAATATCCTCTTTCTGACTGAGTAAAATGAGCTAATGGAGAGTTTTGTAGAGAAATCTGACATAGGTTTTACAAAGATTGTTGCTGGGCTAGGGAGACCTGCAGAAAGGGGACAAGTTTCATGGCCATTATGGCAATCCAAATAAATATGATAGTAGCCTAGTTCAGAGTGTTAAGAAGAAGTCCTGTTCTTTATGAATCTAAATGTAGAACTAGCAAGAATTCCAGCGTGGATTGAATAAAAGATATGGGAGATAAAGAGAGCCGTGAATGATTCCAGGATTTCTCTCTCATTTTATTGAAAGGGATAAAATTATCCACAACTGAGCTGGTGAATACTGTAAGTAAAATGGGCATTTTTATTTGGCAGGAAGTACCTTAAATTTGGAAATCTATTAGACTGCAGTGGCGATGCTGAGCAGGCAAGTGAATCTGTGTGGAAGGACTCTTAAAAGAAATACCACACTAGCTCAGAATTGAGAAATAGATGGTTATTTATTTAGGGGTAAACTCACAAATCAGAATCCTCTGCTTAACGGAGAACAGAAACCGAATCCAGCAACTAGAAAGAGTGTGGATGCGTGCTCTACATCGGCTTATATAGTATAAGAGGCCACACCCCCGTGGGCGGGTAACCACTGACTGTAAGGCATTCTACAGCAAATCTGTGACTTGAAAGTTCAGAGAAAACATGTCCAAGTTAGACATTTAAATTTAGAACTTGTTGGCATAAGATAACATTTAGAAGTCTTGAAAATAATCGCATGAGAAAAAAAATATTCTCATAAAAGAAAGGGTATAGTTATAAAATAGAGGACTTCTAAAAGTGTTTAAAGAGTGCTTCAAAACAGAAAAGTAGAGAAAAATGGAGTTATCAATGATATGGGAAGATGTGTAGGCATCTTAAAATCTGTTATTATCTCTGTAATTCTTAAAACTTGTTGTCTCATCTCACCTTTTTCTGCTTTTCCAATTGCTATAATTTTGAGTTTCTATTTATTTATTTATTTATTATGTAGACAATATTCTGTCTGCATGTAAGCCTGCAGGCCAGAAGAGGGCACCAGACCTCATTACAGATGGTTGTGAGCCACCATGTGGTTGCCAGGAATTGAACTCAGCACCTTTGGAAGAGCAGGCAATGCTCTTAAACACTGAGCCATCTCTCCAGCCCTTGAGTTTTTAAAATAAATAATAAAAATGATAAGTCAATAGATTTCACACATAGCATGTTAATACCTTCAAAGAGTATGAGATGAACTTGGATTATTCAATTCTAGAATATAGGGAAAGAGAATACATAGGGAGAGGAACAGACAGATAATGGCCTGAAGTAACCTCAGTGCTAAAATTTTCAGAATAAATTCTCCTATTGTAGGCCTCAGAGTTTGAATTATTATCAAGATTCCTTAGCTGGGAAAAATATAGCAGGCATTTTTATATACAAGACCACATTAAATTCCCTCAACAATAAAATGTAGTTAGCATAGTATCTTGAAAAGAACCCTAATTGAGAGTCTGGAAACCTAAATTCTACTGGAGATTCTACTGCTGACTGATTGCATTAACTTCAAATCTATCATTAACCTCCTTGTGCCTCATTATCTTCATTTCACCAAATAAGAAAAATGAAATATTCCTCCTTCCCTACCTCACTTGGATGCTGTGAATTTAAATGTGGGAGAAGTGCTTGAGATGCATAAAATTTGATGGAGTGTTTTATTCATGAATTCAAGGCTTCTGAAGTAATTTGACCACGATGGAAAGTTGCTTCCTTGCACAATTTTTTTTTTCATGGTGATTTCTGTAATGGACCTACCCTTTTATGTAGTTTGTTACCTAATCCAAACTGGAAAACAAATACAGATCTAACTTACAATAAGCATTCCATCTATATTGCTTTATACTTCCTTTTGTAGCATTCATTGTTTACCTACTTGTTCACTATGTATTGAGAAAAAGCTTTAAATCTTAAATATAGTGAGACAGCCTTCCATCTGAGCCTTCTTCTGGCATGTAAAATGTGCTTTTATAACTATAAACTTCATTGCTCCCTCCAAGCCTTGGAGTTACAAGGCATCTGTACTTTCCTTACTGTAAAATTAGGAAACAGAGACAGGGTACTTCCTGTCTCCTCCAATTAAGTTAACAAAAATGAAGGTGTAGAACTGAAGAAGACTTTTAACTTGCAGAGTAGAATACCATAGTGCATATTGTGATCTTTAACTACTATTATTACAGACATGAATATTTTAAGAAAAAGTATTGCAAAATATCTAGAGTACAGTCAACTCCTCAATGTTTTTGATATTGTTACCTTTTAAATATTTTTTTACTGATCAACATAGACCTTGCCTAACTCAGAAACCATCTGAGACACACATGCTAACTTTTATGTTTCTCAATGTGATAATCTCAGCAAAGTATCCTACATACGGCTAGTATATGACTGTGAGCCTCCACCTTACCCATCTACCCTCAGTTTCTTTATATTTAAAATAAAGTTAAAAGGGAAATAATACCTGTTGAAAGTGGAACTTTTAATATTTCTTGAATTATCTGAACAAGACTGAGTATGTATATTGGATTGCCAGATTTTATTTTAGATGTTAACCTAGGTCAGGAAAAAAGCTAATGTTTGTGCTCACAATGATTTTACATTATAATGAAAGAGCGATAGGGATTGTACAGATTGTACGTATTGATAATGTTTATGCAAAGCATCAAAGTGTGCAGTGTGTTAGAGTGTGACTGTGGGAAGTCAGGTCAGAGAGAAGGTAAACAGTGGAATCAAATTGAATTTGGAGAAGAATCTTGAATGAAAGGAAAGAGAAAAAGGCTATCACAAATAAAAAGAAAAATGTGGAATCTTTGTCATATTGATGTAATTACTTTTTATAAAGATGTATTAGTCATTCATATAACCTTACTGAATATAGTGTGTTCTGATCAAATCTAAACATTTGACATTTGCTTCTCATATGCATATATTATTTGGACTTCTCTCGTAAATTTTTCCTAAATGTCTAGTAGCTCATTGTGAACAATATCATCCTTCTGTGGTATGCAATTCCAGAACAAACATTGCTCTATTTAACTGTGTTTTAATACTCACTGTGCAACCTCTGTTTATCCACACACCAAACTCTAATAATCATTATTCTTTACAAACAATGATTATTTCCACTTCTAAATATGAGTGGGAACAAGTAGTGGCATGTATTCCTGTGTCTGAGTTATTTTTATGAAGGTGCCCTCTACTTCATTCAGTTATATTTCAGTGACACGATTTCATTCTTTTGGGGCGAAATAAAATAATGCTGTTGCATATACCACATTTTCATTTTTCTCCCACCAACCATAGACATCTGTATTCTGGTGTGGGAGAATTGTCTGTATTCTGTCATTCATGTTTTAAACAAATTCATTGTTTATGTACCAGTGCTTGAAAAGATATGAATCTGTAGGTGTCCCTGCTACAGCTTGAGATTATTTCCTAGAAATGTGATGAATGATTTTTTTAGTATATCTATTATTAGTTTTTTTGAGTAACCTCTTTCTGATATTTTATAACTTTATTAAAATATACATTCCTGTTAGTCATGTAATAGACTTCCTCTTTCTGGGAAATATTAACAGCAATTTCATTGTAATTATTGTCACTACAATGAAATTATATACAATTTTAATTTTTTAAAGAATGTCTTGTTTAACTAATTTCATACTTTAATTTTTGCTATGATTTGTGAGTTTCTTAAATATTCTGATTATTAACCTTCAGTCAGATAAATAGATGCAAGCAATTAACTCCCTTTATGACTGTTTTCTCATTATTTTGATTCTTTTATTTGCTACACTGAAGCCTTTTAGTTTTATATAATGCTATTATATCTAAATTACCTTTGTGTCTAGTGATGTTGAGATCACATACAAGCAAATCATTGTGTGTAAGAATATCTTATGATAGTTCCTGTAAGTTTTCTTTTAGTAGTTTCATATTTTCTAGACTTATTTTAGGTCTTAGATATATTTTTGGCAGAATTTGTTTTTTTCATCTTATTTTGTTAGATATAGGGTCAGATTTCATTCTTTTGAATAAAAATGTTTGAATTTTAAATATAAACATCAATGAGTTGTTTTAAAACAGGAGATGGATAGTATGTAATTTCTTGAATTGTAATTGCGCCATTGAATCTTATATTAGATTTATACAAATAAGTTAATATACATGTATATATTTGCATTTATATATTTATATTGTGCATGTGTATAATATACTTATACATGTGTATAATATATTTAAATTATACATACATATTATGTATAATACTTAATAACAGTAAAAACATAAGAAAAAATTATCCAATTTATCCATTGATGGTAATTGTAACATTTATGATAGCGATAATCACCTTGAATATATTTTACAAACTTCTGAACATGTATATTCGACCCATAAATCCTGTGTCACAGATACCATAGTCTTCTCTCACTCTTGGTGGCAGTTTGAATGATAGGGCAAATTACCTAGGCATCTCTGCAAGACTACTGTGTCATCCTCTTGTTAGAACATTCCAGCAATATTATGTTGATAGACTTTCCTAACATAGATGTCACTGTGACCTCAAAGAAAAGAGCAAAGCTATAATAAGCCCAATTGTTTTAAAATCTGAAATTTTCTGGGGCCATTTTTTTAATGAGAATGAAAGGCTAGAGGAAAAGAAACTCTTTTTGATAATCTAACCAACATTTAAGAGTATTGTGTTATGTATAACAACTATTTGTAGCTACTCCTAATTTCTAATGCCTATCCCTGAAAATAGTTAATACTTCTGGGCCACAGAATCCAAATCCAAGGAAACAAGCTTAGAAATAACATTTCCAAATGTGTATACATATGATTTCAATGTACCCTTAGATTCTGTAAGGAGACTGACTGAAAATGATGAAGTTTCATATCAGAAGTTTATATGACTGTGTCATTAGTTACTATCAACTTCTTTCTTCTAGGTAATTATTCTACTTTTTAAATGGAGAAGGGAATAGTATTAGAATGACGATTATACTCATGAAGCATTTGGAAAACATCACAGACTCTCATGTCATTTAAGCCTGGATAAAAAAGAATCAAGTGTGGACAACAAGCATTTAGTTTTATGATTTTGTAACAAAATAGTCTATTAGATGACTTTTTATGTTTTACTGAATGCCTACATAGTATTGCATTTTATAACAACCTAACAAAATGGTGTTGGATAAAATAACTTAAGACTCATAATTATGTTTTTTTCTTTGCTGTGTAATGAGTTCCACTGAAAAAAATGTGTCGGCCAAATTTATAGCTGATATATTAATTTTAAAGTTAAAGTGTATACTAATTTTAGTATATAACATAAAAGGAAGACTGTACTTTCAGCTATCTACAATACTTTATAACCTCTGTTGGCATTTAATTTTTCTATTAGTTGGTAGATTTGAGGAATGTTAAATGATATTAACACTCAGAGTAATTAAAATAGATAGTTCTTTAAGTTTTTGTTTTAATTTTCCCTCTATACTTTGTATTTGAGCCTTTCTCATAAAGACGTTTTAAGTTATTCTCAGTGCCTGGTGTCTTGCTAATTGGCAAGTCCTAGGACTTTATATAAAGAGGAGCTATAAAGGTTATGGAATGGGTGAGTTTAAACCCTGACTTACAATTGCAATTTTGTCTATCTGGAACATATTTTTTTTAAAATGATGAATGTGAATGTTGAAGGGTGATAAATACCACCCGTAGGCTTTGGAGCCTAAATGTTGAATTTGACACTCAGAGTTTAAAGGCTTCATGAAAATTTCTCTAAAACTAATGTTCAAGCAATTTGGGTCTTGCAGGCAACTGAGCAGTTTGAATGGCATAATTATTTTGAAAGTGTAACAATAAAAATCTATGTTCAGAGAATTGATACTTTGCATTTATCAGAATAATGTAAATGACAACTGGTTAACTATTTGGAATATAGTTTTTAAAACTTATATTTCACCATATTAGTATTTAAGATTTTGTGTCACAGGTTATATCCAGAAAAGATATATCTATTTTAAATATGAGCCATACAAAGGAAAATATACATAAGAATGTCATTTTACTTTTCTCTATAGACTTTCTCTAGAGCATATATAATACCTATTTCTAAAGAAATATTACACTTATTTTGTAAACAAATAAATTTTTCTTCCTTCATAAATTTTATTTTTTGTTGAGTAGGATTCATTTGGTCACGGTTAGCAAATATCACAAATTTTGAGAGTTGTTTCTTCTCAAAATTCTAGTACAATTTTTGTTTTCCACTGAAAATAAAAAGTATTGAAAGGGATATCTGTGTAGGAAGTTGAAATCAAATTGCAAACTAGTTACTATAAAGGAGAATTGTCTATTTTTCATATGTTTTTACATTTCATGATAGTAGTTATAGCTAAAAAATGGACAGTCTTTGTTTTTATTGAAGAGATGGATAATGTACATAACTAGCACTCAGGCAATGCAATTGTGAGCACATGTCTTTTCATTTATGGTCCAATCAGCTTCTTACTATGATAGCATATAATTGAAGGTTCAAATTTGTCTGTTTGTGGAACACACTGAAGAGGAAGTGAAATTACTTTCAAAAGTACCTCGAATAAGAATGGCCTAGTCTTTTGAGAATTTTAACACAGCTGAAGCAATTTTTTATGTTTGGTTGTTAAAGATAATATGTTTATCAGAGTAAGGTTGAGATTATATATGTTGTAAACAAAAACACAGCTGGATAAGGTGAGGAAATGGCTTTTTTATTCAGTCTAACTGAGATCGCTTATGATTTGTGAAGAGGTGACCTGGAAGCTTTAAAGAAAGTCGGAGGGAGGAGGAGTAAATTGGCCCAATACAGCCAGAAAAGTAAATGTAAAATGCTGTCCAGTGCAAATGTAATGTGATTCACTTGTATCTGCAGGTTGGCAGTTATCAAAGTCAAGATTCATCCTTCCACATTACATCACATTACATAGGAGACAGAGGCCTTTTTTTTTTTAATGATTATATTCCAAAGGGATGACTCTCAGGTACACGAGAAAAATAATTCTGAGTTTGAAAGAGTTGCATGGTTATAATTTAAAACCTCTTTTGAAAACAGGACTGCAAGTCTCTTTCAGTCTAAAAAAGGGAAGTCAGGCTAGCCTCGGTTGTACGTCATCTAGGACACAGATTAAACTTTTCTGGGCGAGTTGACCTTTCTCGGGAATACAGTTTCACATGGATAGGCTACCTTCATCTTAAGGACATGGTCTGTAAGTGTCTAGAAGTCATTCTCCAGGGTATTCATCACCATGCAAGAGTGTGAAAGGAGTTGTCACATGCCGAGACATCTGCATTTCTCAAGGTCACAAAGTTGGCATTTCTTAAACTGTTACAGCTTGCTGATACCACATTTTTTAACTCAATAGAATAGAAAACAATCTATGAATACCATAGACAAGAATAAAGTAAACTTATATAAGTAAACATTTGTTGATAAAGAATGAATACTTCTTTTAATTGGGAGCCTTGGCTAAAAGAAATGTCATTTAATAAAATAAATTTTCAAAGTAGGATGATAACACATACAAAAACAAAACAAACTGAACAAATAAAAACAACAACCTTACTATTTTGGCCAAGAACTACACTGCTGGGTTCAGAATATACCTCAATATCTTAGAATGCCATGAAACTGTAATTTAAAACTTTCATCTGTGCTTTACATTCTCAAAATCAAGAAATTTAATACAAATTTCTAACTTACACACTGCTGTAGAGGCTGTAGAGCATTCTAAAAGAATGCTTTTAGACATTCAACATATCTATGTACCCCATTTTCCCATATAATGGGAGTTTCTTAATTGTGTATACTCAACAAGTGAACTATTAAATCAAATTTTAAGTCCCATACTTGAAACATATCGTTAAGGTTCCATATTTAAAAGCATTGCAACACCAGAAACTCTTGCTTTAATATCTTGTTGCTAGAGGATAATTTGCAACAAGGTTTAACTGTCAAGTATCCAGAATTTCTAACATTGTTCTAAAGATGGAAGTGTGGGTGTTTCAGCCTTGAAAATAGCTATTTATATCTATCAAACAGAGATTGATGGCTAAAAAGTGCTATATCTGTCAAGTGTACCTAATCAACTTTGTGTTGCAATGTCTTCTACAATTTTACCTATTCAACTTAGATTGCTAATGTCAATTTCTCTGGCACCACTGTCTAGCACTTTTTCAAAGCACAGAAAATGGCATGCATAATTACTGGTTTATAAAACACATGTACAATATTCTCTGCAGCTTCTGTTGAGGTCAAGAGGGTTAGCTTTATATAACACCCGCTGGCACTGACTCAAGAACAACTTTCTTCTGTACATAACCATGACTGTGAGCTTGCCACTTGGTTGAAAGTCATCCATATAAGAGGACTGATTTAGTTGGGTTTCCGTTGCTGTGATGAAACTCTGACCAAAAACTACTAGGAGAGGAAAGATTTTACTTGACTTACATGTCCCTATCACAGTCTGATACTGAACAATGCCAGGGAAGGAACACCAGCAGAGTAAAAATCTGAAAGCAGGTATTGCCAGAGGTTTCTGTCTGCCCAGTCCCACAACCATTCATCCCCAAAGAAACACAGAGGTCTACATTAATTATAAACTGAGTGACCTATTAGCTCAGGTGTCTTCTAACTCTTATAATTTATATTAGCCCATAATTCTTGTCTGTGTTAGCCATGTGGTTTGATACCTTTCATCAACGAGGCATTCTCATCTTGCTTTCTCTGTGTCTGGCTTCCTCTGTGACTGGATGAGGACTGGAGACTGCCTCTTTCCTCTTTCCAGAATTCTCCTGTTCTCTACTTCCTGCCTCTACTTCCTGCCTGGTCACCCCACCTATACTTCCTGCCTGGACACTGGCCAATTAGTGTTTTATTAAAATACAAGTGACAGGGTAAAGGACCATTTTCCCACAGCAGGCAGGAATTAAAAGCAGACATCATAGAGGAACATTGTGTACTGGCTTGCTGTACATGGCTTGCTCAGTCTGATGTCTTATATATTCCAGAACCACCTGTCCAGAGGGGGCACTGCCTACAGTGCTATAGGCACAATCCTGTCAGTCATCAATCAAGAAACAGTACCCACATACTTGTCTGTATGCCAATATATAGTACTTAAATTGGGGTTTCTTCTTCCTAGATTGTGATAGCATATGTCAAGTTGACAGAAAATCATTTTTTTACAGATGCACAAAAATTCATAAAAAGAGTTTTAGGGCTTGACTATGAGTAACAGGAAGGTAAGGCAGTTATCCTCAAATTTCTGAATCCCTAGGCCTAGGATGGGGTCTAAAAGTTTCCATATTTTAGTAGAGCCCAAGTTAATGTGATGCAACTAATAAATGGAGTATAATTAAATATATGATTATGTTTTTAGAAAATAAAAGTACAATCGTAAAGCTTGTTCTTCCTCAGCTCTACCTCTTAGATCTAACATAATAAAGTTAACCACATCATAAGCCTAGATTTTTTTCTGAATCTCCTTATCATCTTTAAATTATTCCCTCAAATATGTGACCTGGTTCTATCCTTTTAATTTTTAATTTATCCCTTTAATTATCTTTGTAGTTATATTTATATCCACTGCTAGTCTAGTAGAATGACCATTTGCTTCTCATTAAGATTATCAAAATAAATCCATGATATGATCCTGTCTGTCCACACTAAACAGTTTTAGCTACAGAGCATACAGAAACCCTGAAAATATAACTATCATGGTTCTACTGCCTATATGCCACTGACTTACTCAAGTTTAAAAAAGAGTTGACATACACACAAAGTACTAACTAAGGATTTTTTTTTCTCCATCCAATGGATAGTTTTTCCACCTATTATCAGTAATTTCAAAACTACCGTGTACTATGCTATTTGTACAAGTAAATTCTTGATTTTTAACAGGCATTATTTTGTAAGAAACTCTTATTTTCTTTTATAGAATCTGTAATATGTTTACTCATAGACTATCTTAAAAAACAACCTTATAAAAAGATATTTGAAACAAAAACAAATAAATAAATGAAGTAAGAAAATATGTGTATGACCCAAAAATAAAATCTAGTTTTGACTGTTTTTATCCCTCAGATTATTTGATCTTATCTTGATGTTTGAATAGAACAGATATTTGAGGAAGATTTATTGAGTTGATTTATTTATAAACAATTTATAAAATATTTTCTGATATGTATTTAATAATGAGCTCTCTCAAAGGAGATAAATAAATCAATTATTTATTATCTCATAAATACATTATTTATTTATTAGAGCTTTAGATTCATATAAACTGAAAAATAGTTTTACCCTAATTTACAGTCCTAAGTAATAGAAGCTTCTTCTCATGTCTATTTTTTCCAGCATCTAAACCCCCTGAGAGTGAGTCAAACAGAAGTAATTGTAAACTTTTCAGCTGCACAAACAGAAGTGGGTACTGCTTTTCAGCCAAACAAATTTAAAAAGTTTTCTGCAATTTTAACCATGCGGTTTTGTCAAATTAATCTTTTAAAGATTTGCTTTCCCCTTTCTTAAACTACAGATGTTGATAGTGCCAACTTCATGGGGTGTGTTGTCATGAATAATTAAGCAGAACTCACAGTAGCGATTTTGTACCATGTTTGTTGTAATGCTCAGTAAATTTGTGTGATTGGAACTATATTAAGTATTTCTAACATTGGGAAAGTTATTAGATATGTATCAGGAGCTCAAATAACAGAATACATGCATACAGTCTATTTAAATAATATTGTGTTACTCTCAAACTAGTCTTTCAGTGTCATATCACAAAACTTCAAGTTCTTATTGACCAGTTTTAGAATAAACTAAAATGAAGGATTTAAATTGTGAAGCGGAGAAATGGCTCACCAGTTAAGAGCTCTGACTGTTCTTCCAGAAGTTCTGAGTTCGATGCCCAGCACCCACATAGTGACTCACAACCATCTAGATAGAGTGGGATCTGAATCTCTCTTCCACCATAAAGATATGCATTCAGAAGCCGGGCGGTGGTGGCGCACGCCTTTAATCCCAGCACCTGGGAGTCAGAGGCAGGCGGATCTCTGTGAGTTCGAGGCCAGCCTGGTCTACAAGAGCTAGTTCCAGGACAGGCACCAAAAACTACAGAGAAACCCTGTCTCAAAAATCAAAAAAAAAGACATGCATTCAGAAAGAACATTCATATATATAAAGTAAATAAATAGAATCTGAAAAATATATATACTGTAATTTACATAGCATATTCATGTAGTTTCTTCTATAACTATTCAGGTGCGTAGTTTATTTCTTTTTTAATTTTAACTATTCAGGTATGTAGTTTATTTCTTTTTTTATAATTCTTTATTTGCAGAAAACATCATGATTTTTGCTATACCCAATCCATAACAATCACACACTGTCATAAAGCAAGCATAATTTGTTAGAGTTTTGTGTCTCATAATTACATTATTTCACATATAAAAATATACATAATACATCAGTAAATTTAGAACAGTTTATGAATACAAAAGTTATAAGTGTATTAGTGCGATTAATTTGGAAAGTATGGTTGGTTTAAGTATTTCTTTTTAACTTTCCAAGTTTGTTTTTATTCCTACAGAGCACAATGCTTTTCTTTTTGGCATAGGTAGACTCCCTCCCCCCTGCTACAGAGCAGAGTAATGGTTCTCCAAGCATGATTCCCAGATCAGTATCACCCTTGAAGTATTGGATGAATTTACGGGGCATGCTGGATATTTTCTGTATTGGAAATTTGTAGACAGTGGAGCCAGAAATATCTGAATAAGGTACTACACAATTCAGATTCAGTGTCTGGTTCAAATACTACAAAAATCAACAACAATTATTGATCAATTAGATGGACTTGCCCCATTAGCATCAACTGTAATCTAAAATCACATGTTGTCACAAGGATATCCACCTATTTTTGCTCCCCCTTTCTATATGCATATGTTGTGAATGTTCAATAAACAGACACCTAGTTTCTCTGAGACAATGGTGATTTGCATATGTCCCAAGTGAAAGAAGCCCACTGTTATTAAAGAACAAAGATTTTCTTCACTCACTTTAATTAGTAGATTTGAATGTTGAGTTATTTTTATATTTATGTGTTGCAAAATAAAGGAAGAGGTGAGAACTGTTTAAATTACAGACAAATCATTCCTTAGATTAAATAATTTATTTTATGTTCTGTGGAGGAGGAAAATTCTTATCGGATAGCACCCATTTATAAACATCACCATTGATGTCTGTCTGAGAAATTAGCCTCATTTTTGCAGATAAGAGCAAAATGTCTTACAGCAAAGGCGACAGTTTTCTACCAAAGTACAGTTTATCTATTCAGAAGCATTTAGAGATTTATAATACAACAGTTATCTTCTAGATACTATGATCGAGGCCAGGAACTTAGAGAAGGATAGATTGATCTCAAGGAACTTCATATTTGAGTAGTACATTGTTGGCAGAAGAGATAGATATTGAAAGCAATTTTAACAAAAGTAAATAAATAATGTAACAATATATATCAAGTATTGAAGATCTAGGATATAAACACTATTTCACTTTCATATTTCACAGTGAATGATATTGACTCTTGATAAAAAATAAAAAAATTGTTGAATGAATATTAAAATTATCCACGGGCATTTCAAGAATATTATACATTATGCAAGAGTATTACAAACAGTGAGTTAGAGGAATAGCAAGAGAGATAAGGAAGGTTGTCTGGAGAACTAAAGGAAAGTATTTTAAAAATATCAAGAAGAATACAAATTGGAAAGGTAGAAAGAAAACTTAGTGTTGAATTAGGATTTTCACAATCCTACTAAAGGAAGAGGACAGATATAGTGGGTGAATAGTAAAGAGGATGGAAGGAAAAGAATGGGGAAGAAGTAGGAAGAAGCCTGGGACATTAAATATCATATGTAGAAGTTAGGATATAGTCTAGATCAGTGCAATCAGCAGAACATTTTTCAGAATCAAATATAAGGTTTGTTAAAGCTCTAAATATTACCTTTCTCTTAAGCCTATGTGGCAATGGGCCAATACCTGAATATTCTTCATTTTTTTTTCTTTTGAAATGTCTGTCCCAAGCTGACTTATACACATATAAATTTATAAACCTATCTTTAGGCCTTTGTTTCTCATATCAGAATCACTGAAATGGTTTGTTAGATCTGCTCTACATTCAGTGAGTCTGAGTCAATCTAGAATTTTCATATTTATCAAGTTAGAGGATACGCATTATTGTCTTATAGTGGCAGGTAATTTCATTGAGGCCTGAATCTTAGAATACTCTTTTCACACATTGGCTTATCTATTAAAAGAAATTCATGGAAAAACAATAAAGCTAGTTAGGTAATAGTTGAGCGTATACAGACTTGCCAAGGAATGGGCCTCAAGGCATGGCATGGAGAATATATGTAATACTGGGCCTTTGCTCTCTATTTATGATGAAATCAACATCCCTTACTTCTTCAAAGTGATTGGACTAAAATCAAGTGAATGTAAGAAACCCTAAAACATGTTACTTGTTTTATTTTTCCTTTAAAACATGTCCTGTGGTCTGCACAGTTTTCTCCTTTGCCTTTTGTACCTGTCTCTCACTAGCTATGCACTTTGTCATTTTGAATATAATGAAAGAACTATGTTAGCATCCTTTTGATAATCATACTTGTAAAACAAAGACTTACATTATTTAGCAGATTTATCAAGTTTTTTTTTTTTCTTAGAGCCCTCTTACCATCCCACGATTTGCTTTTGGCAGTCTGCATAAAATATACATGACATGAGAATTGAGTAAGCAGCAAGTAGCTTCCATTTCAGGTCAGGACCAGTGTCACCACCCTTACATGGAGGCATCAGAAGCAGAGAGGCAGGAAGGGTCTAACCAGCTGCATGGAGAAGACCCACTGAGTCAAACCAAGATAAAGTACAGTTAAAATACCCGGGCGGCTCTTCAGCTTCTCTTCCCTAAGTGTGAATATTCCTAGTTCTACTGATTAAAAATAAATAGAAAGATTCCCATTTTAACTATATACTTTTTTGGCTTATTAATTATTTTCACATCGTGTGATATTATATCTAAATGTACTGTACATAACTACCATTTATATCATTGTAGCCGTGGATAAAACAAATGTTTATAAAACTACATTTGTATATAGCTACACTTGCAAAGAGAAGGGACTGCCAAACTACATATTATTCTACACCATTCATTAACTACTAAGTAATATTCATATGTCCAGGCTCATTCCCTACCTAGTATACTAGATGCATTTGTAATTATGATCATAAATTCTAATATTAGTGTCACCAAGTGCTGAAATTTGGATCCAGGTAGCCAGAACTTCAGAAATTTAGTTTGACCTATAATTGTGAAAGGTGTATAAATCAGGGAGGCAAGGGTTTGGTTGCTATTAACGTACATTCCATGCACATCAATCTTATATGGGTTGTTAATCATTCAGTGTGGCTCATTAACCACCTTGGAGTATCAGAATACAATTCTACAATTCCAAGTAACCCTGACAAATGCAGACATTGCCAACAGAATTTGCATGAGCTTAGTTAGGTTAAATGGAAACAAGAAGACTTAAACCTTGATAACAAGGAGAATCAAGAGTAGAACAGGTTACAATAACTCTGACAAGTTCATTTAAAATCATTTCTCCTTTTATCCAAGTGTTCACAAACCTAGAAATTCTCCTACACTCTAGCCACTTGTCCATGTTTCATATGTGGTAATTCAAAGGCAATTTATTCACAGACACATGTCTTGCCCCTTAAAATACAATATATATTTCCCATTGTTTAATCTTCAGAAATTAAAAAACCTACTCCAAATAATAACTGGTAATAAATAGGTGAATGAAGTCCTAGTGATAGTGGGCTGAAGTCAGTCACCAACACTGTGGAAAGTTGCCGGATAAGGAGAGGGAGGAGAAAGACAAAAAAAAAAAGATGAGAAAATATTTCATAATGAGACACCAATAGATACAAACCAGGCATTATTCTAACAAGAGTGTGCATCAAGGGTCCAAGACTTGCTCATCTGTCTATCTTCTGTGCTGGATAAAGGGCTTTGGATCTGAAGGGGAAAATAGATTTGTCTGCTTCACTGTGGGCAAGCATATGTACAGGAGGTGTCAGATGAGAGAACAAGGGGATTATTCACACATGACAACCCTGCTCACTTTGGCAAATGCTGAGGAATTAGATTTGACTTAAGGGAATCTACTCTGGTTCAACTCGATTTTAGAGCCAAGATTAGCACAAAATTGTGCTGGGAGCTCTTGCATTATTTACCTTGGACAGTTCCATATCTATACATTCCTCTTGTAAGTAGAGTGGCCTTAGCCTTCATTAGTGTTTGGTAGCCCTCAATCCTAGAGACTTGGGGAACTTCTTATTTCCTGCTCTAATCTCTCAGGTTCTTGACACTGCAGAATGGTTGTTATCAATTTCAATCTTAATTCAAAATTATATGAAAAGCTTGCAAAAACTCTTATTACAATACACAGTTTGAGTTTCTAATGAAGTTTCAAACTTAAAAATTGACCTTGAGCACCTGTTTAGATCATGATAATGATCATCACCAAGAAGCCCTATTTTAAGAGCAAATCTTCCAGGGACACAAGTTCCCAGTGTTTCTCAGAGCCACCATAATTGCTAGAACTAGTATTAGCAAGTGATTCTTAACTGGTACTCTTTGGTTCAGAGCCATGCTGGTGAAGGAGTCAGCTTGGAAGAGTTCATTGAAACATTGACGTTGGGGGAAGCAACAGAATAGAGCTTTCTCTGTTTAATAAAGTAAATTAGTAAGTTTTTGCTGTGTAAATTGTGTTCTGTACTAACCTCCCCTGATTAATAAAATAATATATAGTCTATCACTAGGTGTAATGTTAGTAGAAGCTCTTGTAAGGATGAGAGGCACAAGATTATGGGTGCCAGAAAATTGGTAACCTAGTCTTAAAAGCCCTATGGCTATTTTATAATTATAAATCTTTAGATGATTTTAAAACAAGTAAACAAAATGAAGACGTTTAAGGCCTTTAATTTCCCTATATTCCAGGGCTCAGGTCCTTATTAAAATGTACATCTCTGAGATGATTCTGAAAGGTACTAGCAGCTAGGAAATTAGTATTGATGTCTATATTTAACGTTGATCTTCCATAAATTCTGATATTCCATCTATCTAAAATCCTAGTTGCCTGAAAAGAAGTGAGAAACAAGAAATTTGCAATTTCCTGTCCTAAGTCCATTTAGAAGTTGTTCATTCAAACCCATACCCAAACACAAACTACCTGGTTAAATATCCCATCTTTCCAAATACCTTTCTTAAGCACCCAGGAGACAGCCTTCTTCTACATCCCTGTGAGTTTGACATGTAACATGCATGAACGATAGCCTACTAAATTCACATAAAATTCTCTGTCTTCAGGAATTCCATACTCACTTTACATGGATAAGACTTTCAGATGGAAGAGGTCAAACAGTTAAGGGTGTAGGACCGCGAGACCAACAATAGAAAATTTTTAAGGAGCCCATAAAATCCCCACCTGTTTAGATGTTATTTTGACAGCCCATCAAATTTCTGGAGATTTATGAACTGGGAGTCTTGCCCTTATAAGATGGGATACTTCTTGGTCTTTAATTCTGTGGAACAATAATACTGGAGTAAGCAATATTCTTTCTTTGTGAGAAATGACCTTCTTTCTCATCTGTTTTTTTTTTTCATTTTTATTCTTCATATGAATAGAACTTCTGTGGAGAAAATAGCTTCATTCCCATTCTGCTCCCCAATTGTAGTATAGAAATGAGTTCAAATAAAGATAATGTGGACAATTTCTCAACCTGAAAGCTCTTTTTTCTTTGTATTTCATATTTTCCTTTATTGAAAAAAATATTCTTTTCATCATACAATATACCCCAATTATGATTTCCCTCCCTCTACGCCTCCCAGTTCCACAACAGCCCCTTCTCTTTCCTCCTTCTCATTTCCCCTTCCATGTTAATTCTCTTTTTGTCTCTCATTAGAAAATAACCAGCCTCTATGAGACAACAACCATGCACAACAAAATAAAACATAACAAGATGAAGCAAAAACTACCTTATCGAGGTTGAACATGGCAACCGCACATAAGAAAGAATCCCAAGAGCAGTCATAAGAGTCAATGATTTTTACAGTAGGAGTCCCATAGAAATACAAAGATTATGCTTATAAAATAAACACAGACGGCCCTATCCTTGCTGCTTCTGGTCTTTCTGAGTTCATATGAGCACTGCTGCTTCTACCTCTGTGAGTTCATATGAACAGTTGTGCTTGCAAAGGAAGCTTCTCTGATGATGACTGGATAAGGCACTGATCTATGAGTATAGCAGAATACTATTAGGACTCAACACACACACAAACACACACACACACACACACACACACATATCCTATGACTTATTTTACCCTATGTCTCTAGGCTATCTTATTTCTGGTTTTGGTTAATGCGGGATGTCAAGTATAGATTTCTTCTTGTAGAATGTGCCTTAAGTCAAAGCAGACATTAGTTGACTACTCCCACAATTTGTGCCACCATTGCTAGCATATTTTGCAGACAGGACTGACTGTAGGTAAAAGGTTTTGTGACAGAGAGGATGTCCATGTTTCTCTTTCAGTAGATTAAAGAGTACCTTCCCACACCAAAGAGACAAGAATGTAGAAGTGAAGGTCCCATGTAAGAAGTACCAGCTTGACTTCTCCATGTTCAATGAGCAGTGTGGGTGTTATCCGTAGCAAAAAAAGGGGGTGTCACACTGTCAGCGTCTGCAGAAAAATTCAGTATCTTAGCAACAGCCTGGTTTGTTTGGGAACCCCTTGGACATCAACTCACTTGAATTCAACCCAGTGCCTGAACTGGAAACATTTCTTGGCTATAACAGATGGCCAGTTGAAACTATGTATTCCCCTCTACTAGGAATCCTCATTTGGATTAACTACGCACATTCCAGAAAGTTTTAAATACACATTGTTTCCATACTACTCCCCAAATGCCCTCCAATTCCAGCTGTCCCTTCCTGTACTCTTTCCCTCCATCCTACTTCCCACCACAACTGACCATACCCTATTTTCTTCACATGCCCCTAGGTAGCCAATAAAATCAATTCTTTCCCCCCCTTCTTTGGAGACCCATTTGTCCCTCTTAGACCTTTTCTCTTTATATAAACTGTCTAGGTCTATGGATTGCAGATTGCTTAACATTTGTGTAGGAGCAAACATCCACTTATAAACAAATAATACCATACTTATCTTTTTGGCTCTGGGTTATCTTACTCAGTATTATTTTTCTATTTGAATCTATATCTAGAAATAGATATAGTTTTTTATACAGATTTTTTATACATCATTTTATACATGATGTAGTTTTTTTATACAGATGAATAACACTCCATTGTGTAAATGAACCATATTTTCTTTATTCTTTTAAAAATTTATTATTGAGCTATATATTTTTCTCTGCTCCCCTCACTTCCTCTGCCCCCCCTTCAACCCTCTCCCATGATCCTCAGATTTTGTCTTTTTCTACTTCTCATGTAGAAATGGATCCATGTATGTCTTCCTTAGGGTCCTCTTTGTTGTCTAGGTTCTCTGGGACTGTGAATTGTAGGCTGGATTTTCTTTGCTTTATGTCTGAAAGCCATTTATTATTGAGTACATGTTATATTTATATTTCTAGGTCTAGATTACCTCATTCAATATGATGTTTTCTAGATACATCCATTTGTCCACAAATTTCAAGATGTCTTTTTTTCAGCTGTGTGGTATTCCATTGTGTAAATGACCACATTTTCCTCATCCATTCTTTGGTCGAGGGGAATTTAGGTTGATTCCAGGTTCTAGCTATGGCAAATAGTGATACTATGAACATAGTTGAGCACATGTCCTGTGGTACGATTAAACATCCTTTGGGTATATACTCAAATATGGTATTTCTGGTTCATGAGGCTGGTTGTTTCCTAATTTTCTGCAAAATCACCATACTTATATCCAAAGCAGCTGTAACAGTTTTCACTCTACTGAGAAACAACGAGTTTTTTTTTTTTTCAGTTAATATCTATTATAAATAAAGCCACAGCAAACATGGATGAACAAGTGTCCTTATGGTAGAATGAAGCAATTTGGGAGTATATGCCTAAGGGTGGTATAATGAGATCTGGGAGTAGATACATTCCCAACTTCTATATTGATTTTCATAGTAGCTGGACAAGTTTGGACCCCTACCTGCAATGGATGAGTGTCTCCAGTGTTCTACATCCTTGCCAGGTGGAGCTGCCATTTGTGTTAGTGATCTTAGCAATTCTGGCGGATGAAATACGGATTCCCAAAGAAGTTTCCCTGATGACTAAGGGTGTTGAACACTTTAAATGATTCTCAGTCTTTTGAAATTCACTGTTGAGAATTCTTTTTATGGATATGTATCCAATTTTTAATTGGTTTATTTGGTTTCTTGAGTTCTTTATATATTTTGAATATTAGTCGTCTATCTGGTGTAGATTTGGTAAAAAATATTTTCCATTAATTAGGATGCTGCTTTGTTTGAATGACAGTGCCTTTTGCCTTACAGAAACTTGTCAGTTTCATGAGGTTTCATTTATGAGATTTATAAATTGTTGATCTTAGTGCCTGTGCTATCATTGTTCTGTTCAGGAAGATGTCTCCTGCACCAATTCATTTAAAGCTATGCCTACTTTCTCTTCTGTCAGTTTTCTTCTATCTTGTTGGATGTTGAGGTCTTCAATCCACTTGAACGTGAATTTTGTTTAGACTAAAAAGTATGGATCTCTTAGCATTCTTCTACATGCAGACATCTAATTTGACCAGAACCTTTAGTTGAAGATGTTGTCTTGTTTTTCCAGTGTGTATTTCTGGCTTCTTTATTAAAAAATAAGGTGTCCATATGGTGTAGATTTATGTCTGGGTCTTTAATTTGATTCCAATAATCAACATGTCTGTTTTTTATGTGAATACTATGCTTTCTTCTGGTATTTTATGCATATTCTCTTCATAATAATATCTTCTCATATTTAATAATGAGAATCATGCTTGCCCTCAGACAGAAAGCTGTTTTAGGAAATTTTATTAAAGTTAAGTATACATAAAAAATTATTTACTGTGAGTTAAAACAATAATGGGGGTACAATATAGAGCTGTTCATGCTCCAATTAAATAATAATATGCTGAGTATTTCCTGTAATCATTCATTACTAAATAGTAAATATGTGTTCTCATAGTAGGAATCACTATTAAAAACAATATGATTCCTCAGAATTGGTAAAATAATTCCAAAAGAAATTAAAGGAAAATCTTTTCTCCATCATAAAAGGTAACATGCAATTTTCTTGGAGGGTATGTATGAAGAGATGATCAACAATAAAAATTCAAGAGTGTATGACTTTACCTAGAAAGAATAAATCCAAAATAATTTGGATATTATGATTTTAAAGAAATGTTTGAGATGAATACAATCAATGAAGTCAAAGTGAAGTTATGTGGAAGAATTTGATAATTTGAATTGAGTAGTCAATGATCATTTTTTTTGTGTGTGAGTTGGTGTTTTGCCATGGGTGTCAGGTCCCCTGCAAGAGTATAGTAGTTGTGAGCCGCCATGTGGGGTGAGAATTGAACCGGCTCCTCTGAAAGAGCAGTGAGTACTCTTAACCACTGAACAATCTCTCTAGCCCCACAAAGATCAATTTTAAAATTGTTAATGAGTATCGGTAAGAGGACAAATACTAGAGGTAGAAAGACAAATTAATTAGAAAAGTCAAGTAATGTAGTCATGCTCAGAAATAACCATCTGCTTCAGATTATTCAGCAACCATATTCCCAATTCAGTACATTATCAGTTATAAGTCTATGGTATCAACATACTTACCCTCAATAGCTTCTGAGGCTAAACGTGACAATTATGAATTCTTTAGTCTCTGTTAATATGTGACTATAAATTAAATGTGTCTTAGCTAAATAAAAATACTATATCATTTGGATTAATTTCTTGTATAATTTAGCAGCAGAATGTTATTATTGATGCTTATGCAATTAAAAACAGGAGGAAACATTTATTCAACATGTACATACTTAGAAAGAAAATCTCAAATAATTAGGAAAATAAATTATATAATTTTTAATATTTCATAAACATAGCAAAGGAAAATATATTGAAATATACATCCCATAGTAGAATTATTTGTGAATGACTAATAGGAGTGACAGCAGATCATCATTTGATAATGAACTTCAGTTTTAATCATGTTCCAAAAATTAAAATTTTACTGAATAGTTTGCAGGAGTAGTCTGTAAAACTGAAGAAAAATTATAAAGGCAAACAATCTCACAGAGAAGAAGATCTACTGTAGCAATTTCTTGTCAGATGATTGACTTCCTCTGGTTTATAAGAAGATAATATGGTGATTTATGAAACGTCAGGCACTGTGAAGCCTGCAAATGATATATGAAAAAAGGTGACCAGTGAAATCATATCATTTTCCATAGAGACTCTAGAAAGCCAATTTTTGTGCCCTGTACTTCATTGCTTTAAAATGCATATTGTGTATAATATCTCTGAAAGCAGATATGCTCAGAATCAATGGTGGTTATAATTATGAATTAAGTATGATTTCCTGTCCACACACAAATTAGGTAACACCAATTCATATTATAGTCGATTTAATTGTTAAATTGCTTTTATGGAAATCATTACAATGAGAAAAGTTAAATACATGAACTCTAGGATTGATTTTCTATTAACTGTATCTAGGTTATTTCAGCTTAGCTCAGTATTTGTCTTTCCATTTCCATATTCAAAAACTTCACAAATGTTACTTCGGCTAAAATAGTTTAGAATGTCTGTGGAACTTGTGGATAAAAAATGTTGCTAGATTTGGACACAGGGCATCAGATTACCAGGTATCCATTTTCCATTTAACGATGAATGGAAAAGCTTGACAGAAAACTGTCATTTCTTTAGAATGTGGGTGATTGTTTTTTGTCTGCTTAAGAACCCTGATACACACCATACCTTAATCTGCAACATAATATGAAGCATTCAATGTTGAAAGAATAAAATGGGTTTTATCTTTTATTTCTAACTTTCAATATAATACAAACCCCTCAGCAATCTGATCTAATCTTTAATATCTTTTTCAAAACCTAAAGTCCAAGGGTAATCATGTCCCTCCCAATTTAAGTATTTCTGAAATAAATTCTTCATGCTTTTAAATCTCACACTCCTTACCATGAAGTAAACAATCCACTAAAACTATTTTGTGTCCACAACTGACGCGGCACATTTTCTTCCTGTGCAATATGTGAGCCAACCATAGAGCCTACTGCGCAATATGTGAACCAACCATAGAGCCTACTGTGCAATATGTGAGCCAACCATAGAGCCTACTGTTGCACCTTTCTGTTCCATTGTCTGTTATCTCATGTATTCTCCCATGTGATTGCCAGATCCTCCTCTAAATCACTGTCTCTAGAACATCACTATTAACATTCTATATGAATGTGGTGGAAAGATATCATCAGGTCCTATTGCACATCTTCTAGATCAGGATCAGTTGGAGTAAAGACTAGCATTAAGTATCTTAATAAGCCTTCTAAGTGATTGGATGGACAATAACATTTGAGAATCACTAGAGCATTATTTTATGACCTTCTTCTAGCAATTATGAGATTGAATTGTAGAGACAGAATGTCCTTGAAACTCAAGAACATTTCTTTGCCATCTCTATCTTCATGGTATAATACTCTATTTAGCCCATAAATAAGACACAATCAAGTGTTCTGTGCCAATAAATATGTTAATAGAATATATTGTTTCTGTCCTTGAGATATCTAAATTTTGTTTGCAGACAAAAATATAGCCTTGTGGAGTAAGGGTGAAACAATTTATTTTCATACATAATAAAATATTTGGTGCTATATAACACCTGCTCGATTCTGCTCTATAGGCAAAAATTGGTATGTGACTTCTGATAGAAGAAAGACTACTGGTGAGTGAGTCACTAGAAGAAAGGTTTGCTGCAAAAAATGGAAGCATGTAAAAGATTTCAATTTTTAGCAAAGAAGTCTGAACTGATGAAAATCCATGATTTGTGTGAAGAATGAATGACACAAAATGCAGGTTTGCAAATTCAGATACGATAAAGCTACAAAGAAAGAATTGTTCTATTGGTAGAAAATTGTATTGAGAGCTTAGGTTTTTACAAAAGAAAATATAGATTTAAAAACTTTGGCTGAACAAGAACTTTGCATAACTTGGTTAATAGCTCTAGATAATCTATGATATTATCAACTTGTCAAAGAAATACATGCGGGTTTCGCAGATTAGCTTCTTTATAAAACCAAAGTAAGTTGTGACTTCTCTTGTTAACAGACTCATCATAATTCTTTATTACATAGTGTGTTTACTAAAGTAATGTATGCTTTATTTAGTTCTTAGAAACTATAATTCTTTAAAACAAATTTTTTAAAAATATGCCTGGTTGTTTCTGGAAAGGGCCAGTGAGAAAAGAATGGGACATGTGTTTCTGCCTAGATAGCAGAAGAACAAGGGATGAGTTCCTGTCATTTAAAACTATACTTTTTAGCCACTTGGTGCATATATTTATGTCTTAGGATTACTCTGAAGTGCTACATGTCTATATGAAAGTGTGTCCTTACTGAGTTGTTCTATGAATCTTTACTATAGGCATTGAGATTTGGGGAATACACTAGCTATGGGCTATATATATTCAAATAATATTCATTGTTGATACTTAGTGAACATGACTACTGTAGTCCAGTTTAGATACTTAGGTGGACAATTTTTAAATTCATTTTATTTACCTGTGAATTTTAATTTGAGTGATCTGCCTCCATATACTTCCACAGGAAAAAAAAAGATATGCTCAATTTCTTAGGTTAGCTATTGACATCATACCATATGCCTCTTCTTTTCCTGACATAAGCAATAGCAATTTTATGAAGTCAGGTCATATTCCAGAATTAAAAGTGGTAATTGGTCTACCACCAGACTTATCAAAGAATTTGAAATGTATACTTATGAAAAATAGAATACCTGTCTTGTGATTACATTGGCACTTGGCATGCATCATTTTGCTTTTTCTCCAAAGGATACTAGCCATGTGAAACTGAAGTCATTGGTCACTTCTTAGGTGATAAACAATACCACCTAGGAAAAGTAGCATAGAATACATCCTCCAGTTTCTGTTTAATAGAAGAGAACAATATGGGAATATGTATTTACCAAAAATTTGTGAAACTACTTTCTTCTGTTTGGACAAAATATCTAGTTTTTATAAATTCATAGTCAATAATTTGCACAGTTTTCATGGTGAAGTACTGAAAACTACTCGAGGTGAACTTAGGTAAGCACTGCAGATCTAATGTGTGCTTGGTTAAGGGAGGATTTAGTCAGAAATTAGCCTGAATATTAATACTCACTAGGAAACATCGACATCAATGTGGCTAAAATTATGTAATGACACATAACTAATGCATTTAAAAGTGATGTAATTAAAGAGTGCATACGTATATAGTCAAGTGCTACAGGTTAACATTTACCCAAATGAATGTATCTTTAATAAATTAATTTATTGTTATATAGAAAAAAATTAGCCTGAAATTCACCTTTGTAACCATTGACTTGTAATCAGAATTCATTTCCACAACCAGCACCAAATAATGACCCAGAGACTTATTATTAATTATGAAAGCTTGATTTTAAATTAGACTTAGATTAGATCTTGATTAAATTCTTCTCAATGAGGTCTTATAACTTAAATTAACCCATTTATATGAATCTACATTCTGCTGCATGGCATTACCTCTCTTCCATCTTGCACCTCCTCTTTTCTCTGCATCTAACTAGCAACTCTTTACGTGCTTAGATTCCTCCATGTCTTCCTTTCTATCCCTGCAAATCCCCCCTATTCTCTCCTGCCTATATATTTGCCATTCAACTTTTTATTATACCAACCACAACAACATATAGTCACATTGTACAAATAATTCCACAACATTGCCCCTTTAATCTAACATAATTTTAATGCTAACATAGTAAAAGTTTTAATTCTTACATAGTAAAAGTATATACAATAAGAACAATTATCAAGTAAGAATAACATTTAAAATGTCCAGTCTATCTGTATTTAGCAAATTTTGAGAAAGTACTCTATTATTCATCCTATCTTGGAGAGTCTGAAGTTTTGTAACTAAATATGCCTTTTTGTTGATTTTATCGAGCTATGCATTTTTGTCTGCTCCCTTCTCTTCCTCTCCCCTCCCCTTCTTATTTCAACTTATATTACCAACCAAAACTATGTTGTTATACCTCAAAATATTTTCTTACGTAAACAATTTAAAGTTTTATATTTCTCAAACATATATTTTAGATATTTTTGTGATTTTCTTTTTTGAATTTTTAAACAAGGAAAATGGTTACTATAACTATTTAGTCTTCAACTCCATCAAAGGTTTATTATTACCCAAGGGTAATAATACTATTACCAAAACTATTTACCAAATAAACTGTTTCCAAAACTATGGAAATGACAGAGACAGCTGACTACCAAAAACATCACCTAAGTTTCTGTTGCAACATTCTTTCACCCATATTCAACCATTAGGCCTAGATTATCTGACAGAATTCTCTTTGAAGCAGGGATTTTGAGCATTGTCCTACCTTGTTTTGGGAAAGGTTGGTAATTCTTTTTGTTTGCTTGTGTGTGTGTGTGTGTGTGTGTGTGTGTGTGTGTGTATGTGTGTGTGTGTGTGTATCCTGATTGCCCAGTTTGGAATTTGGACAGAATACTGTCACTAATCGAACAATCGAGTAAAGGGTAGTGTGTGTGTGTGTGTGTGTGCGCGTGTGTGTACATGGTTTTTTTTGTACAGATAGCTAGCTTTGCCACATTGAAAGAAAACTGTGTATGGAGGTTCTTCAATGTCCATCATCCTTTTTTGAAGCAAATTGGTGCTGTCAAGAGCAGACTTTTCTCACTGTCATCAAGCCTAATTTTATAGAAACATTTTAAACACCATATTCTGTAGGTCTCTGAGGTGTTTGAAGGCCATGTATTTAAAATATATTCCTTTTGGACTTTGAAATCTTAGCTGTTATTACTAGAAGTTTAATTGTTATAGATGACTAACTACCAACCTGTCTTTCTTCATTATCCTAAATAGATGTCAAGGGCTAGAAATTTGCATTAGTTGTAAATATGTGTTATGTAAGTACAATACTTTAGACAAGAATATATTATATTGCATATAATATACGAAAATCCATACCAATTTGAAATATTTAAGACTAGTGGTTGCTTTTATAGTTTAATAATAGATTTAACAATATTCCATTTTATCCTACCATTTTATACCCCCTTTTCTATCTTTTTAGAAAGAAGTACCTGAATCTAATATATTTTTTCTCACCATGACTACTAACAACTTCTAACCAACTCCACAATACAATGACATATTTTTATAACCCACCAAATGACCAGAAACAATGATCTCACTGCTTGGAAATGTGGACATCATGTTCTCTAGGCTTGTTTCTGTTTTCTGGGGAAGATGACAACTTTAGATCCCCCTGATAAAATTGAAAGTGCTAGGACTGCTAACTCTATTATTTTTTGTTTAGTCTCTGTGTGATGGGAAAGCTCAGAGTTTATTTGAAGTCTTGGCCAGAGCAGTCTCTGAAGCTGGAGCATTTCAGTTAGCAGCTTTGATATTGTTCTGGGTGCAGAAGATTCAGGAAAGTGTAACAAGGCATTTTGAGAGGATGGATCATTTAGGATACTTGTCTTTATTTGTGTCTAGTTCTTTTGTTCTCAAAACACATAATGTTTTAAAGAGAACATATATATCTATATTTACACAAGTAGGGAATGTTTTGTGTGCCAAAGTCAGCTAAAGATGCTTATTTTTGTTTTATGTTTGAGTGGGTAAAAGGCATCTGTCAACTTTATAAGTTTGTTTGGACAGCATATCTAAACTGTAAAGTAGTAAGTCATGAGGACTCTCTAACCAACAAGATTTATCATGTCTCATCCAGTCTCAGAGCTAACCCCATGTAGAGGGATCAACATATATGTCACCTGTCTTGTAGATTTTTTTTTTGGTTTCTTCCTTCATGTTTGCAGCCAATATTTTCTGGACATCTCTGCAAATCAAACTTAAACTTTATTAAATTTGAAGAAATCTATAGCTTTTTGTTTCCTGTGGAAACAAAAGCAAAACCTCTCCCTCGAAGCAGCATATTTTCTGACTTCCATTCTGAAGTTAAGATGTTCTTCAAATATATAGGTTTGTTTAATTTTGCAGATTCCATAATCCAATATTTCTCAGCAGCTATTATTTTTTGAATTTTAGTTTTAAGAAATTCAAAGTGAAGAAAACACCATCCAGTATCCAGAAACCCTGTGTATTTCCCATCTTTATGTCACTTATTCTATTCTCAATACCTTATTTTTTATTTAAATATTCAATTATTTTTAAACTTTTTTTCTATGGCTGCCTGACCTCATTTTCTTTTCTTTCTTCACCAGCTATACACATTTTAAGCATGTTATATTAGTAAAATGTTTTTCTTGGTCGATATATGATTTTCCATATATCTGTAGCATATTTTTGACTCTGTGAGCCACATTTAAATTGCTAGGCTTCCCTCAGGAAGCTCTGCTTAGCATATGGTATGCTGGCAGATGACTCCATCCCCTTGGTTTCTTGAGCACTTAGACTCATGCAACTGTGTACAGGCCACACTTTGGAAATTTGTTGTGTCTCCCTGCATTTGTACTCTGGGCAAGCTGCTCAAGCGCTCAGCTGCCCTGCAGGGCCCTTTTACAAAAACCTAGCCTCTGTAGGCCTAACTTACCTAAGAGATCATGATTTTCAGAAAGCTGCTTGTTTGGAACTTTTTAAAGCTTTCGCATGCCTTATGTGGACATGTGTAGTGTTATCTTGGGTGCCATATGTATCAGTATTTTTTTCTTCAGGATGACCAGGCTACAAATTAGTTTTCCTTGTGTATTTTATTTGTTTCTATAGAAAATGAATGAATTGGGGCAGGCTATAGTGTATATTTATGAGAGAACTGGCCTACCATGCACAAAATGTGGGTACAATCCAGTTAGGACCCTAGTACAATAGAAGACTAAGAGCGGCAGCTCATCCATATAAGCCCAGCACTCAGCAGGTGGAACAGAAGGGCCTCGTTTAAGATAATCCTGAGCTATGTAAGAGTTCCAGGCCATCATGAACTACATGAAACATTGTAACATTGCTCAAAACAAGCAAACTAACACATAACAAACAAGTAAATAAACACATGTAATAATTTATTGGAAAAATACCTATTAGGTAAGACTCAGCCAATTAGAGAAAAAAAAGCCCAAATCTTAATGGTATAAAATTATGTTATAAAATATATAAAGGTGTATGTAAGATAAAACAAACTATATTAAACCCAAGTGGTAGCATTGAAAATGTAGAAGACATTGAAAAGTAATCTGTGGAGAGCTGGTGAGCTTTTAGGAACATCTTCTTTGATGAGCTATTAGGAATGTGTGACTACTGGTAGAGAGTCAGCTTCCTTCAAGAAAGGAACCCATGTGAATGAGTCTACTCAGTATTCAGTAAATGATCCTATACTGACGACCATGCTGGAAGCACTAAGTAGAGTAGGTTGGTTTAAAGAAACATACACATAATTGAGAGGGAATAATTGTGGAGAATATTAAAAATATTGAAAAGGAAGGGGGAGAACTGGGCTTGATGAAAACACATTATATGAATACGTGAAATTTTTAAACAAATATAAAGTTTCTTTTTACCTGGTAGATAAGACAAATTTAATATTGTTGAATTTATTTGGATATACTTGTTAATAATTTATCACCAGTTATCATTTAAAAGAGGAACTGAAAGGAGTAGGAGGATGGGAATTAATAATCAGAACACATTGTATGAAAAAATATATTTTGCAATAAAAATGAAAATAGTGAAAATTTTAAAATATTGAAAATCCTCACAAATCTTAAGCAAAGTCTATGAGTTTATATTGGATCAATAAAGCAGAATAATTATGTACAGGAAAAGGACTATCATAGTCTAATGACTATTAGGCTTGTGTCCCATGTATTCTATAATTTCTTATGTGAAAATTCCACACAAACTTTATAATTACCCCTGGGTTAATCTCTATCATTTACTAGACAACCAATTACATAACGTCAAAATCATTTTCCATGTTATTCTAGTATCCATCTTCAGACACAAAACCAGCAGTTCAAAAGTGCTCAATAATGGAAAGGGAGGGAATTCACAGGAAGAAATAGACATTATGTTAAGGACAGCAGACAAATCTACTTCTGCTGAAAAGAAAGGAGCATGTGAAATGATTCTTCTACCTCTAATATTCTTTTATTTGATAATTTCCGCAATTGCATTTTCTTTAATAAATTTTGTATGACATTAGCTATTATTGTACCAGATATTACCTTGTTCTAATCTCCTTTGCACTCTAGGAAATAAAAGTATCAAATGAGTTTCTCATCTTCTCTCATTATTGATCCATATCTCTTTGGATATCCCTGTGATTCATTTTGCCATGGCATACTAAATTAGTATTTGCTGAAGAAATCATGCATCTAAGTCTCTTCTCTATATAGAATTTTCAATAAAAGGAAGCACAGTGTTATTCCAGGTGCTTGAAATCTCAAGATAATGAAACCTGTGCACTGGCTGTCGATTCTTCTCATGCAGATAGAACGGACCGAGGGAACATTCAGATAACTGAGGAAACATGAGAGTATAGGCTGAATCAGATAGCATGAACCATCAGCTAACAAGTAAATAATGCCATTAAGAATATAAAAATGACATTGGTTTGTTTTCGAAATATTTGAGGATAGAGGAGCTGAGCGCCATGGAAAAATGAAGCTCATTATTTCTAGTACTCTGCATAGAAAGTTTTCAATTTAAAACATTTTAGTAGTGTTTTCTTATATTAATAAAGATTGGGAGCATTCATATTTTATGAAAATAGGCTGATAATTACTCTTCTTAGTATGATAGCTTTATTTTATTTTATTTTATTTTTAGATCCTAGCCACAGTTTCCCCTTTTCCCCTCTGACTTCTCTTCAAACACTATTCCTTTGTTTCTGGTCAGAAAGGTCAGGCCTCCCATAGCATATCGTGTTGCAATAAAACGAAGCAATAAACAAGGCAATGAATTATGATGAACAGGTACCAAGAGCCAGCCAATGTATTAGGGACAGCCCCAGAACCCATTGCTATGAGTCCTACATGTAGACGAAACTATACATCTGTCACATATACGTAAAGGGCCTTAGTTAGATTCCATGCAGGATGTTGGTTCAGACAGAATCTGTGAGTTCCTACGAGCTTGGTTAGTTGTTTTTATGTTAGTTTGTTTTTGTGTGTGTGTGTGTGTGTGTGTGTGTGTGTGTGTGTGTGATGTTTTTAACCCCTCTACCTCCTACAATGCTTCCTTCTTCTCTTCAGCAATATTCGCCAAGCTCAACCTATTGTTTGGTTGAAGGTCTCTGCATCCTTTTCCATTAGTTACAGGATGAAGGCTCTCTCATGTCTGTTGGGGTACTCACCAATCTGATTATGGAAGTTGGCAAGTTCAAGCTATGTATCTATTATTTCTAGGAGTCTTAGCTGGGGTCATCCTTGGAAATTCATGGCAATTTCCCTTACATTAGGTTTCTACCTTATCCTAAAAAGTGCCCCCCAGTCATCTCTTTGAGTACTATCGCCCGCCACCCATCCCCAAACCCAAAAGATCTCAAGTTCCCAAAAGAGATCTCCTGTATGGACTGGCGAAGGGTAGGCTAGCATAATATCTATACTTTATGGCAAGAAATCAACTTTACAACTGTTCTAAAATTTCACGTACATTATTAACTGATAAAACCCTTTTGCATTATAAAAATCTATTAAATAGCTATAAGTTGACAAAAGTGTATATGGATAGGGAGTTCCAACTAACAATTTTAGAGATAACTTTCCTAAAAATATTTAGACATATTAAGCATCTGATAGTATGTGATTATAAAATTCATAATAGACAAAGTCATGCTTTTCAGTGCTCCACACTTTAATTTCATCACTGTATTCTTTGCTCTCCTTGTCAATCTGACTATAGCATTAAATCCATTTTCTCTATTGTCCATGGTTTACTTATGTGTATCAGATATCATTTAGGACAGTATCTTCTTTTCTTGGGTTAGTCTAATATTTTCTTTTTGTCTTTTTGTGAATTTCATATTGACTGACAGCAATCTGGCTTCAGTAAATATTAATTTATCTATTTTATCTTATCTCTGAAAATGTCAACAATTATCACTGTAAAGGGAAATTCCTTAAAAACAATACTATTTTTGCTCTTATATTTTATGCTTTGTACACTTTCTATTTTTATTGCAAGTTATTTGTTTGCTTGCTTTTCTGTGTATAGGAAAGTGAGAGAACAACTTGAAGGAGTCTGTTATTTCTACCATATGTATTCTGGAAATTGACCTCATGTCATTAAGCATGGTGGCCAGTTACCTTTGCCACTGTCCAATTTCACCACCTTTCTTCCTACACTTTCAAATGCCATGATCATATTCTATTATATGTGCAACCATATGTAAACAGTCATACTTACTTTGGACTTACATGCTGTTAGAAATTTTGCAAGTATAAAAACTCAGATATAAGTAGACAAAGGAATCTAAAACAATAAGAAAATGTCAATTATCCTGCTGTGCATTATAAATTATGGTATACTTGGTTCTGGTCTCAATTTATTTTTCTAATTTTTTATTTTTTATTAAAAATTTCCACCTCTTACCATTTTCCTCCTCGTCCCTAACCCCCTCCCCCTCCCTTTCCAGTTCAAAGAGTAGTCAGGTTTCCCTGCCCTGTGGGAAGTCCAAGGTCCTCCCCCCTCCATCCAGGTCTAGGAAGGTGAGCTTCCAAACAGACTAGGCTCCCACAAAGCCAGTACAAGCAGTATAATCAAAACCCAATGCCATTGTCCTTGGCTTCTCAGTTAGCTCTCATTGTCAACCACGTTCAGAGAGTACGGTTTGATCACATGCTCCATCAGTCCCAGTCCAGCTGGCCTTGATGAGCTCCCATTAGATCAGACCTGCCATCTCAGTGGGTGGACGCACCCCTCATGTCCTGACTTCCTGGTTCATGTTCTCCCTCCTTCTGCTCCTCATTTGGACCTTGGGAGCTAGGTCCAGTGCTCAAATGTGGGTCTCTGTCTCTATCTCCATCCATCGCCAGATGAAGGTTCTATGGTGATATGTAAGATATTCATCAGTGTAGCTATGGGACAAGGCCAGTTCAGGAACCCTCTCCTCTGCTGCCCAAGGAACAATCTGGGAACCTGTCCTTGGACCTGGGAACCCCTCTAGAGTCAAGTCTCTTTCCAACCCTAAAATAGCTCCATTTGTCAAAAATCAGGTGTCCATAGGTTTGTGGCTTAATATCTGGGTCTTCGATTCGATTCCATAGGTCGACTTCTCTGTTTTTGTGCCAATAACAAGCTGTTTTCATTATTGTAGCTCTGTAATAGAGTTTGAAGTCAGGGATGGTAATACCTCCAGAAGTACTTTTATTGTATAGGATTGTTTTGGCTATCCTGGGTTTGTTTTTCCATATAAAGTTGATTATTGTTCTCTCAAGGTCTGTGAAGAATTTTTGGGGGATTTTGATGGGGATTCCATTGAATCTATAGATTGCTTTTGGTAGAATTACCATTTTTACTATATTGATCCTCCCAATCCAAGAGCATGGGAGATTCTTCAATTTTCTGGTATCTTCAATTTCTTTCTTCAAAGACTCAAAGTTCTTGTCAAATAGATCTTTCACTTCTGTGGTTAGAGTTACCCCAAGATACTTTATGCTATTTGTGGCTATCGTGAAAGATGATGCTTCTCTGATTTCCCTCTCTGTATCTTTGTTCTTTGTGTAAAAGAGGGCAACTGATTTTTTTGGAGTTGATCTTGTACCCTGACATAGTACTAAAGGTGCTTATCAGTTGTAGGAGTTCTGTGGTAGAGTTTTTGAGGTCACTTATGTACACTTTCATATCATCTGCAAATAACAACAGTTTGAGTACTTCCTTTCCAATTTGAATCCCCTTGATCTCCTTATGCTGTCTTATTGCTATTGTTAGAACGTAAAGCACTATATTGAAGAGGTATGGAGAAAGTGGACAGCCTTGTCTTGTTCCTGATTTTAGTGGGATACCTTTGAGTTTGTCTCCATTTAATTTAATGTTAACTGTTGTCTTGCTGTATATTGCTTTTATTATATTTAAAATGAACCTTTTATCCTAAATCTCTTCAAGACCTTTATCATAAAGGGGTGTTGAATTTTGTCAAATGCTTTTTCCGCATCTAATGAAATGATCATATGGTTTTTTTCATTCAGTTTATTTATATGATGGATTACATTGGTAGATTTTCGTACGTTGAACCAGCCCTGCCTCTCTGGGATGAAGCCTGCTTGATCGTAATGGATAATTTTTGCCAGTATTTTATTGAGAATTTTTGTTATTTTACCACTGAGTAGAACTCTAAAGTGTATACCCATTCTTTATCCATTCTTCTATTGAGGGACACCTAGGTTGTTTCCAGGTTCTGGCTATTACAAATAGTGCTGCTATAAACATAGTTGAACAAATGCTTTTATAGTACGATTGGGCATCTCTTGGGTATATTTGCAAGAGTGGAATTGCTGGATCCTGAGGTAGGTTGACTCCCAGTTTCCTGAGAAGCCACCACACTGATTTCCAAAGCGGTTGCACAAGTTTGCATTCCCACAAACAATGGATGAGTGTTCCCCTTATTCCACATCCTCTCCAGCATAGGCTACCAATGTTCATGAGTGAGATTGGTCTGTAATTCTCTTTGTAGTTTGTGTCTTTGTGTAGTTTTGGAATCAGGGTGACTGTAGCTTCATAAAAAGATTTTGGCAATGACTTTTCTGATTCTATTATGTGAAACACATTAAGAAGTATAGATATCAGCTCTTCTTGGAAGTTCTGATAAAATTCTGCATTAAAACCATCAGGCCCTGGGTTTTTTTGGTTGGGAGGTTTTTTATGACAGTTTCTATTTCCTCAAGACTCATATGTCTATTTAAATTGTTCACCTGGTCTTGACTTAATTTTGGTAAATGGTACTTATCTAAAAACATGTCCATTTCTTTCACATTTTCCAACTTTGTGGCATATATGTTTTTGTATTAAGACCTAATGATTCTCTGAATTTCCACAGTGTCTGATGTTATGACCCCCTTTTCATTTCTGATCTTATTAATTTGCAAGTTCTCTCTCTGCCTTTTGATTAGATTGGATAAAGATTTTTCAATATTGTTGACTTTCTCAAAGAACCAGCTCTTTGTTTCATTGATTCTTTGGGTTGTTTTCTCTGCTTCTATTTTATTGATTTCAGCCCTCATTTTTATTTATTTCCAATCTTCTACTCCTCCTGGGTAAGTCTGCTTTTTTTTTCTAGAGCTTTCAGCTGTGCTGTTAAGTCTATAATGTGAGCTTTCTCCGTTTGTTTAATGTGGACACTTAGAGCTTTGAACTTTCCTTTTATCACTGCTCTCATAGTGTCTCATAGATTTGGGTATGTTGTGTCTTTATTTTCATTGAATTCAAGGAAGACTTTAATTTCTTTCTTTATTTCTTCCCTGACTCAGGGGTGGTTCAGTAGTTGACTGTTCAGCTTCCGTGAGTTTGTAGGCTTTCTGGGGGTAGAATTGTTGTTGAATTCTAACTTTATTTTATGGTGATCTGATAAGACACAGGTGGTTATTAATATTTTTTTGTATCTGTGGTAGTTGGCTTTGTTACCGAGTATGTGATCAAGTTTCGAGAAGGTTCCATGAGCTGCAGAGAAGAAGGTATATTCTTTCCTATTTGGGTGGAATGTTCTATAGACGTCTGTTACGTCCATTTTATTTATTACCTCCATTAATTCTCTTATTTCTCTGTTGGGTTTCTGTCTGATTGACTTGTTCATTGGTGAGAGAGGTGTGTAGAAGTCTCCTACTATTAGTGTGTGTGGTTTGATGACTGCCTTGAGTTCTAGTAATGTTTCTTTTACATAAGTTTGTGCTTTTTTATTAGGGCCATAGATGTTCAGGATTGAGACTTCATCCTGATGAATTGTTCCTGTTATGAGTATAAAATGTCTGTCTCCATCTCTTCTGACGGGTTTTAGTTTGAAGTCAGTTTTGGTAGAAATTAGTATGGCCACACCCACTTGTTTCTTAGGTCCATTTGATTGACAAACCTTTTCCCAACCCTTTACTCTGAGTAGATGTCAGTGGTTGAGGTGTGTTTCTTGTAAACAGCAGAATGTTGGATCCTGTTTTTGCATCCAATCTCTTAGCCTGTGCCTTTTTATAGGTGAATTGAGTCCATTGATATTAAGTGATATTAATGACCAGTTGTTGTTTACTCTGGTTATTTTTTTCTTTCTTTTTTTTTCTTCTTCTTTTTTTTTGGTGGTAGAGTTTGTGTGTTACCCTTCTTTGAGTTGTGCTGGTGAAGGGTTGCTAGATGTCTGAGTTATTGTGGGCATTGTTGGATTCCTTGGGTTGTGAATTTCCTTCTATTACTTTCTGTAAGGCTGGATTTCTGGCTACGTATGGTTTAAATTTGTTTTTATCCTGGAATACTTTGTTTTCTCCATTGATAGTGAACGAAAGCTTGGCTGGGTATAGTAGTCTGGGCTTGCATCCATGGTCTCTTAGTTTCTGCAGCACATCTATCCTGGACCTTCTGGCTTTCATGGTTTCCATAGAGAAGTCAGTGTGAGTCTGATAGCTTTACCTTTATAAGTTACTTGACCTTTTTCCTTTGCAGCTCTTAATAGTCTTTCTTTATTCTGTATGTTTTGTGTTTTGATTATTATATAGCAAGGTGATTTTTTTATGATCTGGTCTATTTGGTGTTCTATATGCTTCTTGAACCTTCATAGGCATATCTTTCCTTAGGTTGGGAAAGTTTTCTTCTATAATTTTGTTGAATATATTTTCTGGACCTTTGAGCTGTAATTCTTCTCCTTCGTCTACCCCTGTTATTCTTAGGTTTGGTCTTGTGAAGAGACTTTGTTGGATTTGCTGTTTTCTTTGATCAATGAGTTTATTTTCTCTATGGTATCTTCAGCATCCAAGATTCATTCTTCTATCTCTTGTATTCTATTGGTTATGCTTGTTCCTGTCGTCTCTGATCATTTACTTAGATTTTTCATATCCAGCTGGCCCTCAGTTTGTGTTTTCTTCATTGCCTTCATTTCAGTTTTCAAGTCTTGAACTGTTTCCATTATCTGTTTGATTGTTTTTTCTTGGTTTCCTAGGATATTTTTAAGGATTTATTAATTTCTTCAAACTTTTTGTTATTCTTCTCATCCATTTCTTTAAGGGAGTTTTTTTGCCTCCTATTTAAGGAACTCTATCGCTTTCATAATGTCAACTTTTTCTACTTCTTCTGGATTAGGGTTTTCAAGTCTTCCTGTTGCATGTTCAATGGGTTCTGGTGTTATGTTGTTTTTCATATTGTTGGAGGAGTTCTTGCTTTGGCACCTGCCCATCTCTTCCTTCAAATGCTCTCTAATGGATATTCTGGTATAGGATCAGGGCCACTTGCTGGCCTGGAACCTCTCTAGTGGAGCTTCTGGTACAGGATCAAGGCCACTAGCTGACCAGGAACCTCACAGACAACAGGGCTGGCTCACAGAGTGCAGGGTCAGTAAAACAAAGGATCTCTGTGACCTTGCACTCCACACTTTTCCCCCAGATCCTCAGCTCCAAAGTAGGCTGAGTTGGGGGATCCTATGTCCCCTATGAAGGGAAGGGGCGCCTGCAAGCAAGCTGGGATGGGATAGAAAGAGAGAGGCAGTAGCCGGGGAGAGAAGTCCCTGTTGAATACCCAGATGGTTTAGGGGGTTGCAGGGTGTCTGTGCTCAGTTTCCAGGGCATCTGTCAGCCGGTCTGGAACACACACCCCTCTCCGATGGGTCTTCTGGTCCTCAATTTATTTGTTATCAATTCAGGAAACAAACTATCTAGAAGTTGAAGACGGTGATACAAGGTGCATGTTATTTGTCTAAGAATAATTGATGAGCACTAAGTGTCATTTGTTTTCACTATGATTTGTATATTCTGAGTCATCAGTTCTTATCCTTATATTTTTATGAAATTAAAAGACCATGAGCATCACTAATTCTTGTACACTGTTGTTCAGTTTTGCAACTGATACTCTTATTTGTCAACAGTCTCTGTCATTATTAATCTACTGTGTCAAACTGCCTGATTCAGGGGTGAGGACTGGAGAGATATCTCATTGAGCATATTAGTATATCAGATGGTATTAGATGGTGAGTGTAATGTTGGAAGATATATACTGGAGAAGGCATATTTCTTTCTATTGAAAGGAGGTCACAAAATCTCACAAAAATTTTACCAGCACAAAAGGATGCTCTTCGTGGAGCAGAATGTTTTATTTGTTTGATTGCTTTCAAACTGGGACAGGGCTTTTCTTGCAATTTGTCTCAAACTGAAACTTTAGCACTTCCTGTCTCTCAAACTCATTGCATCTCATACTGGAACCTTACTCCTCAATTCTTATGTGCCCCTGACTTACTGACTAACACTGTAGTTCTTTCAAATTGTTGGTCAGTCTCAATCCATGACTGAATCCTATGCATTTATCCATTCTACAGCTGTGTTTCTCCAGAGAACCATGACAAACCCACCCCATTAATTTTCTACTGCATAAACTGCTTCACAGTTAAGAGCCATCCATAAAGTGAATCCACTGTTTTGAAGCAGTTAGACACAAAAGTGATTTGAAAATAATTTTGTTCATTAAACTGCATAGAATAGAGCCTCTCTGTTTCAGATCAGACCATAAGGTACTTAAATAACACAGGAAAGACTTCATGACGGTCCTTATTATACATGTATTTTTTGAATAAAACATGCCTTCACAGAAGTATTCATACTCATTGATATACCTGCAGTTTTAGAAGTCTGAAGAATAATGCAAAGGTGATTTTTCCATTTACCAACACAGACCTGTCTGTTTAGTTTCAATGTAGATATGATATTTGGTACAAATAATATAAAATGAACTTTGCAATGGACCCCAAATATAGTTTCTTCAGTCTCATGATAATTTCACTTGCCTGCTGATGACACTTCTCAAGTGGAGATCTTGAAGTGGAGAGACTGAATGGAAAGAGAACTCTAGATATAACTGTGATATATATATATATATATATATATATACACACAGATATAGAATATAAGTGTGATGAAGATCATGAATGTGTAGAAAAATGACTGAAATAACCTGAAGTCAAATCTAACTGGGAACTCTATTGTGTTTAACTTGTGTTTCTCTCAGAGATATAAGAAAAACAGTAAATCATTTGAATTAGATATAAATATCACTAAGTACAAAAACTGTAATGGAGCGAGACAATCCTCTATTCAAGCATCCTTTCACACACATGAGGAAACTGAGGCATAAAGAGGTTAAATACCACCCATAGTAGTTCATCTTGAAAATCAAACTCAACTCGATCTTAATAGATTCTTACTAAAAATGGCAGAACTAACTTAAATTTTACATTGATATACCCATTTGTTACAAACATTTTGTCATTTTCGGAACTATTCATGTTATCATTTCTTTAAGATGAGCTAATTAATGAGATAATATTATTAATAATATGGATTTATTATTATTGAAAGATATTGATATATCTGTCTCTCTTTTCACAAATTTTTGACTCAGAATATGATTTGACAATGTTTTAAACTATTGTTATTATTGACATTTTAAATAAAGTTTCATGAAGCACTACAGAATATGTATAACTCAGGCGGTGGTTGCACACGCATTTAATTCCAGCACTCAGGAGGCAGAGGTATTCAGATCTCTTTGAGTTCAAGACCAGCCTGGTCTACAAGAGCTAGTTACAGGACAGGCTTCAAAGCTACAGAGAAACCTTGTCTCGAAAACAAACAAACAAAACAACAGATTATGTATACCTTATTATGTGTTGCTCTATTATTATAATATATTGCAAGTAGTCAGAGAGACTAGAAATTCTTAAATATGTTAGACAACGTAAGTAAATGTTTATCATTACATTTAGAAGAGGATACAGTTTTACTCTAAAGTTTGCATGTTTCCAGCATTTATAAAGTCAATATTTAATCATATATGAAATTTTCAGGGTAAATTTTAAAAGATTTTAATTAATAATGTTATTTCAGGAGGAAAAACCCACTTTGCCACAGAACTTAATGCTTTTCTATCACAAATTGAATCTGATGAAGTATATTCAATATTTTAAGGTTTAAACATAGTAGAATATAGATGCTTCCTTGAAGATACTAGTCAATGATTTTTCTCCTTTGACTCTGAACTGGCCTTGTAACTAATGTTGTACACTATCTTTTCATTATATTCTCAGTTATAAAATATGACTTATGGACAGTATAGAGACTCAAAGTACTGAAATGCAATTTATAACAACGAAAAGGGGCAGAGCTCTGAATGACAGTTCAATTTAAATAGATTGTAAGAGTTTTATGGAACATGAATAATGAAGCATTTCAACTCAAGTTTTTGACTCAGTCATTAATATGATTCTTTTAGAACAAAGTATGCATCAATCATATGGGCAATGAATGTGTAGAAATATAAATATTTGTATTGTGTGAAATAATTAAAAAGAAAACTAGTTTTCCACATTAATTCTGAAAATTTTTTAAAATTAAATCACTTAAAGTGTCACAAATAGGCTTATTAATTTTAAGCTACAAATGGATTTAACCTGCTAATTTAAGTTTTACTAGAGTAACGCAGCTTAAAATACTGAATTTTCATTATCCAAAAGCAGGTACTTTTTAATACGTACTGTACACAAAAATAAATCACTGAGATCTTTGAAAACAGAATCCAATATCCTGCAATTCTCATTTGAAATTTTCTCTATACATTTAAATGCAATCTTTTATCCTTGGATGAGGGAGACATTTTTAGTTGTTACAGTAATATTTTGACTCCACTGGTACCGAGGGTTGTAACAAAGGGAGTATAATCAATCCTTGGATTATATGAACATGTCTTTGCTATGCCATTGAACACTCAAATGCATGGAGTTTTGTTTATCATTGAGTGCATTTACAAGCTAAATAGATTTTTCAAAAGTGGTGCTTGTAGTACATAATTTGGTACATTTGTGAGTATATGTGTATTTTGGTATTGGAAGTGTGGTGACAGATAGATATGGTGAAAAAGGCGAGATAATAGAAGAGAGAAAGAAACTGTAAGAGAGACAGAGATTTAAAACAAATAACACCATCAACAAATATGATATGATAGTATTTATATTAATATATCAAGTGAATCAAACATATTTCTCCATCAAATATGTTGAAGGATCATGCTTAAATACACAGTAGTGACCCTTATCACTGATTCCTTCTTTTCCTAAAGTGTTCTCTGCCTTTTCCTTCTCAATTGTTGTCCACATCATCTCTACTGCTGTTCAGTTTAAAGAGGCCCTGCAATGGCCAGTGCTATTTGTGGTAATTGCTTCCCAAAGATGGATTCACCAATTAAGAAGATAAAGTGCTATCTCTCCAAGCTTAGCTTGCTTCTTTCTGTAGGTATTCTATATGTCACTCAAGTACCCTCTTTCATTAAGAGGGAAAATAAACATGTTTATAGAGAGTAAAGTTTGTGAGGATAAAGCAACCAGTCAAGCTATCTTTATTTTCCACTTTATACTTGTACCAACCAGCAATTCCTTTTCCTTAATAAAATTCCTTTTCCATAGTCGCGTTGATATATGCAATGGGTCTTTTTAAAACATATATTTGAAGCTAACTAGAGTTAGAGTCAAAAGCTACAGGCTAAGTATTTTTGGAAACTTCTGTGTCTGTTTTTAAACACAATTTGAGATGCTTGGTTTATTTTATAAAGATAAATGTTTACAAACGGTAGTCATTGGAGTGACTTCAAACAGTGGTCAATCAATCCTTAGACCTTTAGGTATTGATTGCTTTCCAGTAGTTTAGGATATTTTGGAAATGTCATCAGAAATGTATGGCACAACTTTCAAGAAGACTCATTTATTTGCATTTATTTTCAGTTAATTTAGAACATCATCAAACAAAGAAATATTCTTCTCCTATTAGAAAAGTTACTTGCTATTGTATATGTCATTCCATTTTTATTGAAATTTATCAAATGTTGGTGATTGTAGGGAAGCAGTGAAACAATTTTTGCTGTATTCTACTTCTTATATTGTCTGCACCTGGTTACTTTTCTTTTAACACACATACATTCACACACACTCACTGAGATATGCACTAACCATTAATACACTTACCACTGTCAAGGAAATAATTGAATATGCCATATAATAAAATCTCATGTAATATTATCTCAAAACAACCATGCTAACATACAGGACTAGAATGAAGTTCAGTGTTAATCACAAAGTTTAGCATAGATGCAATTAAAAGAAGCTGAAGTTAATTTTCTAAATTAAGTGCTCCATGACTTTGAGTTATGTGATTCTAAATGTTATTGGACAATATTGACCTTATAACATTTGTTTTAAACAAAATACATAGTAGCATGATTATTTTGTATATAGCTCTTAAAAGTAGAGATATTTAAGCATTCTTGTTTGTAATTTATCTATTGTTCAAGGGATAAACATTATAAGGAACTAATATAATATTTGCTGTACTAAAATTTATCATAATATTTGTTAATCAATGTCTCTAAATACAGTATATTTTTTAAAGAATTATGACTCAAATTTTAATTAAAACATTATCTTCTTGATTAAGATATCTCTAAAGTTGTAATTTTAATCAAGGAACAAATAATGTTTCTATTAATTAAAATCAAATTAAATTTAGAAGACACTTAAGAATACTTTTAAGAGATATTTCATAAATGGAAACTATCAAACAATTAATGTTAAATATTAGGAACTGATTATAATGGGGAAAGAACACACAGTATTGCTGTGATGAAAATAGCAATAGAGGGATTTATAAGCACTGATTTGGGATGTGTTCGGTTCGTTACCTCTCTATTTTGACTTTTAGTCTGCCACAAGACTTGTTCATATATGAAATTTGCAAATTTTATCACAACAGTCTTTGCAAATTGAGGTTTTGAGTGTTTAAGTTAGTTGTAAAGTCAGAGAGATATTAATCCCGTCTTTTCAACTCTAACATCTTGACATCACTGCCTTCTCAATAAAAAACAAAGCAAAGCAAGATATAGGTAAAAAGAAATGAAACCAAAATATAATAAATTGTGAACCAATATAGACACTTGTAACAGCATTGATATCTTAATCACAGAAACATGTGAATAAAATATTTTACATTAATATTAAAGAAATTGATAAGTATATATTCTATAGAAAGTTATACATGTGTTTAATAAATTCTGGCATAGACATAGATCACATGGGACACAAAATCTTTTCCTCTAGGCAGAAACTAAAAAAGAAAACAGAACAACAATACAAACAGAAAACTGAAATGGGTAAATAGAATTGTTCAACAGGGTACAATATATATCCCACCTAAAGCAATTGGTGTCCTTTGTAGTAAGAAGATTGCTTGTTGGTTCCCAGCTACCTGGCTAGCTTAGACCCAAAATAATCACACAGAAACCATATTAATTAAATCACTGCTTGACCCATTAACTCTAGCTTATTATTGGCTAACACATATTAATTTAACCAATCTCCATTAATTTGTGTGTTGCCATGTAGCTGCGGCTTACCAGGTAAAGTTCCAAGCATCTATCTCCAGCAACTACATGGTTTCTTTCTGCCTCTGCCCTTCTTTCTCCCAGTATACAGCCTAGCTTTGTCCACCTAGTTCTGCTCTTCCCTGCCATAGGCTCAAAGCATCTCTTTATTCATTAACCAAATAAAAGCAACACATAGACAGAAGGACCTCCCACACCATCGATGTAAACAAAAGTAAAAGAGATGTATGAAGTTAAAAATAGACTTCATAGAAAGAGATGAATGCAGGAGTGATGCATGGACAACTTCAAGTGCCCAAAGCCAAGCAGAAGAATTGAGCAAGAAATACAAGGAAAATAACTAGATCTTTGAATGATGCACTCAGTGCAAGAACCAAGAAAAGAAAGACCAAAACAAGAGAAAGATGTCATAGAAAATTGATGACAACAAACATGCACACAGATGTACACATATACTCACAGAGAGAAAGAGAGAGGGGTAATGCAATGTTTTGTCTTTGTACCTGAAGAAAAGTGGGTTACTATGATTAAAGAAAGCAAAAAACTAAAAATATCATTGTAGAGGAAAGAATAATGAAAGTATGAGTTGGTGGAGGTAATAGCGTGCCAAGTTTTCTCACTTCCTTGTGAGACAAACTCATGTAAACTCTCTCTATATAATGGTATATGTTAAAATCATAGACAATCACATTTCCCTCTCCATCTCTCTTCATTCTTTGTCTTTCTCTTTGTCTCTATTTCTGTGTTTGTCATCCACTTGCTTTTCAGTCATTATACATAATGTTAAGTCATCTTATGAATAAATACACCTCAGGTAATGTGCATCCTTTATGTAATCTTCAAAACTTACCTTTTAGGTGAAAATTTTCCTGCAAAGGAAATGCTTTAGAGACAAATTATTCAAAAAATATTCTATTTGTTTCTTGTCTCATTTTTGAGAATGGATTAATAAAAAATTCAGTTATAAATATATTAGAAAGAAGTAAATGTACCTAATTCCAGGAGTAGAATAAAATTATATCAAATTTATTTACATAAGAGGTCAGATGGTGATGATATGAGGAGAAACTGAAATAGCTTATTACACAGCTTTGGTTCTTTCATGCAAATCCACAAAAGAGTCATCAATGTAGAATACATTCTTAGCATCACTTCATTTCCCAAAGCAATTTTAATATGGTATGCAGAAAAATCTAGAGTGCCTCACAAATTCAAAGGCCTAAACTTTCCATATATGCAACAATATATTCAAAGAATAATTGTAAGTATGCTGATTGTGGAACTTTTTAATGTCCCCAATCATTAGTAAAGACTAAAATTATATTCTTCATTCTATATATACTAAGGCAATAAAACAGAATAATCTATTTTAAAGGGGCTTTAAAATGAAGAGAATTAAACAAACAAAATGCTTTTGATTTAAGCCTCATAAAAACATAAGTTAATCAAATGGTTCTGTTTTATGAGTGCTCTGATTGAAGTAATTATATTTAGCCCAGGGAGAATGGCTAAAAGTAAAGTATGGGAACATGATTAGCTCTATGGAATCTATTATATTATTTGAGAAAATAGTACTAAGCAACTACTGTGTGCCAAATATTAAGTCTGGAGCAAATGACACACAAATTATGTTATTACATTCTGTTTGGATACAATTGGAGGATGGGCTAATCAACAATGAATAAGAAATACCAGTATCTCTATTTTGAAATATACTGATATTTCTTAATCATTGTAAGAAAGTCAATGGTAGTTTAAGATATTCTATGAAGACTATATTGTGAGCAAAGTAGAATGGCCATAATATTAACATGGTACCTGATACAAAAAATAGAAATTCCAGTCATCTTTGTTCTCATTTTATAATCAGAATTAAAACAAAGGTAAAAAAAATGTTTTTTTAAATTTTTTAAATTTATTTATTTATTTATTAAAAATTTCCACTTCCTCCCCGCCTCCATTTTCCCTCCCCCTCCCCTTCCCTCTCTAGTCCTAAGAGCAGTCAGGGTTCCCTGTTCTGTGGGAAGTACAAGGTCCTCCCCCCTCCATCCAGGTCTATAAAGGTGAGCATCCAAACAAACCAGGCTCCCACAAAGTCAGTCCATGCAGTAGAATCAAAACCCAGTGGCATTGTCCTTGGCTTCTCAGTCAGCCTTCATTGCCAGCCACATTCAGAGTGTCCAGTTTGATCACATGCTCCCTCAGTCCCAGTCCAGCTGGCCTTGGAGAGCTCCCATTAGATCAGTCTCACCGTCTCAGTGGGTGGACACACCCCTTGTAGTCCTGACTTCCTTGCTCATGTTCTCCCTCCTTCTGCTCCTCATTTGGACCTTGGGAGCTCAGTCCAGTGCTCAAATGTGGGTCTCTGTCTCTATCTCCAACCATCGCCAGATAAATGTTCTATGGTGATATGCAAGATATTTATCAGTGTGGCTATGGGACAAGGCCGGTTCAGGCACCTTCTCCTCTGCTGCCCAAGGAACAATCTGGGGATAAATATTCTGTATAACTGGCTTACATTTTTGAAAAATATTTATCCTTAGATGGATGTTGTTAATATTTCTTTCTTTCTAGAAATACATCCCATTTTCTATTTAGGCTTGCTTGCATTTACTCATTTATGTAATGTAGGTATAAATGATAGCTAAAATGCCAATATGCATGTGCATTTATATACATACACTGCTTACATAGTCACATACATACAAGCATTGAAATGCATATGTGTGTTAATTCTGAATGCCTTTGATTTCCTTCTTTAAGTCCATATTACTTGAATATTTTTATTTTTAATTAATATTTAATTATTTTCAATTTAAAAATGTGTTCTTTCAGTGTTGTCATGTTAAACTTGTTGCCACGAAACCAGTTTATAGCAGTGTGAGATGTATCCATACTGAATTTCCTATTATTAAACTGGTTCACCATGAGTAAGAAAATATGACACAGTCTGTATTAAATATAGGAGAAGGATAGTGTGATAGTTTGAGTTAAAATGGTTCCATAGTCTTATAGGCATTGTGACTTTTGAGAGGTGTGGTCTTGTTGGAGTAGGTGTGGTATTGTTAACAGAAGTGCCACACTAGGGGAGGGCTTTGAGTTCTTGGATGCTCAAGCTATGAGTGGTGTGGTAGTTTCTTCTTGTTGCCATTGGATCTGGATGTAGAACACTCAGCTACCTCTCCTGTACTCTGTATGCCTACATGTTGCCATGCTTCCTATCATGATAACAATGGATTAAACCTCTTAACTATCCATCAGCCCCAATTAAATGTTTTCCTTTATAAGAGTTGCCATGATCATGGTGTCTCTTCACATTAATAGAAGCCCTACCAAGAACTGGGGTATTGTGATTCTTCTGATTATGCATTTGTTTGGAGACAGGATTTCAAAACAGTCTAGTGTGAATTGTATGCAGATCTATAATGAAAAGGAGCAGGCATATCAAGGAAAGCTACAAAATGTACAATTTGAAGAGAAAAGGGAAAAACTGAGAAATTAAATGTAGCTAAATACTGTATTCAAGGAGATAAACAAATTGATGAAATTCTAGTGTTAAATGGAATAAAATGGATGATGAACTCAGAGCAAGGTCCTACCCAACTAAGATTCCAAATTGTGGAAACAGATTAAAGAAAAATTTAAAGTTAAAAAATGGTACACACTTTTAATCCTCTCACTCCAGAGGCAGAGGGATGTAGATCTGTGAGTTTGAGACCACAGATAAAGTTTCATTCAGCTTAGCTTAAATTGAAGAAAACCATCAAAAAAAGAGGTGGTAACTGAATGAGGGGGCCATGTTCCAGCCCTAGCAAGCAGCAAAACTTGAGACCTTTGGCCGTGTGTTCTGGCTTTAGAGTCATTTAGAGTCCTTTAGATAGAAGGAAGGGTTTATGGGATTTTACTAAGTATCTAAAGAATACTGCTGAGGTCAAGAATATCTCAAGGGTGTCTCTGCATGGAAGCCTAGAGAGGCCATTGTGTGAATCTGTAAAGGTGAAGACTGGATTAAACTTGTAAACAGCAAAATGGTGGAAATGTCATAGTAGTGCAATAGCTGCTGAGGAAGCCTGCTGACAGGGTGTGGGACCAGCCTAAGAGAAGGAAGTATATTTTAGTCAACAAAGCTGAAAGGAATTGGAGATCTAAAGAGCACTTTGACAAAAGACATGGAAATACAGAGTTTGGATTTTGCCCTATCTATCTATCTATCTATCTATCTATCTATCTATCTATCTATCTATCTATCTATCTATGCACACACTTATATATACACACACACACATATACACACACAAACACACACTGTGCCATTGTATGATGGGAGTTTGTGATCTCCTTTTTCTTCATTTTACAGGGGATTACAATTAAGAGATTGTATGAGTTTCAGAAGAGCCTTTGAACTTTGAAGCAATGTTGAGACTATTATAGACTGTAGGCACTTTTAAAGTTGGACTAAATGCATTTTGCAATATGATATAGCTATAGGTCTAAGAGGCACAGGGAGTGAAATGGGGTAGTTTGAATGAAAATGGCCACATAGCTTTTAGGTTCTGGCACTATTGGGAGGTGTGGCCTTGTTAGTATAGGTGTGGTGGTGTTGGATGAAGTGTGTTACTGGTCAAGGTTTTGAGGTCTCAGAAGCTCAAGTAAGGCTAATGTGACTCAATTTTTTCCTGTTGTCTTCGGATCCAGATATAGAACTTTCAGCTACCTCTCCAATACCATTTGTGCCTGCATGCTGTACTGCTTGACAATGGATTAAAGTCCTGAAATGTAAACAAGACCCAATTAAATGCTTTCCTTAATAAGAATCCCTGTATTCATGATATATCTTCACAACAATAGAAGTCCTAAATAAGACAGATATTTGTAGCCTTTTATCCAACATTTTCTGTGAGTCACTGGGAAAACATTACTCTTTAATAATAAACAGAAAAATACCTCATTTATATGACTAAATTATGAGATATGTTCAAGTAATCTCTACAGTACTGAGTATTATGTCAGTAGTAAGAAGTCATTTATCATATGTGTATGTATAAATAAGGTATTTCTAATTTTTTCTTTTTATAGGGATATGGTTTTATATTTCTAGCTTCAATTTGGAACTATTTATTTGAAAATTTCATTTTTACAAATAACCATTAATAAAACTCACTTAAATGATTGTTTCTAAATTCTCTTTTAAAAGAACAGTTTTGTTTTTAGTGCCTAGCAAGCACATTTCTATTGAAGCCATAGCTATTATCTTTCTATTACATTTTTAAAGTCATAGATGGATATGCTATAAACATAGAATACCTTATTATATGAAATCAGTGACAAGTATATGGTCAATCATCTGGATTTAGAGTCGAATTTGAGGAAAGCCTCCTTGTTTTAATGATTGTTTATTGGTTTATACATGGGTAACTGGATGTATTTCTTGTTTTAAAGGATGCATTCAGTTATCTAATAAGTCCTATGAAGAATATGGATATCATACTCTTTCCTATCCTGGACCTTGTCTCTCCAAGGAAACATATACAAAGGGATTCTTTGTTCAGATAGACTTGTGTTTACATATTCATTCTAAAATTTTGCTATGTGACTTTAAGTGCATTTTTGAAGCTTTGTTATTTCTATCTGTTATGTGAAGCTCATTGGGATGCTTAAACATGATTAAATATATAATATATAGGAGGGATGCTAAGATGAGTAATAGGTGGTTCTTTACTTCTCACAGTTGTTTATCCTTTTAAAATTAACAGGCATGTTATTTGACAAGCATACAGAATGCTCTCAGATGCTATTGACATTAATAAGAAACATTTAATTATATGAAAGTATTATAAGAGAAAGTCAGAGACAAGCACTTTTTATGTAAAACAATATGAAAGAAACAAGAATTAAAAGGAAGAGTTGGTACTTATCTTCCAAATAAGATTTTTTTCACAAAAAACAAAGTTTATAGTATAATAGTTTTTATTTCTCTATTATACAAAGAAATGAATGTCACTTGATGGAAATTATCACTATTATTGCTGTTAAGTTTTTGGTCATAATTTAATGAGTATATATTTTAGCTATAGACTCTCTCTAGTTCTCTAGAGAGAATTTTAAATGCTTCATAAACATATTGTCTTTCAAAAACTTAGGATTTTCTTAGGTAGAGAAATAAGCATTTTAAGCACCTGTTGAGTATTTGAGCAATTTACCTAATATATTTTTTCAATGAAACATATCCATTATATTATATCATGTTATATTATATTATTACAAATAAACTATGGCTGAACATGGTGTTTTATGTCCATAATTCTCACCCTGGTGAGGTAAAGGAAGGAAGATTGTAAATTTGAGACCAGACTGGGCTATATAGTGGAGACTGTGGGCCAATAATACTGGTTATAATATAATAATCTCCAATTATAATTATTAAGACTATTGCTATTAAAATGTACTAAAATATATAATAATGATTATTACTGCCAAAAGTTGTGTCTTCTTAATCTATCAAGTTATAAAGCAGGTAAATATTAATTTGATCTTATACTATGCCATTTATATATTAGATATATTAGCTCTTGAGGAGCTAAGGTAATGTGTACAACATAGAGGCCTGTTGCTAGCATGGGATATACCTGGAACTTCACGAACCAAACTCTAATGTTCCCTGAGTACTTTGCCAAATAGACAGAGGTTTTAATCCTCAAGTACTTTTGGCAATACAAAGCTCTCAAATGTTCTTATCTCTCTCAATAGAGAGTCCTTATAGCAAAGGTGCCTTTGTAAACCTTTGGGCATGTATTGGGCAACTGAAAATTCCTGCGAAGCCTCTGAGGCATCATGGATCCTATGGACCTTACTGAGTCCTGGCACAACTTGGATTTCAGAATTCTCACTAGGGATATCAAGGGAATAAAAGAAATAAATTAAAGGCACACAGACACAGAACAGCTGTGATCTGGTGGACTGGAATTTCTGATGGAGAAGCTGTGTTTTTTCCTATAGATCAGTGTGTTTATTTTATACATCTTAACAAGGTGGATGACTTATGATATACACCTGAATCAAAGAGTCAGGTTTAGCTAATCTCCAATAGGAGTCGTATATGTAGGGAAAAAGTATTTAAGGGATAAGTACCTGTGGTTGAGGGAAGAAAGCTACAAAGTATATTTTCTGTACAAAGTACCAACATTCACACTGGTTCCAAGAGGGATGGTTTGCCCTCTTCCTGAGCCTCAGGGATGCTTGGGAAGTGATTCTGAAATTCCTTATCAGTCTGAAATATTGGTATTTGATATGACCTGTACCTGGCTTTTTCTTTTTTGGGGCCATCAATCAACCATGACACAGAAACTTAATATTAATTATGAATGCCCAACCTTATCATGACTTTTATTTTAATTTGTTTCTCTTCACCTATATTTTCCCTCAGGTTTTTTAACCTTTATTTCCTTCTCTGTGCCTTATTTTCACTGCTTCTCATGTCTAGATGACGGCTACACGGATTCTGGCCTGGGGCATGTCCTTCTCTTTCTCCCATGTTCTCTCCTCCTTCTTTTCTTGTCTTTCTCGGACCTAGATTTCTCCTCCTATTTATTTTCTCTGCTTGAAACTCCCACCTATCCATTTACTGCCTAGTTATTGGCTATTCAGCTTTTTATTAGACGAATCAGGTACCTTAGGCAGGCAAGGTGAAACAACAGCACATCTTTTCATAATTAAACAAATGCCGCATCAACAAATGTTGCATGACTTTAAATTGTTAGCATAGGTAGCAGGACAAATGTAACATACATTTACACCGTGCAAGTAACATTTGATAGCAAAAACAAATGTTGTGTATCTTTTCCTAGTTATAATAATGTTCCACAGCAATGGAAAGAAACCTTGTGTAAATACACATCCAGTGAGGACTTCACCCACTCAGAGTTTTCTCTTCACCTCACACCTTTTACAAAGTACTTGACTTCTTTCCGTCTATTTCAATGACTTCTCCTTCCATGCCTGTCAAATATTTCTGCTCTACTCCATTCCTCTTCATTTCAAATTCTCAATATAACTTTGGCTAAAGTAAAATATAAGCAATATTTATATCATTGGTACTAAGTAAACTAGTCTTTCACATTTAGCCTCCAACCCCTCAAATTATCAAGGCATGGTCAAAATGAATTCCAATTCTTTGCAATAGAAAAGTAATGGTGGCCTTTAGTGTCACCGTCAGTAAAATGCTACTTTCCATCAGAAATCATAAAATCAGTGTCAGCTTTACTGTTGGCAATCTTATCAGAATTCAGTCCTTCTGAGCCCTCAGTGTAGTCTCATTTTAAACTGCACTTACAGTGCCAAGTGCTTTTTCTAGACAACTTCTCCAATTAGTTCCAAAGACATTATTGCACACCAATTCAAAAGCCTTAAACATATCAGCAGATTTATAGTCCAGGTAAAGACTTAATTTCCTTGTTCCAATTTTCTGAGTCACTTTTCCACTATACTAAGAAGATATTGTCCTAAAGTAAACAACTTATGTAGGCTCATAGTTTAGGGGTTTCAGCCCATGACCATTTGACCGAGTCACTTTGGGGATTGTGGTAAAGCCCCTTATGGAAGTAGTGACACAGAAGAGCTGCTCATTTCATGGGCAGAAATAAAAGAACAAAGACTAAGGAAGAGAGACTGAATGGTGACCTCCTCTTATGTTCAGCTTTTTAATGATTTCCCAGTTCCCAATTAACACCTCTCTGAGAATCAAGCCTCCACTTCATGGGCCTTTGAATGAATCAAATATCCAAATTTTAGTATGAATTATAAGTGCTTTCCTAAGAAAGTAGAAATCTGCATATTGAAATGACTATACTCACATTACTCTCAATTTTAGTGAACTTTAGCATGAAGATTAATGATTAGTAAAGTAAGATATTATTTCCATTCTTTTTATCTTTTTTGTATATTTTCTAGCTGTCAAGAATGAGGACATAGAGGCTGGGAAGATGTTTAGTCAGTAAAGTGACAGTTGCACAAGAATGAAGACCTGAGTTTAGATCCTCTGCACTTACCGAAAAGCAGAGCTCTCAGTGCATGCTTGTAGGAAAGGCAGAGAAAGGAAGGTATCCAAAGTTCATTGGCCAGTCAGCCTCGCCAAGACAGTCACTGAGGCCCAGTTTCAGTGAGAGACACTGCCTGATTTCAAACATAAATTGAAGAACAATAGAGGAAAGCACCTGCCAGTAATTTTTGGCACCCACAATCACGCGAATAAATACAACTCATCCCCAAAACAGAATGAACCAATCAATGAAATATGCATTCTGAACCAAAGATGATAATACATCATAGATGGGGGAAATCCCTCTAAATTAAGTACATATATTTTGAGAAATAAAATGAATGAATAAACTATATAAAGATCATATAAAGATGCCAAAATATTGTAAAATAACTATTTTGACTGTAATGTTAAATAACTAGTTCTTGCTTGTGCTTTTTGTTTTCTTGCTTGCTTCGTTGTTAAAAGAATTGTATCGCAAGCCCTCCTTAAGAATAAGAGCAGTGTTCCCCTTAAATTATCCCAGAGGCACTCGTAAGGTTCCTAAAATAAGAAAAATGAATGAACAGAATTCTCTTTAGTACATAGACTGTTAAAGAAATTATTAAGATAAATAAATAATGAACATTAATGTTTCTCATAGAATCTAATAAAATATGTAATTTATGTGTTAGCTCTTTTAAAGACAATTGCCATTCATGAATGCGAATAAACTCTAATCCTCTATAGTCATTACTCTGTTCCTTACCAGCTTTCAGAAATTTTTATAAATGTTTATACTCATTGTTTTATTGCCTTGCTTTGACTTTCTTTAATTAGTCTATTTCATCACTATATGGAATTTTAAATTTATAATCGGTATTTTGTATTATGTGTTTAAACAACAGCGCTGATGATGCTTTCATAAATTATTTTCAAGTGTATGCTTTAATAGCATGATTAACTATTAATTTTTCAATGTGTGCATTATGTATGAGCATTTTAAAATTTTTAAGCTTGAGAAATCTGATAGCTTCAGAGTTCAGGTAATAGATTATCTGTCAGGATTGAAACTGCCAAAAAATAGTTTAAGCAGACCTTTGAGGATTGTAAGGAGGGATATTTTCAGAGAATTGGTTTCTAAAGCTTCCATTATTTCTTGTTGATATTTATGATTTAGCTACAATATTTACTTAATCTGCATCTAAGGAAAGCTGCTTTATTATATTGTGAATGCTTTGTAATCAAACTGTTTATCTTTGAAAAACCTTGTACACGTTTTCATGATGCTTGAAGAATTTTTCTTTATATTTCATTGATGTGGTGTTTGATGTGTGTAATTGAAATTTAAAAATTGGAGATTGTCATATCAAAAGCTAAAATATTATTTTCCCTATCACTACTATTTTATCTATCAGTACTGTTTTACCTACAAAGATATTCTATTAAATTAATCTTGTTATTTTACCAGTGTCTTCACATTGTGCCTGAGAAGATAAAGAGTGTAAGGAGAAAATGAGGGCTTGAGTTGAAAGCCAAAACAAAACTATTTACTGACTATCTGATCAGAAGGAAATGAGAGCATATTTCACTCTTGCAATGTCTGTTGGCGGAAGTCACTATAGAGCGGACAGATAAGAGAGGTGCTTGACTAGTCTCTCCACCAGTGCCTCCTTTGTAACCTATTTATTGGTATATCATTATTTATTAAGGTTTATTTTTCTACATTGAGTTTTGGTCTCATTTAGATTATCAAAGGCTAAAATTAATAATAATTTCCAATCCCCAATATTCTCAGTTACAGAATATGTTCTGTCTTTCAAGTGACTAAAACCTCCACCTCATAGTTGGGCTGGAGACTAAAGCTCATGACTTATGGGCCTTTGGGGGGCATTTAAGATCAAATTATAGCAGTGGTTTGTTTCCCAGTGAGGCTTGCTTGGACAAAACTAATTTTTCATTTGAAAATTGTTATCAATTGGAGATAACTTCTGGGTTAGGGATGTGGGCATGTGTCCACTTCTACTTTCTGGTCAATTTCAAATATCTTCTAGGGTAAGAATCAAGTCTTTGTGTCTACTTCTACTTCTCAGTGCTAGGGTTTTGTCTGGTTTGAATCTATATAGTTCTTGTATATTCTTTCCCACTCTCTGTGAAGTCATACGTGTGCCAATCCTGTTCTGTTTGGAAAACACTGTTTCCTTGACAACCCACCCATGCTGGGGATGGCCAGAGAGCTCTTAAAATTATTCCGTTTCCTCTTCTGTATAGATCCTTGGGCATTGAGAGGGTGTGATGCAGTCATCCCACTGAGAGTTGAGTGGGTCAAAATATACAATCAGATATTGGTTATTTATGACATTCCCTTATGCAACCAGTTGTTTTAGGCCTCTTTCTTTAACACTATTAATCTTTTTCATACATGTGTGAAATATACTTAAACCAGGTGTCATTCCTACTCAAAATAAAAGCCCTGGACCAGATGGTTTCAATGCATAATTCTACCAGAACTTCCAAGAGGAGCTAATACCTATACTCCTTAATGTGTTTCACAAAATAGAAACAGAAGAGTCATTGCCAAACTACTTTTATGAAGCTACAGTCACCCTGATACCAAAACCACACAAAGACTTAACCAAGAAAGAGAATTACAGACCAAGCTCACTCATGAACATCGATGCAAAAATTCTCAATAAAATACTGGCAAATCGAATCCAAGAACACATACAAAAAATTATACATTATGATCAAGTAGGCTTCATCCCAGAGAGGCAGGGCTGGTTCAACATATGAAAATCTATCAATGTAATCCATCATATAAATAAACAGAAAAAAACCATATGATCATTTCATTAGATGCCGAAAAAGTATTTGACAAAATCCAACACACCTTCATGATAAAGGTCTTAGAGAGATCAGGGATACAAATAACATATCTAAATATAATAAAAGCAATATACAGCAAGATGACAGCCAACATCAAATTAAATGGAGAAAAACTCAAAGCATTTCCATTAAAATCAGGAACAAGACAAGGCTCTTCACTCCACATCTCTTCAACATAGTTCTTGAAGTTTTAGCAATAGCTAAATAAGACAACAAAAGGAGATCAAGTGTATGCAAATTGGAAAGGAAGAAGTCAAACTTTCGTTATTTGCAGATGACACAGTGTATATGAGTTACCATAAAAACGTTACCAGAGAACTCCTACAGCTGATAAATACTTCAGTGATGTGGGAGGATACAAGATCAACTAAAAAAATCAGTAGCTCTACTATACACAAATGATAAAGAATCTGAGAGGAAAATCAGAGAAACATCACCTTTCACATTAGCACAAATAACATAAAACATCTTAGGGTGACACTAACCAAAGAAGTGGAAGACTTATTTGACAAGTCTTTGAAGAAAAAAATTGAAGAAGATATCAGAAAATGGAAAGACATCCCATGCTCTTGGATAAGTAGGATCAACATAGTAAAAATGGCAATCCTACCTAACACAATCAATCTATAGATTCAATGCAATCCCCATCAAAATCCCAACACAATTTTTCACAGAAATGGAAAGAGCAATAATCAACTTCATATGGTAAAACAAAATTCCAAGTATAGCCAAAACAATCATGTACAATAAAGGAACTTCTGGAGACATCACCATTCCTGACATCAAGCTCTATTACAGAGTTATAGTAATGAAAACAGCTTGGTATTGGCAAAAAAACAGAGTTTGACAAATGGAATTGAATCAAAGACTCAGATATTAATCTACACACCCATGAAAACCTGATTTTTGACAAAGAAATTAAAATTATACAATGAATAAAAGAAAGCATCTTCAACAAATAGTGCTGGCATAACTGGATGTCAGCATGTAGAAGAATGAAAATAGATCAATTTCTATTGTCATACACAAAACTGAAGTCCAAATGGATTAAAGAACTCAATATAAATATGACCACACTGAGCCTGATAAAAAAGAAAGTGGGAAGTAGTCTTCAATGAATGGCTACAGGAGACCACTTCCTAAATATAACCCCAGTAGCAGAGACACTGCAAGGAACAATAAATAAATAAATGGGACCTCTTGAAAATGGGAAGCTTCTGTAAAGCAAAGGACACAATCAATGCTAAAAAGGCAGCCTACAGAATGGGAAAAGATCTTGACCAACCCTACATCAGAGAAAAAAAAACTGATCTTCAAAATATAAGAAGAACTCAAGAAATTAGACAACAATATTCTAAATAACCCAATTTAAAAATGAGGTACTGAACTAAACAGAGAATTCTCAACAAAGGAATCTCAAATGGCCAAAAGATACTTAAGGAAATCTTCAACATCATTTGCTATCAGGGAAATGCAAATTAAAACAACTCTGAGATACCATCTTATACCTGTCAGAATGGCTAAGATCAAAAACACTAATGATAGCATATGCTGGAGAGGATATGAAGTAAGGAGAACACTCATCCATTGCTGGTGGAAATGCAAACTTGTACAACAACTTTGGAAATCAGTATGGCAGTTTCGCAGGAAATTTGCAAATCAACCTACCTTAGGTTCCAGCAATTCCACTCTTGGACATATAAGCAAAAGCTATTCAATCATACATTTGTTCAACTGTGTTCATAGCAGCACTGTTTGTAATAGCCAGAAACTGGAAACAACCTAGATGCCCTTCAATAGATGAATGGATAAAGAAAATGTGGCACACTCACACATTAGAGTACCACTCAGTAGGTCTAAAAAATATGACATCTTAAATCTTTATGCAAATGGACAGAATTAGAAAACACTATCCTGAGTGAGGTAATCCAGACACAAAAAGATGAATATGGTATGTACTCACTTATAAGTGGATACTAGTTATAAACAAAGGACATTGAGCCTATAGTTCATGATCCTAGAGAAGCTAAGTAATAAATAAGGTGAACTCAGAGAAAAACATATATAGACACACCTGGAAATTGAAAACAGACAAGATTACCTAAAAAAACTGGGAGCATGGGAGTATGGGGAGAAGGGAGGATAGAAGGGGAAGAGGAGGAGGAAGGGGAGGGTTGAGGAGAAGTTGAGGGAATGGGATAGTCGAGATGGAGGAAGGACAGAGATGAGAGCAAGGAAAGAGATATTTTGATTGAGGGAGCAATTGTAGGGTTAGCAGAAACCTGACTTTAGAGAAATTCCCAGGAACCCACAAGGATGACCCTGCCTAAGACCCGAAGCAATAGAGGAGAGGGGGCCTGAACTGACCTTGCCCTGTAGTCAGAGTGATGAATATCTTAAATATCAGCATAGATCCTTCATCCAGCAACTGATGAAAACAAAGGCAAAGAACCACATAGGAGCACTGGACTGAGCTCCCAAAGTCCAGTTGAAGAGTGAAAGGAATGATAATATGTGCAAAGAGGTCAAGACCATGATGGGTTCACCCACTGAAACAGTTTACATGAGCTAATAGGAGCTCACCAACTCTAGCCAAACTGGGAAAGAACAGGCATAAGACCAAACTAGTCCCTTGGAATGTGGTTGACAGTTGCATGGCTGGGCCAGACTGAGGGGCCACTGGCAGTGGCATCAGGATTTATCTCTACTGCTTGTACTGGCTTTTTGGGATCCTATTTTCTTTGTATGTATACCTTGCTCAGCCTAGATATAGTAGGCAGGGCCTTGTACCTTCCACAAAGCAATGTGCCTTACCCTCTCTGAGGATTAGATGGGGGTGGGGTGGGATATTGTGCAGAGGGAATGGGAGGAGAGGAGGGAGTGGGAACTTGAATTGGTATGTTTTAAAAATCTAAGAAATTTAAATAATAAAATAAAAATAAGTTCTTTCAAAATATTCAGTTAGCTGAATTAGAAAGCCCTTAGAAACATAATCTTAGAATTCTGCTTTTCTCTAGTCTGATATTAATTCGCATGATTAGATACCTGTAGAAAGCTCCATTGTTTCTTGTAATATGTAGAGATGCAAATATGTAGAGGTGCAAATTAAAAAATGACTTTAAAGGAACTATCGAGCTCACATGGAGCTTTTATCACACAAATAAAAAAAGTGTGGCTGTAAGAGATTATTTCTTAGGTGTTCAATTTTAATGGAGCTTTTGAAAGGTCAAATAGTTTTAAGAGTTTATGTACATGATAGTCTTTTTCTATGGCACAGGAAAGCTAATAGAAGAATGTATGTCACTTCGGAGAAGTGCTTTTTGAGAAATGAAATTAATGAATAATCTTTATTTAAAAGTAACATAAAGGAAAGGAGTGGAAGTATTATGAGGATCTTTTCTTCAGATTTAACAAAAATAGAATGCATTAAACCTGACTGAGTGCTAGAGTTGTTTTGAAACGAAATAATGACTTGGTAGGGATGATTTTGATGCTTTCTCTTACCATGTTATATATTTTCAAAGAGAAATCACATAAAAGGACAAATTCTGGGGCATATTCAGTTAGGGATAGATACAACTCCTAACAGATAAAGAGGAAAAAAAGAAATACTCTAATATTCTTGATTTCTTTGAAATACTAAATAGAGTATTACAGGTTGGAATCTCTAAAAAGCAGACTCTAGGACGGAGTTTAGTTTTCATGACACTTATTAAGGAATTCCCCTAAGACTTTCATATAAGGACAGGAGAATAGGAAGCTTAAGTGGATAAAGAGAGAAGCTGTGTCATGATGTAGGCCAGCCATTTCTTACTTAAACTTTTATTTTTTAAAGAATTTCATACATGAGTACTGAATTTATATTATTTCCTGTCCCTCTTCAACTCCTTCCATACTCCCCAATCTCAGATTTATTACCTCTGCTTCTTACCTATTATTAAACCCTCATACACACACGCACACACACACACACACACACACACACACACACACACACACACACACACACACACATATATATATATATGAAGATAAATGAGGAAATATTTATTCTAGGCACTCTCATACAAGATGAATGTCTCCTTTAAAGTTAAAAAGATGGGTAAGATAAAGCCTTGGTATTTAATCTCTCAAGAGTACCTATTTTCTCATATTCGGAGAGTCATGGAAAACCTTCCAAGACTTAGCTCAGTCTGCAGTTGAACCTTACCAAGGTAGGTAGCCTATCTGAATAAATGCAATGTCATAAACCATCTCCAGAGATCATTTTCCAAAATCTCTGTCAGTGACTTGGGTAATATAAAGATTTGAATGGTGCAACAGTGGCCTGAAACTGGGTTTATATAAGTAAATGGTCCTTCATATTTCTATGTTCATCATGAATATCCATAGCATCTCCATTAAAGTCCAGAGCCTTAGTCATAGTGTTCTCTGTAACTAAGTAAACACATGTACGAAGTGAGAGCTGTACCTCTTGTCAGCAATACCTTATCTCCTTGGGCAAGTTCATTACTGAGGAATCTGAGAAGTTTCTCACTGTCTGCCACAATAATTTTGGTATTACACTTCCTCATGGCAACATGGTGCTTATTACTAAATAATGCTCTCATTCTTCTTAGATCCATCACAAATAACCCATCCAAATACAAAACTCAAAAATGAATATACTCTTATTGTTATGAAAATGATCATACTTGAAGTGATTTTTGTTGTATTTACATAATTTTATTTTAAAAATCTCATCCATCTTTAATTAGTTGTTTTAGAGGAAGCTAAGCTAAGATATTATAAGCCATATATTAGGCTAATGGACATTTAACAGCTGAGTTAACTTCTTTAAATGGAAATGCTGACCAACTTTTATCTGTAATTACAAAACTCTGTGATTGCAGGAGGGACTGCTCCTTGTTTATACTCCTGAAATTCCCTATGCCTATAAGTAACAAAGTCCATTACTAGCTCACAGGAGTTATACTAAACACTAGGCATTTATCATCTTCTTACCATTTCTGAATCAACACTCGAAAGTTAGAAAATGTTTTCTTTTTAATCAGCGTAAGGTCCAGTTTATAATACTGTTTTCTTTCATACTGTGAGATTTAAAGGAATAGTTTACTGGTGTTTGGTGGCTTCTGTAGTCACCAAGCAGACTTGGTCATTGTAAATTAAATGAACAAATATGCATGATATTTTTTTCATATAATAAACTGATTGCACTACTAGAGCTCAATTCTAAGCCTCGCTTTATTATACATTAGTACTCAAACTCAGCACCCAATAAATATGCCGTAGCCTCCACTAGAGAACATTATATTCTCAATAAGAAACAGAAATAAAAATTAAAATATCCCTAAATCCACTTAAGGTGAAGGAAATCAGTAGATGTGGACTAGATAAACATCTAGAGTTAAATTGTTGAAAAAATATTTTATAAGTTTTAGTATTTAAACTGACAAGTATATGATAACAATGAGTCAGTTACCTGCCATAAGGGGAGGGGGGGTCTTTTCTTGAATACCAGGTTCCTCCATTAAAATTTGACTGGCAAACTATAGATTAACAAGAAATAGATAAAGGAGAAGATTGTTAACATATACAGAAGGCAACATCAGGTACAAATTTAGGGTTGAACAACTCAAGGGTGATTAGAAGTTTGGCATTATATATGTAGCCTCTGAAGAAGGAAACTTAAGTATATAAAGAAGGAACAAGATAAATTAAAAGGATTTGGACTCTTGGGAATGACAAACTGGTGAAACCAATGAAGCAAAGTTTGTCAGTAAATGAAGTAAAATTTGCCTTCAAATTCCTATCTTTGCCATGCTTTCTAATCTTCCTGGGGATAGGATAGGAAGTTTGGAGTTGGTTGTTTTTATTCTTTATACTTTGTTCTTTACTCTTTGATCTTTTGGAGGTCCATTACCCAGCTCCCAAATAAATACACAGAGACTTATTCTTTCTTATGAATGCCTCACCTTAGTTTGGCTTGCTTCTTGCCAGCTTTTCTCAAATTGCCATATCTACCTTTTGCTTCTGGGTTTTTACTTTTATCTATTTTTGTGTATCTTTTCTTCTTACTCTGTGTTTTGTTGTGCTTCAAAATGTAAGTTATTTTCTCTTACTGAAATTATTTTCATCATAGTATTGAACATTTCTTCTATGGTTTATTTTTTAAATTTCATATAATTATTAAGGGATTGAAAGATATTATCTTGCTGTGAAGTTATTAAGAGTGTTATAGAAATTTTGGTTATATTTTCCTATGTAGTATAATTTGAAGGTTTTTATTTAAGTGTGAAATAAATAAAATTATTGAAAAGCACATAAAATAGTACAGACTAATTTCCAATATTTTCAAATAGTCTTTCAATTAAAAATAGAACCTTAATTATATCTCAGAAACCCCTATTTGCCTGTCAATGGTGCCTATATGGCAAAGGACTATTATGATTTCTAACAATAAGATGAGTTTTGTCAAATTTTGAACTTTATATGAATAGTTTTAATTATATATTTATTTATAAACATATATATATATTAAATTTATAAATACATATTTATAATATATAAAATATCTTTAAATATATAAATAGGATTAACAATATCATATATAGATAGATAGATATAGTCAGAAGTTACTCACTGACTACACTGAGTGTTACATTGATTTCTTCTCTACCTCCTCTTTACAAAGAGTCTTGCTTCAATGAACAGAAAATCTATGGCTTTCACATTTTTCTGCTCTTCCATATTCATTCTCTCTCTGTGTCCCCTTTTACAAATATCCTAGGAAAATTCTTAAAGTACAGTTTGCAGAACTCATGAATCAGAATCGTCTTGGGAGCTTGTTAATAATTCTGGTAGCAAAGACCCTGCCATGGTTTATGAACCTGACAGTGAAGTAGATACCACTTTTCACTCTCGTGTCTCTGTAAAATATAATGTCTTCCAAGAATACTCTTTACTGGGGCTCTTATTAAGGAAGTTATAAGGTTACTTTTATGTCTAGAATCTAATATTGCATAAAAGTCTTCTGCATTTCTCACCAGAGAAAATATTTTGTTTCTGGTTTCCTCTTTTAATGCATTATCTCCTTCTGAGTTACAGTGTAGTTACTTGCAAACCTGCCTGGCTTCCTACCTATTTTATGATACCCTAGAGAACTATGACTTCACTTTCCTTTGTGTTCTACAGTAGAGTGTACAATAGTTTAAAAATAGTGAGTTCTCAATAAGTATTCATTGAATAGAATCCACCAGGCTGGGACAATTTAATCCCCTAGGATTATTAAGAAATTAAAACTATAATCCCAAAGGATTGGATGTTATCATAGTTGAGGCATATGGGTCTAATAGACTGTTATGAAAACTCATAACATAACCATCATTATCACAAGAAGATCATCATAATTAATTTTCAGATGGTTGTAATGACTCCCAAGACAAAATGAGTCACCAAAATCATAAATATTTGCATAGTTTGTTTACCTGCCAATGGCCTTTAGATATGATTTGTTCACAGAAATGGTTATTGTGAAAACATGAAAATATGTACATATCAATATATTTATATTGTGAGAGTTTCTATTGCATTATATTTTTACAAGCTTAACAAATTACCCTTCATTCACTTCCTTTACCAAGACTCTACTCCTAAAGATACTTCAACCTCCCAAACAGCACCGTCATCTATGAATCAAATGTTCAAAACCATGAGCCTGGGGGAAAGGGCATTTTATATTCAAAGTGCAAAAAGTTTTTTATCACTTCTAAATTCTATTTATGTTTAGAGTTTGAAATAAATAAAAGTATGATGAAATGGCATTAACTTTTCTCTAAGTACATTTCTAGTACTGACTCTCTGAAATTTCCTACTTCTATTCACCCTCTCTCTCTCCACTGCTTTGTTCCTCTCCAGTCTACTCACAATTTCCCTTAAAGCAAGCATATCTTCTTTCCTTGGCTTCAGGATAGCACAAGGATGCCGAGATGAATTCTAGGATCCAGTTTTCCATCTTTTGAAAGCAGCTCTCTTCTCTTCTCTTAGTAGCACCCCCATTTCACCTTCATAATTGACCTAGAAATCAATCTGAATTTGATTACTCTATTCAATCTTACTTCTTTTTATGTGTTCTATCCTAAAACAGGGTTCAGAAATCTTATGGATAAATGGCCACATTGTAAACATTTAATGCTATTTGCTCTCTATTTCAGCTCCTCAGCTGGGCTTTTGAGGAATAAAAGCATACCTAGAAAATAAATACGTGATTAAGCCCAGTTTTGTTCCAATCAAGCTTTTGATGGCAAATGAAATTTGAAGCCCTTATCATTTTCATACGTCAGAAAATAGTGTTCATTTATAACATTTAAAGTCACAAAATCTTATTATTGGCCTTTGTGCAAAGTAGCAAACAAGGGTTTCCTTATTCGCTGTAGTTCATTGACATTTATTTTTCAAAATGGTGTATAAATATCTGTTTTTCATTATTTGTGTGATATTTTAGTTATGGTTTCTTTTACAGTGATGAAATACCATGGCCAAAAGAAATACTTTGGGAATGAAGAGTTAATTCATTTTACAACTTGCTTATCATCTCGGGAAGTCAGGACAGACACCTGGATGCAGGAACTGATGCAGAGGTCAGGGAGGGGTGTCAGTTACTGTCTTGTACCTCATGGCGTGCTCAGCCTCTTTTGTAATGCTATCCTAAGCCAAATGTTCAGCAGTGGTATCACCCATAGTGAACTATGCCCTCCAATATCAATCATCATTAAAAAAACAAAAAGTCTTACAGACTTGCCTATAAGAAAATGCTATCAAGGCATTTTCTCAGTTAATATTCCTTTTCCCCGAACGACCCTAGGATATCATGTTGACATAAAAACAAGACAAGACAAGTGGAGAAAGCACTCTTGTCACTGTTTTACACCTTTAAAGACTTAATTTTATGTGTATATGACAGTTTTGCCTACAGCTCCCCATGTATGTGTGCTCCCCATGCATTCTCGGTACCAACAAGAGAAAAAAGGTGTCAGATACACAGGAACGATAGTTGCACATGGCTATAAGTCATGATGAGGGTGCTGAAAACCAAACCCCGACACTCGGAAAGACAACAAAGACCTCCTAACTTTTGAGTCATCTTCCTATCCCCAAAGTTTTATTGTTACTTGAAAACTTAATAGATCCTAAAGTTAAGAGCACTAAAACCATTTTCCCTTTTGCAAGTGGGATTATTGTAGAGTTTCATATGCAATCCAAAGACATTCGTCACAGTTTAAAGTACAGATGCATATCATATATGCTTCTGTAAGCATTCAGAAAGAGGAGATTGTAAAATAATACTTTATCTATAATTTTATAGCCACAGTATTAATAATATAAAAATACGAATGCACCTGTGAAATGTAATAAGTTTCTAATTTATTAGAAAGCAAAAGAATAAACCTAGAGATTCCTTAATGTATCTTCAAACTTTGATTTATTGCTCATGCACAGTAATTTGCCAAATGACACCCTAGTGAATTCGAAGAATTAATGTTCTTCCCTAAGCAACTTTCACTGGGGGACTGAAAACCCATAGCAAGTTGCCAGTTAAGGCAAGAAGGAATGTATTCAGAGTCAGGAATAGTGAGAAAGGGAGCTAAGAAGGTTGCTTTAACTACTTAGTTCAATAAACATAATTCATCTCCAATCTTTGTTTCAAAAATAATAAATGAAGTGATTAATACATTTTGCATATTTTTCAGAATGGCTGTATAATAATTTCTGTTATTACCTTCAAAGTTAGCTGCAACGAGTTTATTCCTTTATTGGCTCATTCTTGGTAAATTCCCAAACTTTATTATTAAAAGAGAACATTCAGTAGCAGGGATAAATGATAAAATTCTACAACAATAGAAGTGGGTGTTAAAGGGCAAGCAGTTATTCTTCCAGGCTACATAAAATTTTTGATAGTTGATTTATCTTTAATTTATAGTATACAGTTAATAGGGTACGGAATATAATGAGAAACTGTCAAAATTCTGTTTTGATTTTTTATTCATCTTTTATATTAGTTTATTATTATTATTACCAATGCTTTTAGCACCAAGCCCATCAGTACCATAATTTCTTTGTGCTCTCTTTCATTTCTTCTTGTATGTATCAAAACTTACACTGAACAATGAGTTCTGTGTTGCAAAAATGATTTATTTTTGCATCTGTCTAACTGGCCTTTGTTTCCTATTGTGATTTTTAATGTATGCATAACCACATCCTAGTCTATTGTAAAGTGATTAAAATATATTTAAAGTACTAACATATAAAAATACCTAAACAGTCCAGAGATATTTGAATTTGTATTTTTAAAACAATCAAAACCATTATTGATCAAGAAAGTTTGATACAAAGTTGGGTCTTTCTAGGTTTGAAATCAAATGACTAAAATGTAATCTCATCTATTTAAAAGTATTTTTTCATTAGAAGCAAATCTCATTTTAATGAAGGGTCATAGTATAGCCACAGAAGTGGAAATTGTGTGCCATGGTTCATGAGCTTTGGGGGTTTTATATGATGGAAAATGGAACTTTTGGTATAGAAGAAGATTACACCGGAAGGGTAGACAGTTCATCCTGAAGTCTCAAGGTGGTAAATACTAGTGGGCAGATATGGTGATCTTCCTAGGGTCCTCTAGAAGCTGATAGAAGCTTAATGACTGTCCTGTCAGCATACAAGAGGCTTTAACCCTTCATTCTTTTTTTTTAGGTATTTCTTATCTTTTTTGTTCAATAATCTATTTCACATAGCCAGGAGAATGATTACATACAACAGAAACTCAATAATATCTGCAAATAAATAAATAGACCTACTTAGTCTATGCTAGTTGTAGTTACTGATCAAATATTATCATCACCCTATATTAATTAATATCAGCAGAGACAAAGAAAACAAAATTGGATTCTCCTATTATTTAAATAATCCATAGATTCTAATTTTCAAATTTCAAGTATAGTATGTTTGCAAGAGACATATCTAAGGGAAAAACAGAGTCATACAGGAAAAACATAACAGCTAAAATAAAAATAAAAGTGACAGCAAAACTACAAGACAGAATGGAATATAAGCGAAAAGTCATTAGTAGGAACAAGAAAGCAATATTCAAGATGATACAATTATAATGTTTTAACTTCTAACATCTTAGGTTTAGATATATAACAAATCTAACTCATGAACTTATGACAAATAAGTTAAGGTCTACATTGGAAATTCAGATGAAACATGCCATTTCTAAAAGTTCACTGATGTCTCTGAAATTGAAACAGGACTAGAAAGACAGGAATAACAGAAAGCTCTAGTCATTATATTATTTTTTGTGAAAACATCATGTGGTGCCATTTATACAGTTTTTATGCATCCATTACAAATGCTACATGTAAGCAATTTCAAATGAAAGGGTATATTTTCTAAAAAAAATTGAAACCTCCTTTTATTTATTTGTTTGTTTGTTTATTTATTTATTTCTTAAAAATTTCCACCTCCTCCCTGCCTCCCTTTTCCCTCCCCCTCCCCACCTCTCCTTCCCTCTCTAGTCCTAAGAGCAGTCAGGGTTCCCTGCCCCATGGGAAGTCCAAGGTCCTCCCCCCTTCATCCAGGTCTATAAAGGTGAGCATCCAAACAAACCAGGCTCCCACAAAGTCAGTCCATGCAGTAGAATGAAAACCCAGTGCCATTGTCCTTGGTCAGTCAGCCTTCATTGCTAGCCACATTCAGAGATCACATGCTCCATCGCTCCCAGTCCAGCTGGCTTTGATGAGCTCCCATTTATAAACTGAATTAAAGTAATAAGAAAAGCATGATCAAGATGATCAAAAAAGCATGAACAGATGATCATGCTTTTATATGCTACAAGCTTTTATAAGCTACATATATTGCTTCTCAATTCCCCATGATGCAGAATAGTTTATTACAGTCAAACAGATAGAACTATTTCAACTCATCTGAAATCATTTTGAACACACGTATAAAGCAGAAGCAGATAAATAGATAATAATAAGCAGATAATAGACATAAAGTGGGTATGTAGCAGACTCGTACATATAAGGCGGGAAAGTAGACTTGTACGCAGAAAGCGGGTACGCACGCGTACGTTTGAAGCGAGTACGTCTAAAGCGGGTACACACGTTTACGTATAAAGCGGGCACGTATAAAGCAGGTACGCGCTCGTACGTCTAAAGCAGGTACACACGTTTACGTATAAAGCGGGCACGCGCTCGTACGTCTAAAGCGGGTATGTACATGGAGCGGGATCACACTTGTACGTCTAAAGCGGGTACGCAGAAAGCGGGTACGCGCTCGTACGTAGGAAGCGAGTACGTCTAAAGCGGGTACCTACTTTTACGTCTAAAGCGGGTACGCGCTCATATGTAGGAAGCGAGTACGTCTAAAGCGGGTACCTACTTTTACGTCTAAAGCGGGTACGCGCTCGTACGTAGGAAGCGAGTACGTCTAAAGCGGGTACATACTTTTACGTCTAAAGCGGGTACGTATAAAGCGGGAACACACATATGAAACGGTACTTACAAAACGGGTATGCACTCATACGTACAAAGCGGGCTCCCACTTGTACGTATAAAGCGGGTATGCATGCGTATGTACGAAGCGGGAACATACTTGTACGTATAAAGCGGGTACGCAGAAAGCGGGTACGCGCTCGTACGTAGGAAGCGAGTACGCAGGAAGCGAGTACGTCTAAAGCGGGTACGCACTTTTACGTATAAGGCGGGTATGCCCTCGTACGTGCGAAGCGGGTACGTATAAAGCGGGTACACACATGTACGCAGGAAGCGGGTGCAGCCTTGTACGTATAAAGCGGGTACGTATAAAGCGGGTAGAGTTGTACGTATGACGCGGGTAAATAGACTTTACGCATAAAGCGGGTAAACGTATGAAGCGGGTAAATAGAGTTGTTCGTATACTTTGCAAGCTTGTGTACAAAATAACTCACAGAGTTCTTACATTATTGTATGACGAAGTAATTTCAATAAATTCAAAAGAATGGAAAAATTGGTTTTAGTAAAAGTATTAATGAATTTGAAATTACAATTTTAACTTTTTCATATTTATTAATGAAGCTAAAATGAGATCATAAAAAGAAAAGCATTGGGATCCCTATCCTTCCTGGACCTGGAGGGAGGGTGGAGGAACTTGAACTTCCCACAGGACAGGAAACCCTGACTGCCCTAAGGGACAAAGAGGGAGGAGGAGAGGGAGTGGGGGGAGTGGGAGGGGGTTGGGAAGAGGGGCGGAAATGGAAACTTTTATAATTTAATAAAATTACTTTCAAAAAAAAAGCATTGGGCATTATATATAGTTACAGGATCTTGGTAGGTCCTCAAGGTTAAGTCTCCCTGCCTCCTACTTGTAAGTCATGTTCTTAGGAAGCATGCTGCAAGTGATATTTATCTTTTAAACGTTGCTCATTATTTGCTACACTATGGAGTGTGTTAGCATGGGTTAGAAACAGTATGTGTGATTAAGAATTTTCATTTTTACAATTACTTTAGTGTGCCTAATGGTTGTAAAATACCTTTTATATATTCAGAATCTTCTTAAATTACAAATTCTTGATGACAAAAAGGTTAAATAAAGTGTTGATGGCACTTCATAGCCCTCTGATAAACTTTTTGAATTATGTGGTACTTTTGTGCAAGTCAAATTTCTGCTACTTTGACAAAATATCCAGAACAATGTTGGAGGTTTGGCATACTTGACTCCAGTTCTGAAAATCCCACTAATTTCAAAGAGCACAAAGCTGCGAACCGAGCCTTTATACTTGAGCATTTGGGAGAATATATGCATTTCAGGCACATAGTCACCCAAGTTAATCATTTTGCAGGAAAGAGAGTCTCTTCATACCTAGCTATATAATTCCCATAGACAATTATTAGTGGTTTAGTGAAACATTATTTTCATTCATTTCAAATCATACCAAATGTTCTAGGTTTACTGTTGGATGACTGACATTGGATCAACTTCCCATTCTTATATTTCTTTTTTTCCTGAACTTGTGTACACCCCTGCTCTCTCACTTACTATATTATAGATACATATTACCTATGTAGAATAATTGCAACCATACTTTCCCCATCTTGGCATATGGTCCTCTAAGTCAATTTAAGGTCAATAATGTGCTGATATTTTATGGTGCTTTAATTTATGGAATACAGGTACCTAATGTGGTTTTGTTTATCAAACTTTTCTCATTACATGTCAATTTCAGAGGAATAGTAATTAGTTGAAATTGGAGTAAAAAAATCCAAAGCTTCCTTGAACTCAGACAGAATCTACCCTGCCAAATCAACTGTATATTCACAGATGGTGTGTAGGATTTGAATGATAATTTGGTGGGATAAAATTAAATAAGTGAAATTGTGTGCAGTCATCAGTCTATCATCATAGCTAAAATGATTAATTAAAATTTCTTTTAGTACTTAGAGTCAAAAAAAGATCAATGTCTGCTTTGCAAAAGTATTTTACACAAAAAACAACATACATAAAATTTGGCTGAATAGTTTTAGAACTTACTCTACAACTTCTAGACAGTAATATTGTTCCACACATCTATTATGCTAGATTATTTGTTGAACTTAGTAAATCTCATGTCTAGTATGCATCATGTCATGCGTGAAAAACAATCTGTTCAGAAAGAAAATGATCAATAATATTTTTAAACTCTTACTTTATTATGCCACCACTCCAAACTGAACAAGACATATTTTAATAAGAACAGAAAAGTTTTTAGTTACTTGAGTATAATTCAGGACAAAATATAACATCCTCCAGGTTTCTAAAATTTCAGATAGGTGCCCCAATTATTTCAGGATAAGGATTTTACTGTAGTTAATCTATGAAGGAGTGAAGTGATGAATTATTCTCTAAAGAATAGGGATCACTAATAGTCTTAGGTTTTGAAGCTGAAGTATCCCAATGTGGCATTTAGAAAAGTAAGACTGTATGCCCCAAGTTCTCAGTAACCTACTTTCCTTCTATATTATGGTGGATTATCACAAATATTATTTAGACAGTTTATTTTTTTAATGAATGTGAAACTTCACCTGATATTAATTTTAATTGAATTAACTTTTGAAATTCTCTTAAGATGTTATTTCATTAAGGTTTGAGCTGTTTGATATGATGTCAAAATATAATGTGAAAAATACTAGTGCCAAAAAAGTAACTCATGTATCAAAATATGAATAAGAGGTCATGTCAGGAATCTTTTCCTTTTTGATCACAGTGGGAGTACTTTTGATTTGATATAACCAGTTGGTTCATTATTGCCAAGGAAATCATAATAATGCAGAAAATTGTAAGTAGTGAAGCCTAAGAAAATAAGTCCATTACATATGAAATATTAATCTCTTTTTACATGTAAAACACTGAATTTAAAATACACATTCTCCAAATTCTGCCCAAGATAATTTATATACCACTATATTTCATTTTCACATCTAGTTTGAACTTTTTAAGGCTTGTTGTCCTGTAATTTTATTTTGGAGGGGGGTAGTTTTTTGAGCTATGATTTCACTAATCTCTGGCTGACCTGAACCTCATGATTCAGAGTAGGCTTATAGTTATTTACTGTTACATTTCAGATGTAAAACATGCCAAGATTAATTTATGCTGTCAGAAGTAATCCTAATACTACATTATGAGCAAACTTATCTATTCCATAGGAATATTAATTATTACTTTGTGTGATTGTGCACTCACGTACATAAGGAAATCAGTGGTGTGCTAAATAGCCAAAAGTGTCAAGAAGACCTTGCTCACTAGTACAGGAGTTAAAATGTGTTGCAACTGAACTTTCTAGTTCCCTGTTGGAAAAATAACAGATCAGGTGAGGGTAAGCATGCTAGTTCAGTATAACAAAATTGAATTAATTCATCAGCATGCAATATGGTTGTAAAAGGCCATATTGCAAAAAATGTATATTCATAAAGCACACAAATCTTTTTAATCTACAGCTTATTTAATCCACAGATACTGAACCTGCAGTTTGGAGGTTAACTTTGCAAATAAATATGTGCATACATACATTATTTTGTTTTCTCTCATGTAATTAATTGTGATATCGATTTAAGCATTACTTTTATACATGAGGTATATGAGTAACAAAATGTCCAACTTGACTTTATGTCTTCATTTATTCAAATTATCATAGTGTGAAAAAAATAGCATTTAATTTGGAAAATTCACAACACATGCAATTATTACAGCAATGGTGTGTGTATGTGTGTACATGCGTGCATGTATGTGTGTACTAAGACTGGCATTATCCAGGTTTTGAACTATAATTTATTTTTGAAGAGAAGAAATATAATGTTATAACAGTGGTTTTGGTTAAATCTCCTTCAGGAAAGCAATAGCAATTATGTACATTCACATAGCACTGACAAGGAGAAACAAAACTTAGGATGGCAGAGAACTTACATTAGTCTTCCTGACATGTTCCCGCGGTGTGATTTATTATGTAGGCAATCAGCTCAACTTCTCAAGTTTGATATCCTTGGAATCATTTGAAATTTAAATTTTAATGGAAATTCATTAATTGTAAGTCCAAAAGAAGGGATTCTAATTGCTTTTGAGAAACAGATTATGAAAGAATTCTTTGTCAAATTTGTTTCATCTTTTCCCCTGTTTATCATTGTAGGTGCTTAATTGAAGGTCCTCTGATTATCAGCAAGGGTTGGTATCAGTGAACTTCATGCATTTTAAAGAATAGACCAGATGTTTAAAGGATCGACAGAAGCATCAATAGCATGCTAGTGTGATTGTAAAATTTTAATTATATACAAGGAGCAAAGAAAAAACACAAGCTTTCCCCTTTTTAGCAGGGAGGAGGAGATGAATGTCTAAGCAACATGTTAAGAATGGATGAACTATGAGTGTAAAAGAATTTGATTAAGAAATTGTTAGTTACATAATGTATATTCTATTTGCTTCTTTGTCTTACCATAAATTCACATACATGTTTATGAACAAACACACACACGCACACACACACACACAGAGAGGGAGAGACAAAGACAGAGATGGAGACAGAGAGGTGGTGTGACACACAAGCCTATAGTTATTATAGACAATCTAGAGAAATGTGTTTTAATGATAATTCAGTATAAGAATATTTCTGTCACATACTAAAAGGAAAATGTCTGGAGAGAGCAAGATATTATAACTCCCTCTTAAGCCATTCACTAGTTTAATGTTTTATGGGGTCTGAATTAATATATATGCTTTTCTTGCCAGAATTAATGATTCAAAAATACAGAACCACATAAAAAAATTTAAAGTTTTTTGAAGATGGCTTGCAAAGTTTCTGGCGAATGTGCATTTTGAAATTCTGAATAGCGCCAAAATAACAAGGTGGACAAGGGAGAAATGATTCCATTTATATGGACATATATGAAATTCATTTTTTCTATGATTTATATTTAATATGTAATTTACCTAAAATCACAATTTCATTAATACTTAATGTGTAAGTAAAATAGATATTCTAATATTGTAGAATTCATAATCTATAGACACTGTGATACTTTGTACCATGGAATAAATTGTTATTATTCTAATAAAAGTAAACATTTCTCCTATAAATGCATGATTATGTCTGATTACACCTTTATTGATGAAGTTAACTCTAAACTTTTATATTAGTATTGAGTTTTGTAGTTTCATTAACTCAAATTATTTATGGATTTTCATAATAATCATTTTCTGCTTTGTCTGATGTTGCACAGTTTTCACATATAATTCAGGAATATAATTTCAGAATTGTTTTATCAGGAACAATCATCATATTAGAAGAATTTACATGATATAGTTTGTGAAATTTGTGAATAAACATGGATAACAAGAGGATAAATACTTTTTGTTTTCAAAACTTAGTACAAATCTTATCCTTATTAACCTGAATATTATCCTGAAGGCATCTTCAGGTTTTGTGAAAGGATATAGTAACTTAACTTTGTGATGAGTATTTTAATAGCCATTTCACACGATTTTTAGAACTAATTGACCTGCTTAGTAGTTTTTTGTCATCGTACTAAGATACTTCATCTCAGTTGAAATGAGCCATAAGAGCCCTTTGTATATGTGAAATGGTGAATGGGAGACAGTAAAATTACTAAGCATCAAAACAGCAAATACTTTCAGTGGAGAAAGTAAACAAGTAATAGCCTATCTTCTATTCTATCCTTTTAGAGATTAACTCTCCAGATTGTGGTACCTGAATGTAACTAAGGAGGTCTATCTTTAGTCTTTCCTTGCTATAGTTATAGTGCCTCATAAGCTTCAGAACTTTGAGAGAAGATTAGAGAAAAGAAGACTTGGATTTGGTGATAGTGGTACTCACATGTAATCTAAGCACTCAGGAGGCAAGAATAGGAGAACAGTCATTTGAAGATCAGCCTGGCTGCATAAGAATTCTCCAACCCCCACCACATCTCTCTTTCCTACCACCAACAGCACCACCTGACTCTCTCTCCCACCACCACCACCACCACTACTACCACTACCTCAATAGAACAGATGATTGATATTTCTTCATGAAAATAACAATAATTTTTTATTGAGGGCTTCTCTGTCAATCTGGTGTTCAGTTAGATTTTATCATCCCTATTTTGCACACGAAGAACCTGAAGCCAAAAAGAAATTTCTCTGAGATTGTTCAGTACACGCATGCTACAGTCAGGATTTGAAGCAGTAGCTATATTTTTCTCTTCATCACTATCCTATAATGTTTCTATTTTACTCAAAATCCATTTCAACTACAAATTTAGTATTTGAAAGTAAATTCTAAATGGCAAGACTAGGTTTCAATGATTTCGTGGATGTTGTATTTATTATATTCTTATCTTTTCTAATTCCCCACATTTTCTTTTTCTTTCTCTCTTTTTTATTTTTAAAACACCTTATTTTACACACCTATCCCAGTTTCCTCTCCCTCCTGCCCTCTGGTTCCTCCCACCTTCTTCCTAGGCCACCCCCCATCTACTCCTCAAAGAGGGTGAGGCCTCCCATGGGGAGTCAACATAGTCTGTCACATCACTTGAGGCAGGACCAAGGCTCTCTTTCCTGTATCAAAGCTGAGCAAGGCATCTATCTGTCCATAGAGAATAGGCTCCAAAGGGCCAGTTCATGCACTCAGGATAAATACTGGTTCCACTGCCAGTGGTCCCACAGACTGCCCAAGACACACAACTGTCCCTCACGTTCAGAGGGCCTAGTTCAGTCCTATGCTGGTTCTCTAGCTGTCAGTAGGGTAGTGAAGAGGGGAGAAGAGGAAAGAGGGGGAGAACACTAGGGATCATGAAGGTAGAGTTGGATGAAGGACAGAAAGGGAGAGCAAGGAAAGAGATATCTTGATTGAGGGAGCCATTATGGGGTTATCCAGAAACCAGGCATTAGGGGAATTTTCAGGAATCCACAAGGATAACCCCAGCTAAGAATCCAAGCAAAAGTGGAGAAGGTACCTTAGCTGCTCTTCTCCTGTAATCAGATTAATGATTGCTGTCAAGGTCCAGCCTCGATGGGGTTCACATGCTCCAGGGCAGGAGCATGAGGATTAGAATTATTAATCAAAAGGAGCAGAGATATGAGAGAAATAAAAGACAGAAACATAGGACAGCACCAGGAGGGAAAGTCAGTGAATACTAAAACCTCCCGCATTTATTTCTCATCTGTGTATACACTCCACTCCAGGGAGGGAGTGCCACAAACTTCATTAGCATGATATAAGGAATATACCACGTATCCTGAAGGCAGTCACTCACTGGAACCTCCTGAAGGACAAGGAATAGACTTGAAATCTCCGATCTTTGGTCAAGGTGGAGCAGATCCACCTCTATACTCAAAATTCTAACTAATTAACCACACCCTAGGTCAGGATCTCTTGTTTGTAACCACACTTGTCAAAAATCTTTGAGAGAACTCAAACTCTCTGAACTTTAGTCAAGGTGGATCAGACTTGTATCTGTGGGCCCTGGTAGACTACCTTAATTGTTATCATAGACCCGTCATCCAGAAACTGATGGAAGCAGATGCAGAGATTCACAGTGGAGCACCGTGGCAAGCACCTGGAGCCAGTCATAGAGCAGGAGGAGCAATAGTATGAGCAAAGGGGTCAAGACCATTATGTGGAAACCCACAGAAACAGCTGACCCAATCACTGATTCCCCACATTTTCATTAAAGTGATTTTCACTCTGAACCCTGTGGAAATTTTACGACCAAATTGTTCAAAAGAACTAAATTCCAGTTAAATATGTTGTTGCTTACTGCATGTTCTAGGAAGGCGGTCTTGTTTCCAGACTAATGACGGGGGCAACATATATCTCAAGATGAAAACTAAGACTAAGTTTAGTAACAGCCCAGAACCCCTGTCATAATCCGTGCCTTGCTCTATTGTGGTTCAGATGAAGATTAATTGTTGTTATTATTAAGTCAGTGGCAGCAGACTAAAGATAATAGTTCCCCCAAATTGGACACTAGTGGTAGCTGACAATGCCTTTCCACAGGATAAAAAGGTTGCATACTCGTTCACTAGGTTTTATAGGTTGCCTGCTGAAGTGTAATCGCTGAGAAGTACAGAGTAACCACCCGATGGTGGATAGATTGCTATGCTCTCTTAAGCATTTTAATTTCTTGAAGGAACTTTATAACTCTCATTTATCACGCTCTGTCACCATTTCAACTTTTTAGGGTCATCCATGAGCCCAATGAAAAGAAATTAGCTCATGAGTGTAATTGACCCTCAAATTATATAACCATGAAAGTAATCAATAGTTCTAATGGATGTAGCTTTGCAGTGCAAAGGTCAAGTTTTTCTGTGAAAGATTGCATAAATTAAAGAAAAATTCTAACCCGTTATTTCTTCCTCCGTCGACAGCACCCTTATGCATAATGAATAGAAGTATTATATAACATAATCAAGAGACTATATTCTCCTAATTTTGTATTTCTTTGACTATTGCAAAACTAATTTTATGCCTTGAACATTATCATATCATTTTTGTTAAATATCTCAATACCAGTTTGAGCATCCAATTTTCTCCTACCCTCTTCATGGGTTATCCCTTAGCACTGGTCTCTTCCCGATTTCTCTCTATACATGCTGGACACTTCCAAATTATTTTTATGTCACTTCCACTGCAACTTTACCCTCTTCAGTTTCACAACTCTTGGTATTAAAAGCACAATGTGATCCCCCTTATTTTTAAAAGCCATCCTATAATACTCTAACTTGTAATAATTGTTTCCTGCTATATATTATGACATATTTAATTTCTGTTTAGTATCTATACCTGCTAATAATACCATCTGATGCTTGAGCTCATATTCCTTTGTGTAGTATTATTTCTTCATATGTGCTTATTTCCAGTAGTCTTGCTGTCATTACCAGTTACTAAAACTTCAGCCTTTTGATTGTCTCTTATGATGTCAGTTGATACCAAGCAATTTAAATCCAAATAATAAAAAGATCTTGTAAAAACATTCAAATGTAGATTCGTTGGATTTAGATAATTAGTAGGAAATTTGGGGGCCATATAGTCCCAACTTCTCATTTTCTAGATGGCAATATTGACTCTGATAAGTGACAGAGATTTCTCTCAAATGAGCAATGCTTTACTTAAAAAAATACAGAGTACATTTGCTTATATTTCCCCCTTCCACATCACCCAACTTCATTACCTCCTCCTCCTCTCTCAAAAATGAGCAGCTTCTTTGAATTACTCCTGATACTGTCATACTGGATTTGAACAATTCACAGTTTTCCTCTAAATTTCTCTTCAAATGATTTTGTAAAAGATGATTCATTTTTGGAAACAATTTTTTCACTTCTATTGTATCTCTGCGTCACTTTCTTTGCATTTTGTATTGTTTTTATTCTTTATTCCTCTCCGTTTTAACCTTTTATTTCTCAGTGCAAACAAAACATGGTTTCTTTTAATTCACAGAGAGACTGGAATGAACAAAGAGCAAAATACATCTTTGCCAAAAGTTCAAACTTCCATAGGCCATTTCCGTACCATCAGCAGTGTCCTATATGAGGCCTTAGGGATATGAAACATTTGAACAGCCAGTCAGCTAATTGTAGCCTTACCAAACATTTATCATGAGTTCTTTAAGGAGAAATCACTTCTGAAGCAAAAAATGTACACTGATGAACTCATTTTTTAAAAAGAAAGAGGAGATGTTTATTTGTGCCTCTGGTTCATTTTCTTTGTCTCTAAGATTCCTTTCTTACACAAACACATATATTAAAATACACAAAAATAATTCTTGATAATGGATATGTGTGAGCAATGACCACTCATTATACGTAGGTTTAGAAGTCCACTGGAAATAATTAGTTTTTCTCTGTGTAGTTAATTCTTTTTCATATTGGCAGATGGAGTGTCTTAAAATATGTATTAAGGGGGATTGAGGTATAAATCATAACTTTAGGAAGCATTTAACAAACCAGAAAGAAAGACATGGCCAAAGAAATAAATTATTTGCTTATGAAAATAAAATCCAATTATAAAGAAATGTAAGTGCAGATGCTAACAAAGGTACAGTTGAAGAGAACTGTGCCAGGGGACACCATTAAAACTAAACCTCAAAGAATAAGTATGCTGTTAAGAGGCTTAGAATATAGAAAACATCTTTCAAAAGAACAAAGCCACAGATTCTAAAGTCAAGAGCTTGCTTAGCAAGCAAGAGAAGCTTCTGTGGCTTGAGATAGGGCACAGGCTATGACATTGCCTCTCTTAATTGAAAATTACACTTGGGTAAAATGTTGAGAGTTTTGACAGGCATAGTACAGAGAGAATGAGAAGAAGGCAATGGAGAGAGTAATGGGGCTTTTCTGATTTATATCCTTCCTTTAAATACTTTTTGAGGCAAAATATCAGTATTGCCCTAATAGAATAGCTCTACCTGTCACAAATAACAAACTCGAGTGTTATAGCACACTATATGAAATATGCCCTTCATATTTATTCTTCTTAGTATTTTGAGTATATATAGAAGTAGTCAGAAACTATCCAAGGAAAATTGACTAGATGTCTGTTAAGGTTTCTTTAATAAAAATATTTATTTCGTATTTGGTTAGACTCATTGAGCACTGTGTTCTATCTTAACACTGATTTATTCAGCTAGATTCCAAATATCATATCCTGCTGCAGCTGGGAGGTCTATCTCATCTTTTCAGTTAGGCAGGTGCCTAAAATTACTTTAGAAAGAGAATACTATCAATGATAAATAGATGAATAAGAGATTGAAGAAAATATTCTTTAGGAAACAAAACTCACAATCTATGTCTTTCTTAGTAACTTCATCTTTACAAAGAAACAATGCACCTCTCCATCTGTACTTTGTTTTTATTCTGGAACAAAAAAGCATCAGTAAAGATAGGATTCTGTGCATTAATTTAAGGCTCATGTCAATTACAATTTGTCCACTACTGCTCAAAGTATTGTGAATATTTGGGTCTATTACTGCCATCGATTCCCAATTAATGGCTTTCTTTGATTTATTTCAATATAGCATGTTATAAAATTTAATTGTTGTGGATTCCACCTTCCCTATTAATTCCAAGTAAGTTTCACAGTGACCTGATTAAACCAATGAAAATAACTCCAGATAGAGTGTACTGCTATAGACTATGTATGGTTATTAAGGCCACAATGTCATCAAATTTTATACCATGCTGGGAATTTTTCTTCCTTGGATTATTTTCTTTAAATCTAAACATTTAAATGTGCCATAAAATTGCAAGGCATGGAGACTGAATCCCCTGACTAGTGAGTGGCTGCTAAGGAGCAAAGAAAAAACAGATACATGTACAGAAAAGTTGTGATCACATGATCTTGGCTCTTGCATGAAGAAGGTGCAGCACTCTGGGATCTCAGCATGTTAATTCTATACATCTGAACAGGAAATGCTGCATGCAGCTTAATCAAGCAGGAAGGATTATTACATACAGGTAAACAAGGAAGACAGGGTTATTATATACAGCTCAACTAGGATACTGGTTTAGATAATGTTGGTAGGATCTGTCTCTTTAGCGGAGCATTCTTCTGGACATAAACATTCAAGAGGAGACAGATATGGTCAACATTTTCTACACACTGTCAACATTTGCACTCAGAGCAGAGGTAGATTTGTCATTGTTCTTAGCCTCATTGGTAGGAGGATGTGCAATTCTCATGAGGTCAAAGTATAGGAATTTGACTTGGACATGGACAAACAATTCACCTTCACTCAAAATTTCACTAACTCCCAACAAAAAAGAAGTGTCCAATAGTACACTCTGGGGAATAAAATAAAAATTTTGTGAGAACAAATGTCACTTTGAGACTGAACAGTAATTTAAAAAGTATGGCTGATTTATTTCTTGTTACCATTATGAGCAGCATATAACCATCTAGGATTTATCTTGTGAATAATAGCCTAAATTTAAAAAAATAGCAACAGGAGTGCTTTTACCTTATATATGGTGTTTCTTTGTGTCTGTTGTTTGTCTGGAAAGAAGATCTATCTCTAATGGTCACAAATGCTACATATTATTGAAATCCTTATTGTCTTTCATTCCTTTTCTGTGACTACCCAAGACTTGTACTCCTTAAATCCCAGCCTTGAGAATATAAACAAGCATAGGAAATTGTTTTACATTCATTTCAATTATTTTTTTTCACTTTAAGACAATGATGTATTTACTTATTTTGAAGTGCTAAGTATAGAACACAAAACTTCACACAAGTTAAATTATATATAACTGTATAAATAGAGTAAAGTAGCACCAAATTCTAAATATTACCTTGCAATTGTAAAGAAATTGATTTCCTATATGTTCTTTCCTAATTATCATGTCTTAAATGTCTATTTGTCAAAAAAATAGTCAATCTTTAAATTTAGCATTGCATCTAATTGACTTCATAATATATGTTTTTCTGACTTTCTAAAGTGCTTAAATAATCTTTTAGAATAAAATTATATTCTATATTTGCAATATAATTCAGTTGAACAGCAAGGACACACCATCATGGTTTTCTTTTGTATTAAAAACATAATTTTAAAATGAAATTTCCAAGAGGTAGTGATTATGGATGTGCATATTCCTTAATTATTGGATTATCTGATTGCCATCTACAATACTGCTAAGTATGCTTATGCTAAGGAAAGGGCTATAAATATAGAAGGAAAATTAACTGCCACTTTGTTTCATTTTGAGTTTGTACATGTGTCTAACCTTACACTCTAAATATATTCTCTCTCATTTTTAAAGGGGAATTAGCATTTTGTGATGAAATCAGCCTGAGACAATGTAGATAGAAGCTAAAGTTTTAGAATATTTATATATTATTCACATTATCTCCAAAATCCATGTTTGGTTAAGATTATAAATGGGCCTTTTTACTTGTTCTTATAGAATACAAAGAAACTGATTGTGTTGTTTCTCTTGTAGGTCTTTCATAATTTATAGTTCTGATAACATATAAGTTTTTAAAGGATATTGAAAAAGCCTGTTTGGTAAACCATTTTTTAAATGTGAGTGTAACACATTTGAACTTCTTTCAAATACGAATTATCCCCCCCTTTAAGGTCCCTTCATCACCATTTATCAGCTCTCATCCTTGTGCTTGTAATGTCCTTCATTGTATAGTTACTGTACTTTCTCAGTTCTGTGTTGGAAGCATGGTAGTGACGTGAAAAGTCTAATTTATTTCTATAATTTTGTGATAGTGTTGATTTGAACAGATTTGCATTGCAAAGCCATTCCTTATAGAGCAAAAGATGTGAATATACATCCATCAGTGTTTATCCAAACTATAGCTTCCACACATGAGTATCACATTTCCAATTCCAATTGTATATTTTAGTAATCAGCCAAATTAATCAATACTCTCTTTTCTTAGCATTATTAGAATGAGTTGAATAAAATATAGTTGCTGTTGATTTAGATAAATTGCATATGTAGCAGTTAAATTTTATTTTCAATTTATGTAGTAATTCTACTGTTAAGCTTGGTGATTTGTAAACTTCACTTTTTATTAATATGATCTATCTCATTTCCACTTGCCAGAAGAGAACACATAAAAACCTTGGGCTTCTAAAGAATGAAATAATTTTCTAAAATATGTATGTTGAATTCATGTGGTATTTAGTTTGGGAATAAGTAAAGCAAAACAAAATGTGTCATGACCATGTTACGAAATGACTGATCCTACTTAATATTATAATAAAGGGAAATATAATTCAGATTTTAATTGAAACTTTTCTGGAGTTGAACATTTATTTTCTTAACATATATTACTTTCTGAATACTTTTTATACTCTAATTAGGAGAAGATTTTATTTATTATAAACATTTGGTGTAGGAAAATAATTAAAAGGTTCTAGGAGATTACCTGTAGTGAAAAATGGTATATTGCTAATTTATGTCAAAGTACAGAATTCCAGATAAGAATGGGAAATGGAAATTTTGTTAGTCTTAGGATGCACTATGCACAATAATTTTAGCAATAATACAGACATTCTGAGTTTCTTTTTAACATCCTAGTGTCTCCATATGTAGAACCATACTCAGCTAAATGTTGATCACTAAAGTCCAACACCTTCCATTTTCCAGTTCACCCAAGCAACAATTTTTGAGTTACTGAACTGATGGAAGTAAAGGGATGTGAAATAGCTCACTGATATCTGATATAAATCACTTTGACCTATAACTTATGCTTCTGTATTTCTATTCCCATGGTGCACTGTGTATGTTTAAAGTATGCTTGTGGATGAGGACCACTTCTAGAAATTGGAGACTGGAAAGGTGTGAGGAATTTTAAGTGTTTTCTTATACCCTGGGCCTTGGAAAACTTTTTTTGTCAGACTCGACAAACCATTGTGATTCGATAATAGCATATTTACTAGTGTTATCCCCCACTCTTTCTTTTTCATACTGTTTCTTATTCGTGGATGCACATGCGTACATTTACCCGCTTCCTTGACAATAGAATTAGAAATAACAAGAACAATAAACTTTTACTGTAAAACCTTTATTTATTTGAAAGTCCATTTGGAAAATTTTAAATACTTGTTTCAAATGCGTGAGTCACAAGTAATTATCTTTCAAATTTCAATTGTCCCTCACTTTAAGATCCCTTCATCACCATTTTCAGCTCTTATCCTCCTCGAGGTTTTAATGTCCTTCATTGTGTAACTAATTGATTTTTCCCAGTTCTGTATTTGTAGCACTGTAGTGACTCTTGTTCCCTTCTTTGTTCCTTCTTGTCTTGAAAGAATGTCTGTGATAGTTTACAGACATTAGATAGTCTGTCTTTGTAGGGCTTCAAAATTCATGTTAACTAGTTTAAATTTATATTCATCTTTTTCATATGCACAGAAATATAATTTTTCAATATTATTTGGAAACTCATTAGCTTTTGTCAATATGGCAAGACTTTATGCTTAGACTATCCTTATATACTAAATGATATCAAAGCTTTAGCATTTTATTTTGTTATCATTCAGCCATTACATGCACATCTGTGTGAAAGTTTCATTGTCAATACAAAGTATGTAATTACTCAATCCATTTCTTGAGGAACATATATTTTAGGGAAGGATATAAATAATAACCAAATGAATATTTTATATCAAATAAAACATATGCCGTGAAAACCTTAGCAGAAAGAAAGTATTCATTCAGAATTAAGCTAAGAAAGAAGGCCAATTTTCATATTAGAATGAAGATCTCTGTCAGCTAAAGGAATGAAACACGCTACTTTATGGAGAAAATGCATTTGGATGATCGTCTATTCAGGCCTGGGACTTGAGATAGGAATATGTTGTTCCAGGAATAACATTGTATCTGGGTATTATAAAATAACATATGAAAAGGAACCTTACAGTATTAAATAGTATCTGCTATGAGGGAAATAGAAAAATAATAAAGGCTTCAAAATGAAAGGCAAGGAACAAAAAACAAGCTAAGCAAGCTAAAACAAGGACCCAAATAAAACATATGATGCCTTAAGTATATATAATTTAGTTAATGATTACTAGACGATGTTTAAATATCTGTAAATATTTTGAGAATATTTTGATACTTGCAAACTTATTTTAATTGACAAATAGTTCATGGAACACATTGTGTGGCTTTGATCTATGTGTAACATTGTGCAAACATTAAACCAAATGAATTAAAATATCTCCTACCTCATCATACTGCCAATTTTTATTTTAAAATTTTTGAAAATACATTTTAGTACTATTTAAATATAAAGATTATCTGTATATTTTAAGTATGATTCTACAATAAGACTGTGTTCTAATAATATAATAAATTTATCTTAAAAATAGTTTTTATCATTAGAGATTTTATTTCAATCATGTTAAAAATTAATTTTAGTCTCTCCATGTGTCCATAAAACCTTATATGTAGATTAGTATTCATTACATCATAATTAAGTATTATTAATCAAATAATTTTTTGCAATGTTAAATAGAAGATACCCTGAAATGTAAGGTTAATGTGATCTCTCATTTTTTTTAAGTAAAAACCTCTCCAATTTGAAGCTTTAACTACTGAGTGGTCACTGCTTGGGATTTTATGATCTTTTAAAGTATTTCAGTAAACTTTCAATGAAGTAAATACTGTCATTAATGTCTTCTGGATCATTTTTTCTTAGAATATATAAACCAAAGCGTGATGATATTGTGAACACTATATTGAACATTAGGGAAATCTGCAAAAAATTGTAAATTAAATATTAAACCAAAACATCTGTTCAAATCAATTTGCCACAGGTCATAGGGCAAAGAGTACAAGTTAGAGACGGAACAAACTAGAGGCAAGCTTTCCCACAGGGATGCTTTGAGCAATGAACACAAGTTTCATTCCACATTTAAGACACAGAACTTCAAAGCAATAACTACTACACCAGGCAGTTGTGAAGCATGCCATTAATCCCAGCACTCAGCAGGCAGAAGCAGGCAGAAGCAGGCAGATCTCTGTAAGTTCTAGGTAAGCATGGTCTATAGAGAGAGTTCCAGGACAGACAAGGTTACCCAGAGAAACCCCGTCTCTCAACAGACCACTCTAACACCCCCCCAAAATAAAACCTTCTTCCTTGAAATCGTCCTGCAATCTGTCTGCCTTGTCTGTCTGCCTTGCTAATAATGCTTTCTTTTGTTGAACCCTAAATCCCGACATTTCTTTTTTTGGTTTTTGAACCAATAGAACAAACCTAGAAAGTGTCATGAAGGGGACATTTAATGAACATTTTAGAATCAGGTGTCTCCTTTTACTTTATTTTTATTTTGAAAATTTTAATTAAAATTTAAAGCTTCGATAAATTTGATAATATTCCGGTGAGTTTTGTTTTTTTTATTAATTTTTATTGAGCTCTACATTTTTTTCTGCTCCCCTCCCTGCCTGTGAGTTTTAATATAAAGGATAAAATGAGACAAAACCCTCAAGATGAGATCTTTAGTGTTTAATTACCTGTATGAGGAACAAGGTAATAAAAAACTGTAAATTTCATTTTTCCACTGATGGTAAGGATTTATTTGGTAAGAGGCAATGCAATGGTCACTTTCTCTTAACCCCATTTTATTGGTTCTAAGACACAAGCAGCAATGTTACGCCGGAGGCTGAATTCCATATAATAAATGTAGGCAAGTTGTTGCCTACATTCAACATCCTGCAAAAATTATATTTGATCTTCATTTATGTAAGTTAGTTAGTATTTATGGAATAACACCTGGATCAAGAGTGTCCATTGTTATTAATCTCAGCATGTGCATTTTATGGTTATGAATAATTTCCATTTAATTTTTTGTCATTTTGTCAAAATTGTAGACAGGTTCATATTTATCAGTTGTACGAAGCTGTGTATGAGTATAACTACTCCCCAGTAAGTTAATCCCAGAGTTCAGTTAGCTGACAATAATATTAGCATTTTCATAGATTTATTTGAGTTAATAATTTAAAATTATATTTTAGAAGTTACTTAAAATTTTCCAACACATCATTGCTGTATTAGTGTCTTACGCCAAGTATTATTTTGCTTTGACTTTCCAAATTTATACTAAAACTTTATATGAAAAGATAAAAAGTCTGTGACTTTGGTTTCTGAAGAAAATGGTATTTTATGTGGTATTGAGGAACAGAGAGTAGAGAGAATAGTAAAGCCAATAGGCAAAATATGAGAGACAGATGAAGCAGATGGGTCCATTTCTAATTACCTATCAACATGCCTCCAATTAAAGAATCTAATTCAAAATCTCATCTTTTTATATAACAGAGAATCTCTGATAAAGATGACAACTAAGGAATAATAGAAATGACATTTTAAAGTATAATATTTTGAATATTACATCCCATATATTATATAACTATATTATATATAAATCATGTAATAAAGTATAAATGTTTTGAAACATTGACTATGTATAGTAGAAACAAGTCTAGGATTTTCCCTTGTCAATATGTTCTTTTTAGTAGATATGAGTGTTGAGTACAGGGCCTTCTGAAAACGCCTGTTATTAAATCACCAATCATATTATAAAAAGATTAGAGCACTATTAGTATAACTTTCTTAAGCCTCAGTCTCTCCTTCCCTAAAAGGAATCAAATGACTCTCCATCCTAGGTTTGCTTTAGTAAAGAGATATTTCAGTACAGGTAATACAATTGGCACATTGTCTTCATCTAATAAGACTGGTTTCATAGTACCTGTCTTAACTACTTATGGAAAATTAACTTTTATGCATTAATTCAAGAAAAAAGATGGTTTTGTGTTTGTTCGTTGCAAAGAAAAATATTCAGGTATTCTATTTACTTCCTAGGTGCCTTTCAGATTTAGATATTGCATGATTAGTTTTTTTAAAGGTTCAGCAAAATTTCTCATACTTCCTAGTGAACATATGGAATTCATTGCATTTTAGCGAAAGTCACTATACAGTGAGATGTATGACATGCATTTCTCTTGCAAAAATAAAGACATGAATAAATGTACTAAGCTTTATATTACGTTTCATCTTAATCTCTAAGGACATTTCAACAAATAATATCTACGCGGTAAATATCTGCAATTTTAGTTTTCATATGAGAAATGACCTTTACTCTAAAATGTACTAATCTAACCTTTCCTATTTTCTATTATTTTATTTTAAACAAGGTGTACTTTACTACTTCATTTCTTCATTCATCTGTAAACAACCTGTGAAATAATTCAACCAAAAATTCATTTATTCCAGTTACTGTTAAGATTCCATAGTTCATTTTAGTTAATATGGCATTCTGAAATTTGAATTAAATGAAATTTATGCCCTGGCAATGCTGAAGCATGCATGGGCAGCCAGTATATGGAGGTTCTGTTGAACTTGTCCATATTGGATTTCATGATCTAAGCTGATGAAGACAACTGACCAGGTCTCTTTCTCAAGAGGGCACCAGATCTCATTACAGATGATTGTGAAACACCATGTGGTTGGTAGGAATTGAATTTAGGATCTTTGGAAGAACAGGCAGTGCTCTTAACCACTGGTCAAACACACAATGATTTCCCTCTATCTTCTCTTTCTTTCTCCTCTACCTTCTTTTGGCTAATTAAACAAACACACGTGCACCACTCGATCTCACATGCTAATGCATGTATTGCTAGTGAGTATAGATTGAAAGCAGTGGCCTATTTTAATGTTAGGGATTTGTAAAATATTTGCAAATCTTCTTAAGTTAAGTAAATATTTCTACTATATCAATAAACTACTAAAAAACCTTTTAATACTATAGAATATTTCATCATCAATTAGAATTTATGAAATAAGTAGGGTATAATAACAAAAATAATAGACATTTAATAGATGAATTTCTAATCCATGGCTTTCATATTACTCTCATTTTGACTTTGCACACTACAAACCTCTACTTCCTAATTTTCAAATATTGCATATTAATAATTATTTTGCAAATTATCACAAATGTCAATCAATATAAAAGATGTGAACACCTAGCACAGTGTTTGGTATGTAGCAAATAAGTGGAAGTGGTAGAACTTATGTTAACTTGTTGTTACTTATGTTTTTATTTAGAGAGAAAGCTTGCTTAGCTACAAGCATAATCTGTTCAACATCATTCTCCCACAATCCCTGCATTATTATGCTGACTTACACATCTTACATATTCCTTGAATGCCAGATATTCACCTGCCATCTCTTTCCCTAGTGCTAGAATTAAAAACATTTGCTACCACAGCTAGCTAATACACTGTTTTCCCAAAGTTTTGTTAAAGTCTGTTTATGGCTAATTACAATGTGAAATGAAAAGTGTTAGAAACTATCAACCTATAATAGTGACAAAAGACAAAACAAGCGAAAGATGAGACAATGATGAATGTAGAGGTTACAAATGAGATTTGCTGTTTGAAAGTAGAGCTGTGGATCAAGAGCAGCCACTCTGCAGAAAATATGCCCCCCTTAAAGAGATGCACAGAAAGGAAGCCACGTGAGGAGATACACAAATGCAGTTCATAGGCATTAGAGCATGTATCTTAGAGCACAAGCAACAATAAGATGTGACGATATAATGCTATCTCAGTTTAAGGCAGCAGGGAATTTTTCATGAATTTGGTGAATCATGGGCTTTAGGCATTTCGGTATCAAAACCACAGTTACTGCCTGGGCTCTGAACCAGTTTGAATTGGTACCACCTAGAGAGCTCATGACTGCCAAGGCATCCCTTATGGCACTTCAGAACATCAGGAAAGGTGGGGGTTGGGGGTCCTACATTGACAGATTTTTGAAGTGGGCGAATCAGGTCTATTTTGAGAAAACAAATGTTCAATAGAACATATGTCAGCAAGGAAGAGAAGATTCTGCTTGGTTTTTACAGCTCAAAAGGACTGTCTTACACTCGAATTTGAGGGAAATGTACCCAAGGAATGCAAACTTAAAGTTCTCTTACTTTTTGTTTCTTGAACAGAGGGACCTTACCTGTTTTACTTCGAAAAAAATGTAACTATGTCATTCCTAGGTTTTCTTCATCTATTTTCCAATAAGATTATTCCTTCCTTTTTTCTTCCAATATAAGCATCCAAGTTACCAAATTTTATGAAATATGTATGCTGTCCAAGGGATATGTTTGTGTGTAGCATCATCTCCTGGATGCACAATTTTGTTTCCATTTTGGGTCTGGGAATTTTCACCCTTAAGCATCAGCTCAAATCTCTGATTCCCAGTCTAGATTAAGTTGGCATGCCCAATGAAGGCTCAGCAGTTAAGAGTACTATTGATTTTATAGAAGATCCAGGTTTGGTTTTCTGAACACATGTCAGACATCTCAAAGGAGGTCCAAATCAGAGTTCCAGGTCCAAGGGATCTGACACCTTCTGTCTTCTGCAGACAGGAACACACAAATAGCTCATCTAAGCTCACTAGACATGCTTATGTACATTAAAATAATTAACAAATCTTATTAATATGACAAAATTTAAAACCAAAGATCGCTGTGGGCTCCTATTTCAAAGACAATGTTTCACTTTGATCAGTTGTGGCTTTCTGTAATGGCCTCTTCCTGTTGCAAAGGGAAGTTTGAGTGTTGAGAGGTGGGAGGTACCCTTATCTGTGAGTATAAGGATTTAATATCTGTAATATGGTTTAGAAATTACACTAACCCAGTAATGTGACACTGAAAATTCTCCAAGATCCATAGTCTAAGAAATCCTGAGTGGTTTTCAGTACCAGACATGATTTCCTTCTTGCTGAGTAGCACTTAAGTCCACTTAGGGAGCTGCTGGTTATCACTAAGATATGGATGCTACTATTTCACCCATTATTGTGGTCTCAACAACATGACCACCGAAGCAGGACCTAAACAAGGGCAACACCAATAAGTATACTGACATGGAAGGGAGAAATATAATAAGGCCACAACCCTAGACAATGTGCTACAGGTAACTAGGGAAAATTGACAGTAGGAGAAATAGTCTTCTCCAAGGAAAAGTCCCCCAATTAATTACCCAGTACCAAGTGATTATTCTTGAAATCATGTACGTACACATAACATTATATAGACTAAGCAAATTATGCTAATATATTTAGCAACAGTTAAAGAAAAAGAGGCCAGTCTCCACTAATTTGAGAGAGAGCAAGGGCAGAAGGCATGGATAGGAGTGGTTTGAGAGAGGAAATTGAGAAAGGAAAATGATATAATTATGATCTAACTTCAAAATAAAAACTACAAGCCCTGCATGACCCATATCCCTATCATGACTGGTTATTTTATTCTTCAAACTGCTATACTCTCCAGGGACCATGTTTCATTTGACCACTTCCTGATTGAACTTCAAGACCTTAGATTTGAGAAAGTGCCTTTGCTCTTTCGGCTCATGAAACAATGCCACAGAAGGATGTATTTTCAGCAACCCATTAGTACCTAATTATCTTCTTTCCTCCTGTTTCTGTCTCTGGCTTGAAAGTTCTTATCTCTTCTGTAATGAGAAATACTCATTTTTATATCACTTTTTCAAATTTTCACTAGCTTATATTTGAGGTCAGGCTCAAAATCAAAAACCAATAACAAAACTGGTAGCCAGAACATGTGATTCATGAAATTATTTCCTTTTTCATTAAAAAAAAACACCACTTTTAAGTAAAACTGATAGAGAAGACTTTCATGTAACAGGACACAGAGAGAGGCAATAAAGAGAACAATTAACAGTGACACCACCCTATGAGTTTCCAATATAGAGAAGAATTTCAACATTCATGTTTGTATAGTCCTATGAAGTCATACTAATGGCCTCATGCTTCAGTCATAGGTCAATTATAATCAAATTGAACTATATTATGTCCCAGGACTATAACTATTAAACAACCAAATCTGGGAAAAGGAAAACCATACCAAAGACCTTTACCATAGGCATTCGATGATCTGGAATACAATAGCATACCTATATTATTTATATCCATGTAACTAAATGGTATCTCTTTATGTTAAAATCATATTTGTTGTTATGGGTTCATACTACAGGGAGTTTTATATATAAGTCATTTTACTATAAATTATGTGAATATATTTTAGGCTTCCTCTTAAAGTAATATGTATTCTTTTATATCTCTCACACAGTTAAAATTAGTTGTAATATGATAGACCCTTTATTTGAATTCTGTTATAGTCTATTTTGCATTTGCTTTAAATATCCTTCTCATAGAGGAGTACTCTAAGGCCTTAGATTTGGGATACATAAGCTTTTGGAGTGTGTTCTTGGGATATAGAGATCAATGGATTAGTTTAACTTCCTGATGATGTAGTCAGTTTGTCAGGTTTCATTGATAATGTGTACTTTAGAAAGTGGAAAGACATGGATTCAGTGGATAATACTGTGCCTGAGTCTCGTCAGTTACTACCTATATGGTTTAAAGCAAGTCATTGACTTTTCTGTGTCTTCGTGTCCTCACTATTCTAGTAAGAATATTTGAGTATACAATGAGCTAAGACTATAATATGGCTTTGAAAACTGCAAATCACACCCATGGGATGAATTTTTAATTAATTTTCATTTTGTAAATAACAATTTTATATGTCATTTATGTCAACTTTTTTATTCCAACATCTATATAAATTAAAGATGTCTTTCAAGAGTAAAGGAAGGACAGGAGGTAAGGTTAGCACTCAGTAACCTAAGAACAGAATGACTCTCATATCTTGAAGGCCTACTACTCATTTGTAAACCCTGTCTATGCTATTTCTTGTTCCTTTGTTCATTTTTCCTTGAGAAAATACATATTTTATTTTCCCTGATTTACTATAATTTTCTCAGTCACAGCAGCACTATTGTTCTAAATTTTAGGTAAGAAAACAGGCTTAAAGAGAATGGACAATATGCCCAAAACATGCACATATAATGCACACCTGTAACATTTTATGAGTATTTTGCTATTATCACATAATCTTATTTTTATCCTCTTTTATGTATTCAGGCTATATACTGTCTATTTTTCTGAATATAACACATGCATTTGTCCATTGATCTAGGAGAAGAAGAATACCTTTGAATGCCTAAGTTTTGGGTATAATTCTAGTCATTTTATAAGCATGCAATTGCTTGTAGACAAATAAAATAAACAGTAGTTAAATTTTCCCACTGTTATTCCTATACGCATAATAGAAATATTGATAGAAATGAATTATTTTAAATTCTGCATCAAAATTCCCAAATTTCCTTGGTCTGGCCAACAAAGTCTGTGCCATTTATTGCCCAGTCTGCTCATCTTACTGACTCTGTTCCTGATGTTGCTCCACCTAAGGGGTGACTTTTTTCTAATCATACTGTGCTGCCATAAATTTCACTATTTTTATTTTTTCCAGAAAATATATTTTAATATACGAAGATCAATTAAATCACATTTTCTCATTATTTACAAAACAAAAAGGTAGGTTTTCTATTAAATGGTAACATTAAGTAACTACACAAGTTTCTAATTTTAATCCCTGACTTTAAAATGTTTGTTAGATGCTTTACTCATAATTCAGCTCAAAATTCTGAATATTAAAAATGTGAAAATGAATGGGTTAATGTAGCTTATTCTTTTTTTAGTTAAAACAATATTCTTCTTTCACACAATATATCCCAATCACAGTTTCCTGTTGTATTCCTGTTCAGGAATTGTATTCCCAAGTTTCCTGTTCCTTCAACCCTCACAGCTTCCCCTCACCTCCTCTCTCTCCCAAATCCACCCCACACCCCTGCTTCCCTGCAGAAAACAGCAGGTTTCCAAGAGATGACAACCCAACAGGACAAAAGAATATACATTAAGAAAAGGCAAAAACTTCTTAACAAACCTGGGTAAGGCAACACAATAGGAGGAAAACTATCTTAAGAGAAGGCAATGAGTCAGTGAAAGAACCAAGCAAACGTACATAACATACATACAGTGTACCTGGAGCAAACCTATGCAGGCCCCACGCTTGCTGCTTCAGTCATTGTGAGCCCCCTGTGAACCCTGCTTAGTAATCTCATCACCGAATTCAATTATCATTTCTATTTTGATAGCCCTAAGAATGTGGGTAATATTTCTGATTACTCTCTAAGAGCAAGCAAATGTCTATTAAATCTCTATGTTTACATTTCCTACAGGTGCTTCCAGCATAAACTGTAAATGAAATATGTCATCTCCCCATTAAATTCTTCTACTTACTTGTTTAATACAATTGTTATACACCTAGGTAAACAAAGCAAAATTCTGAAAACCATATAAACATCCAGTTGATATTTTCTTTATATTTTCTCCCTAAAATGTCTAAGTTTTTCTATTTCTGTTCCACAAACTTAAAGAGAGCTGTTTAGGGTCAAAACTCTAATATCTTACCTGGGTTCGAGAATTTCAGTTATGCTTCTCTCCAACCTATGTTTACTCAGATGTCACAGTCTCCTTTCAAATACAAGTATGAAGGTGTGAATCCTTAAAAACATTCAATAATCCCTATTGTTACCACTTAGAGATAAAATAGCAACTTTGAGGTATAGGTGTTTTTCTGTTATTTTAATTATAATTTGAGTAATTGTTTGAGAATTTCATAGAGCATATTTTAATCACATTCACCTCACTTTCCACCTAACCATCTTTTACCCTTGACACTTCCCCATTTCAAATCCTCGATTTTGTGAACAATCCACTGTGTACAATAAATGGTATCTATCTATTCGTGGGTATAGAGCCACCCACCTGAGCATAGTTAACCTATCAGGAACCAGATCATTAAAGAAAACTGAATTTCCCTTCCCCTGAAGCAACCAAGAATCAATAGCTCTTCAGCTAAAGATGGGGAATTGTAACTGTTGTCCACTGCTTGCAAGAATGTTGAAAGTCTTGACCTTATGTAGGTCTTGTGTAGGTACTCACTGCAGCTATGAGTTTTTGAGTACAGGCATTCTGTCTTGTTCAGAAGACTCAAACATGGATTCTTTTCTATTCGTTTCTTCTCTTTGTTTCCTTTCCATTCCTTTACTTTGATATCCTATCATTATTTATTTTCCTCCTCCTCGTCCTTCTCCTTCTTCTTTGTTGTCGCCGTCATTGTCATCATCTTTTCTTCTTCTTCTTCTTCTTCTTCTTCTTCTTCTTCTTCTTCTTCTTCTTCTTCTTCTTCTTCTTCTTCTTCTTCTTCTTCTTCTTCTTCTTCTTCTTCTTCTTCTTCTTCTTCTTCTTCTTCTTCTTCTTCTTCTTTTCCTTCTCCTTCTTCTTCTTTTCCTTTTTCACACATATAATATACAAATAAAGAATATGCAATTATATATATAATTATTTTATTATGATATATATATATATATATATATATATATATATGAGAAGGGGAGAGAGGGTCCCTCTACATAGCTTTGGCTGTCCTAGAATTCACTATATAGATTACACTGGTCTCAAATTCACCAACACCTGTCTGCTTCTGCCTGACATTAAAGGCATGTGCACCGTGCCCAACACCCAACTATGTATTCTGGATCAGTTTATATCTAACATTTTCTATTTGCTTATTTTTCATTTCTATGACTCTTCACCAAAAAATGGTTCTTTGCATTTAAATGATTATAAATCCCCTAGTGTATGTGTTCCTGATTAGATTTATAGCAGATGTGAAAAAGACTCATTGACTTAATACCAATAAAATATTGTAAAATAAATGTGACTATTTTAACATAACATGAAACCTACTCAGGAAATATTTAGAATGAAAGTGAAATGCATCTAAAGTAAATTTATTATTCTTAAATCCTTAGAAATAAAGTAAAATACATCTTAAATAAATTCATTTTAGTTTCAGTTGTACAAAATTCTTCAGTATATCAAAATCTTATGAGAATGCTAAATAGGTACGTGTAAAAATATAGAGCCTCCCAAATGGAATTGGTTTGAAAGGGAACATATGTAAAAAAAAATAAACATATATTTGACTTAGAGAATTCGACTAAATTAGAGACAAAATGTATGTTTCTGTGTGTATATGTGCACACATGTTTGCATGTATTCATCTAACTAGAGAACAAAATTATTTCAATATGAACATTAATTTAAAGTATTTGGTGTAAAAACTTGTGATAAAGTTTTAACAGCGAAATCAGTTTTAAATTTCAAAATTAGGGCTTAAATATTATTATGAGCAGCAGGGGATATGCAAGATTCTTAAAAACCTGACTTGTATAGTCTGAAACAGTATGTATATGGAGTATTAATGGCATATTGTCCTTAACTTTCCTTTTGCTGGTTACAGGTAGATGACTAAATTTCACAAGGAAATATGCCAAAATGATTATGTGAGTGATATTAGTATAATAGTTTTAAAATCCCTTGTTTCATTTTCTCTTAGTTATTTTTTGTTCTATATCAGAATATTGTTAGCACTAGTTAATAATGTTAGCAATAAATGTGTTAGAAGGTAACAGTTTAATTTCTGAGTCATTAGTCAATAAAGCACTTGTCTATATTCCCTTGATGAATGTATTGATTTTATTGTGCTGAGTGTTATACTTTGAAGTTCTTTGGAGTTCCAATGCTGTTACTATAGGAATAACGTGTGTGTGTGTGTGTGTGTGTGTGTGTGTGTGTGTGTGTGTGTGTGTAAGAGAGAGAGAGAGAGAGAGAGAGAGAGAGAGAGAGAGAGAGAGAGAGAGAGAAAGAGAGAATTCTATATGAACCAATGTAATTGACAGTAACATGTTATTAGTTCAAAGAATAAGCATGTGGCCAGTTTGGAACCAGTGAGATCTACTGTGACAGCTTCGAGAAAATATTTTTTCCTTTTATTTTCTACTAAGTAATATACTATCACAATTCTCATATCACCTGCATCGATTTCAACACTACAAGAGAAGGAATTGTGAAATAAGGGTGCTCGATAAAAAACAGATACTGTGATCGAATTTAGCTTATAGTCCCTTGCTACAGTTTGTTGAGATAAACCAGGGAAACTATCTTTTTATGTTTTGCTTTGTTATTTTGAGCCCAGCCCAGCTTTCTGCTTTGAACACTTTAGGGATCCTTATTCTCACAGCAGCTCTCATTATGGCAGGTCCTCTGTGGTGCAGAGACAAGCAGCAGAGATGAGGAAGCCCAGTCAATGCAAGTGCAGACTCTGTAATACAAATGCCCACCCTAGATTCGACCCCCACTATTAGCAAACGCTGGCACTCTTTGAGTCATCTACCATCAGAATCATAGCTAACTTGCATACTTGTTACGAAATTCAAAGACAATTACAGAGCCATAAAACAAGTTCCCGGTAAAGCTTAACTACTATTTCTATTGATTTGCATTGTGACATTTTATTAAAATCTTATAACCATGCTGCAAGATGCTTTAACTCTCAAGTTATGAATAAGGCATTTAAAACTGTGGTTAAATAATATTCCCATGGATATGCAGGCATAAAATATTGATTTGTTTAAAAAATCCTTTCCTCTTCTACTAATCTCCCTCATGCACTCTCATTTACTATATTAAGTATAATAAATAAGACATTTGGTGATTGAACACTACCATTTCTCCATTGTTACATTGTCTTTGATCCAGATTAGGAGCTCAGTAAGTATCACGTAGATAAACAATTTTTCTCAAATGTGATTAAAGCGTAGACCTATAAATAAAGAATTTCAACATTGTCCAATATATGTTGTAGTAGTACTAATAAAAGGCACTGAAAGAAATGAATTAGGGTATATGGGAGCACTGCTATTACTGCTCTAATGAGTATAGGCAGTTGTTTTAGTAGAATGTCAGATATTGTCAGTCATGGTCGTATACGAAAGTAATAGCAACACCTTGGAGGTTAAGATATGAGGCTCACTAGGTTCCAAGCCAGCTTAGGCTACATAGCAAGATCCTATGTAAAAATTCCCAGACTGGTACATATAGCAAATTAACAGGTAGCTGGTTGAAGAAAGTGGAGATGTGTATCTACTGAAACAATGCCTCATACTTAAAAGCAGTTGTTTGGTGTTTCACATTGCTTCTTTCTTTTTTTTTTCTCCATATTTTGGATTTTGAACTCTCATTCTTCAGTCCACCAACCTGAATTTCAACCTCTAGTACTAATGCAGTGGAGTAAGTTTCAGGATTTAGATTTGATGGCAAATAGATTATTTTTGGCATTTTATCTCTGGGTCCATAATATCGTTGCTAACCACATAGATATAAGCATGAATATCATCACTGGATGGAATCTATAATCATCAAACTAATGGAAAACTGTAAGAATGTACAAGTAACCTGAGAATATTATACCACCATCCACTGAACTAACCTTTTGCTCATGACTAAATTTAGCAAAACAAATTAAAGAACAGAAATTTATTTGACATCACATAATCAAAGGAAGGGAAACAGGTGGTTATAAGGAACATTTATCCAAACTGCATCAGAATCAAAAGAAATATGGGTCATTCAGTTCAAGAACATTGTGGAGTGTAGGAGAATCCACTTTGTGTGAACAGGTCCAAGTTTCTGTTACATTACCTTCAGTTCACTTCAAAGAAAGCAGTATTTTTATGCTACTAATATATCTTATATTGAGGAGTATAGGGAATGTTTCTGAGAATTTACTGGCATCCTCTCGATTATTGCCTTGTTTCTATCTCTGCCTCATTCTGACTCTTAAGTTTTTCTTACATCCCACACTCTTCCCTGGAAAGATTGAAAATATTAGGTACCAGTATTATTATTCACATTTTATTTCTTTTCTTTTTTAATGTATTATTATCATATGCAATACATCACAACTTTTCTCCCTTCTCAAGCCACTGTTCCTCTGTTTCCCTTTAGAAAAGAGCAAACCTCACAGGGAAATCAACTGCATATGACATAGCAATATTCAGTAAGACTAGGCACAAACTCTCATTATTAAGTGTAAATAAGGCAAACCAGTAGGAGGAAAAGAGACTCAGAAACAGGCAAAAGAGTCAGAGACACTCACACTCCTACTGGTAGACGTCCCACAAAACCCTAAGCTAAACATGAGACCCATGATTAGTTGATTCTGTGGGCTGTGCTGTAGCAGTGTCCTCAACCTCTCTGACTCCTAAAATCATTTCTCTCTATCTGTGTTATTCCCACAAACTCTGACTAATATTTGTCTGTGAGTCTTTGCATCTACTCCCATCAGATGCTAGACGAAGCCTCTCTGATGACAACTGGGTAAGCTATGAACATATAGCAGACTATCATTAGGATTCATTTCACTAGCAATTTTTTTTCCTGGCCAGTCATGTTTGGTTCTACCCCAGAACTCTGGGTCATTCAGCTTCCAGTTCCTGGCCATTCATGTAGTATTTGGCTTGAACTCCATCTCATGGCATAGGAATCCAGTTAGACCAGTCCTTGGTTGGCCACTCCTATAAGGTCTGAGCAAAGATTGTTGCCCCAGCACATCTTGTAGGAAGAATGGGTCAAAGATTTTGTGATCAGGTTGGCGTCTCCGTCTCACCCCTGGAAGTCTAGCCTGGTTACAGAAGATGGACGGTTCAGGCTTTATACCATATGGTGCTAGAGCTTCATATGTATTGATTATATATGAAGAGGTGTACATCCTTGTTTTATCCCTGATTTTAGTAGAATTGCTTTTAGTTTCTCTCCATTTAATTAAAAATCAGCTATAGGCTTGCTATAAATTACCTTTTTTATGTTTATGTATGTTTCTTCTATCCATATAACCACAAGACTTTCATTATGAAGGGGTGTTGATTTTGTCAAAGGCATTTTAGCACCTAATGAGATGATAATGCTCTTTTTTCAGTTTGTTTATATGATGGATTACATTGACTGATTTTCATATATTGAACCATATGGCATCTCTGAGATGAAATCTACTTGATCATGGTGCATGATTGAAGTATTCGTGGCTTCAGTTTACCAGTATTTTATTGAGTAATTTTGCATCAATGTCCATAAAGAAAATTGGTCTATAATTCTCTCTCTTTGTTGAGTCTTTGTCTGCTTTGTGTATCAGGTTGACTGTGACATTATAAAATAGATTTGGTGACATTCTTTCTGTTTGTATTTAGTGGAATAATTTGAGAAGTTTTGTCCTTAACTCTTCTTTGAACGTTTCCTGGGCCTTTTTGTTTATGAGACTTTTGATGACTACTTATATTTCCTTAGAAATATATTTAAGTTAAATAACTCATTTTGATTTAACTTTGATGAGTGATGTCTATAAAGAAAATTATTCCCTTCTTTTAGATTTTATAATTTTGTGGAATACAATATTTTAAAGTATGACCCAATGATTCTCTGTATTTCTTCGGTGTCTATTGTTATGACCCACTTTTGGTTTATAATTTTGTTAAATTGTATATTTATATATTATTTGCTCTTTGTCCCTTGAAGCTTTTAATATTCTTTCTTTGTTTTGTGTTTTGATTATTATGTGGCAAGGTGACTTTCTTTTCTGATACAAGGTACAAGCTTGTTGTACCTTTATAGGCATCTCCTTCTTTAGGTTAGTAATTTTTTTCTTGGATTTTGCTGAAAATAATGTCTGGGCCTTTGAGCTGGAGTTATTATTATTATTATTATTAGTTTTTATCTTTTCATAGTGTCCCAGATTTCCTAAATATTTTGTGTCAGGATAATTTTTGGATTTAACATTTCTTTGACCAACGAATGTATCTATTTCTTCTACTGTACTTCCAGTGCCTGAGACCTCTTTTCCAATACTTGTATTCTATTGGTGATGTTTGTGTCTTTAGTTCCTACTAACATATATGATTTTTCATTTCCACAATATCCTCCATTTGTGTTTTTATTGCTTCCATTTATTATTTCCATTTTCAGGTCTTAAAATAGTTTTATTCATTTCCTTCAACTGACTGTTTTTTCTTGAATTTCTTGACTTTCTTTAAGGGATCTATTCATTTCCTCAATTTTTTTTTGCTTTTCTTTGATTTCTTTAATGGATTTATTCATATCTTAAGGACTCCATCATCTTCATATAGTTAGTTTTAACGTCTTTTTCTTTTTATGCTTAAGCTGTGTTGGAGTATTCAGAGATTGCTGTAGTGAAAAAGCTTGTCTCTAGTAGTATCATGTTGCCCTGGCTCTTAGAGATTTAATTCTTATACTGGCATATAGTCATTTGTATTTGAGGTAATTGTAGATCTAGGTGATGATTTCTGTGTTATGCTTGGTGCTTAGTTGTTTCATTCACTGGTTTCTGATCACTCTCTGATCTTCTGTCCCATATGGCTTGTATTTGAGCAAGGGATCTCCACCGAAGTTTGGGGATGGACACCTGTTTTCTGCATAGAAGTAAAGATCAGGCCCAGGACCTTCATTATTTTTATGGTTTTCTGTGATTCAGAATTTGGCTACTACCTAAGAAGGTTACATTTTAGACTATTTCATGAGTTGAAATTTTTAATAAATATGCTCTAAGAATTTGTTATGAGACAGGGAAGGTTTAATCAGACACTAACAACTAATTATAAAATCTGTAGAATGATGCATTTTATTTTTAGAGATGAAGGAGGTGGAATGTTAAATGAGGAGGAAAAGCTAGCAGAACTGAACTAAAATCCTTTCCTATCATGTTACTATCTTTTTGACTTCTAGTATGTGATTTACACTCCTGGAATCTCAGATTTTTCTTGGGAAATACTACAAAAAAGATGGCATCTCCAAGGCTGCAAATGGGTCTAAAAGCATTAACTTTTACCATTATTATATTATATCAATTATTTATATATTCACAGCTTGTTGGCAAGAGATTTTTTCAGTAGGAAATAAAAGCATGCTGGCAGTTTGAAATAAAAATATGGATTGGATATTGAGCAAAAGTATTTTGTTCAGTAATAGAGAATTAGGAAGTACCATACATGGTGTCTACCATCACTTGCTTCTGCTGCAGCTTTGGGGTTTCAGTAATAAAATCATTGGCCCATACACTTCCTTTAGCATCCTTTTTCCTAATGGTGAACATAAGGAGATCAGGAGCAACTTCCATATTATTAAAACCTGACAAACATTTCTTTGGACCTGATTATACTTGAACCTTTTTTTAAAAGGCAGATTCTGCATAAAAGTATGTTCTGACAAGACTTAGTCTTTGTGATGCTCCTCTCCCAAAAACATTTGTAGCATCTTGGTCTTAGATGTTTCTTTGTCTGTTATTTCTTCCTCTTTTATTCCTCAAAACCTTTATTGTACTGGACATGGTGGTACTCACTGTAATCCTATAACTATTGCGGTTGAAACAAAAGCACAGTGCACAGTGAATTTAAGACTGGTCTGGTAAAGACAGTGAAGATGTTGCTTCTTAATAACTTGATATTCTTCTAGAAATATCTCGCACTGTTGTATTATCCTGTGGTCTTCCTCATCTTTCCTGTGATAGAAACTACTGAATTTGTATGTGTGTTTTTCACCCCAGCCTTCATCCAACAGTTGTGTATCTAGCTACTTTAATTTGGAAACATCAAATATTTTTTTAACGTCTACTTGTTAAAAAACACTGTCCATCAATTATCCTGCTGCCATCAAATACGGTTCTCTTTTGGATATCATATTTCAATTATTGTAACACTATCACCACAACTAGTCATATCTAGCCATCAGGTCCAACACAACATACACAGTATTCCTTTGAATACTTCCAATTCCCTTCAATTGAAAATAATCAATTTAATGGGTAGTTGCATCTTCTACTACTTAGATTAAACAGCCTGTTTTCCCTAACACTGTTCTTGTACCCTCTAGTTTATCTTATATTCTTCAGGCTAATTTTTATGAGTGCAAATATGGACTTGTCACCCCCTTTTCTAAACACTACTTGTATTGTTCATATATCTATAATGTCTAACCAGTACTTAGCACATACTACTGGTCCTAAATGTGCAAAGAAGGAATAAAATCTAAAGACTGCATGGTTCTCTTTTTTCCTGGTTGAGCCACTTTTGAAGTTAGACAGAAGATGTGTTTGATATTTTGCTGGCATTTGATCTCTCCTGAATGTCATTTCTGAATAAAGGATGGAAGTACTTCTATCTATCCAAAAGAAGTACTGTACTTCTAGTGACACAATTTTTAAGCTAAAGGCTTTCATGCTCATCTATGGAATCTCATAGGTCTGAGGAATTCTGCAATGCTTTGTCAATTATATCAGAAAAATTAATTAAGACTGGAATATCTTTTTACTAGCCTTCAGTTTTGGGCATATATAGGAGGATTATAACAATTTTCGTTGGCACACTTCTTCATTTCACACTGATCATGAAGATGACACCCCAAAAGTTTTAAGAATAGAGGGTATACATGGGCAGAAAACAATGACAAACTTAAGTTGTCTCATTTTAAGAAAGAACTGCCTTCTTCACACTAAACTGTTTTTCTCTATCCATTCTTTCCTGTATTTACTTAAGGGGAAAAAGAGTTAAGTTGGGAGTTTGATAACATCTTTATTTTTCACTTAGATTCTAAAGAACAGTGTTAAATATTAAAAATTTTTAAACGTAAAAATATTTTCTCCCAGTGACTTGCTTTTTCTTGGTAGTTGTTCACTTAAATGTTTGTTTTGTTTTTACCATAAAATACATTTTGATCATGCTCTCCTCTCTCCTGTCTCATCCCAGATCCTCCCAAACTCCCCACCCAACCAAATTCATTCATTCTCTTTCTCTCTCAAAACAAAAAACAATTCTCCAAGAGCAAAAAAAATCAATAACTCAAAAAAACCCAACAAAAAAGCAAAAGGAAACAAACACACTCACAAAAAAAAAGAAAGAAAAATTTTGTCAGTCATTATCAATTGCTAAATGCTTCTTGGTTAAGGATAAGACTTCATATCAACTTGCCTCGATCAGTACTGATAACCCTGTCTAGCTTGAACCTGTGCAGACAATGTGCATGCTGCTTCAGTCTCTGTGATTTCCTAAGTCCTTCAGTTCTTCTGTGCCTGGAAGGTTCTGGCTTTCTGGCCCTTATAATCATTCTACCCCTTCTAACCAATAGGTCCTGAGGGGAGGGGTTTGATGAAGACATTCCGATTGGAGTGAGCACTCCGAAAGCTCTCATTCTTTGTCCACTGTCCAGTTGTGGATCTCTTAGCTAACCACTCTCTATTCCACTAAGGATCTACACTGATGAGGGTTGAGTGATACACTGATCAATACTTATAACAAGTTATCATAAGGACTAGTTTTAAGGTTATTTTCAATTAAAAGTTATTGATATACTCCCATAACATTTGTGCTACTATTACAATAGTATATTTTCTAAAAGCATGACAGTGTTGTAGTTCTCCAGATTTGTAGCTAAATTGTATTTATGATTATCTTTTGCCTCCAGTCGTGTGCAGCATACCTTCCAATGACATAATTGCTAGTCTGTAGGGATGAAGCTTCCAGTTGGGCACCAGCTGGAATTCTTTGTTTTTTATGACAGAAAAAAGTGTTAGACTTAGCAAAAGGGCCATGTGATCCTGTGAAATTGGGGCATCCAGTCAACAAGCTGTAACCCATTCCTAGCACTGCAGATTTGTGGTATTTACCCAAGGTCTGCATCACCACCCTTCTGGTATGGACCACGGCTCCATACCACCATGAGCTTGGGCAAGGGCCTAGGGGTTAAACACAAGACATACACACGTAGAGAGTCCAGGTCATTCGCCAAGAGGTGAATGCCAATTTATTTAGCTTTATCCAGAGTTAATATACTTTGGCCCCAGAAGAGAAAACCCCTCCCAGCCAGAGGGGGTTGGGGGAACTGGCACGCGTGGGAACTCCTCCTTAGGCAGGTGGGAGAGGGGCAGAGGGCTGTGACAGACAGGTAAGAGGGACCTTGGTGAGCTCTCCCGGGCAAATTGGAAATTACCATTCCAAAGTAATCCAAGGCCCTATGGCTAATTTACCAGGCTAGCAGAGCAGAGCACAGAATTTAGCAGGAAGCTTAGCTGGTTAGCCAAAACAGTCCTTGATTTGCATCCCAAGGAGCAAGGGAAGGCCCGGGCCCTACAGAGATTTTACTTGGTGGTATAGGATGACTATGTCTCCCTCTTTATATAGGTATGTCATTTAAATTTCTTTCATATATATCTATACATACATACATATGTACATGTGTATGTATGTATAGATATATACATACATATGTACATATGTATGTATCGATATATATATGAATACATATGAATTATATATATATGTATGTGTGTGTGTGTGTGTGTGTGTGCGTGTGCGTGTGTGTGTTCTTGATATTCTTGTAAGGTTTCGATAGTAGTAGGTTTCCATAGTTTTTCAAAAGGTCATTAATGTTAGCTGTCCCTGCTTATATCATTTCCCCCATATCACACCACATTTAATTATCCTGTTCTACCTTCACCTTCATGTCTCCATAACACTGTAATATATTTCCCCTTCCTTGATGGATGCCCCCTCCCCCTTGTCCCTTACTAGTTACTTAGACTTGTGATTCTTCAGATTATAGCACACATATCAAAGGTTTAAAAGCTAGTATCCTCACATATGATAAAACATGCAATATTTATCGTTTTGGGTCTGGGTTGCCTCACTCAGGATGATTGTTTATAGCTCCACCCATTTACCAGCAAATTTCATAATTTCATTTTTCTGAATAGCAGAATAATATTTCATCATGTAAACATACCACATTTTGTTTATTCATTTATTTATTGGTGGACATCTAAGGTATTTCTCATTGCTTGCTATTATAGCTAGTGCACCATAACAATGGATGAGCAAAGATCTCTACAGTAAGATGTAGAGTCCTTTGGGTATATGCCCAAGAGAGCTATAGCCCATTCTTGAGGTAATCTGAGTCTTAGCTTCCTTGGGAACCTACGCAGTGATTTCCATATTGATTGAACCAGCTTGTACTCCCATTAGAATTAAATGTTACCTTGTGCATGTATCCTAGCCAGAATGTGATGTCATTTTCTTTATTGATCTGGTCATCCTGAAAGAAAGAAGATGAAATCACAAATTAGCATAAGCTTGCTTTCTCTGATAGCTGAGGATGTTAAATATTTAAGTGTTCCTCAACCATTTGTGTTTCATCTCTTGAGAACTCTTTGTTTAGTTATAGACCTTCTTCTTAATTGGATTGTTTTGTTGATGTAACAGGTTTTTTCAGCTATTTATATATTTAGGTAGTAACTTTCTGTCAGATTATATTTAATAATGATCCTTTCCCATTCTATAAACTGCCACTTTGTTCCAAAGGTGGTGTTCTGTGCTACACAGAACCATTTAAGCTTCATAACATCTTGTGCATTGATACTTTTAATACCTACACTATTGTACTTTCTGACTTTGAGTTCAAGCCTATATCATTTCATACTTTCTTTCCTGTCATATCAGGGAGTCCAGTCTTATACTGAGGTCCTTGACACATTTGGAGTTGAGTTTTATCCAGAGTGATAAATATTTACCTTTTTTCATTTTTTACATACAACCATCTAGTTTTAGCAACAGCATTTATTGAAAATGCTGTTTTTTTTCCTCCAGTATGTGCTTTTGAATTTCTTTATCAAAAGTAAGGTATTTGAAAGAATTGTTTGTGAGTATCCAATGTGACTCTATTAATCAGTATGTTTGTTTTTGAACAATATTATGTTGTTTTTATTACTATAACTCTGAAGTACAACTTGACACCTAGGATGGTGATACTTCAAACAGTTCTTTGATTATTCAAGATTGTTTTTAGCTATCCTGTATTATTTCTTTTTCCATTTGAGCTTGAAGGTTGTTATTTTTTCAATTTCTTTGAAGAACTTTTTGCAGTTTTGTTGGGGACTTCATTGAATTTGTAGATTGATTTTGATAGGATGGCCATTTTTACTATATTAAGTATACAAATCCATGATCATGGGAGAGCTTCCTATTTTATGATACCTTCTTCAATTTCTTTCTGCAGTGTCTTGAAGTTTTCTGTATACAAGCCTGTCATTTGATTTTAGATGCGTTTAGTTGCATTTTAAGTCTATTGTGAAAGATGATGTTTCGCTAATTACTTTCTCATGTTGTTTTTCACTTGTATAGAGGAAGGCTAGTGGTTTTGTGGACTAATTTTGTATCCTGCTACTTTGCTGAAAGAGTGTGGCAGTTGTAGAAGTTTCCTACAGAGATTTTAGGATCTTTTATGTATAAATTCAGGTAATCTACAAATAGATACCTTGACTTCTTCCTTTCTAATTTGTATCTCCTTGATCTCCGTCATTTTTCATGTTGCTAAAGCTAAGTACTATATTGAATATGTATTCTGAGAGTGGACAACTTTACTTGTTCTTGATTTTAGTGGAAATGCTTTGAGTTTCTAACCATTTATTTTCATATTCTCTCTGTGCTTGTTATAAAATGCCATTACAAATCTGAAGTATGTATTTCATAAGACTTTTCTCTTCAGGACTTTTATCAGAAAGGAATGTTTGATTTTTTCAAACTTTTTTTTCTGTATCTAATGAGAGGACCATGTTATTTTGTCTTTTGTTTGTTTCTTTTTGTTCTAGAGCTTTCAGGTGTACTGATAAGTTGCTAGTGTGAGGTCTCTACAATTACATTATGAAGGCACTTAGTACTACAGGCTATCCTCTTAGAACTGCTTTTTCTGTACCCCTGATATCTAGCGGTGTTGTATCTTTAATTTCATTGAATTCTAAGACGTTTTTAATTTCTTTATTTCTTCCTTTACTCAGTTGTCATTCATTAGAGATTTTTTTTTTGCTCCACATAAGTTTGTAGGTTTTCTTTTGTTTCTATTGCTGTTGAAATCTAGCTCTAAATCATGGTGGTCTGATATGATACAGGAAGTACTTTAATTTTCTTATATCTGTTGAGACATGCTTTGTGACAGAGTATATTGTTAATTTTGAAGATGGTACCTTGAGATGCTGAGAAGAAGGTATATTCTTATGTATTTTGTTGAAATGTACTGTAGATATCTGTTAGGTTCATTGCAGTCATTATGTCAGTTAGCATCAGTTTTCTGTTTTGTTTCTGTCTGAATGACTTGTTTATTTGTGATAGTGGGGTGTTGACATCGCCCACTGTAGTTGGAGGCTGCTTGTTTGTTTCCTGGCTGCCGAGACCTGACATAATCACACAGAAACTGTATTATTATAATAATGCTTGGGCTATTAGCTCAAGTTTCTTATTGTCTAGCCCTTATATCTTAAGTTAACCCATTTCTGTTAATCTGTATATCGCCATATGGTTGTGTCCTACTAGTCAGGTTCTATTTGGCATTTGGCATCTTTCTCCTGCAGCAGCTACATGACTTCTCCCTGACTCTGCCTTCTCTGTCTCTACATCTATCTGCTTAGCTTTCCTGTCTTACCCTATTCTGCACTACAATAGGCCCAAAGCAGCTTCTTTAGTAACAAATGTTATTTATTCACACCATACAGAGGGGAATCCGACATCACCTCCCCTTTTCTGTCTAAATAAAAAGGAAAGTTTTAACTTTAACATAGCAAAATTACATACGACAAAAGTTATCAGGCAAGAATTACAGTTACAATATTTATATCTACTTTATCTTTAATCATAAATAAGGAAAACTGTAATAATATATAATATTACCTAAGTAAACAGGGTGCAGATTGCAAGCAACTTTCCAAAACTCTGGAATTGACAGAGACATCTCACTGACTGTACAGTCACCCAGAGTTCTTCTGTAACATTGGGGCATCCATCTTCAGCCTACAGGCCCATAGTATCTAACAAACTTTTCCATGTAGCAGGAAATTATCTCTCTATCAATTTCTTCTATTGTATCTTCTATACCTGAGATTCTTTTTTCAGTCTCTTGTATTCTGTTGGTGCTGATGGTGTCTATAGTTCCTGTTTGCTTATCTAGATGTTTCACTTACAGGACTCCCTCAGTTAAGATTGTCTTTCTTTTTTGCTTCTATTTCCATTTTCAGGACTTGAACAGTTTCATTCATTTCCTTCATCTAGTCATTTGTATTTTATGGCATTTTTAAAGGGATTCTTTAATGCCTCTTTTAGGGCCTTTATCATCTTCATAAGTCTGAAGTGATGTCATTTTCTTGTGCTTCAGCTGAGTTGGAGTATCCAGGGCTAGCTGTAGTAGGAGAGTTGGCTTCTGATTGTGCCATATTCCCTGGATTGTCTTGATTATGTTCTTATGCAAGTCTCTAGTCATCTGGTTTGGGGGGTATTATAGGTTAGGTGCTGATTTCTGAATTTATCTCTTAGATGGATTTTTTCCCTTGGCTTTTGTTTCCTCTTTTATCTTCAGTACAGAGTAACCTGAGGTTAGAAATGAGTCCTCAGGTCCAATATTGTGTTTCCACTTGTGTTTTCGTTGCTAGTATTGCCTGCAAGATTACAAGTCCTGGGTGGTCACTTGGGTTTCTATATGGTGTGTCTTCTGGTAATGTAGAAGTTTTCTGCTGAAGTTATGGGCTGGGATATGGATCCCAGGGGAAGGGATGCTGTTGGAGGCTGTCAGGTGGACTTTAATGAGTGTTAGGAGGCAGTGGGTAGTATCTTACCTGGAATCACTAGAATGGCCCTGGTTTCTGGCAAATCAATCAGAATTATGGTGAAAATAGTTATTTAAATTTGTTTTATCATGTGTTTTTCATCCTCTGTTCATTGTAATTGATAGTATGCTAGGTGTAGTACTCTGGGCTGATACCTGTGACCTCTCAGAGCAAGTAAAATATCCTGATGAGGGATTTCCCTCTGTATGATGTGAATATGTTTTAATACAATTGCATAATAAAGAAGTTACTTTGCCCTATGGAAGGGCAGAATATAGCTAGACAGGAAGTCCAAATGAAGATACAGAGAGAAAACAGGCAGAGTCAGAGCAAAACCACGTAGCTGCCCAAGGAGAAAGACGTGGGAACCTTACAGATAGACTACAGTCTTGTGGTGATACACAGATGAATAGAAATGGATTAATTTAAGATATAAGGGTTAGTTATTAAGAAACCTGAACTAATAGGTAAAACAGTGTTGTAATTAATATAGTTTCTGCATGATTATTTGGGTCTGGACAGCCAGGAAGCAAAATTGTAGTCTCTGCTTATAATATCCATCCAGGCCCTTATGACTTGCAGAGTCCTCATTGAAAATTCAGGTTTTTTTCTAATGGCGCAACCTTTATATACCTCTTAATCTTTTTCTTCCTTCCAGCTTTTAATATCATGTGTTTGTTCGCTATATTTAGTGTTTTTTAATAATTATGTGTTGTGGTGAATTTATTTTCTGATCCTGTCTATTTGATGTTCTCTATTCTTCCTGTACCTTGATAGACATCTTTTGGGGGATATGTTTTCCATGATTTTGTTTAAAACATTTTTGGGGGTTCTTCTCCTTCCTCTATACCTGCTATGCATAGCTTTCATCTTCTCATAATGTTCCAGCTTCCTGGTAGTTTGTTCCTGAATATTTTCAGATTTCAATGTTTTTTTGACTGGGCTCTCCATTTCTCTACTTTGTCTTTAAGAGCTAAAATTTTTCTATGTTTCATGTCTTTTTACCTATTAGTAGGGATTATCTCTGAGGTTCTTTTTTTTTATCCTGAGTTTATTTCCTGTCTTATTTCAGTTAGTGTTTTCTTTAGCATTTCTGTTTCTTTGATAAATTCTGCTTTCATGCCTTGATCAGTTTTTATTATTTCATTCAACTGTGTGTTTCCATGGTCTTCATTAAGACATTTATTCATATCTTCTTTGAGGTCTTTGAATATATTCATAATTCCTGTTTTGAAGGCCTCATCTCATGCTTCAGTTAGGTTGCCTTTCTCAGGGCCTGTTGCCATAGGAATCCTGGCTTCTGAAGGCTGTTTACTGCCATAACTGTTCACAATTTTTGATTTTTGAAATGTAATCTTTCCTATTGTATTATGACATTTGAAATTTTTCTTGGCAAAGATTCCTGGTCTTGTATTCTTTGAGTGGGTATTCCATTCCTGGGTTGTTGTTGACATTTTGGATGCTAACCTTGTGTGGTAGCTGTGGGACCCCTGGTAGGGAGTGTTTCGGAGAACTGGTGGGAATTACAAAGAAATGCAGATAATCTGTACGGAAGTGCTGAAAGAGGATGCGGGAGAGAACAAGAGGATGTGCACCAAGAGTTGGATGACATAGATGATGAACATGTAGAGGGAGACAGTGTTCCTGGGATCAGTTTGCAGCAAGTCTAAAATCAAGTCTGGATATCAGAATGCAGTACAGGAAATTAATAAAGGTCATGTATTTGAGTTCTGGCCTCGTGTGGCAACTGGAGTCACTGGTAGGGAGTGATACTGTTGGGTATATGGTATCACAAATGAAAAGAGGTGGACTAGAAAGAAATACTGAATAGAACTGTGGAAAAAGGACTAGGGTACCTTCATCATATTTAACTTAAAACTCCTTTTTACTTTCAAATTCATTCTGTAGCATAGAGAACTAACTATTCATCAAAATCTGCTGCCCTTTCATAGTGTAGATATATTGTGATCCAGTGACTAAGGCATCATTTGCATTCCTAGCTTCCTTCTGCATAGAATGAGAGCCATGTCATTAATTCTTACCACTGAAATGTGAGTGGTAGTTATTTTGCTTGGATGCTTTTTCCATCTTTTATCTCTCTTGGCTCATCTGAAATTTTGAAATAGTAGGAGATGAAGCTCAACACAGAAAGATTCGACATTCATGGAGTGCTTTGTGGAGAGATGGTATTCACAGACAAGTAAAGAACAACCAAAATTGTAAAATCTATTTGTTATAACAATTTCATTTTCCTAAGTAATCCACAAATGGATAAAAAAAAATGTGCTTCAGCTAAGAGAAATGCTTACATGTCTGATAATAGAGAGAAAAGAAGTAAATATATTTAAACAGAAAACAGTCATGTTCCATTGAAGATAATCTGTGATAAATAATATTGTATGTTTTGAAGTAATATTAAAACCTTGGACAAGAGAATCAGATTTATTTTCAATTCTGTGCATGCACTGCATTTTGTCTTCCAGTTTTAGTACTACTGACATACAATAGTTTATTTGTTTCTTTTAATTTCCACATTTAAATGTCTGCTTGCCTTCTAGGCAGAAATTAAGTCCCATTGTGGAATGAGATTAGATCAACACTTCACAAAGATCATTTTAGTTCTTTGTAACCTTAAATGAAGTAAGCTAATAAACCATTAAATTAGCATGGTACAAAACGTCCTGAAGTTTTAATATGCTTTTAAGTGGCAGCTCGAAGCTTATTATCTCTAAATCTAAAGTCAAAATAAATGCCCTTCGTTCTGGCAAAATGGAGATGAGACAAGAATTTTCAAACTATTAACAAAATATTTTGTGTCTGAATTGTAAAGTATAGATTATCTAATAATTCCCAAATGAGTGTTTTACCTGGATATACACCTCTCATCAGTAACCCTAGATAAATCTCCATGATTTCTCTGTGACATTTCCTTCAGACAGTCACAAATATTTCTACAGAAATTATACTGTTCTTTGCATTCATGCAACTGAAAATGGAGAAATGATTATAATGATAGTTAGCATTTGTTTAAAGGTTCAGATTTATAAAGAGCTTTTGTATTCACATCCGCACTTGATCTTTATGCATTGACAACTCTCATTATCCTTGTTTCCTGGGCTCCCTGGGGACTTCCTGAAACAGTCTGATTTGCTCAAGGTCAGGAAGCTACAAACTCAGACCACATCTTTTTTTTCTATCCTGGCATATTTGTCACATGTAAGTCATATTTCAGACAATTTACAAGGATGATTTAATAAATGAATTCCTTTCGAGAATTTAATTTAAGCTGTTACATTAGCCACAGTGAGTAAAGAAATGAAAACTGTTATCAAAATCATGTAATATTTCACTCTTGCTTATAAGTAAGGCCCTACAACACAAGCAATTTCAAGGGTATATTTCCCAACCCAGTAAAGCATTCTAAAGAAACACTGTCCAGAAGAGTTTCATGCGCAAACCACTAGCCATATATAGTTACTCACCAATGGTAACTGACCATTTTAGAGATTAACAAACCATTTTTATTTTATAGATTATTAATTTGCATTTAACTTTCAAAAGCTATCTGTGGCTAGTAGTTGTTTTATTCTTATTGTAGTTGTGAAAGATTAAATCTCCCTCTTCAGTAATTATACTTTTTCTAGTATACATATTTTTAGTATTTTTTCACTTATTTTACATATTGAACACAGTTTCTCCTCCCTCCTCTCCTCTCCAATCCCCCCCCAATCTTGCATCTACCCCTCTACCCATTCCTCCTCTGTCTAGGTTCAAAAATGAACAGGCCACCCATGATAGTCAACATAACATGTCATATCAATTTGAGGCAGAACCAAGTTCCTCACCTGGCAACATGGCTAGGCAAGGCATATTTATTTTGAACTGTAGAAGTTTATATTATACACACACAAACATATGTTTTTCCTCAGAGCTTTTTCTCGATTTTAAATTAAATAATTTAATTGCACTCTGAATTGAGAGACATTGTTCACATAGCTTATCAATATTCTTTGTTACCCCTATTACAAATCTTTTATAAATGCCCATTTCATTTGACATTGCTTTACTCCAAAGGTCTTTAACTATGATACAAAGAAACACACATGACTTGAAGCTATTAATCAGGTTCCTTCAGAACAGTTCAAATCTTATGATAGTTTTGAGATCCCTAACTGCATTCATTAGAGAAAGATAAGGATGCTTGCATTCAGAAAGCTCTACGGAAAATCACCTATACTTGTTGAATGTGTGATTGCTTAATATTCACAGAGTGTGCTGCATTTCAGAGCTGTGATTTCTATCCAGAGTCTTGATAGCTAAGAGTTATAGTCAGTCTTCTTCTATGTCAGACATTAGTCAAAATGTGTTCTCGGCATTAATTTAGGTAATCATTTTAACAAGACGAACCATAGATAAAGTAACATTCCAAAGATTACAACCAACCACAGGATTCCAGAGTCTCTATTTCCAAACATTCACTACATTGCCCGTCTCAGAAGTTAGGCATAATTATGAAGTCATTTGTTTTATTTGGTATATTTTATTGGAAAATACCCTTAAAAGATAATGAGAGACTCAGTACTCTGCAAGAGCAGCAAGTGCTCTTAGCTGGTAAACTACTGCCCTAATCTACATTTCTGTTTATCAGTGCAGTTTTACTAAACTGACTGCGACACATGCATGTTAATACTGTGACTGGAAGATAGTCTTTTACTACTTAGAAATCTCCCTTAAATGTTTTTTTTAACAACTTTTGTTAGCAGAAAGGCCAGGAGAACTGATTAATAGTAGAAGATGATAATACCGCTCACTTTTTAGACACAATGAATATGTGGCAAGCACCATGTTTTAATTCTCATAGGATTCCTTCAAACTAGTATGATTGTCATTATATACAGTATAGAAATATGGTGTTCCTAAATTCGGCATTTTCTCATGTAACAAAGAAAGGAAAAGGGGAAAAAAAAACAAATCAAGTTGTCTTCAACTCCATGCCCAAATCCCTTTTACAGTGTAGGATAGTTTTTCCTATGTATTCCTCATTATTCTAAAGTGTGGGGACTAATGAATATTCCTTAACAATTTTGAACTTTTTTTCATCAAATCTATATAAAATGTAGGAAGAAAGAGCGTGTGTGAGTGCATGTATTTCTGTCCTGACACCATCTAATGAAGACAAATTTCAGATTCAAGATTGCTGTAAGCTGTCTTCTTGTGTCCTCTTAAAAATTTTTGTTACTTGTAGATGGAATCCTGATTCTAGGAAAATTGCAGGAACATTGACGATCTTAAATATTAATACCTTATTTGATCAGGTGTTGCATTTGTATTAAATACTGCATTAGGTTGTGTTGCTACTGTGCAAACTGCATGGACAAATCAAGTTACAGAGAGGAAAGACAATTCTTTTTTCTTTTTTTTCTTTTTTTCAAGAAAGGGTTTCTATGTGTAGCTTTGGAGCCTGTCCCTGGCACTCACTTTTGTAAGACCAGGCTGAACTCAAACTCACAAAAATCTGCCTGCCTCTGCCTCCCAAGTGCTGAGATTAAAGGCTTACACTACTACTGCCCGGCAAAAGATAATTCTTAATATTAGCATTATGTACTTTCCAAAATTCTTGGATTAGTTAGGAAAAAACTCTAAATTTTATTCCTGATGTGTTCAAATTATGTGTTCTCATCCATGTAGTTTGAAGTAAGCTTTTATTGCACTTTTGTTCCTTACACAATAACTGCTCAGGAACTTAATTTATAATTTCCTTACATAAACTAAATTTTATGAAAATTTAGACCCTTTTCCTACATTTTTAAAGAATAATGTCAAAAATTGTGTGCATTAATGTCTGTGAATTAATCACATCTTGCTTTGAATCAGTGAAGTACTATTACCCTATTTCTAAAAATACACTTACCTAAAACATGTTAAAAATTTAATAAACTTTTATGTTATATTTAAGTTTAATTATTTATTAAACTTTATTATATATTAAGTTTAATATATAAAAATATATTGTTTTACAATTAATATTAAAGCCTAGATTTTATTATATAATCAAAACACATATTTATGTTCATTTTGAAATATATAAAATGTATTAGTTTAGGTTAAACACTGTTCAGTGGAAAGATAAATGTGAATTTTTTTATAGCTTAAATTTGCTTTGAGATATAATAAACAAATCTAAATTATAAGCTTAATATTTAAATTTTAAATAGCATTTCTATTCAAAGTTGCAAAAATACAAAATTTGTTTGTTTATTTATTTATTTATTTTGGTTTTTGAGACAGGGTTTCTCTGTGTAGCTTTGGTCCTGTCCTGGAGTTAACTTTTATAGACCAGGTTGGCCTTGAACTCACAAAGGTCCACCTGCCTCTGCCTCCCTAGTGCTAGGATTAAAGGTGCCAGCTACCATAGCCCGGCTAATAAAGTTTTTTTTTTATGTAGTTAACATTTTTATTTACTAAGTTTCTGAAATTCGATATGTTTTTATTTATTTATATCACATTTTAATTTTAAGTATTCAATAACCAAAGGTGCCCAGTGGCTAGCATGTTAAGTAGCATAGGTTTAAGAAATACGTTATAAATCTATTCCAGCTCCACAAATGCCTTGGATTTTGTTAATTAATACTCTTAAATTATTAGTAATGATTACAACTTCTTTGCTCCCTGTGTGTTTGTTAAATGTGCTTTCACAGTAGTTCTTCCTAAATGTACCCAAAGATTATTTCACTAAAAATTATGCTGATCCAGACCAATTTTACACTTAAGGCTTATTCACTCTCCCTTCTTATTCCATTGGTTTATTCCCTTATTCAGAACATTATCTTGTGAAAATTATCATTAAATAACTAACTAATTAAGTAAAAACTATCTTCAGCACATAGACACTGTTGTTAACCAAATTCCATCTCTTCAAGTACATGCTGAAGTCCAAAGTCTCAAAATAATGATCTTCAGAGATTGCTCTTTTGAAGAAGTAATTAAGGGTGAATGATGTAATATGCATATGTCTTGAATCTATTATGAGTAGGCACCAAGTCTAATAACTGGTCTTAAATACTTATTGAACCCACCATCTCTGATCTACTCAAAAATTTAAAAGCTTTTAAATTCTGGATGCTACAGTAAGAGCCAAACAGGAGTCGACGTTGTAGCTTCATGTAGAAGCATTAAAGAGGATACTTAGATCAGAATTAGGCTACACTTATAATGGTATGGATTGATAGATTGGGGAACTTGGATGTAAACCTTTAAGCTAAAGAAAATATTTAATATATATTTTATGACTGTGATGTGTATAAAATCATGCTCTAGAGAAGAGTTAGCTCTATCATTATCATTCATGATGATACATTTAGGTATGTCTTTTAACAGTCAGAAATATAGGGGAAAATCTGAGCTGGTACTAGACAAGAAGCTATGCTACAATTCTAACTGTATTACTGGTGTGGGAGAATTGATTGCATTCTATCAATCATATTTTAAATAAACACTGAAGTATAGGCAGGAAAACCAGAAAGGAAGTAGAGGTCACAGGAGAATTCTGGGAAAGAGGAAGCTGATTCCTACCAGTCCTGTGCTGACCAATGAGGAAGCAGGATGTGATCTGCCAGCTGAAAAAGGTACCGAGCCATATGGCAAAAATAGATCAGAAAAAAAATGGATTAATATAAGCTACAAGAGCTAATAAGTAGCCTGAACTAATGGGCCAATCAGCTTATAATTTATGGAGACCTCTGTGTGATTTTCTTTGGGGCTAAACAGCTGTGGAAACTGGACAGGACAGAAAACCCCAACTAGCAGGACTTCATGTTACATATTACAAATTCTGTAAGACCAAAATCACTGTCTAGTCTGTATGTGTAAATGTGATATTTTGCCCATGAAATTAATCCTAAATAAGTATTTATTGAATGAAGACTGGATAAAGTGATTTCCTTACAAAATCAAACGTTATTTGATACGAGAATGAAGAAACATAGGACTAAAGACAACTTTTTTCCAAGAAATTTTTATGTGACTCTCAAGTATATTGGTATATCAAAAAATCATAAAAATCAAATAATCACTGATAACAAAGCATTAGTGATTATTTTAAATTTATTTTAAAACAGTTCTTTTACATATGTTTAATTTGTCATTTATTAAAATTAAAGCAAATAATATAAAGTAATAAGAATGAACTTGTTTATTTTTACGAAAGAATGAAATCTGCAGTGAATATTTGATAAAACAGATGTATCTTCAATGTTTTTAAGATACATTGGTAATTTTATTTTATAATTATCAATGCAGAAACTGTTTTCTTGTAGAAACCCATATAAAATAACCAAAGATTTTTAGTACAAGCCTAAAAATTGTAGGAAATTATGCCCTATTCCCAAACCAAATTCTTTTGGAAGCTTTAAAACTCAAGTCGGAAACAGATTATAAGATCAAACCTTATTACACAGTGCAGGCAAAATACATCCTCATTTGATGCATACTGAGGAATAATAGTAGGAAATATATATATATATATATTACTTTTCAATAAGAAAATCATTGCTCGTATAAGAGCAGAGAACTTTGTGCATACAGTAACCACTGCAATTCATAGCAGAATAGTCTAGATTCTGAGTCTAAGCATTCCTTGACATTGGATGGTTTGATTAAATGATAAATGAAACCTTTTTATGTTGTATGTATATAAAGTCACATGATGCAACATGACGAAGGCAATTAATGAGGATTCAGGGTGTTATGCCATTTTTCAGCATTACAATAAATGATGATCATCCTACTATCTTTTTGTATCAGTTATGGGAAAGCATGGGGATGGGAGTTGCTGCATTCACGTTAATCATATGTCGATTTCTAGAGCATTTTAAGTGTAAAACAATTAAGGATAAGAAAAGAACATATTTCAAGAAAATATTCTTTGCCATTTTCTCTTGTTTCCCCACATAGAGGTTCCTCCCTGTAAGCTGAATTAGCCTAAAAACTTCTCTATAAGTTTGCATATTTTTCTTTCCTAAATGTAATTGTGATGCCTATATTTAATCATCTGAAAAATAATAAAACATTTACAATATTTGCACAGATCTTCAAAATTTGTATTTATCTTATATCTTCCTCCTTCTGAAAGCATATCTTAACTAACTTTATAATCCCAAATTACTTAAAATGGAATTTCTGTCTATTTTTTCTTATCAGTGATCAATTTACAGATATTTTTCTAACAATAGTCAATCAAAAAATATGAACAAGAGTATATCTCTGAGAGGAAACCGCTTAAAGGAAAATAATGAATAGCTCAAAAATTCAAGTCAAAGACATTCTGAAGGAAGTGGAAAATAATCTCAAGTTTCAAAAACACCCCCTTTAATCTTCAAATAACTTATAACAACACTTTTACTCAATGACAGACTCCGTTTGCCAAATATGTCAGATTTTATGGTTATATTGAGAACTGGGCATTCCAATTATCTGTTTTCCTGAGGTCTTGAAACTTTATTTTGCATTTTGTTTTAAATATATTTCTAAAATATATTTAGTTTCTTCTAAGTTCAGGACTGATAACACTTTCTACCTAGAAAATACAATGATGCTGGTGACTGTGACGCGCTTCCTGACCAGCAGGAATGGACGGTCACAAAATCAAGAATCCTTCTCAATCACAATTTATTAGAGCTCCTTGCTTGAAAGGGGGAATGGGGAACAGGGATGACGAGAGAGCGAAAAATCCAAAGACAGCCGCTTTTCTAGGGTGAGAGGCTCGAATGCTGATTGGTTGATGCCATTCTACTAGGACCCAAGGCCACGGGACAGGTCAGGAGACCGAGTCTCTTGAGATGCAAAACAAGGCTCGGGCACACCCGCCCAAGGCAGCAACATCAAAGGATATGTATACCTCCAGGCTGAAGGACTGCTGGCACTATCTGGCCAAGGCGACATCCAGGCGGCTCCCTACAGCTCCTCCTTTTATTGTCTTTAAGAGCAATAAGGCAAAACTATTTTCCAATCTGGTCCCCACCTCATGATGTGTGGACTGATTAAAGAAAAGAAAAGCAAGACACACCCTTCCCGTGCAATGGGACAATTACTTCCCTGGGAGTGCTAGGGCTGTGTCTGCACACCCTCCGCCTATGCATACCTTCCTCTGTGCCGTGGGACTATCTGGTCCCTAGAGGGTGCAAAGGCTATGCATGGCTAATTGCCTGTGAGCTCTTTTGAGGCTGAGAGCCAAACCTGGGGTGAGGATACACATTCCAAGACTGCCAAGGCTTGTGCCACAAAGACCTTGTCCCTCCTCACTTGGGCTAGCAGGTAGCACACCAATCAAAGACATACAGCACTTCCACCTAGACACAGCATGCCAAGGATATCTCTGCTCCCACCCATCCCCAAGGAGGGAGAAAGGCAGAATAGAGTCAGTCAGAAAATTGTTAAGAGATAAGAGGTTGCACAGGGTGCTGCTCAAGGTGATAACGTGAAACAGTTGCTCTTGACACCGCCCAGAGGGTCATCACTGGCACGAATCTTCCACAGCAGGACACTCAGCATCCACTGGATCATCTTTCTTCTTTATTTCTCTTGTCAGTCTCGTTGGCACCCAGATTGGATCTTCACGATTCTGAGGGAAAATGCAAATTGCTCCCCTGGATCTGGTAATTACCTGATCCGGTCCACACCATTTATTAATCAATACATCCTTCCACATGACCAAATCTCGCTCTGTAGAGCTTTCAAACAGGGCATGCCTGTCTGCTGCTGTTTTTCCAGCAATATTTTGAATTAAAAAATTAAGTGTAAAGAGTGCAAGAGAAATCCTTTCTCTGGGGGAAGCTGCTACAGCTATTCCCCCTTTTTGCTTTCGCAAAATTTCCTTTAAATTTCTATTTGCTCTTTCTATGATACCCTGGCTTTGAGGATTGTATGGTAGGCCAGTGGTATGTTCAACTTGTAATTGCTTGCAAAAGGCTTTAAAGCCCTGTGAGGCATATGCTGGGCCATTGTCGGTTTTTAAACGACTTGGCTTTCCCCAAGCTGCCCAGGCCTCTAAGCAATGCATTTTTACATGAGTTACCTTTTCCCCTGCCAGTGGGGTGGCATGAATTATTCCAGAGCATGTGTCCACCGACACATGAACATACTTTTGTCTGCCAAACTCCGAGATGTGAGTCACATCCATTTGCCAGAGTGAGTTTGGCTTTAACCCCCTGGGATTTACCCCAATATGTGGGGGATGTAACATGGTCACGCAGGAGGGACAGGCTTTTACTATCCTCCTGGCATTTTCCCTAGAGATCTTAAACTTTAAGCGAAGTGTATTTGCTGGAACATGATAAAGCTGATGGAAATCTCTAGCTAGCTGGAGTGAATCTGTAGCCACAAGGGCGAGTGCTCGAGTAGCACCATCAGCTTGAGCATTAGCCTCTGCCATAGGTCCTGGCAAGAGAGAATGGGCTCGAATATGAGCAACATAAAAGGGATTTTCTCTTTTTAAAATATGTTTTTGTATTTGTAAAAGAATATTAGACACTGTACTTGAGCTGCGAATTGAGGCTGCAACCTCAAGAGAGGCCACAGCATTGACCACATATTGTGAATCTGAAATTAAATTAAATGGCTCAAGAAATCTCTGAAACACCTCCAAAACCACCAAGCACTCAGTGACTTGGGGGGAATCAGGCCGAAATTGAAAGACCACAGGTTTAGCATTTCCTGCCACCAGAGCCCCTTTTCCGGTCTTTGAGCCATCTGTATAGATAGTTAAGGCTCCTTCTAATGGGTGGGGTGAGGTAATCCTGGGAAAATACACCAAATTTTTCTCCACAAAATTTATTAAGGGGTGCCTTGGCACATGATTGTCAATAACATTAGGGAATACACAAAGCAGGATAGCCCAGCCATCTACTGTGGCTGTCAACTTGTCAGGCATTCTCGCAAAGTGGGCTAAGCAAAGCTTTATTCCCATTAATGCTTGGCCAGCCCCCAATTCTGGATAATATTGAACAGATCTTGCTCCTATGGAATTTCCATGCATCCACCAGAGGGGTCCATCTTGCCATAACACTCCAGTGGGATAATTTTTTGTTTTGAGAATGCATAGCAAAATTGGTAAGGATGGATTCACTCGCTGTAATTGAGCTGTAGTAATAGCAGATTCTACCCTCTTAAGGGTCTGCATTGCAGCCGGGGTCATGGCTCTAGGTGAACAGATATCAGGATTGCCTTCTAAGATGGAAAACAGAGGCAAGAGCTCAGATCGAGGTATATTTAGATATCCTCTAATCCAATTTATATCTCCCAGCAACTGCTGGAAATCATTAAGAGTTTTAAGGTGATGGGTGCGAATAAGCACTTTCTGAGGCCTGATGCTTTCAGGGGTGATTATAGTCCCCAAAAATTTCACCATGGAAGATGTTTGTACTTTATTTGAGGCTATGTGGAGTCCTTGCTCCTCCAAAAGGGATGTAACCTTTTGGAAAACTTCCTTCAGGGTTTCCTGATGGGGGGCAGATAATAATAAATCATCCATATAGTGAACAATTTTCACAGTAGGAAATTGTCTCCTAACAGGACTCAATGCTGCATCTACATATAACTGACATATGAGGGCGCTATTGGCCATTCCCTGAGGCAAAGTTTTCCATTGAAACCGAGCATTGGGTTGCTCATTGTTAACAGATGGAAGAGTAAATGCAAACCTTTCCCGGTCCTGAGGGCACACGGGAATTGAAAAGAAACAGTCCTTGATGTCCAAGGAAATTACAGGCCAATTCTTTGGTATTGCTGAAAGCAATGGAAGACCCTGCTGGGCTGGGCCCATGACCTGCATCTGAGCATTGACTGCCCTAAGGTCATGCAGTAACCTCCAACCTCCAGAAGCCTTTTTAATCACAAAAATAGGCGTATTCCAACGCGATACAGAATGTTCTAAATGTCCTAGTTCTAACTGTTCTTGTACTAATTGTCTTGCAGCTTCCAGCTTTTCCAAGGAAAGGGGCCACTGAGGGACCCATACCGGCTTATCTACTAGCCAAGGGATGGGCAATGTCTTTTGTGTGGAAGCTACAGCTTCAGTGGCCCCTATGAAAAACCCAAGCCTTTTCTATCTAACTTGGAGACAGTCTCAATAGGATTCTGTCTACCTTGGAGACATTTACCAAGTCCCTTATTGGGAACATAGCCCTGACGTGCCATCATTTGCTTACTGGTATCAGAATAATCATTTGTAAGTCTCAATCTCATTTGAGACTGCACATCCCTGCCCCATAGGTTGATGGGCAAATCAACCACAAAAGGCTGAAAAGTCCCTCTCTGATCTTCTGTTCTCCAGACTAACTCCTTAGCACTTATATGCGGTGTTTGTGCATACCCCAGCCCTTGAAGGGACTGGGAGGCCTGTTGTAAGGGCCAGCGTTTTGGCCATGCTTGGGATCTGATGATACTTTTATCTGCTCCAGTATCCACCAGGCCTGAAAAAATCTTTCCTTCTATTTCTAAATTTAAGATTGGTCGCTGATCAAGCTCCAAGGATAAACAAGCCAAATCTACTCCCATGGGAGCAAGGCTTTTGTCCTTTAAGACAAGCCCCTCTGCTGGAAGCTTATTACGCCCTGAAGGCAGAACTAAGAGTTGAGCTATTCTGTCTCCTGGGGCGATGGAAACTACCCCGTATGGAGAATGGCAAAGAATTTTAATGCAGCCTTCATAAGCAGGGTCTATGACTCCAGGATGGACTATCAGGCCTTTCATAATTGAGGATGAATGTCCCAAGACTATGCCAACAGTATCTTTTTCTAATGGCCCAAACACGTCTGTTTCTATGACCTGAACTCCCATATCCTGAGTTAATAGCAGTTTGGAGGTGGCACAGAGGTCCAGCCCTCCGGAGCCTTTGGCTGCCCTTCTTGTTGGGACGATGGAGTCATCTCGGGGACTGCCATCGTGTTCTGAATTGCCCCAAATATTTTTGGGCCCTGGGTGCATGGGCCCCTCAATCCGTTTTTTGACAATGACTGAATAGGCATAGGAATAAGTTGTCCATTTATATCCCTAACTGATCTGCACTCATTAGCCCAATGTTTCCCTTTCTTGCATCTGGGACAAATGTCTGGCTGCCTCTGCGATGTTGCAGCTGAGAGCCCTGAAGAATCTGAGGCATTATGACTATTGGGACATTGTTTTTTGAAATGCCCCAACTGTCCACATTTAAAGCATGCCTTTCCCTTATCTCCTCTGACACCTCTGGCAGCAGCAAGCACAGCAGCCGCCAGCCCTACATTGGTTAGAGGCCCCCCAACTTCACGGCAGGCTTTGATCCAGGCTTCTAATCCTTTTCCCTTTACTGGACCTATTGCTCTTTGACATTCCTTGGTGCTCTGCTCAAATATTATTTGCTGGACAAAAGGCAATGAAATATCTAAATTCCCGAACATTCTTTCAGCTGCCTCTGTCATCCTAGCCACATAATCAGAGAATGGCTCTGCAGCACCTTGAATAATCTTGGTTAGGTTACCAGCTGTTTCACCTTTATTAGGGAGTGATTTCCATGCTCTATAATGAATCTCACTAACCTGCCTATAAACCTCCCAAGGATAATGATTCTGATTTCCAGCAAATGCCCCCTGTCCAAGAAGCATATCAGCCGTCCACTCTGGGTGGCCACTTTGTATGTTAATGCGCTCTTGGGTCTGAGCCTTGTCCTGGACTATAGATTTAAAATCCAGGAACTGCCCTGCTGGAAGAGCTGCTCTTGCAATCTCCTGCCAGTCTGTAGGAGTCAGCGCTGTTGTAACAATCCTTCTCAATAATGTGATTGTATAACTGGCATTTGCTCCATAATTTCTCGCAGCTTCAACCAAATCCTTCAGCTGTCTGTATGGGATTGGTTCATACCACCTATTGTAATTCTGTGGCTCCTCAAAAACAGGAAAGGCAGTAGCCAGTTGCGACCAAGTTTGCCTTCCTATGAAGCTGTGACCTTCTGTAGCTACCTGCTGGTACATGGGTGGAGGGGCGGATGGGGGGAGGGCAGCAGGAACTGGCGCCTCGTCTCTTCTGCCCTTTGTAGTAAACACATCAACATCGCCCCGCCTCCGGCTACCTTGCTGCTCTTTCTCGGATTTAGCAGCCGTTCCCTCTAGTTGTTCTTCCTCCTCTGATAAATCTAAATCTACAAATTCTTTCACTACTAAAGCTATGGGGCTTCTCTTCCCCTTTTCTCCTTTTTTTATTTCCGGATCCTTATCTTTTAATTTTTCCTTTTTCTTTCTAGGCCTACACTCTTGTTCCTCCTTCTGATCTGATTCTGAAAAGCTGTCCTGATGTTTCTGTAATGCCTTGCGACCCTGTTTTAATATCTCTATATTACGTTCTTCCTTCAAGCAGTCCCGCACCATCCTCCAAAAAGGAAGTGTGCCTCTCCCAATATTACCTTCTGCTTGTTCCAAATCCCTGCCTAGCTTATTCCAAGATGGCAAAGTTAGGTCACCTGAAGCTGCAAACCAAGGTGAGACATCAACAATGTCTTTTACGATGTTAGCGACAGTGCTAGAAGAGATCTTTAAATCACGCTGTCGCAAAAGTGCCTGGATTGAGCGATAAATCTCCCTGGGGTTCGAACTGGCTCCATAAGAATTGCCCATGATGCGCACTTACCCCCTGGGCTAAAGAAAAAAAACCTCCTTTTTACTTACAAGGAAGTCCTTTTAGAAAAATGCCGCTTGATCTACTGCGGACTTATTTTTACTTTTGACTAGAGCTGCAGTCACAGCAGCAACAAAGGCACTCACCACCTGGTTAATCACAGCGCAACCCAAAGCAACAGAGAAGAACAAATGTAAACATTACCACTCTGGACCAGCCTTAGCAATCAGCATACATCTGGAGGATTTCCTGACATCAGTCACAGCTCTTTGCGTTGAGTTCTGAATTCTGCTCCCTCCTTGGCTTGTTCAAATCCGGCGTCCCGGGTTATCAGCACCAAAATGTGACGCGCTTCCTGACCAGCAGGAATGGACGGTCACAAAATCAAGAATCCTTCTCAATCACAATTTATTAGAGCTCCTTGCTTGAAAGGGGGAATGGGGAACAGGGATGACGAGAGAGCGAAAAATCCAAAGACAGCCGCTTTTCTAGGGTGAGAGGCTCGAATGCTGATTGGTTGATGCCATTCTACTAGGACCCAAGGCCACGGGACAGGTCAGGAGACCGAGTCTCTTGAGATGCAAAACAAGGCTCGGGCACACCCGCCCAAGGCAGCAACATCAAAGGATATGTATACCTCCAGGCTGAAGGACTGCTGGCACTATCTGGCCAAGGCGACATCCAGGCGGCTCCCTACAGGTGACAACTCCAGTCTGCTTTCCATGAAAGCCAGATATTACTCTAAACCACAGCCAAATACTGTAAGCTATAAAATTATAATTCATATTGACTGACATGATCCAAAGCCCCTTTCTGTACTAGTTGCAGCAAGGCTTCACTTATGAAAAGTGCTAGGCATATTTTAGTGCATTTGAAAATGCAATGACTCTAAGAAGAGTTTTGAAAAAGTGGAAAGTAAGCCAGATCATAATGATTAAACATTCCTAGTATGGGTCTTCTTTTGTTGTTGTTGTTTGTTTGTTTTCTTTTCAAAGAATTAGTAAGGTTATTCAGCCACATGGATGGAATTTAAATTTCATAAGGATAGCATACGTTTTAACACTCAGTAAATAGTCCATTCTACAGGAATATTTCTTTTATGAGCTTCTTATGGGGAACCTGCATGTTCCATAATGTCCTATGCTGATGAAAGATCTATGAACAAAACAGATACTTCTAGGGCTCACGGTCACAGTTAGAACACTGCCAAATGAAATGACCATTCAAGGTTAGCCATAAGCTCAACATTTTGGGGGAACAGTACAAAGGGATCTGGAACCATCTAAGACAGACTAAATATAGGAGAAGTTTGTTAACTAAGTACACTATGCATTTTGAGCATGACTTGAAGGGACACAAGGTGAGCTGAGTACTACCTATGTCCTCAGCACATGTACTGTTTAGGGAGGGTAGCTGGAAAGTAGAAAGTTCTTACACAGAGGAATAAGTGGTATTGTAAAAATAGACAAGAAGAACTGGGCAGCATAGTGTGGAGACAAGCACTGTCTAGAAGAGATGTCACTAGTATGATATTTTTTCAGACAGGATCTTTCAAGAACAATGACTATGTGTGACGATAAAACACAAAGGAAATGTGGAGATACATAAAGAACAAAGCTGGATCCCATGATATTTGAGTTCTTTTAACCTATTTGTTTAAAAGAAAGATTTCTCTTGTGTAAAATTTTATTGCGACACATTATTTAGCAGATAGTTATTTAACAGATAACAAAATAGAAGGAATCCCTGAACTTTGTGCAGGGTTTATGCATAAGGTTTATGCAGTGGTCAGAAGAAGCAGACTCTCCTTATGTCACCATTACTAAAAACAGTGGCACCTGCTGCTCAGGCCACCTGGAAGATTAGGTGTATCTTCCTAAGTAATGCTATCCCACCGATGTTCTGCTAAGAGTAGTTCTGGAAAAAAAAAAAAGAAAAAAAACCTTAATGTTCCATCAGCATCTAATGAGGATTGCAGTCATTAGTTAAATTAAAGAACCATTAGGTAAGGAGCAGAAGGAATAAAGCATAATCCATCAATTTGGTGAATGTTGTCAGATGGTTTCTGGGGGCAGGACAGCCGTGCATCCAAGTGAACGTTGAGAATATTTATGCCCTGTACCATGTGTACTTGTTTCTGTAATTCAAGGGCACTACAGTAAACTGCAAAAAGGTTTACAGCTGCAAAGATGTTTTGAAATCCAAAGAGAATTTTTAATGTAAATAGCTGTGGATGACCTCTTTTTGTTTGTTTGTTTCTGCAGCAGTTTTCCTGAAAGCCAGGTGTAAGCATCAGCACTGGTAGCATCAGCTGGGAACAAGATAGCTTGATTCTTGATTCTTTGGAAAGCCTGTGGTACTGACTATTGACCTACCTTTTGGTCAGGCTTTGAAGGGAAAGGGATTCAAACCCAAGTTTGAGAACACTGAATTTAAACATGCACCTGTAAGTTTATTAAAACTAAAAGTTTTGGTGAAACCCAAGTCTACTGAATCAGATTTGTGAGAACCGAGGCCAAGGAAACTGTAATCAACAAGATCCCCAGCTGATTCTTTGTCTTTCCCATACTAAGGATGAAACACAGAGGCTTGTCTATGTTAGGCAAGCGCAAATGACCACTGAGGAGTGTACCTAGCCTCCGCTGACCGATTATTTTTCCTTCATGACAAAATTGGAGAAGCATTGACAGAATTATTGGTCCTAAGGCTGGTTTTAACCAGAATACATGTGAACTTTTCCAGTTCCAGAATACACCCTAAATAAATTCATTCCAAATCTAGGAAGGCCTGAGAGAAATAATCAATGTTTTGAAATGTTCCTTCAGTGATTCCAGAATGTAGAAAAGGTTCAGAGCCGTTGCCGTGGAATGGAAGGGAGTAAGGTGTACAGAAGTTTATATGCCTGATGCCACCTTCAGACATTCTAAAGTTCTAGGATGACACTGGGTTTGGGGGGAATTTATAAGGCCTCTGAGGTTGCTATGAATAGGCAGTGAGGATGAGATACACAAGCTCAAATTCTTCTTTCAGGAAACCTTTCCATTGTTTTCAGCATTGATAAATTGCCATTGTCTCCATCTCTGAATCCTCTTATAAATAGTGCACGGCATCCCATGTAGCAACCACTGTGCATGTCTATGGCTTGTAATTGGTACTCATTTGTGATCACAATCTAAATTCCTTGAGAGTTGAGGTACTGTCATATTTTTATATCCTAGAAAGTGACTAGCATGTTGTTGAGTTTTAAGACTCTCTGTTGGTTTGACTATTAAATATGGGTTTCTGCCTGGAACTGCAGTACTGCTGAAGTGGTAGAGAACCATGAGGTAACTGAAGATTCTGCTTTTATTACTAGTGATAGTAACAGCAGCTTCTCATTAAACACCATGTTCTGATCTTTGAAATGCTTTAAATAATCACACCAGCTCTTGGAACAATATGGATTTCCCTTCTTTAGTGGATGAGAAAGCATAGACACAAAGTGTTTCATCAACTAAAACCTCCCCCACTTCACAGTATGTAGACCTGAAAGAGGCGTAGTTCTTGTATCCAAATAAACCCACCACTGTTATACTAAGAGGAAAATATTTGCCATGACTTGTATACCTCACTTGTAAGAGACCCAGTGAGTCAATTTCTATTGTTTGAATTCCCAAATAGGTATAATCATCTTTAAGGGATAAAAAATGTTGAAAATCTGTGTCACATAAAGAGGTGCTATATAGTACATAAAGTATGTAAGCCAATCCATGATATGGAAAATAAGGTAACACCTTATAATTATGATGATGACAATGATAATTTCCTTAATTGGAACTTTTTTGTTCTCTGTGACGTCATGTTGACTCCTCTTAGTTGATTGAGTGAACCATCCTGGTGTCCTTAATCCCCTTTGACTCCTACACTTCCCCCTCTTCTTCTGAGGGGATTCCTTGGTTTCTGAAGGAAGAGTCCCAATGTCTGGCTGTGGGGTCTCTGCATCTGCTAACATAAGCTGCTCCAGGTGGCCTCTCTGATGACAATTATTGGGCTGGACAGTGATCTATAAGGGTAGCATAATTTCACCGGGAATCATTTCTTTCATTGGCTTTTATGGGGTTGTGGTTGGTCGTGCTTGGTTCTACACTAGGCCTATGGACTATCTAGCCCTGTTTCCTGGCCATCCAAGCAGCGTAGGGTGTCCCCTTCCATTCATGTCATGCTCCTCTCTCATTTTTAAGAAAACTGTGTAGTGTTGTAGTTCCCAGAGACAAATATAGAAGCTCCTCCATTGCATAAAAATGGAAGTTTATTATTTAACTGTTTGTTTTAATACCATTAAAACGTTCTCCAAAATATCAGAATTTTCATTAGGAAGCACTTTCAAAAATAGCAATACTGATATGCACTATGATTTCCATATAGATTAAATTGAACTTGTAAATCATTTCACAAATTATATTACTGATACCAAGAGCATATTCAAACTCACATTTGGCATGATGAATTGTATATGTTTAAACAAATACCCATTAAGAAACAAAGTTATTCCTTTTCTTTTCATTATCTAAAATTTCTTTTCTATCTCTTTAGAAACATATTGCCCCGGTTATTTTATTTTTTGTTAAATATTCTTTGCCATATCAGAATAACTCCCATTTGTCTTACTACTCTTTATCTATTTTGTAGATATCAGAACCAGAATAAGTGGGTGAGTTTGAGACAACAATAGCAATAGCAATATCTCAAAAAGAAATCATCAGTTATATAATGAATATTCAGAGTTGACCAACTATGAATAAAGAACTGGATAGGCAATATAAATAGCATTAAAGATGATTCATGGTTTCCAATGACTTACAACTATTATATTATATACATACACAAAAATCTTCAATGTATAATTATATCAAACATCTTAGAATGCAGAATTTGTATGTAATTAAGTTTACAGACAGAAAGTTTGATTTTCTGCAGATTACAGCAAGGAAGATTTAAGAAATACAGAGAAATTTGAACACACACATGAAGTAGCAGAAAGATTAGGCCAGAGTTGGGGAAAATAACTATTTCCCATTGAGAGAGGTTTATTAGTATTTATGAACTAGAGTGGTAAAAATAGCACTAGAAAATGCTTCACATTAGTATTGGAGACATGAAAATAGAGAAAAAAGGACAATTTAACTTGAATGTATGATACTTTAAGACTAAGTATATTTGAGGGGTCCTTTGAAATAGGAAGGCAAATATAATTAGAATGTTTTTGTTTTAACTATCAAATCTTACAGCAGAACCTTGCCAAAATAATAATAGAAAATACTTTAAGAAGTTATAAGATATTGCACTTAATAAACAATTACATGGGCCTGAAAGACCTGAGAGAGAAATAAACAAAGAAAGACAATCTAGACATTACCAACTGCAGGAGGCTGCTGCTACATCTGTAACAGGGTATTTAAGCACATGTGCTCAGATGTCTGAACTGAAAGTTACGCAGAATGAGCTGCAATCAGTGGAAGACAGTCTGTCTACAACTGCAACACGTGAAGGAGGGATGTGTCCAGAAGGTAATTAGGAAGCTAAAGCATCAAAGCAAATTCAACCACAGCTACACACCACTCTGTGGCAGCGGGACACAGAAGTGTTTTGTATTTTCTGTTTCTCATAATTCAGTTCCCTATGAGTGGATAAATTAATGAATAAGTGATTCTCGGAGAATGTAATCTTTAGGAGGACATGAAATGGATCTTAAAGGAGGTAGTGTCTGGTGCAGCATCTAAACAGTGTGAGACAAGAGGGGAAAGCAGTAATAGTGCAGCTTTCCGTTCTATTGCTTCACACACACAAGCGCAAAAGAAATGTTGGCTCAATAAGCCACACTGGCTGACCCTATAAGTCTCTTGTCTATGACTAAGATTTTTAGATGAGACAGAAAGGATTCCAAATGTCACTGCTATGTAGTCACAACACAACCATCAGGCAGGAATTAATATTGTCTTGATCTGCCACAGCCATCAACTGTTTGTGTTCAACCAAGGATCTTCAGTGTAAATGCCTGTGAGTCTGCCAGCAACATTAGGACTAATTCTACAGATTAGTGTAATGGAATTTTCCACTAACATTTAGAAAACTATGTCAAGCAATGAGTGCCTCTGTAAGAGTGATTGTGCTCTATTGACTACATTTCTTGGGCTAATAATCCACTTAATTTTCCTGCATTCCCAGGATGTACAAAACCAAATTGAATTAATTTTCAGCATTTGGTGGAACAATCATTCATAAACTAGCTCCTGTAGGAACAAGGCACAGCGAATGTAATGATCATTAAGTTAGTCCTTATCTTTTACTTCAGAGAGCCCTTAGAGGAGGTATACATGTAAGCAAACAATTATACCTTTGATAATATTGTCTTTGTGATAACTAAATGATAGCTAAGCACCTGGAAAAGCCACCAAACTATAATTTTGGGGAATCCAACACTTATGTCCACAGATATAGAATCTGATAATGAATTACCTAATGGATGAGATGTCTTTCTGGAATACAAGAAAAAGTAGTAGTTTTTCATTGACCCAGAGGCTAATATTATTTGAGTGAACATAAATAATTTTGGATAATTCAGTCAAATTTGTGGAATAATTAAGCAGAATCCAGAAAGCAAATATTGTATAATAATTGCTAAGAACTGTGAGTGTGCCTCAGCGACAGAGAGCTTACATTGTCTGCACATAACCCTAGTGTGTACCCTCCAAACCCTGTTAGCTGCTGCTGCTGCTGCTGCTGCTGCTGCTGCTGCTGCTGCTGCTGCTGCTGCTGCTGCTGCTGAAGATACTAATAACAATAACAAGAGTGATTTGTTAGATGATGTTTAATAAGAAACTTTTGGGTGACGTAGTGGCCCTGATTTGTAGCATTTTCAAAGCTTTGTGGCACAAATTAATCAGCATTGCCTATTTCAGGTCACTGTGTGATTTCATGAGTACTGTGCATTTATTTTAATAACTCAGTTACAACAGATACAGCAGGTGGGTAGTGTCTAATATAGGCTGAATATTCAAACATCTGTAATTCCATGAGCTTCATTTCACCAAACACTTGCAAAATTCATTCATTGATGTGTGCAATTGACAACAAATGATTTTGAGCACCTGCTAGGTGTCAAACATGGGTTGAGTTTCTAGAAATAAACCTTGAGAATTAACTAAACTTTGTGTCCACTCTGGTAAGCCATTGTTACTATACCCATTTTTGGCTGAGAATTGGGAATATATTAAAATTAAAATTGAAAGGACCATATTATTATTCTCTAAATTCAGGAATTCATTGTCATTATATCATGCTACCTACAGAATTGTGGTGAATTTTAAATATTGCTTCTATGTTTTTTAACACCATGGGGTTAGATAAGTAAAATAAATTTGTTTGACCTTCTAAATAAAATTGGGTCATTTTTTCTTGTAAGCTTTTCTGGTGTGAACTTTAAAATACTGAAATTAATAATGATTACAACATCCTGATACCACAGCACCTGCCCTCAGAGAACAGAAAAGTCTTTTTATACGTACTGAAATAAGTTCTCCGAGTGAATTAATTGTTATCACTGAAAATAAGATAGATTTTAAAACCTGCCTTCATTCTATTAACTCTTTTATATCCACAAGCTCATCATTTTGTTCTCTGAAAGAAAAACATTAGCCTTTGTCAATTTTCTCAAGAAAATCACAAAGTGGTTGGAATTTAAAATGAAGTCAATCTAACTATCCCAGTTCAACCATGAAAATATTTTAGAGTATTTTTCCCACAGGTTTGAACTTGTACAGAGATTCCAGTATGCATTTAGACACACATTGCTTCATTTTGCAGATGTCTTTGCAAGTAAAGAATGTTATAATAAAGTTCCGTGCTACAGAATATGTGGTGAATAAAATGGAGAGGAGTTGAAAGCCATAGATTTGAATTCCACCTTAGGAGACAAATATGCTGTGGTCACGTCTCTGATTTTTTGCAATTCTGACTCTGTAGCACTTATCATTCATCCATCACCTTTGAGACTTCTATCCCACAAATTTCTTTTCAAAATTGTGACCTCTTTTATAATTGTTGTTACACACACAAATATATAAAAACCAATTAGCTCCACTTAATTTGCTTGTATGTACACATGTGTAGGGTTTATCACTTGAAAATGGATAACTTTTCAGGGATCTTTCCCTATAGAAAACTGATTCTCCATCTCTCAGCAGTCATTAATTGCCTATGACTATTCATCTAGAAGTGGGGCCTTATGAAATTTATCTTTGATATTGGCATAACAACTGATGTATCTAATCTCTAGCATCACACCTGCAGGTTAAACGCGGCTCCTATGGAACTGTGTAGGTGATAAAAATCTTCAAAATATATATCAGAATATTTTGATTTTGGAACACCCACCAATGAGTTTAAATAGGCAAAATAGTAATGCTTGTTAAACACTTAACACTTTTCCCAGTGAAAGTGTATTATATGAATGTAGGGAAATAGTATTTGATAATTTCAATGCATAAATGATGCTGCTATACTTAGTTTTTATCTTTATGCCCAGGTTTTGCATTATTCTTCCCTAGGGAAAATATATTCTATGAGTATATTGAAATAGTGATGGAAAATTTCAAGATGTAAACGGTGCTATCATTCCTTAGTTTTCATCTTTGTGCCCAGGTTTCACATTAATCTTCTCTTTTTCTGTGTTTCTCCTCTGATGTCTCCAGGCATCAGACATCATTGCTACTAATGTCTCATTGAATTATTGATTACACACATTTCCTCACATATCCGGACAATAGGAGTAGTGCCAAAGCCTAGCATATTGTTTTTTACTCAATCTTAATTATACTAATAGCTATTCATCCCAATAAAGAATTCATCAAAACCAGAGGGAGAACACATGATTTTTTTTTGTTGTTTTTCTTTTTTCTATTGTACAGTATTTAAAATGAAACTGCTTTTGGCCTGTGTAGTCTCAGTGGGTGTGTGGCAAAATTCAGGATGCCAGCTCATCTCACACGGAGTTTAATAAAGGGTATCCTATAAAAAAGCTAATTTCTTACTGGTAAATTGCTTTTTAAGTAATGCTAGCTGTTGTAAGGGACCGGTTCATAGCACGAACTCAAGGAGCCATGTTTGAAAGACTAGATGTGCCCCGAAAGATAAGGTAGGATCCAGGTGGAATTCTTCTCCTTATGGGATGACAGTGCGTATAACTAATATTGTCCTTTGAGACTAGTTTGCATGCAGTTGCTGGTATGGCACTGTTCAGCAGCCTGCTGCAGATAAGAATGACTGATGATGCCCTAGATTTTAATGGAACTTTTAGAGTGCATGCAGCAGTGGGGTGCAGTCTTCAGCGAAGAAAAACGAGCTGACTTGCAGGCATGAGAGGTCATCAAGAAAGATAAAGAAATAGGACATCCACTCTAGGCTAGGCAAGGCTCTTTAGAGGATATTATGGAAATGAGCAAGAACCAATTTAATTTTTATAATGCCACTCCATTTAACTTTAAAATACAAGGTCAAGGTACTCTGTTTTTCATAATGATTAAAGATTTGAATCGTTCTTTCTGGTGAACCCTGCTGTATTTGACAGAAACGGAATGTGGCAAAGAATAAAATTGGGATCAGAAAACAACCAAAAGTTAGTAATACCAACTGCTGAAAACACGTTTAGCAGGGAAAAGAAAGAAAAATAAAGAATTCTAAAGGGACATGGCCATGATTAACCTATAGGAGATACTGTTCTTACCATTGATTTTAGAATGACAGCAAACCTTTTGAAAATATGCTTAAGATCAATCCAAACTTTGTATAAATGGAAAAAGCAACCGATTCCTTCTTCTGGCTGAAAATTTTTTTTAATCATTTTTTTGGTAACCTATCATCTTGAAATTTGTTAAAAGGTGTCCCGCGCTACCGTCTCGCCAGCAAGAACCACGCGGGACACATAGGATCCTTCTGCAGAAAAGCTTTATGTCTCTTGGGAGCTAGAGCATAAGCCACATGGCGGAGACCCAGATAAGATGGAACCCATCCCTTATAAAGGAAACAGACCCCGCTCTGGACGTGTCATTCTCTGATTGGCTGACTGCTCCCAGTCCCAGGTGAAACCTCGGGAGTAGGCAGGGACGCAGCGGTAGAGAGTTACAAAGCACGTGCGCTGAGATTAAAGGCGTGTGCCGCCACACCTTGGGGTCACAGAGGTCAATCTCTACCTTTGTTCCTAGAAGCAATGGAGAATGTGGTCCGGCCCTCCACATATCCCCCTTTTTTTACTTCTTTGCAGAAAGGCAACTCCCTAGGAAGGTAAAGATAGAGGTCGCACTTCCCAAAATGAAAACATAAAAATGGGCTTACACGGAATCTGTCCCTAGGCTCATGACACCTGGAACCTATCCGGCCTGCCCTCTGCCATTTTTCTGGGAAAGGGAATATACAGCAGAAAACCCTTAAGCAGAGCGACTTATCTCTCAGAGAGGGCCATTCTCTGTGCGATGCTCTTCAGCTCGACAACCTTCAGGGCTAGCTAAGCCAAGCACTCCACCCTGTGCAATGGACCACAGTCCTAGGGGTGCAGGAGCTGGTTGGCTTAAACCTTACTGCTTTAACATAAATAACCACACATCAGTAGAGGCCCCCTGTTCTAGGGCAGCCAGCGCTGAGCAAAAACCACTTTATCCCTATGGCTTTGGGATTTGAGTCAGCAGACCATCCAGAGAAGAAACACTATTCCATAGCGTAGGACCGTTCCAAAACATTTCCACCCCCACCCATTCTTTGAAGTAGGGGATGAAGGACACAATCCAGGACTGGAATTCTTCAGCCAGGCTTATGTCCACTCGCGTGGAGTTGATTGTCATGATGGACCATCTCAAGGAGGACAGCAAATCATCAAAATTCTCCTGCAAGATACAAAGACAATTCTCGGGACAAGTTAGCCACTTTTATAAAGTTCTCATATGGTACATTGGTCACACATAAGGCTGGAGTTTTCCATTCACAGCCCAATTGGGCAAGCTGCCATAAGATATCCACCTGTTCTTTATTCTACCTCTAATAGATGTATCTATGGTAGCCTGTTGATCCAGGGCTGTAGCCACTGTGGTAGATAACTGATTGAGGGTCTCTGTTTTTCATGATATAGGCCGTGCTGTCCCAGTGGCGCCTAGGAAAAACCCAGGCCCTGTTTGTTGATATTAGGTTTAAGATTTATTGGCTCCCGTATTCCTTGCCAGTATGGTGGCCTCGGGTTCCAGAGCCCGCCCGCTATCCAAGGGCTGTGTGCGGCCCTGGACCTGCTCGCTGCGCGGCTCCCCGTGTCCCGCTGTGCGGCTCCGCCTGTCCCAGGCCAGGAAGTGGCGGCTCCACCCCCAGGCGCCCCTGCCTTCCCCGAGGGGCTAGCCTAGTTCTCTGAGGCTGTGTTGGTGGCGGAGTGTGGCGGGAGCCGACACTCAGACCGAGGCGGCACAGGCAGCAACATCTCAAGGTCCGCGCCAGAGCCGCTGTGGCTCAAGGGGCCGCTGGGAGAGGCGGCGAACAGGGCCGCTTTCCTACTAGCCAACTCTCAACACCTGTGCCACAGCAAAAGCAGCTGTAAACAAACTCTCACAGACCCAGCCAACGACCCAATCACTTTAAAAATCTAAGGGCTTTTTGCATCTACCTCCCTGTGGATCCTGAAACATTAGATTTAAAACCAAATAGTTGTAAGCTGCCATGTGGTCATTGGGGAACCGAACTCATGACCCTTGGAAGAGCAGGCAGCATTCTTAACCCCTATGCTATCTCTTCAGTTCCTTATTCAGATGGAAAATCTCTCAGGCTAGTAGCCAGCATTGTTCGCCCCGCCCGTTGCCCCAGGCTATGCCTTTGTTACCTAGGATCAGCACAGCTCAGCTCAGCCAAGCGGAACAGAAGCCACTCCAGCCTCAGAGCCCCTCACAGTTTTAGGCACATTGCAAGCCTTCTGACCTGGCAGCTTGTGGCACCGTTCTCATTCTCGGTACTGCTGTGATACCCTCCAGGCCAGGCACCAACTGAGCCTGCGCAATATGCCTCCCACCATAGCCACAGAGCAAAGCTCCGCTCCAGCCGCCCTCCAGCCCCAGCTGCACCCACTCCGAGCCCAAACCGGTGCACGGAGCAAAGCTGAACTCAGAGAAGCAGGCTTGAAAGGACCTCATTTAATCTTTAAGGGAATTTGGGCGTCGTTTAGTCTCTTTGGCTGCTTCCTGCTGTTATTGGGCCGCTGAATTTTAGGGGTATACATTACAACATTTCAGGAGGTCTCGGTGATTCAAACCACGTAAATCCCAAGTACACCCTTAGGCTCTCCCCCTCCGTGGAGACGAAAACAGAACCTCTCCCCCACAACATCACACTCTCAAGCCCATGCCTTAAATCTAAACTACCTTTTTTAGCAGCTCCCAAATTCAAATATCCCTCTCCTGTCCAGTACACAAAAAACAACACGAACAACACAACACAAAGCCTTCGACCCTGTAAATCAGCCTTCTCCCCCATCTCCACTCTCCCAAAATCACCGGGAGGTCCTTTTTAACTTATTTTTTTTTTCTCCCCCATTCTTTACCGGAGGGTCCTTTTTAACTTATTTTCTTTTCTGTCTCCCCCATTCTTTACCGGGGGTCCTTTTTAACTTATCTGGGTGCGCGCACAACCTCCCACTGCTGCTCAGTTTCTGATATGCTCTCTGGACTTTAGAGCGTACCTCTCTAAGCATGCATGCCTACAGTTCTGAATCCTCCTTGTGTCCAAGGGGTCTCCGGTGGTGCAAAGTTCTTCTTTTTCCCGGGTATCAGCACCAGATGTCCCGCGCTACCGTCTCGCCAGCAAGAACCACGCGGGACACATAGGATCCTTCTGCAGAAAAGCTTTATATCTCTTGGGAGCTAGAGCATAAGCCACATGGCGGAGACCCAGATAAGATGGAACCCATCCCTTATAAAGGAAACAGACCCCGCTCTGGACGTGTCATTCTCTGATTGGCTGACTGCTCCCAGTCCCAGGTGAAACCTCGGGAGTAGGCAGGGACGCAGCGGTAGAGAGTTACAAAGCACGTGCGCTGAGATTAAAGGCGTGTGCCACCACACCTTGGGGTCACAGAGGTCAATCTCTACCTTTGTTCCTAGAAGCAATGGAGAATGTGGTCCGGCCCTCCACAAAAAGGGATACTACTCTTATGGACTTGAATTTATTGACATCTGTTACTTTGGTCAATGTTTCATGACACCTGCTACTTTTAATATATGTGTGTATACATACATGTGAAATATAGAGATTAGATAACATTATATTATGTAAATAATAGATGAACGTACATAAAACAAAAATACTCTAAGCTCATATATTTCTCGGTAATGGCTCTATATGTAAACAAAGTTACCTGCTACACTGCAAAAGATCATGAACTTTAAAGTAAAAAGTCTGTTCAACAAATTAATAGTTTGACCTTAAATAAATCAATAGAAACCTAGAAATTCATTTTATAAAGCCTTTCTTATATAAAGGCAAGTTTAATGACAAAATTAAATAGAACAATGAATAAGATCAAAATTTGTAAACTGAAAATATTCATAATTCAATAATTAACAATATTTTTCTGGAATTTTGACATTTTCAGAAATAATGGGCTATGTCAAAATTATACCCTCAAGGATAACTTGTCTTTAAGAGAAAGATGTTCATATTTTATTATATGTATGCATGTATAATAAATATATATTTCCATTGTATATTATATAATCACATATTCAATTATGTATAAATAAAGTTTTCCAATAGTTCTTTGTATTTAAAAGATTTAGTAAGTGGCAAACAAAATATTTCAGACTTCTCATTGATTTGTGTGTAATTTTTACAACCTCTGTCTTTTTATAGGATTAATTTTTAAGATAAAATATACGTTACTTACCAAATAAATAGTATATTACCTATACCTCAATGTCTAAGAGCACCTATATGGCCATTCAATTGTATCCATAACACTTAGACATCTGTATTCAATACTTTACAACTCTATGAGACAGTTTTCTGTTTCTACTACTCTGTCCGTAGCAGAGCAGTGGTGTAGAGACTAAGATGTAGCCACTCTGATAACATCTTATCAGCTAAACAGAACTAAATCTTATCTACCAGATTAAAGAAGAATGTTTTTCTGGCTGTCTATATACTAGCTGAATCCTCTAGTAAGTAGGGTTATTAACTAGGATAGATTTTGGAAGAAGTGACAATCTTGTTCGTCATATCTACACTGTAAGTTAATCTTCAAAGTTGATAAGAATAAATGAAGTTACGTTGAATATATTTTCATTTGGAATTTTTCTCTCTAGATTATAAATTAATTACAACATTTCTCCCCATCCCTCTATTCTGCCAAACCCTCCCATGTACCCCTCTCCAGCACCCTCCAAATTTATAGTTTCAGCGGTTTTTTTTTGTTGTTTTTTTTTACTAATTGGTGCATCACCCGATAAATAGATATTTCTGAATACAACCTGCAACCTGTTCAATCTCTATAATGCTATCTCTATGTATGTTTTCAACATTGATCATTTGGTACTGGACAAGCAATTGTTAGCCCTCGGGAGACCATCACTCCCATTCTCAGTCTCCCTCAATTGCCTCAATTGTTCTCTGTGTGCATTTTAAGTTTTGTGAACTTTTTTCCCCATCCAGTTTTTCATGTTCATTGGTGTCATCCTTCTTCAGTTCAAATCTCAGTGGTCATGTTCATGAGATTTTATGGGAATCACTCTTATATTAATAGGAGACACAATCTCACAGCAAACTCCCTGATCTTTTGCTTCTTACAGTCTTTCATTGTTCTCTAATGTTCCCTGAGCCTTAGATGTGGAATTCTTTTGTAACTGTATCCACAAGCTTAGCAATTCTGCATTTGAATTGGTTGTAGTTTTCTATATTTGTCACATTTAATTGCAAAAAGAAATTTCCTTGATGAGAAATGAAGACTATACTTATCCATGGATATAAGGACAATGATTAGATTGTGATTAGAAGGCAGGTGCCATTTATAGGGCTATAACTCTGTCACACATAATAATACACCTTTAATTATCATATATATGTGTATATATATATATGTATATATATATATATATATATATATATATAAAATGAACCAACAAGAATATCACTGGGATAATTTTTGAGAAGAGATTAAAATAAACAAATTAATTAAATCTAATAACTTCTCATCAAAAACCTGTATCTGAAATAGTAATTTTTTGTGTTGAGCTTTAATTAGTCTATGTTTTCCAGCATTTCCAATATTGTCCATTATGACTTGAAAGAATTTGCAAGAATCTTTGCTCTTTGAACCTGTTTTCCAGGAGTGCTAAAATTGGTTTCAAATTTTGTTATGTGATGAAATAAAATATATGAATCATAAAGAGGAGGTTCAGAGATTCTGGAGATATTGTGTGTATATAGATCGAGTACTTTGCCGAATAGACATAGCACTGAAGTATGTTTCTTGAATTCCAGTGTCTGGTAAAGGATGCGTAGTAGCAGAGGTAAATGAAAAGGACAATTTTGAGATTAGAGTTATTCTCTGGACATGACTTGGGACATTAAACACTCTGTTTAAATTGAAAACAAGTCTTACTATGGAGAAAAATAATACAAAAGCAGGAAAAACTTACAAATCATGGGTCACAGGAAACCTAAAGGAATGATTTTTAAAACAATAAACGTCGATACTCTCCAAGTAACCAGGAATGCTTGGTGCAAGGGAAGACAAAATGCCTTAGGGGCTTCCTGTATACAAGGAGAAATGTAAGGAATGAACCACTTATAACGACAAATTTTAATAATAGTAATGAATACTCTGACTCATAATAAATCTCACCCTTATTATCTACTATAGGAATCATAACTGGTATTTACATCTGCTTTCGTATTCCAGCCACTTGTAGGAGAGATTGCTTCTTTAATGTCATGTCAGGAACTGGAAGGAGAATTTCAGGTATCATGTCGGATACATAAGATGTTCTTCTCGAAGAAACAGGAATCAGGTCATAATAGAAGACAAATGAAACTTTTATAGCCATTCTATATTAAAAAATAACTTAAACCCAATAACTTCCTCTACTGCTTATGAACCAGAATGTAGCATGGAAATATAATAGTTTCCATCATCAATAGAACAACTTGAACCTTTATGTAAACTGTGAGATGGTGAAACTTCACTATTTTGAAAGTTTACACAGTGAGATTTATGGACCATAAATTATCTTCTGTAACGTTTATGAAGTGAATTCAACCTTTCTCCAGTCCTCTGAAGAGAACGACCATGAAGAGGTCCATTCTCTTTAGAAGATTCAAGTGCTTCAATGCCCTCTTAATTGATTATTCAATATTCACCAAGAAAAGATTGGATTGTTTACACATCCCCTTTAAGACTCATTTATTCTGATGAACAAAGACACATCTTTAGAGCACAAATTGTTCCTTTTGTGCTCTTTGTGATAAACATCACCATAGAGAAGAAACACAAAATAATGACATTGAAATAAAAGAACCAGAGGAAAAACAGCACCCAACATTTATATGTTGAAGCACAATACAAAAAAAAATGTACCTTACATTTTTCTCTAAAGATGAATGGTCTTATTTATGCTTTGGCCATTGTGATGGTGGGTAAGAGTTTGTTCAAATAGTAACCATGAACTTATGTCCTATTGCACAAAATAAGAGAGAAAAAAAAGGAAGGATGGATGTAAGGAAGAAAGGGAGGAAGAAGAGAGACTTTAGAAATCTCATTTTTATTTTACACAAGTAGCATAAAATATTGTACTACAAAGTGCAACATTTTCAATCTTGATTAAAAGATTATTCAATCTTTTAATGATTTTGATTCTTAATTAACTCTCAAAATTTCTCAGAGCAGTAAGTGCATGACAGACTTCACTTTTGCACAGTGTAAAAATGAGAATTGATTCCACACGATGTCTTGCCAGGCACTGTTTTAGCGTCATATGACATCAGTGAAATCATGTCAAGCTGGAAGAGCCATGAATTTTTATTTCATGAATAAGAGCTCAATAAATAGTGGATTAAATCACCAGAATTGATTTTTACCTAGAATCATTTCAAAACTATCATCAAAGGCAAGCTTATTGAAGCTGTCACTGTTATTTTTGGGTCTTTGTTGTGCCAGGGAGAACAGATGGTAAAATCAAAAGTGATTAGAGAACCAGTGGTGTGGGGGTGAGAGGGGAGTCTGCCCAGAGAGACCCGCGAGCGTCTTCCCTGAGCAGTATATTAACCCATGGGGATTAGAAATCTGTACTCCTAAGTTGTTTGATATCCTCACCACATCTGATCCATCCTGCTTGGATTTGCAAATATTTCTCATTGGTTTTGCAATATCCCTTGATCTATTTTAACAAATTTTCTAAAGAACATTCCATGTGGTTCAAGCATGATTCCCTATTTAAACAGGTAAAAATCACTCAAGATGTTAGAAAAGTATTGCTTTTGTTATGAAGTAATTAAAGTAGTTTGAATGTTAATTTTGTAATAAGTCTAAAATATTGTCTGCCTCTGGCTCTCATAGCTTAACAATTCTATATCTACTAACCTTGCCCATATAAGTATAATAATTAGTTTCTTGATTGCACTTAGAAAAATTAAAGCTAATTTTGGGGTAATAATTCTTCTAAACACTCGAGAAACTAACAGTCCATTACTTAAAAATTATATGGGCCTTTTCACTTACCTTTCTTCTCTATTGAAGCTAATAGTTATATAGTTTTTAAGGTTAGCTAACCCCAAAAAGAAAATTTTCAGTCAAATACTTTAATTTTATACAGTGCCTTATTTTGGGTTACATGAAAGCATACACCAGATCATTGCTATCTATTTTAAACAGTCTAAGTAGAGAAAAGAATAGAACATTCATGCGTACGTTTATATACAGGTACAGAAATGCATGCAAAGCTACGTAATTTACTTAATGACATTATTTGGTCCAGTGAACTGACCACTGGAATAAGTGAATGACCACTTTAAAAGAAGTACAATATTTTGGATTACTTGTGAATACAGTATTAAAATACTACTTGTAAAGAATTTACTGGTTTCTTACTGCTTTGATTTGTAGAACTCTCTAGCCAGGTGTAAATTTTTCCTTGTGTTGATAAGCATCAGAGCGAGCTCCCTGCTTTCAGTAAGAAATAGCTACCAATAACCCCCTATGATCAAAGTGAGGAGATAAATTGAATATGTCTCAAATGTTCAAATAGATGTCTTTGAGGGGGAACTCTTGTCCCTATATTTATCTCCTGTCAGAATGAAAATGACTATGTGAGAAGACAACTCATGCTATTTGATAAATTCTTTATTTTCAAAGTGAAAAAAATTTCTCCGTTTATGCACGTAGGATATAAGCACTGATGTAAATCTTTGGTTTACCAGTGAAACTTTTATGAAGTCAGAACTTTTATCTGTTTTAATGAAAGCCTGAGCCTTCTGGGGAAATTTTATTAATTTTATTCTGAAGAAAATCTGACCAGGTTAAAGAAATCAGGTCACGGTAAGACTTGATCCCAGTGGGAAACCTCACTTACAGTGATTTGAAATAGGAAAAAGAAATTAAGATTTTGTTTTTACACAAAACAAAATGCCCACATTTAAGTGTAGCTCTAGCTACATTCTAGAGCTACTTGACAATTCCATCTTTTTATTTCTTCCATTCCATAGAAATACATTAACTGATACATGTTTAATTAATCCTTTTATTGCGACAATATTACAATTAATTCCACCTATCACACTGCCTGTGGAAAAAACTGCAGAACCACACTTTGCTAGCATTGAAGGCCATTTAAGACGACACGTATCAAAAATGCCTATCCTTTATTTTGTAGATGAAAAGCATTGTAAAGAGTGTTTGTTCCAAGGAAGTACCACCGTATGATTATGTTTTGCCTGTCTTTCTATATTGCCAGAATATTTGGTGTTTTCCCAGTATGTTTAAGGAGTTAATATTGATTAAAATATTTGAAAGCTTGGAATAACGAAAAACAGGTAACTGAAATAATGTATCAAATTTCTTCTGCAAGTTCGATCTTCTGTAAACTTATCAGAGACAGACTAGCAGCAGTATACTACATAAACCATGAATTTGTGCACTGTAGTTCTGTGTTTATTCTCACTTTCTCCCTGAATGGGAGCTATCCATATTTCACTGCCCACTGACTTCTCATGAATGCAGTGTGAACATTAATTAGATGAATTCCATGAAGTGTTATAAGCTCTTTGGAGAGAGATACTCTCTGCATAATTATACTTAACTCCCATATTCTCTTATGATATAAACTATTCTGCCAGGAAATCCTTTTTAGGGATTATTACTTAAAATGAAATTTTCAAAATTAAAAACAGCAAGACTATTCACCCACCGACAGGCTAAAATACGCTATAGACAACAGCATTTAAATAGGCAGAAATTTTGAACTATGGAGTTATCCACTCCTGAAAATATTAAGAAATAATGAAAAATTGTGTTAAGTTTGGAATATCAATTATTTCATTAAGTCCAAACAAAAGGGCAAGTTTATTAATACTTTATTAATAGTTGCACTAATCTTTATTCTAGAAATATGTAACTTCAGGCATAAATTCTTTTATGGCTGGACTGTGAGATTAAAGTCTACTTAGTTTACTAATTTGACAATTATTTTTTGTAATTTTCAAATTTAACTACAGATTGGAACCGTAGAAAGCATAAAGAAGAAAAATTATAAAGGAAGGAAGTAATGAAGGAAGGAAGGGAGAGATGGGGAAAGTGGGAAGAAATAGGGACATCTTGGTTCCATCTACAGATATTTCCCAGGAATTAAAACTTATTTTCTTGTGATGATTTTATGTAGCCCAGGGTTTCATGCCTGCCAAAGCAATTGTTCTATTGCTTAGCTACATCCTCAGTCCCAGACTGGAAATTGATAAAAAAAAAAACCTCTACCTCTATACATTATAGTACACAACTAAAGGCAAATATAAGAACATGAAAGACCTGGCAGACTCAACAGTCTAATTTTACAGATGCAGGTCACAACAACTAAAGGGCAAAATAAAAATTTCTGGGTTAAATACACAGATGATGGAAGATCTCTAATCAATAGCTTGTCCATTCTCATTAATACAGAAATTGGATTGTTTTAAGAAACACCTAAATCAACTACCTCTTTGTAACAGTACCTTACTAGGCTTCAAATGAGATCACAACATGAGCTACAAAAGGTTTAATTTAAAAGAATGTACACTAAGTGTATTCATCAGGGTTCCCTAGACAAAGATAACTTGTAGAATGAATATACATGTGTCCACACACACAGAGACACACACACACACACACACACACACACACACACGGGATATAGTGGGATTGTTATAGTGGCTTATATATTATGGTCCAGCTAGTCCAATAATAGCTGTCCCCCAACAGAAGTTCTAAGAATTAATTTAGTGGTTGTTCAGTCCCTGAGGCTGGATGTCTCAGTTGGGCTTCTGTATATTCTAGAATCTCAAAGAAGTAGAATTTAATATCAGTGAACCAATGGACTTGCCAGTGAGAATTAGAGCAAGCAAGCAAAGAGCAACCTTCCTTTTTCCTGTGTCCTTTATATAAGCTGCCAGTAGAGGTATGACCTATATTAAAGGTTCATATTCCTACCTCAAAAGATCTTAATTAAAACTGTTTTTCCACTCTTCAAATAAATTGATTTTTAAAAAGTTCCCTCACAGATGTATGTAGCCACTTGGGTTTTTGTTAATTCCAGTTGTTGTCAAGTTAGCAACCAAGAATATCCATCACACTAAGGAATGACACATATACTGAGCATATATAATACATGATGAATACCAGGAACGTACGTCACTGGTTTCCTTTCCATTGCTATAGAAGGCAATTGCTGCTTGCTTTGGTAATCAGGTTAGTTGACTGGTGATGTTGATCTTGTCTCCAAGATCGCTGTTTTTTATTTTGTTTATTCATCATCTGTTTCAACATTCATCCGTGCTTGGGATATCTTTCAAGTTCAATACTTTTATTGTTTTGGATCCCTTCCACGCCTGCAACTCTATTGGATACTAAGGCTACTGCAGTAAATAAAAGTTAGTCCTGAAGTCTAAGGAACCAGTGTGCTGTCCATTGTCTTTTATTACTGATGATAGAAAACTGAAGGAGTGCTTACATTTTGGTTCATAGTGAGTCAAAATTCAGTCATTAAAATATGGATTTTTATTTAATCACATAAATCTCTCCAACTACATTTCTATTGACATTGTCTGTTTTCTTCCTAATTGTTATTCCACGAAGTACTTTAATTTGCCTTTGAACACTATTTTGAGTTCATTATTGTTCCTTGGCATTTGGAGTGGAAGCCACTGCATAAACAATGTTTAGAGACTAATTTATTTCTGGAAAATTCCTTTATTTTCTGTAAATTTTCACTTGAGATGTTTCATAATATTTATTAGAGTTATAGCCATGCAAACCTGGTTGTGGTCAAGAACTTTAATACAGAGACTAATGCCCATTTTGTGTTGTCTACATTAGCACTTATTAGTCTTAAGAAAGTTCTAGTTCAAGTTCCTCTTCAATTTTGATTGTGCTTATGTGATATCCTATCAGAATTACAGTTTTAGAGTCAATCAATTTATGTTAAGATGCTCATAATTCATATTTATGAATGTTGTAATGATATTTGAATTTTTCTATAATCCTCTATATGTGTTCACATTTCTCAGGAATATAGGCATTTGCTTGGAAAAAAACAGTAATCAGATGTGGTGTTTACAATTGTGTCATTAGTCCCATTGGAAGGAAGAAAAAATAGTGGCAAAATGACATTTAACAAGTAAATAAGATCTTTATGTTTACCACGGATGTTGCCCTTCTGTAAAAGATGGTTAACACCTAATTGAAAAGTTGTACTGTATTAATTTTGCTTTAACCTTTAGCTAATGTGAAAACAAGGAATTATGTTGTAGAGTTCACAAAAAGGAAACTCATTTTTCTTAGTTTTCATCAATTAACATTTACTGAGTGACTGCTGGCAAGAGAAACTTAATTTGCTTTTGAACACAGAGAATCTTTTGCAGTGTTATTCATTGCTCCACTTCTCTTTGCCTGCCCTCTTTCACCTCCCCCTCCTCAAAGAAGAGCATACAAAGTTATTTCTGGCTCATCACTGATAGTGTGTAATGCAAACATTGCAATAAATCATACAGAAACCATATAACTTTTCTTTTCTCTTTTCATTTTATTTTTCCTAATAGAAAAGTAATAAGCATCCCTTGTATAATTTAAAATCAAAAAGTACACTGAAGACAAATAAAATCAACCACGATCCTGCAAATCTACAAGCATTTCTGAATATTCTTCTGTCTTGTTTTTATTGCATGCATTGTGCTAACGCATATCCTCAAACACTAGATTTCACTGTAGATTTCCCTTCTCGTTTGTCACCAAGAGGAATACCTTTTATTACTTGCCACTCTGCAAGAAATGAATAAGTTTTAAATAAATTCAAGTTAATGACACAAACAGAAACCAGCTTTGAACCTTAGGAATGTCATTCTCTCCCACAGAATCTCAAGTGAGTTGAAAAAGATGTGATAGCAATGATGTCTTATCATATTGTCCATAACACATTATTATTAAAAAAACAAAAAACAAACAACAAAAAAAAACATTTGAAGCATCAAGAAACGCCCATGACCCCTTTAAATTCTTCAACATATCCTGAGTTCACACGAGGAGAAGAGAAAACATTTATGGGCATTTTGCCTACTTTCTTTTTGTTTCTTTAGTTCATTTGTAGTCATTCTGTCTCTTGTCAACTGAATTTTCTTTACACAGAACACACCAGCATGTTTGTAGCGGACCTGTCGCTACTGTTTTGATGCTGTTGGACAAAAGCAGACAGCAGACCAGCAAATGAACGAAACATCACACTTTCATTGTCTTCTGTCATCCCAGAACCCCAACCAGGAGTGATGAAAGAATGAAAACATGACAGAGACAGGGACACACAAAATCTAGGATTCAGTGATTCTCTATCTCGGATTGCAAAACTCGGATTGCATTACCCTGAAAGATCAGCTCGTTTATCATATACAGTTAAACAGAGAGGCCTCACCTGGGCAACACTTAGTCACTCTCATGGAAATGACTTGACATGCCCAAGTCAATCAATCATCATCACTCAGGACTTCACAGAGTCAGGGTTTCCTCTGCTCCCCAGAGACTTCTGGTTAGGTTTTCAAATCTCTCAGGTAAATACACTGGGTGATGAAAGGAAAGGACAATGTCAGAGACTGAAAGCTGCCAGGTTTCCTGTGCTGCTGTCCGTTGTAGTGTTCAGTGTTTAAAACGAGTCCACCATTTGCTTTTTCCTTCCTGTGTGGAATCTCAGGGTGGAACAGCAGGTTTGTAGCATTTTTAAAATGACCATGCTGTTGAGTTGGACCCTAGTGAATTATGAAGTGCTTGCATTATTTACTGAAGCTAGGCTATCATTATAATTCCTGTTGCTTTCCTGCCCGTTATCATTCTTGACAAACTCTTCCAGCCGGGGCTCTATTTTCCTCTGTTTGCTTCCATTTATTTTTCTGAACAACCAGCTGAGCAAAGATTTACATAACTTTTGTTTAAACAAACCCTGCACAGTTCATCCTTTCCAAAGCCAATATCACAAACACTTTCGAGGCATGGTTACATTTTGCTATTTTAGCCCTAGATTCTGTTTACTCGCTCTGTTCTGTGTGTATGCCTGCATTCTCATCTTTTGTTAAGTCACATGAAAAACCAGAAACCATGGCTACTCAAAAGTCATTAATAATGTGATTTTTAGCCAGTGTTTCTGCTGGTAAATTCTTCGTCTCATATTCTACTGTCTCCAAAGACCACAGAGAATGCAGCCTGCTTATCTCTGTGCTGCAGATGATAGTTTCTGGCTTTTTCCAATCCCAGGACAGTTTGCTTACCGTCCTGGAGTCAATTTTGTCTCCATGTGACATTAGCATATTAAAAAGATTGGAGATTGACAAGTACACTTTTCTTATTAGGAGAGTAATCAAGGTTTAGAGGCTGTCTGTCATGAAACTTCTAGCATCTATAAATGCCAAGGGGTTCACTACTCCTGACCCAGGCACCTATTTAAGATTCTCACCCATGTTAAGGGAACAAAAATGATTAGCATACTGATAAGATTTTCCTAAAATACTCTATTATTTCAGAATTATTCTTTCACCTCTTAATTAAAATCTTTCACAATTTTTCCAGGTCTTTCCTCTGCCACTGCAAGACATTTAATTACCTATATTCCCCAACCTGCACCATATTAAATTTTTATGAAACTTTTATAGGGTAATTTATTGGAAGGACGGCCTCGAGTGTCATTATGTTCAATGAATGACCTCTTTTGACAAAGAGATGGCTAAATTATATTGAAATATTTTCAATCCACTGTGCTTCTGCTTAGATGTCTATGTAAATTTATACTTCAAAATTGGAAATTGGCTTGACCTTAGGAAATAGTATCATATTGATTCTTCTTACAAATAAAATATGAATGGATTTCTCTCCAACTTCAACACTCCCCCAAGAGACTGTTTTTACATCATAGACTTTGATGGTCATGAAGAAAAATGCCGTATCTTAAGGCAAATAAGGTTCCTTTTCATATAAAATTTTTTTAGCTTTTTAAAAAATTAATCATCACTTCTTATCCTCTGCTCCTTTAAACTTTAAGATGCAGAAAAAAAGAGGAAACATAATGTTATGTATAATTTTAATAATATATGCTTAATAAATATATTTTGTCACTATGCAAATCACACAAGGTAATCAAACATGTAGCATGTAGCTATTTTATAGATTTCTGTAGACTATGTAATTCTGGCAATAAATTTAAATAAGATTTGATGTTTAGAAATAAGAGAAAATGGCTATTAATATAAGTAAGGGTGAAAATAGACTATAGAGGATTGAAGAAATGGAAAATACAGTACACAGTAATATTCATAATATTTGTCCTGTGTCTTTACCTAGAGAATAAAACTCTCAAGGTACATAAATGTACATGAGTGCTTATTAGCAACATTATTCATAATGGAAAATGGATGAATCAAATTGAATAATTTTAATTTTTTTCAATTGAAAAATCATTGACTAAATTTTAGAACATGTAAACATGGAATCTTAGGAATTATAATAGTCAGGCAATGGTGACGGATGCCTTTAATCCAGGCACTAGGGAGGCAGAGGCAGGCAAAAAATCTTTGTAGGTCCAAGGTCAGTCTGATCTGTAGAGTGAGTTCCAGTACATTCAGGATTATGCAGAGAAGTCCTGTCTCAAACAAACAAATAAACAAGTATGAATTTGAGATATACCTATTGACTATGCCTAATAAATTAATAATTACATTTAAAATTTTAATCCTGTGTCTAACATATGCATTATCTCTATAATTATAAATGTGTTCTACTTAATTTTGTAATCATGGAAAATATCAAACTATGGAAATAATTTTAATATTAGTACTATATTTAAATTCCTATTTTATTGTTAATTGAATGTATACTTATATCTATGTCAGTTTGCATGCCTGAAGTGGCCAGAAAAGGGACTTAGATATCCTATAGCAGAAGTTAATGGTGGTTGTGAGACACCTAATATGAGTAGTGGGAACCAAATTCAGCTCTACTGTAAGAGCACTCAATTTCTGAGCTATGACTCAGTATATGATTACTTTAACAGGGAAACTTTGATGTGGATAGAATGGAAGAAGTGTGAGTTAAGTAAAAGAGAACGGAAAATGGAAAGCCTGTGTATGCATATTTAAGAAGCAATTATGTGTGTATGCATTTCAATAACATAAATTAAATTAAAAATAAAGTTACCAAGCATAATTAGAGACAATGATGGATTTAAAATTCAGGAATGTAGCACCATCACTTTGGAGTTTTCACTTTATTTGCAAGATTTCCAGATAGTTTTAATCACTTACCCACAGAGGAGGCAACTGCTGTAATTTAGCATCTCCATTTGCAACTCTTATTTCTTGCTTCCTAACCTAAGGCCCAGATTAGTTGATTCTGTGAGTTTTCTTGTGATTCTGTGGGTTTCTCTGACTAGTACAATCCTTCCTCACCCTCTTCTATGGGATTCCCCAAATACTGCCTAACGTTTAGCTGTGCGTCTGCATCTCTTTCCATCAGTTGCTGGATGAAGCCTCTCTAATGACAATTGGACTGGGCACCAATCTGATCCCAGGCGGTGACAGTTCAGGCTATGTATCTGCCTTCGCAGGAAGTCTTAACTTGGGTCCTCCTTATATATTCCTGGGAGAGTTTCTTGGTCCAGATTTTTGCCTGACTCCAAAATGTCCCCCTTTCCAGTAGTATCTTTCAGTCCTCTCTTCCTCTGTCCTCCACCACATAACCTAATGGCTCATGTTCCCATCCTTGGCCACCTTCAGTCTACTCATGAATTCTCTTCTATTCCCCCTTCCCAGGAAATCTGGATTCCCCCATGAACCCTCCTTGTGACCTAGCCTCTTGGGGTCTATGAATTGTAGCATAGCTTGCCTTTATTTTTATAGCTAATATTCACTTATGAGTGAGTACATGCCCTGTTAGTCATTCTGGGTCTGTTCATTTGTTTCCCGGCTGCCCACACCTGAATTATCACACAGAAAGTTATAAATAATTACAACACTCTTTGGCCACTACTTTAAGTGTATTCTTACCTAACTCTTATATCTTAAATTAACCCATTTCTATTAATCTGTGTATCATCACAAGTCCATGGTTTACCAGAAATGTTCCAGCAGCGTCTTTCTTCTTCAGCAGCTACATGGTGTCTCCCTGACTTTATCTACACACTCTCTCTATATATAGCTCTGTTTGGATTTCCCATCTGGCTTTATTTGGCCCTGCCATAGGACAATGCATCTTCTTTATTAACCAATGGTAATAAAACATATTCACAGCATACAGAGGGGGATCCCACATCAGGGTTACATCACTCAGAATGATTGTATTCTAATTCCTTGCATTTACCTTAAAATTTCCTGGTGTCCTTGTTTTTAACACCTGACTAGTATTCCATTTTGCAGATGAATTCATTTTAATAAGTGTGTCTTCTTTTTTCTAAGTAATAAAATCTATTTTTCTAAATCTCACTGACCTTTTTTGTTTAAAATATATTCTTTTCTCATACAATGCATCCCAAATACACTTTCTAATTCTCCCAGCACCCCGTACCTCCCATTTTCCCTGATCCACTTCCCCTCCATTTCTTTCAGATAGGAACAGGCATCTAGGAGACAGCAACCAAATATGACAAAACAAAATACTGTAAGCCAAGGCAAATACCTTATATTAAGACTGGTAAAGACAACCCAGTAGAAAGAAAACAGTCCCAAGACCAAGCAAAAGAGTCAGAAACATATAAACTACCACTGTTCGAAGTCCCACCAAAATACCAAGCTAACAGCTGTGACATATACAAAAAGGACATGGTGCAATCCTTTATACATTCGTGAGCTGAGGAACTCTAGGTTTCTGGATATTGTAAATAAAATCACCTTGAACATAGTTGAGCAAGTATCTTTGTGGTAGGATGGAGCAGTCTTTGGGTATATGTCCATGAGTGAAATATCTGAAACATGAGTTAGATTGATTTCCACTTTTCTGAGGAACCACCATAGTGGTTTCCATAATGACTGTACAAGGTAGTATTACCACCAGGAGAGGCAACGTTCTCCCTTGCTCCACATTCTCCCCTGTATGAAATTACATTTGTGTCATTGATTATAACCATTATGACATGCGTAAGATGCAATCTAAGAGTTGCTTTGATTTCCATTTCCCTGGTGACTAAAGATTTTGAACATTCATTTCTCAGCAATTTGTGATTCTTCTGTTGGGAATTATGTACCCCATTTTAAATTGGATTATTTGGTATTTGATGTCAAGTTTCTTGAGTTTTTCATATGTTTTGAAAATCAGCCCACTGTCAGATGTGAGGTTGATGTTCTTTTCACATTCTGCAGACTGCCATTTTGTTCTACTAATGGTGTCCTTTGCCTTACAGAAGCTTTTCAGTTTTATGAGGTCCAATTTATTAATTGTTTATGTTAGTGCCTGCACTATAAGTATTCTATTGAGAACATTGAATCCTGTGCCAATAACTTCAAGACTATTTCCCACTTCTTTTCTGTGAGATACAGTGAGTCTGGTTTTATGTTAAAGTCTTTGATTCACTTGGATTTGAATTTTCTGTAGGGTGATAAATCTGGATCTATTAGCATTCTTAAATATGCAGACATTTAATTTCACCAGCATCATTTGTTGAAGATGCTATTTTTTTCTGCTGTGTATTTCTGGTTTCTTTATCAAAAAACCAGGTGTCTATATGTGTGTAAGTTTATATTTGAGACTTCAATTCTATTTTATTAATGTGTGTGTTTCTTTATGCCAACAGTAAGAAGAATTTATAATAATAGCTCTGTAGTACAACTGGAAATAGGGAATAGTGGGACCTTTAGCAGTTCTTTTGTTAGCCAGGATGACTTTAGCTGTCCTGTGTTTATTTCCTATATGAAGGTAAGAATTATCCTTTCAAGTTCTTTAAAGAATTGTGCTGGAATTTTGATGGGGCTTGTGCTACATCTGCAGACTGTTGTGAGTAATATGTAAATATTATGTAAACCATACTGATCCACGGATAGAGGATATCTTTCCATTTTCTAATATCTTCTTGAATTTCTTTCTCCAAAGACTTGAAGTGCTTGTCATACAGGTCTTTCACTTGGTTAGAGTTACCCTAAGATATTTTGTATTATTTGAGGTTATTGTGAAAGGTGTTGTTTTCCTGATCCCTCAGAACATTTGTTTTGTATATAGGAGAACTACTGATTTTGTTGTTGTTGTTGTTACTCTCGTATCCAGATATTCTGCTGAAAAATTTTGTCAGCTGTAGGAGTTCCTCTGTTGGATTTTTAGGCTCAGTTACATATACTATCCTATCATCTGCAAATAATGATATTTTGACTTCTTCCTTTCCAGTATACAAACCCCTATCTACTTCTGCTGTCTTATTGTTCCAACTAAAATTTCAAATACTATTTTGTATATAGATATATTGTATACATACATATAAACACATACATATATACAGAGAGAGAGAGAGAGAAGGCAACCTTGTCTTGTTCCTCATTTTAGTGGAATTACTTTGCATTTTTCTCCATTTAATTTGATGATGGTTATAGGCTTGTTGTAAATTGCCTTTTAGATTTATGTATTTCCCTTCTATCCTTAATCTTTCCGGTACTTTTATTATAAAGAGATTTTGTATTTTATCAAAGCATTTTCTGCTTCTAGTGAGATTATCATGTTTTTTTTTCCTTTGAATTTATTGTATGGTTCAAATGGGAAAATGAAACCAAAATATTGGGTGGGTCTTTAAGAGCACTGGCTTCTGCTCTTCCAGGGGACCTGGATTTGATTTCCAGCACCCACGTGGTAGCTCACAACTGTCTGTAACTCCTCTTTCAGTAATCCAACTCCCTCTTCTTACTTCCATGGGCACCAGGCACATATGTTATGCACAAATATACATAGAGGCAAAAATAAATAAATACAATTTAAAAACCTAAAATAAAAACAAATCTCTTAAAATGAAATTAAAATGCAAGAAATGGGCATTAAATTTAATACCAATAAATACCCAATGTAGGGTACTGTTCAGTGCTTAAATTTTGTAAATGAATAAACTGAAGATAATGTGACTTGTTCTGTATCACATAAATGACAAATTGTGTGTCATCTGAACTTTGCATTGAATCCATCAATTTCTAATCTATGACAAATAGACTGATAAAGTGTTATTTATTCTGATAATATGTAGAGTATACTATTTTATGCTTGTCAGTATATATAAGCTTTTCAACAATAAATTTTCAAATGTATCCTGGAACTTAAATAGGTGTAGGTTACTAATGAAATCTGTTTCAAATTTATTATGTGTTGTGATAATATTATTTTCCCATCATCTATTTTTTGCTTTTGTTCTTGAGTAAGACAGGGTGGACATGGCACAGAAAGAGAGCTTTAGAATGTAAATATATAATATAGAATATAAACAAATAAAAGAGCGCTGGAATACAAAGATCAGACTATTCCCTATGATTATCATCTTTTTTTGTGTCAACAAAATTACTTTAAGAAACAAACGAGAGCAATGATCAGCTAAATCTTTTCACCAACTGTTCACATAAGCAATTGCCCTTAATACTCATGAAAACAAATAAAGGTCTCAATTGCTCAATTGCTTCAGATGTCTTACTGAGTACCGTAATTGATATAAATAGTTGTTATATAATAGCTCAATTGCAAATATCATTTGAACTATGTTCAGCACCTAGGCACATAGAGAATAGGTTCTGATACATGGATAGAAATGATGCCCCTTTCACACACATGCATATATGCACTCCCCATTCTGTCAACTCATGCTATTCAAATTCTTTCTCTGTGCACTTTTTCCACAGGAATATGCACATCAACTTTGTAATTATATTGTAATTTTGTGCCCCATTAAATTTATCTTTAAATATTTGTGGAAAGACACTTCGGTGGTTATATGCAGATAAATCTGAAAAGGCAGACTAGTATATTTAAAAAAATAAATGATCAGCAGTTTTTCTACCCAGATGTTGCATTTTAAAATGGGTTCAATCTTTTCTTCTAACCCTTTCATGACGTTTTAGGGTGTTTTCCTAGTACCTTGAACAGAATTGAATAAATAATTTTGCATTTTATTATATACATGATCAATACTGCTTTTATAAATTATGTTATTTATACATTCTTTATTCAAAATACAATGTAATGAAATTCTAAATATGCCTGAAAATAGTTAGCCAAGTTATTTGGATTTTTACAAAAATTTGATCATTTCTTGAACCATGTTGCACATATGCTGTTATATTTAAATTAATTTCATTCAAGCGTCCTTTATCCTCAAAGTGATTCAGCCTATTATCATTTTCCTTTGACTTTTTTATAGACAAGCTTACTAAGCAAGTTTTTGTTAAACAAAACAATGAACCTTGGCAGACAAATTTTTGTTGTATTTTACTTATGTATATCAAAAATGTAGTACTAAAATGCTAATAATTTCTGTAAATTAAAATCTAGATTCCATTTAAAATACAAATATAAGAGCTCTGCCAATTTAATGTACATCTAGCTATGCTAAAAGAGAAAGTATAAATATTTTTTATAAATGGTGGTTTATGTTTAAAAACCACCTATGAGAGAGTACATATGATAATTGTCTTTCTGTGTCTCGGTTACCTCAGTCAAAATAATGTTTTCTAGCTCCATCCATTTTCCTGGAAAATTCAAGATGTTGTTATTTTTTTCTGCTGTGTAGTACTCCATTGTGTCAATGTACCATATTTTCCTTATCCAATCTTTGGTCGAGGGGCATTTAGGTTGTTTCCAGTTTCTGGATATGCCAAACAATGCTGCTATGAACATAGTTGAGTACATGTCCTTGTGGCACGATTGAGCATTCTTTAGGTATATACCCCAAAGTGGTATTTACTCGGTCTTGAGGAAGGTTGTTTCTTAATTTTCTTAGAAATTGCCACACTGACATGCAAGGGGGTTGTATCAGGTTGCGTTCCCACCAGCAATTGAGTGTTCCCTTTACACTACAACCTCTCCAGCATACGTTGTCATCAGTGTTTTTGATCTTGGTCATTCTTACAAGTGTAAGATGGAATCTCAGAGTTGTTTTGATATGCATTTCTCTGATGGCTAAGGATGTTCAACATTTCCTTAAGTGTCTTTCAGCCATGTCTTACTGGGGCTAAAACATAGAGCTTCATTCACTGTAGGCCAGTGTTCTACCACTTTCCTATACGTTTCTAAGTATTAATAAATCATTACTATGTACAAAGAACTTTACACCATCATTCAGAAGCTTGATACCTAAATATCAGCTGTGAATATCAAGGATTCAGCTAAATTATTTTCATTTACTAAGATAAAATGATCTAAGACAAATGATTGATGATTATTTTTCTCTTCTGAAGTTTTGAGACTGAATTTCATGAATTTTTAAGTGTAACTTTAATGTATTGATTCTTTTTTATTTATTTTGCTTTTGCATCCTGACCAAAGTTTTCCCTGCCCGCTTTCTTCTCAGTTCCTCTCCACTCCCCCAACCACACCTCTTTCTCTCCAGAAAAGGGCAGGCTTCCCTTGTTTATCTGATGAGCTATGGTAGAATATGGTCTAGTGAGACGAGGCACCTCCTTTCCTATTAAGGCAAGATAAGGCAACCCAGTAGGAGAGAAGGGTCCCAAAAGGCAGGTAAGAGAGTCAGAGACAGTCCCTGCTCTCAATCTAAGGAGTCTCTTGGGAAGTGCAGGCTACACCACTATAACACATGTGCAACTGGTTCAGTCCCATGCGAACTCTCTGGTTGGCAGTGGAGTGTGAGCCACTATGAGCCCAGGTTAGTTGATTCTGTGAGTTTTCTTGTGATGTTCTTGAACCCTCTTTCTCCCACAATATTTCTTCCCTCTCTTCCATACGATTCCTGAAAATCTGCCTTAGCTTTTGCTGTGGATCTTCGCATCTGTTTTGATCAGCTGATGAAGGAAGTCTCCCTGATGACAATTGGGCTAGGTGTCAATCTGTGAGTATAACAGAGTATCATTAGGGATCATATCATTGACTTTTCCAGTCGCGTTTGGTTACATTCTAGATTTCTAGGCTATTGTACCACTGAGTCCTGGCCCTCAACGAGTTCCCAGTCATGGTACAAGTTTCTAGCTGGGCCAGTCAATTCCACATTGGTTGGTCATTCCCACAATTTCTGTACTACTTTTACTACAGCACAGGTTATAGGCAGGGCAGACTGTAGGTTGAATGATTTGTAACTAGGTTGGTGTCCCAAAACCTCCACTGGAGTTCTTTCCTGGTTATGAGAGATGATTGATACATGCTCCATACCAGCCATGGCTAGGATTCTTAGCTAGGGTCATCCTCTTAGATTGCTTGGAGATTCCACTTCACTCAATGTCTAGCTTGTCCCAGAGATGTTCCCAGATTCCAGTTGTATCTCCCAGTAAATTCTCCCTCCATCCTCCCCACACCTGAACTCTTCTGTTCTCATCCCAATCATAACCACCCCCATTGCCATCCACCAATGATGTCATTCTATTTTCCCTTCATAGTGAGATTAATGTTTCCATCCTTGAGTCCTCCTTGTTACTTAGTTTCTCTCTGTCTGTGGATTGTAGCATGGTTATCCTTTACTTTGCAGCTAATATCCACTTACAAGTGAGTGCATACCATGTTTATCTTTCTGGGTCTAGGTTAAATTACTCAGAATGATCTTTTCTAGTTCTATCCATTTGCCAGCAAACTTCACAATGTCATTGTTTTTAATATTATTCCAGTGTGTAAAAGTACTACATTTTCTCTGGTGGGACTACATGGCTTACTGCTTTTTATTGGGCAAAATAATTTTGGGGATGTTCATGGAGACCTCTCAGGGGCTCTTGGTGCATCAAACCACAATAGCCTGGAAATGAATCCACAGGTTCTCAACCTCTGTGGAAGCAAAAGAAGAACCTCTTTTCCAAAGTAACATATTTTTAGACCCAAATTTTGAAAACAAGATACCTTTAAAGTATGTACACTGGTTATTTAATTCCTTCACAGTCAAAAAATTTAAAGAAAACACAATAATATACATAATCCAGACTCTCTGTGTACATTCCATCTTTACATCGCTTATTTTTCTTACTCGATTCTTTTTTTACAAGTTTAATGTTGATTTTATTATCATTGCTCCTTTAATCTAAGACTGTCTGTACATTTTATATTACATTTACTTTTATTATCTGAAAAATAATTCAAGTCACTGTATATTGTTCATACTGCAGAGGAGTACAAGTTAAAATTCAGGGGCACATGCTCCATTTTAGAAACAAGTTGTCATACAAGCAAAATTTAGCTGCCTCTGTGTTGTCTGAGTTAACGACTCTTTGCACCTTGTTCAGTCATCCAGGAATGCCACTTAGCAGGGAAAGATGGATAGTGGTAGCAGTGAGTTCTTTCTATTTTTTAAAACTCAAATGGCATTTGGCTGCCTCCAACATCAGCATAGTTCCCCTAAGATCATTGGCAGCAGGGTTAGACAGGATTGTATATGTTCTCCCATTTCTCTGGAATATAACTGCTCTGATACAAGAGATTTTCAGCTCATTTAGAGCAGTAAGGTACTCTTGTAAAATTCCATCACCTATTTTGGGCTTCATTTCCCCCATACAGTTATGCCTTTTCTTGTTTGATGAACATTTCTCTTGACAGAACAGACCAACTAAAGGAGCTAAATGATTCTGATTTCAGTGTCATGCCTATCCCTAACATTCAGCCTTCTGCTCCAATCAGTGAACCTTTGTCTTTCTAGGTCCTACTACGTTTGGCACTATGTGGAAGTGTAAGGGCCTTGATACTGTCTTTGATGTTATCACAAACATCAATTCATTAGCTTGACTTTTCTTCTGAGTTTCTGACATTGAGCATTGTTCTTTTATATTTGTCCTTGGTCACGTGTTTCTTAATTAATCCCAGGTTTCTAGCCTTTTAGAGTCTGGGCTTATTTGGGGATTATGTGTACAGTGGTATGACTCTCATTAGATTTCAGTGATTATTTTATATTTGTGATTTTCATCAATATATTGTCAAATTTTGATTTTTAAAACCCTGTCAGGATAATTTATCTATCTTATCCTGTAGAATTTAAGCTCATGGTATCACCATATTTTTCCTTTCTTAATCTAATCAAAATTCCCTAACTCCCCTGCTGGAAGAAGACTGCTCGTTCATTTCTTGGCCACCCAGACTCCTGAAATAATCATACAGAAACTATATTATTTGTCATACTGTTTGATCAATAGCTTAATCATATTTTTAGCTATTCCTTATATCCTAAACTAACCCATCTCCATTAACCTGTATATTGCCATGTGACTGTGGCTTACTGGCAAGTTTTCATCAAGCATCTGTCTCCAGCAGGGCTATATGGCTTTTCACTAACCACGCCTACTCTCTCCTCCTCTATCTGCTTGGAACTCCAGCCTTGCCCTATTCTGCTAAGCCATTGGCCAAAGCAGATTTATTCATTAACCAATAAAAGCAACACATAGACAAAAGGACTTCCCACACAACACCCCAGACAGGCAAACATTAGTTTTTGTTGCTGTTGTGTATTACAGATTGCCCAATTTCATCATTATGTATAGGGATAAAAGGACAAATGATAAATCATCTCTGTAGATTCATTAAGTCTTTCCCAAGTATCCTGATTAGGCTTCAGAGCCCTTTTTAATTTTTGATACAAATAACTGAGGTCTGACTGTTACCCTACTGCATAAAGCCTATACTATATAAATTAAGAGAGGAAATACTTAAATTAATTGCATCTTTTAACATAGCTATAGTAGTATGTTAAGTTGTTGAAAGGGATATTGCAATCATTTATTAATTGAAGTAAAAATACATATGAGAGGAAACATTTATTTGGGAAGAGATAAAAATCTTGTTTTTATATGGAATTTTAATTTAATCCATTTAGTCCATGATTCAATCTGAGTAATATCCATATCCTGACATATAATGTTTTGTTTATTTACATGTCATTGGAAATATATACATTGGTTTTCAAGATTACTTTTCTTCTTTCTGGGTGAAGAATCATGGGTTTGAAGTAACTGTTACAAGCTAGAGTTTTCTAGATTTAATTATAGTGGCTAAATAAGGTGGGATAGAAACATGGCCGCAAAACTGGTAAACTCATAAATATTAAACATGAAGTCTGATAACTTTTGAGAGTTGGCTTCGATTAAAAAACCAATATCTCAGTCAAAAATAGAACACATATATGATCTCAAAAAAGGTGCCTCATACTCCTTCCAGCCAATCTACACTCCATATAAGCACATTATATATCTTATTTCTATCAGCACAAATTTGTTTTGTCTGGAATTCATATAAATGGAATTATTTAGCATGTACTACTTTGATAATCACATAGTTTTTGAAATTCTTCTATATTTTAAGTAAAATGATAACATTCCTTTAGATGGCTGATTAATATTTCATATATGAGTATTCTACTTCTATTCTCCTTTAGAATATTTGCATTGTCTTCAGATAAGCATACATAAAAATGTATGTACAAGACTTTTGTAGGATTTATTTTCATTAATTTTAAAAATGCTTATAAGTATAATCACTGAATTAACTATTTCATTGTATAATACAATATAATGTCTATTGAGCCTGCAAATTGACTTAGAGCAGGATTGTGCTTACTACCAGGGTCGATTACCTGTTTGATCCCTGAAAACCATACGATGGAAGGGGAGAACGAATGGACACCTGAAAGTGTCCTCTAACCTCCACTTGTGTACTATGTCATGTCTGCCATCTCTATAAATAATTACACACAGAAATAAATATGAATGATAAGATATTGTCAAGGAGTTTTCTAAAGTGGTTGTGGCATTTTATAATGCTCCATGGAGCTCTATTTACTTTTTAAACTTTTCAAGATTTGATCTGGTGGGTGATTGCCATTTTACAATTTTACAGACTATGAAAGAATATTTGATAGTTTTAATTCATATTGTTCCCCAACCTGCCACTATTAATCATCATTTCTTCTGCCATTCGACATCCACATACATATTATCTGTTCAAGATTCTACTTTACTTATTGTTTGATGAAAGTTATGTGACTTTGAATTCACTTTAACGAGCTGAAATTTGAGACTGAGAAGGAGTTTTCTTGTTTTGATTTTATTTGTTTTCCTAAGTTTATTGAAATACAGTGTTCCTTTTCAGGAAAAGTATATTGGCTTCATAGAAACACTGTTGTCATAGCATCTTCATCAGTAGTATGAAGTGTTTAAGTTTTTCACTTTCTTTGACCAGCTGTTAACAACAGTCTCCTTATAACCATCAGTAATGATTTGTTTTGTCATTTAGAAGAGTTCTACTTATTTAAAAATATAGAGGTGATTTCAAAAGTGATTTTTATCACATGTATTATCAATATGCACACTATCTGTACATTGAGTAAAATGAATTGGTTCATTCACATAGTTATTTAATTTACAAACCATTAACACAAACATATCAGAAAACTTGAGTATAATTATAAGCTTCAAATTGGAACCATAGATATTAGATGTTATAGATTTCAAGAAAAAAAAAACACCACATAGTAAACCCAGTCTGTGTTGCAGTAGAATTTTGTGAAAATAAATAGATAGGTATTTGTTCATATGAAAACATTTGTAATGTGTCCTTCATTTATTCATTTAAGAAATTGTTTCTGTGTACCATCATGTACACATGGCTGGTACAGTAGGCACTGAAGTGACAGAAACAGTTATTGTCTGCATCCATGGAGCTCCTTGTCTAGTGCACTGGATGTAACAATTATAAGAGTAGAAATTTATATTTGTGTGTATTGGATCACAAAGAATGTGAGGAATGACTAGAGTGGCCCCATTGCATTGGAGTGAACCACCTGTGGAGAAGCATGCATGTAGAATTGGAAACTCACTTTCATATACTTGAAAACATTTTCTACAGAGTTGACGAAAAGATCTGAATGTTATCTCTATTATTTCAGTTTTACTCGGCAAGGAAATAAGCATTCTTTTTGTTCATCTATCTAGAAGATTAATTTAGAAAGGTTATATACAATATTGTAGGAATAAATAGTATGAGAGGAAATAATTTGGAGGATATATCTCTAAATGACCAGACTGTGTAAAAATTTTGTGAAAATGGGGTCAACTGTGCAAGAACTGTAGGATTATCAATAATACAAACAGTAGCCAGAGGAAAAGTAATTGCAGGGTTCAGATATATGATTCAGTAGTTTCTAGACAGGTAAGTGAGAAAATTCATATGTCATTCAAATAAGTCAAAAAAAATCATTTTCAAAAGAGATGTTAATATTGGCTTGAAAATATTTCCCTCGATACTTTACTTAAATGGAAAGATTTTTAGTGCTGAGTGTTACCTTAGGAGGAACACATTGCTAGAACTAAAACCTTAGGAAATGATTCCATTACATAATTGCCTCTTTTCCTTTCCACAAATAAGACTGAAAAGGAAGGCAATTCGGTTCCAGTTCATTTTCACCTCTGTAGTTATTGCCGGACATTTTGATATTCACATGGGTAAGTGAGACTGTCCTGGCAGTGTATTTTCTTAAGTCCTCAGTCATTTTCTCTACTGGATTCATTTGGTTTGGATGAGGTTCACAATCACACATACTGTTGACATTTTAGAAAATGCTAATAGCAGAGAAAGAATCAATCCTTTTGTGCCTGATGGTTTGGGTTTCCAGGGTGTATGCCCAGGCCACAATTGCTGCTATCTTTGCCTTTTCTCATTAGATTCTACAAAACACAGGAATGGAAACACACAATAGATAATGAGTTAGAAATTAAAAAACCCAACAGCAGCAATTAGAATTTGAATTAAAATGAGCTTGTATTTAATGGCTTTATAACTTTGGAGAGGTATACAAGATTTTACATCACTATGATGCCCAGTTTGTGTTTAGATTCATAGTGTTAATTTGCCTTGGAGCTTTTCTAACCTAAACAGAATGCTTAAAATCAATGAATGGATGTTAAACATACAGATTGGTTCTATAAACCTTTCATATCTAATTTCTGGATCTTTCGATCTTCGAGGTCCTGGAAAACTATTCCTTTCCTTGATAACTTATTTGTGGAAAAAAAAATAAGGTTCTGATAGAATTCAACTGACTTTAATGTAGCTTTTCTATATTAGGGAATAGTATAATTCCCAAAATTTACTTTGAACCGTTTACAAATTAGAAACCACCCTAATGTCTAATGATATCATACCATGTTCATTCTCTGTGCATCAAACCCGTTTTATATCAATTATTGAGCTGAACACTGTTTAACACTGCATTACAAAAGAAATCCTAAACAAACTGTCCTCTCTCTCTCTCTCTCTCTCTCTCTCTCTCTCTCTCTCACACACACACACACACACACACACACAGAGAGAGAGAGGGGGGGGGAGGGAGGGAGACAGAGAGACAGAGAGAATTGTAATTATGCACTTGCACACACAAGTTACTGCTAAATGTAGCTTTCAAAAAAATCTGCATTTGTATTATATAACATTGTACATATCTACTTGGGTGCTGCGCTGTCCTGCGTTATATTTAGGTTGTTGATCAAAAGTACAGGTTTAAGTATTATTGCATAACATCACAATACAAATCTTATCTTTTATAGAGAATTTTATTTGATACAATTCTTGCCTTCTTTGAAAAGCTTTCCTATATTATAAAGTCATTTAGAGATGATGTCATAGTAAAAGCATATAGAATTCCTATTAAATAAAATCAGTAGGTGGAGATAGGTAAGGGACATGTTCTTCTTCTCCCGTCCCTCTTCTCTTCTCTCCTCTCCTCTCCTCTCCTCTCCTCTCCTCTCCTCTCCTCTCCTCTCCTCTCCTCTCCTCTCCTCTCCTCTCCTCTCCCCTCCCTTCCCCTCCCCTCCCCTCCCTTTCCCTCCCCTCCCCTCTCCTCTCCTCTCCCCTCCCCTCCCCTCCCCTCTTCTCCTCTTCTCTCCTCTCCTCCCTTCCTCTATCCTCCCTTCCAGTCCCTTCCTCTCTTCTCCTCCCTTCTCCTCACCTCTACTTTTCTACCCCACTCCTCCCTTTCCCTCTCGATTTCTTCTTACCACCATCTTCATCAGTTCTCTTTCACACTAGTGATTAAATTCAAGAATTTTCACATGATAGTCATTTCCTTGGCCACTAATCTCTACCCCAGCTCATAAGCTGAAAATCATTTTAAGCATTGATTATTATTAATTTATAAGTGAAAATTATAGTAAGAAAATGGTCATCATTATGAAAATGATATTTGTACATTTGAGTGGAATATTAGTGGAGGTTGTAATGTATGCCAGGAACCCCTGATTTCAGATAGTTGTGATAGGAAAAGCTCATGTCTGGAGCCAGATAGCTACATAGTGTCTCTAAATGACTCCTCTCACAAAAAAACATATTGTGAATTATTGTACCGCCTCTCAGCTTTATATATTTTGCCCACCCATGATACTAATCAATGTCTACGCCATGAAATATCAGTAAAACATAATAGCAAGGAGGAAAATTGCAACATTAGTCCCATCATTTTCCTATGTAACTGGTTATAAAAATATTCAGGCATTCCAAAAATATATTTGGAAAATATTGCTTCTTTTATAGCATATACTTTTAATTTTAAATTAAAATATAATTGCATCCTTTTCTCCTTCCATGTCCTCCCTCCTAGGTCTCCCATGCTCCTACTTTCAAATCTGTGACCTCTTTTACTTTACTAGTTAGTATTATAAATGTGCAGAGGTATATAAATCCAAACAGATGAGTCTGTTTAATACTTTTTCTATGTATATGATTTCCTGTCAGCCTCATTTACTATGCCCAACTAACATATTTTTTCTCCAGTCCTATCATCAGTACAAAGTAAGTTTTTTGTCTTTTTACACAGCAGATAGATTTATTTCCATTATTACCACCGTGTACGGTTTGAATAGGAATGGCCCCATAGCCTCATGTGTTTGAATGCTTGGACGATAGGAAATGGTGCTATTGGGAGTTGAAGCCTTGTTGGAGTACCTCTGACATTGTGGGAGGAAGTGTGTAACTGTGGAGGTGGACTTTGAGGTCTTATATGTTCAAGTTAGGCCTTGAGTGAGAGTCTCCTACTACTATCTGTGGATCAAGATATACAACTCTCAACTCCTTCTCTAGCATCATGCCTGCCTGCATGCCACCATGCTTCTTGTAGTGATAAGGGACTAAACCTTTTAAACTGTAAGCCATCCCCAATTAAATGCTATCCTTTGTAAGTAAGCATTGCAAAGGAATCGGTCATGGTGTCTCTTCACAGCAATAGAAACCCTAACTGAGACATAGAGTTTCCCTAAGGCAAGTTATATTCAATTAGCTTTCAAGTTGGCTACTCCTAGTTTTCCCATTTTTGATCCAGAGGTTTTTTTTTTTTTTTTTTTTTTTTTTGCTAGTTGCTCTTTCTGTAGGCAAAGGTGATCAGCATCTACTATAACTCTGCACACATAGGAAGTGCTCAGGAAACAGCAAAATGCAGAGTTAAAAAAAGTTTTACATACTTGGAAAATCCAAATATAAAACTCTTGCTTTTACTGACAAATAAACTAGAAACATCAAGATGGCTCAGTTGGTTAGAGTGCTTTTGGAGGAGCCTGTTTACCTGAGTTTCTTACCCAGAATTCACATGGTGGAAGTAGATAACCAAGTCTATCAAGTTGTCCTATGACCTCAAAATGTGTTTTCTGTTACATGTGGACACACACACACACACACCACAATTAAATTGATACATGTATTTTTATTTAAAATTAAATTAAACAATACTAATGAAGTATACATTTTAAGCAAACATTTCTAGTCTTTATTCTGGTCTATTCACATATTGCCTTATTTTAAATCATTGTATTGCTATTTCTATAAATACATTTGTACATATTGTTATCCTGGTCTAGCTTCTAATTTTTTTAAATAAATACTTGTGTGCCTCCAAATTAATAATAATTCTAGAAAGAAATGAGGACTTTTTTTCCTTTCAAATAGTCTTGTCATAAAAGCCAGTATAGTTTTGTTTACATAAAATATGCCCAAATTTGAAATATCTAACCTGTACTGAAGACCAAGCTAGCAATTATGTAGAAAAAAATTGTATACCCAAATCATGTTTTCTGCAACCAAGACCACTTAACAAAGGAGCAAGTACATCTGTCAGACACTAGCTGCCTTTTAGCAGAGAAAGGCCAATTTGTTTTCTTAACAAATCGGAACAAATGGAGGAAAAACAAAACCAAACTACTTTGAAGTGTTCTCAGGCATTTTCCCTGAAGTTCTCACAAGTGATTTCAAACCCAATAGGGACTGAGTAAACCTGTGAACCTAGAAAAGCCTAGCATTGATTTGATCAAAGAAAAACGTAGTTAATTTGAAAGTTGTGTACTTTATGGCAGCAGTGTTCTTTAAAGCAATTCAATTGACTTTAGCGAATGGTAAAATAGTAACATATTCCACAAAATACATTTGAACAATCCAACAAACAAATGGGCGTTAAAACATATATGATTTAATAGCACAGATTTGATAACAGATTTAATAGAAAGACCCTGTTTCAGAACTTTAAAAGCAAAAAGTGTGTGTGTCTGTGAATGTGGGGGTGTGGTGTTTTGGGGGTGTGGAAAGTATGTGGAGGTGTAAGCGTGCTATCTCTTTGTATATCAGTTTTCCTTGAATTTCTGTTTAAAACTAAAGAGAAAATACACACACACACACACACACACACACACACACACACACTGTTTCCTGCATGCAGTGCTTAAAGTACTTCATGATAAATTTGCTTGGTATTTTTGTTAAGAGATAATAATAATAATTACATATCAATATTACCAATGAGATGAATACATGGAAATTAAATTTTATTGCAATTTGATATTAGATATTATTAAATGTCGCATAATAATAAATTGCTACTGCACATTTTTTAAATATAGTTCACTTGCAAGCTGTTTGCTTTGAGAAGGAGAGTGTCTAATTCTGTTTTTAAAATAAGTTTATTCTTTTAATGACAGTCATTATCAGGAGCAAAGATCAAATTACGCCAATGAGCATGCCTACTTTATGTCTCAAGGGAAAGAGGGGTTACTAGATGAGATCTAAAGGAACACCTCCTAGCCCCAGTTCCTATTGAAAACTCATTAAAAAGTATACATGTGGTTTCACTGATTTTACTAATGTAGCATAATAAATGTTTAATGGACTGGAAATAAAATGAGACCAGGGGAAGGAAGAGGCTAAGGGGCTATTTAAGAAATTTTTCTGACGTTCATTTGCAAAGACTGGCTCTCTTTGGTTTGATTTAGTTTGCAAATTACTAGTAAAAGCTATTTCAGACTTTTTCCCAAAGTTAAATCTGAGGCACACTTAAAATCTGGAGATGAATATCATCATCAGAATCTAAAAAGACTCCAGTCGAAAAGGTAGCATGAAAACCATTCCTTTTCCCTGGAACTTTGAGCTAAACTGTTGAGGAGTGGGTGGGTGGGAGAGCAGCAGGTTGCTAGGACATATGGGGAAAGAGGACTTGAGCTTGAAATTAGTAGGTTACCCTGATTGTTGCTTTTCTCATTCGGAGCCTCCCTGGTCTCGAGTCTCACATCCTATACTTTTGTTTCTTTGCTTTCAACTTGGCATTTCCTCAAAAGTGCAGGAAGCTTTGGCCATTTTCAGCCTCTCTCCCTGGGCTCTGCAGCTGCTCATGAGGATCATTACATCTACCTCCAGGACTGAATCACCTAATCCACAAATTACTGAGCAAATATGTGCTGCCCCTGGGCCTACTCTGTACCTTGGGAGTTTGCCCTCTTTGGATTGAGTCAGTGAAAAAACTCATTGTTGGATACAAATTGAGAGATACATTATGTAGCATTTCAGAATCTCTGAAGACAGTGGTGACTATCGCGTTAAGGAATTAAGGCAGGAAACAAATTTATTTTCTTCATCTTTGAGATCATATTCCAGACTATTTTTCCAAATGTGTGCATCCTGGGAACTAACGAGGAAAAACAATGGAAATAATTTTCAATAGCACATAATAGAAGAGACCAAGCGGCATGAGGCTGTAACACACACCAAAATTCACCTGCCTATTTGACAACTATTTGCTGGTTCATTATCTTACATATTTTCACTTCATCAATTAGTACACTAAATCAATGGTTAGCCTGCCTCAAAACAATCCAGACTGCGCTGATTGAAACCCAGTGACAGCATGGAGAATTAGGTATTCACTCACTGAAGTTTGTATACTTTTGCTTTGCTCCATCAGCCTTCATCTTTATCTCACAGATCATACTTTATCTCTCTTGTTTACCTATTTCATTCCTCAGTTTGAAGTTGGCAATTAGTTTTGTTTCCCACATAGTGCATGTAAAATTGCATTGTACATTTTCTCATAACTGTGGTGTTTTACTTTTTGGTGCATTGCTTTTCTGAATTTATCACAGTTTATTTTCCATTCATTGTATTTTCATACAACTCTGGAAATTATACAAGTAGTCTTTTCTAAAATTTCTTCAGTTTGTCACAGAAAAAGTAGGGTTTCTCTATTTCATATTCTTCCTTCTCTAAACGATTCACATTTTGCCTTCATTGTATTTCTTGTTTCCTCCCCTCAATTTAACAAGACTTAAAAGAATTTAGACATGTAACAGGGATGTTTTCTGTAATTTCAGTTCCCTTCTTAATTAAAAAGGAAACTAAGAGTAATGCAAGTGTTATCAGACAGACATAGCTCTTGTATATTTACAGTTATGTGCCCCCACCTTTGTTTTATGGCATATCAGTTTTAACCACCATCATTACCCCATCTTCCAGGTCACTGAGATTCTGATTCTGAAGGCTTGGCGTGGAAATTGGGGCTTTTGTGTTTTGAAAAGGCTCCCTGGGGGAGTTTGATATGCACGCCTTATTAAGAACGAATGCTTAAATATTGGAATCAAATCACAAAAGCTTTCTAACTATGTTGAAAAATCCAATAGATTTAATTATGATTTTCATTTTGTCCAATATTAAAGCTAGATGTTAATTGCTCCAAAAGTAGATAAGGATGCCAATGACAACAGTATATTAATTTAATATCAAACCTTAAAATGTTCATTGACAATGAATAATTCAATACCTGTACTATGTATATACTGTAGAATTAAAATTAATGTTTTTCATTGTGTTAATGAAGCTATTGAGACTTCATGTTTAATGTAAATTGAATGCTATCTTTTTCTGCCTCATAAGCCAAGCATGGAACAGCAAATAAAATTTGTACTTACTATTTGATCCTTTCTTTTCTCTTATGCTTCATCACTGAAAATTCTTCTTAAGTAGAACATACACTGTAAATATTTCTTTTGGATACAAAGTCTTCTCAAACAAATTCAATATACTATTTAATGAGGTCTTCTTTTGCAAAGTTAAAAAAGAAAACTAAAGGCTTTGATTCAGGATTCTGTATAAATGAGATTAAGAAATAATAATTTTTAAGTAATTACTCCATTCTTAGCTACACAATACTATCTCTTATCTGCAATATGGAAAAAATAAAATCCTTCTTGGTTCTACAATCGAGCTGTAAAAGTCACCATAAACATCAGCTGGGAGATTCAGCACTGAGATCAAAACTACCAATGAAAAGGTTTGACATAAGAAATCTGAAGTGGTTTTATCATTGTGACCAGCAATAAAAATTCTTTACATACAGCAGATTCATGACATCTACTGTGCATCCTTACTATGCAAAGCTTTGTCTGGGTTGCCACTATTCCCTTCCTCTTGGAGAGAGTAAGAACTATAGAATCCCTGTCCCTCTGTAGACCCAATGAGCTAGAATCTTCAGTTTAACTAGCTCTATAGGAGTTCCCTTTAATAATTTTAAAATTTATTATGATAATTCCTTCATAAGTAAATGTTTATTCTGGTAATACAAGTATACCATATTGTACAATATCTATTCCTTCCTTTCCCTAAAAGTCCTTGTCACTCCACAGTACCTCTCAAATTTGTGTCATCTTCTATAATTCTGAGTCTTCTTTTATTACTGAGTCCAGTAGGTTCTTGTGTGTTGCTTGTGTGTCCTGGGCATGTTTAAAGCTATGAGCTTCAAAATTATGAGTAATTTTGAGCAGCATGTGATAGTACAAACATGAAATCTAAGAATGCTTTCTAACTGCCTCTATGTTTACTCTTTTAGGTAAAGGTTTTCCCTTCAGCAGTCTCACACATGCTTGCATGCTTCCAGTTGCTTCTAAACCCTGGGGATTTTATTGAACAGTTCATATTATTTCCAGGATTTTCTTTCCTAACCCTTTGACAAATTTCTAGCTTAGCTTCAATAACTTATTTCCTAGGTGTCTATACTTGGCTACCTTGTCTGCCTCATCATTAGTTCATCCTTCTGTAGAACAACTCAGTAGTACAAAAGGCTTGGTCCTTGTAGATTTTTTTCAGAGTGGAAGAGTATCTCTCTCTCTATTTCTCTCTCTCTCGCCTCTCTTCTTTCCTTTTCAATTTTTATTATTTAATCAAGGATTCATGTAGCTCAGACTACGTTTAAACATTTTGACCCCTCCACCTCCACCTCCAATGTAGCAGATGCTGAGAAGACAGGGAAGAGGCAACACACAGAGCGAGAAATTGAGTTGTCTTCAATTGACTTTCCATGAATTACAAACTCCCTAATAAACATAAGATCCACTCTGTTTATCTAAAATACATACCCATGGTTATAACTCTGCTTACATTCTTATAACAGCAATATAAAACTCAGGTCTATAGTCCTAATAATGAAGATTTTCCACAAAGTGCCTTGCATTTTGACCTCATCGTCCTCTCCATGAAACTCTATGTGACTAAGTGCCAGCCATTTATCAACTTCCAAACTTCCTTAGAATCCCTTTTTATGTTTCCTAGTAATTGCTTCATTCTTACTCTGATTTATCGTATATTAAGGACTTTCATGTCTCTGTCTTATTGTATATAAGAAATTGTAACTCACAACTGTATAACTGTTTCTTATCTCTTCAGCTAGAATACTACCTTTTTTGTTTTGTTTTGTTTTGGGGAGGTTTGTTGTTGATGTATTTGTTCTTTTGGTTTTTCTTTTTTCTTTTTTTTTGAATGAAGAAATAAATACTTTATTATGGTAAGCCTCTGATTTGGGGGTTACACAAATTGCCTCCTCAAAACACTGACAGAGATACCTTTCTATATCTGCATGGCAATTAAATTTATGGTAAGGCAACAGAAGCAATGCTGTAATCTGAAGTTAATGCAAAACCTCAAGATCACCTATGTAGGCCACATTTGGTTCTTAGTCCAGATACAGATCATTTCTTTTGGTTTTTCAAAACTGGGTTTCTCTGTGTAGCTTTGGTGCCTGTCCTGGAATTAGTTTTTGAAGATCAGCCAGGTCTTATACTCACAGAGATCCACCTGCCTCTACCTCCTGAGTGCAGGGATTAAAGGTGTGCACCACCACTGCCCGTCTTCTTTTATGATTCTTTTAGTGGTGCAATGATACCACCGTGTTGTGTTTTATTGGGCTAGCTTCCTTTCATCTCTTTCATTCTTCTTGCCTTTCTATATTCCTTCCTTTCTTGTATCCCTTTCCCTTAATTGATAGATTTAGTTATTCACTGAATAGATACTGATTGAAACTTCTCATACAGCTTGGTGGTGGTGGCGCATGCCTTTAATCCCAGGACTCAGGAAGCAGAGGCAGGCAGATATCTGTGAGGTCGAGGCCAATCTGGTCTACAAGAGTTAGTTCCAGAACAGGCTCCAAAGCTACAGAGAAACCCTGTCCCTAAAAAACCAAAAAAAAAGGAAAAGAAAAGAAAGAAACTTCTTATGCACCAGATAGAGCATTCTGAGTAACACACAAAAAGTGACCTTATTTCTATTATTTTATTGTAATAGGAATATAGGCACAGTTTCTTAAGACTGGTGTCTTGCAACCAAGTAATAGTTACTATTACCTACAGTGTCGATATGAACAAGTAGAAAAGTGTGAAATGTAACTGATGAGTCAGGTTGGCTAGTTACAAGAGAACATGACATGTTTACTACATTATATATTATGTACTGTTAGGAATATGGTCAAGATAGCATGTAAAAGTTGAAGAAAGTATGCTTTCATTCTTCTTGTGCTGTGATATGACCATCAAATGAAGTCCTTGATAACATTATTGTTGATTTTTGAGGTTATTTAACTGCAAGAAGTAGACTACAAAATTACTGTATTAAAAAGCCACGAGTAGGAGCTAGAGAGGAGGCTCAGTGGTTAAGGGAACTTACTGCTCTTGTAGCAGACCCAGGTTCTATTCTCAGGTGATCTGATACACTATTCTATCATCTGCAGGAACATTCACTTATGTGGTGTACATGAACTCATGGAAGCAAATACATGTGCATATAAAAACATAAATAAATAAAAACTGTAAAAGAGGGATTAATAAAATAGTTTGACACTGAAGAATGAGTGAAGTTCTTATAGAGAGATCATTAAGTTTAAAATAAATTTTAATTCTTTGACTTGGTAGATATGTATAAATGTCTGTTATGAAGCTAGCTCGTATTGCATGAACAAGTAAAGGGATGTATGAATATTAAATCATTTAAATCATATGTATAAGCGAGAATAATCTGTGTATTGTTAATATATTGGCAGTAACACAAGGATTTGAGAGCTAATTAGATTTTAATATGAAATTATCTCAAGTTTTTACTTTGTACTTAGATTTGCCAATGTGTTATTTTCCTTTAAAATTCTACATTGTCTTTTAAAATAGGTTTACAGAGAAGGAATGTAATTTGTATTTTTAATGGTAAAAAATCATTCTCATTTTATTCATACTTGGTTGTAATCATTTCTTTTTTAATGAAACAATTTTCTGATACTTTACTCTTAAATTTCATTTATGATAAAATGTAGACTATATGAAAGGTTGACACCACCAATGACTCATAAACCTGTTGTGGTAGCTCTAGATTATTTTCAGATTTATTACTATACATTAGAGGTTTCTTGATGGGTTGCCCTGAAAGCAGTTAATTTTCAGTTTTATGTGGTTTTATAATGCAAAATAGATTGGTGCAAACAGAATTTGAAATAAATGCCTTTAATACAGCAATGACTTTTATTTAAAAAGCTCTAGAAGGTTTTAAAAAATACTATAGATAAAGCACGTTTGTCCTTTTTCACCTTTGTATTGACAGTCAACTAAGAAATCCAAACACTTGGTACATGTTTAAATTTTACAACGCTTCATAGACTATTAAACATAGAACATCCTTGTGGCGACAAGAAATCGAATTTGCTCTTGAGAAGGTTTCCAACTAATTGATTTGTAGGACATGGTAACATCCTCATGCTGACAAGCTTACAAACAAACCCTCCAGCGAAATTGAGAAGGAGCTTTCTTACTGACATGAAAGTTGTCTCTCTGTCTTGTAGTCTTTGGATGTGGGCATAGCAAGTTCGTGGAGCGGCTTTTACTGTGAGCCTTTCTATTTCTCCCTCTCGGTGGAACTGTACATGGGAGCATGTTGTTTAAACTTTTTTTTTTTTCAAATTAAAGGACTTGGGGTTTCATTTTTGTTTTGTCTTTCTTGGTGGCTTACAGGAACTCCAGGATGGCATTGGACAGCGGCAAGTTGTTGTCAAAACACTGAATACAACTGGAGAAGAAATAATTCAACAGTCTTCAAAAACAGATGCCAATATTCTCCAGGAGAAATTGGGAAGCTTGAGACTGCGGTGGCACGAGATCTGCACACAGCTGTCGGAAAGGAAAAAGAGGTAGGGAGCAGAGGGTTTTAGCAGAGCGAAACTGTCCTTTCAAAAACATTTCATTTCAGAAGATACTATAAACTGGGTCAAGAAGTCCACGAAGTTAATCAATAGCAACAAAGAAATTTTTTTGTTTCTCTTAGGGAGTAAGATGCATGCAGTTGATCTCTATTTCTTTTCAGTTGTTTTAAACTTCCAAGTTTGTGTTTTAAAATAAATCATCCAGCTATCCTCTTCCCTCACGTTCTCCTCCCCACTTCTCTGCTCCCCACTAGGCCCTCTGAATGTGGGTGACTTTTGTGTGACTGGGTCAGTCTGTGGGGCCACTGGCAGTGGCACCAGGATTTATCTCTCCTGCTTGAACTGGCTTTTTGAAGCCCATTCTCTTTGAAGGGATGCTTTGTTTAGCCTAGATACAGGGGGGTGGGGGCTTGGTATTGCCTCAAAAAGACTTTGTTGACTCCCAATGGGAGGCCTATTACTCTCTGAGGAGTGATTGGGCAGTGAAGTTGGGGAAGGCAGCAAGGAGCAAGAGGAGGAGGGGATAGGAACTGGGATTGGTATGTAAAATGAGAAAAGATTGTTTTAATATAAAAATATTAAAAGTCACACAGAATTGCCAAATGTGAAGATCTTCAGTGTATTCCAACATTAACAAGCTGAATTTCAAGTATTTTTTCTCCAAAAAAAATGAAAAGGGGCATTTATAAATAGGTGTTCTGTAGGAAAGATAGGTAGTTGATAAGATTTTAACAGCAATACCAAGGAATTTACTGTAAAAATATTGCATTATTTAATATTTGTTTAACTACATTTACTACCACAATTTTGAAAAACTACTTAGGTCAGATATCTTCAAATTTAAAAGAAAATGAAAATATACAAAAAATAGTTGTATTCAATCACCATTTAATTTCCCCTTTAGAATCTATTGAGTACACTGGAAGGCAAAGGTGTGCTGTTGGAATTGGAGTGCACAGAAACTTTGTACATTAGATTTGGAATTCTGCTTCCAGTTATGGTTGTTAATGGTTCTTATTGCATAAAGGACTTTGCCTTTATTTACCAAGTAGATTATACTGATAAATAGTGAAAACTCAGTTCTATGGCTGAGTCACTACATCCTACACATGATCTGCCTAATATAAAGACATATATAATCATACAGACACAAAAGTTTTCATGCATCCATTATATGTACACACACAAGAATTGCCAAAGATAAAGAATAATATCATGATCTAAATGCATTTGAATTAATCTTGATTTTAAAATTGTTTTTGTTATATTGAGATGAAGTAAAGCTCCCCCAAAGTCATTTCTAAATAAATTTCTCGGGTAGTTCTATCCTTCTTTCTATGTTTAAGATGCTGGTGTTAATCATACAACCATTCTACTAATTACATATACTGATATGTTGATATGCCAATGGTTTTAAATCTGTATAAAAGTTTCCCTCCTGATGTGGGCTCAACGTGGTAAAAATAAGATAGTAAGAAATGAGTAGATTAATGATACTGGCATGAAATATTGTAAAATAGATTTTATTAAGACCTTATATTGATAATTAAATTTTTGGAAAATTGTTTTCATATCAATTTTTATTCTTATTTTTATAAATAATTTTTATAAATGATAGTGTTTGAACAAACCATATTCCTATTTTTCTGATACATGTTAACCTGAGTGACAAAATTCTTATCTATTTTGACTTCTAAAAGGAAGTCATAATTTATAAATAATTACTGAAGCACTATATCTGTTTACAAAAAAGGTTAGAAATTTTATATTCATCTAATTTTATACAACTACTGTGTATTGACTTTGTTGTAAAATATTATTCAAATTGTAGATTAATAACACAGCTATGGATGTGGTGAGAATTTATTAGAAAGTCTTCTCTTGTTTACCTGTTTTGACCTACATTACATACCGTACTTTTGTCCTTTAAAAAGTCAAGATCAGCTTTCATAAAGTTTTAAAACTTGACTATTATAGCTGTCTATTTCATATCACATGTTTCCAAAATAAATGTTTTCGTGTTCATCTATCCAGTCAGATCAGTTTTGTGTCAGGATTTCTTGAATTTTTTATATCAGTTAAGTTTTTTGAAATGTAAATATTTTTCAAACTGTGAATGACAGATTATTCCAGTTCATTCACTGTTATTTCAAAATACACATTAGCAAATGTACAAATGAAGTAATACTTCAAGAATGATATGATAACATGGAATTTAAAGGGACTGTAATCATGAAACTATTGTTAATCAATAGCCCATTTCAGCACAATACCAATGGAAGTACAGAGGAACCAAATTAGTTATACCACAGAAACAAAAGAAGATGTCTCTGCCATATAAAAATGGTATATTTTATTTGTAATGACCTATAAATCAGAAATACTGAACAGTCCTTAGTCCAGGGTGCATATGAAGGAAGTAATTTTAAACATAATTAAACATAATTATTTGAATCCTTACTAATAAAAAAAAATTAAGACCTTCTTCTTGGATAACACAACGTGTCTGAAACAATTGTAGTTGAATTCCTGATGGATTTTGCAGTATTGGCTTAGTGTTAGGAATCATGAATTTAACTGAATTGTCAAGGGGAAATATGGAATATTATTTGCTCAGGATCAAAATCTTTTCCGTGCAGTCATTTTGACATTAAAGTGCATCCTCATAAAAATCACTTTCTTCTGAAAATTCCAGGAGAGGTACATGTCACTGAAATGTGAAAACCCATGCTTCAGGGAGTAGATTGCTGGCAGCATCATAAAGAGTACTGTATTTAGGGTAATAATATCTTCTGATACAAGATTGACCAAGAGGGAAGCAAGGTCACAGGAAATGGAAATTAAATTCACAACCATAAATTGAGCAATCCATTGACTTTAGCACTCAAATTTGTATTTTGGAAGTACATTTCATCTTTGTTTTAGATATGTGATATGACACCCCTTACTTCACACAATTACTATATTACCCTGTACTAAGGAATAATTTTTCTTAATTTAAAAGATGCTCAGTGAATATATTACTTGAATTTGTCCTTTTCACAATATCTTTTCCTTCTTTGCTTCCTTCAATCCTTCCTTCGCTTCTTCTTATTTTATTGTGTATTTGTGCATAATGTGAGTATGTGTGCACCTTTTATTTCCTGGGAAGATCAAAGGACAATTCTGTGACATATGTTCTCTCCTTCTATCTTTACTTGAATTCCTGGGATCAAACAATAGTTTTCAGGCTTACATAGTAGACTTTGTAACTGTTACACAATTTCACAGACCATTTCCAACATTTTTATTTAAAAATACTGCAAATAGAAAACTTGAAAAATAGAATATTAAATGCCTGAATTCCCTCTATTCTCTTCTTACTTTCTCTGAATCAACACTTGTTTTGCAATACATGCATCTTCTTGATTTTCCTCCTCCACTCAGCTTCTTTGTCATATGTAATGAAGGATATAAAATAAATCGATACACATTTTCTTTGTATTCAAAGAAGTTTAAATGCCATTATTATTCAGCATGTCTCAATTAGAATAGAGGCATGCCATAGCGGGCTATGTGTTTATAACTCCTAAGAAAAAATTAAAAATTAAAATTGCATATTACTTAACATAAAGTCACTATTGGAATGTCTAAATTAGGTTAAAATGTCCTGAAATTTTATAATAATATTTCATTTAGTTCATGCATTTCATTATTTTATTAAATTCTTCCATTTAAGTCAAAAGAACCTTCCACTTCACTTCTCTACACTGAACTGACATTTCAAAAATTACACATCACTGACTTAAAGTTCTGGATCTGTCTGTTTATCCCCTCATGGTGAAATTTAATTTGCACAATAGTCTCTAACTTTCTTGTAAACTGTAAGTTTGGTCTAGGAAAGACTTTAAAAGTCACAAGTTGAATTTTGTTTTCTTTCTTTGCGAATATAAGCCTCATAAGATACTGAATACTATATACTACAACATTTTTCAGGATGCATAATATGAAATTGTTTCATCACTTGATTAAGATGATGACTATCAGAAATTCTTTCAAGTTGCTTTTCATATTAATAGTAAGTCCGATATTACCATTAGAAAACATTGTTGATTCCCTCCTTTGCCAGGTATTATATTAAGACTTATAAAATAACAGGTTTCCTAATTTTGACCAGACACTATGTTTACAAGTCATTTTATTCTGCTTTTATAAATACTTACCTTTTCTGCCTTGGATGATGCCATTGCATACTCAAAGATTCTGTTATCATTTTATTGAATGTGCTAATGAATTATACCTATTTTTCTTGATTGGTGAAAGCTACTTCAGGCCCCATGATTCATAATCCCATGATCTTTGGAGTTATCCTGGCTCTTGTTTAGAATTAACTATCTCCCATGAACTTCTTATTTTCTTTAGAGGAAAACATTTGCAGAAATTGGCAGAGGAATATTAGAAATATTCCTCTTTAAGGAATATTGATGTTTTTTGGCAAACAGTCTCAGGATAAATAATGTTTAAATCATACTTTTGTAATGATCTCTTTCATAGTACACAGAATTTGAAAGTTAGACTTTGCATATTAAATAGTCCTTAAAGTGTAAGCATGGCTGTTTGATCAGTAGTTATTATTTATTTAAACGTCTCTTCAGGAATAATTTACCTGTTTATGATCTATGCTACATTTCCCAAGAAAATTGACAATACAAACAAGATAATGGGACCCATTCTTAAGTACACTTAAATAAATTGTTTTTTAAAGACCTTAGTTCACTGCTTCCATTCAAATTGATACTGTTAATTAGCAATGAGCTGTATCTAATTCATTAAAGTCAGCCTAGTAATATTTCTTCTTGAAAATATCCATCAGCAATTCATATTTTTCTGTGTACATCTTGTAACATGACTGCTTTCTCTTAATAGTTTCTAATTAGTTCTTAATGCAGACACTTATAACTAAAACAGCATTCTGCTTTCAGCTTAGAACAATCAGATTTCCAACTATCTCATTTCTTAAAAACAACAGGCAAAACTTGTAACATGATTTCAATTCTCTTTACCATGTTTACTGTACTTTAAATGTTTATAGCTAATTTATATAAAATAGTACTAAAAGTCTTCTCACACATTCACATTCTATACACAGGATTGCTTCCATCTAACCTTTAGTCTGATTACCTTATATTTGAACTTCTCCTGTTTCTCACCCCTAGTTTTGACATAGATTTTTACATCATCTAGTTCAGAGTTTACGAGCTGAATGCCCAGAGTCTGAATGAAGCTAAAATGAATACATTTCTTCCAGGAGCCTTATTTTGAAAGATTTAACATTTAAATATTGAGATCATCCATATTGTTTTAAAAGTAAGAATTCCTGTTTGTTTGTTTTTTAAATTAAATCCAGCTACTAGGCACGATTTCTTGTGTTCTCTCTTGACATGATCCATTTGACTAATTGATGTTTCAGATCATCTAGTCAAAGTGTTATTTCTCTTCTATTCCAGGAATTACCTGTAAGTTGCAAAAAATTCAGAATCTAACAAACTGCAGTACTTTCATGGGCTTTCTAGGAAATGCATATATGTGTATAGAAATGATTGAAAATGACTGTTTTTGGTAAACAAGCATCATCTTCATTTTGTCATATCTGTACCTCTTCACTCATATTCAGTAATAGTTTTCCCATAGACAGTTATTTACATTAGCTAAAGCTCATATAGTCCCCTGTGTAGTACAAGTTCTAGTAGGTCTTAATAATAAAAGCCCTGAATCAGGTATTGGAGAAAATTCTGAGAGATTAAGAAGACAAAGGAGACAAAACACAATCACTTTACCTACTCCATTTCCCAGCCAAAAAAGAGACTGTGTTCCTGTTTCCTCTTGCTTTATCACCTCTCCTCTCTGCCCAGTCATATCACTTCCTGTCTGTCTGTACAGACCTCCAGACCTCTGTGGTTAGCTAGTGGCTAGCCCTGCCCTCTGGTCTTCAAGCAGATACCTTTGTAAAAAAGTTATCACCATATTTTCCCTTTTTGTCTAAAGCTTAAAAAAGAAAATTGTAATTAATATAAGAAAAATTATGTGTAACAGGTACAATAGCTATATATACTGGCAATGAATACATCAACAATTTTTAGTCTATTTGGACTTGACAAATTCAGAGAAAATACCCCATATCTATCTATTTTATCTTGGTGAGTCCAAAATTGTACGTAATTCATTTTCTAGCTTGCATTACCAAAACTATCTTTTTATGTCTCTCAATTTTATATACTTTACATTCTTTTTGAGTTTGGTAAAAAAGAAAAACTCTGACTATTTAGTCTTTGATTCCATCAGTGACTCAAAGAGAAAATAATATTAACTGAGTAAACAAGAAGTACAAACAAGTGACTTTCAAAAAAATGTGAGAAACGACAGAAACAGCTGGCTACCTGGTCAATCACCCAAGGTTTTTCTGCAATATTGGATCATCCATCTTCAGTCTATAGACCTAGCATATCTAACAGACTTTTCTGTTATGAATCAGAATATTTTTAAGAGCTGTTCTACCTTATCTTGGAAAAGTTTGGCAGTCACTTTCTTTTGTGTCTTGCTTGACCAATTTGTATAATATAAATACTGCCAGAAGTCAGGGCAAGAACATTTTCTTACCAAGTAACTAACCTTTGCCACAAAAATAGCAAAGTCTACTTGGAATTTCTTCAATGTCTATCATCTTCTCTGAACTATATTGGTTCAGCCAAGAGTAGAAACTGTCATAAAAAAGAAAACAATGCCATGTTCTGTAGATTGCTGAAATGTTTGAAGATGACCTGAATCTCTAAAATGTATCTCTGTTTGACCTTGAAAACATACCAAATATGACCATAAAGAAAACTTTGGGTTGTCAAGTCCTGGGAGAGGTAGTTGTATCATTTGTTGTCCAGTCTCTGCATAATTTGAAAGTGGAGGGCTTGTCTCAAGTCCTGGATAGTGTAGTATGTAAGGTGGAATCATCTCAGCTAGCTACCTAGAAATTGTCCGAAGCATTTTCTAGTCCAAAGCCAATCTTCAGTTGGTGTTTTTCTGCTTAATGGTGTTATCACTGTCCTGGTGGAGTTGTCATTGTGGGGTCCTATTCTCCTTTTGGAAACCTGAAATTTCATTGTAAGGCATGATCTTGGTTCACTGCAGAAAACTTAAACATTTTAAATGTTATGTGCAGTATATATCAAGAGGTTAAAGAATCGATATTTGCTATGTATATATAGAGTATAAAAAGTTCATTCCTAGATACCTGATAGAGACTTAAAACTGAAATCATGTACAGGAAGCTAAATGAAGTCTTTTAAATGCTGTATGATCATTAATATAATAATAAAAACTTTAAAATATATTTGAATATTATAAAATTTTAGATAATATTTATGTCTCAAGAAATAGAGCAAAAGATTATGAAATTCATGGCAAAAATAGTTCTTTAATTTGGTTTCTCTATTGTCCCTTATCAGGTTGCTATTCTGACATGAGACAGAAATTTTGGATTTTACTTTAACAAGCATGATTGAGCTTAGAGAAGTAGAGAGCCACACTCCATCTTCAAAGTCAGCTTTAATTTTTAACTTGACTGGTACTGCAAAAGACCATTTTCATTATAACTGTAGAGAATAGCAGAAACAAACATTTGGGAAGATTTGTGAAGTTTTATTCTATATGATATACTAATACATTGTTTTCTGGATGATTATCTTTTTTTATTCAGATATCTCATTTGTCCAGTGGTCTTAAAGCCATATCACATGTAAAAATACATTCAGTCCAACTTGAAAAGGCCCCATAGTCTATAATAGTCTCAAACTTGTTCAAGGTTGAATGTCTCTTCTGAGACTCATGGAAATCTGTTAACTGTAATTTTCCTGTATAATCAAAATTGAGATCTTATTCTTTCAAGATATAATGACACATGATATACATTACCATTCCAAAATGTAGGGAAGAGAGCATAGTGAGGAAATACTGGTCCAAAACAAGACCAAAACCAAATGGGCAAACTCCAAATTCTGCATCTCCATGTCTAATGTCAAAATGATCTTAAGATCTCCAAAATAGTTCATCTTTGTTGACTGTTCCCCATTTATTTCTCTTGGGCTGGTTTCACTCCCTGTTAGCAGTTCTCTTGGCCAGGTATCCCAAGACTCAAGCATCTCTAACATCTTGGGGTCAAGATAATCCAAGATAACCCAGGTTCAAATAAACAGTTTTTTGTAATGGTCTCTTTATGCCTCCATTCAGGGACACCTCCTTAGTTGTGGAGGCAAATTCCATAGCCCCTTTCTTCAATGTTTAACTTGAAAACCTTAGTTGAAGCTGCCAAGTTCAGTTGTTTGCTGGTACTAGAACATGACTTTCTTACTCAATTACATCTTCACCAAGTTTCCGTCTTTATCTTTCTCTTCCTGAGATTGGCTGTCCTGAAATTTACTTAGTAGATAAGGCTGGTTTCAAACCAAGAGATCTGTTAGCCTTTGCCTTCCAAGTTCTGGAATTATAGGTGTGCACCATAATTTTTGGTTCTATTCACAATTTGGACATTTAGCTGGGTGGGATCTTGCCCTGATGTCATCATTACCTCTATTCAATTTGTTGATCTACTTATCCCCTTGAATGCATGATTTAGCCCTATTCCTTTCCCTCGTTCCCCTTGTCATAATCTGTACACTTTGTATTTGCTGACCTTGCTCCATTTCATTAAAAATATTCATTAGAATATTTGGTGGTAATCAATAACCACACAGCAGAGTTTATACTATGTTGTTTTGAGATTTCCTCTGCCAGTGGAATTAGTCCACAACTCTTCACTTTAGCCCCCCAAAATTTTTCAGACAAGGGCAAAAAGCCACCACATTCTTCACCAAAATATCATATGACTATTCCCTAGGTAACATACTAAAGCTCTTCCCCTCTAAAACCTCTTGAGCCAGCCCCCCACAGTTAATCAAATTGTACTCAGCACCACTGTCTTCCACATTCCTACTAGTATATATATATATATATATATATATATATATATATATATATATATACCTTTAAGCAACACTTAAAACATTCCACTGCTTTCCTAACCAAAAGTATTAAAGTCCTATTTCCTCCAAATGAACACAAGGTCATACTTATCAAAGGACTCCCCCAGTCCCTGATACCAACTTCTGTGTTATTTAGGGGTTTTATTGCTGTAAACAGACACCATAGTTACAGCAACTCATACAAAGGAAAACATTTCATTGATGTGGCAGCATACAGGTCAGATGTTCTGTGCATTTTCACCATGATGTGGAGCATGGCAGCATGCAGGGAGACCTGAACACTTTGGATGAAATAACTGGTAACACTAAATGTTTTATTTCATACTCATCTAGCATATAGCCAGGTGTGTTTTTAGAGTAAATCCATACAATGAAGAGCTATTTTGGGGGGTGATCAGTTACAACTTAGAGTTATTATTCCTAGGTGCCCTTGGAGAAGCCGCTCTCTTCCCATCTGCTCTCTGATGTCTCCGGAAAGCTCTCAAGGCCATTCATAATTCTTCACCAGAAGCTGAAAAATTAGCCTCAGAGATAATCTTTTTATGACATGTTTCATTTTAGTTTTACAAGTTAGTAGTTTAGAACAAACAGACAAGTAAAACCAAGCAGGTTATTGTACTATCTGATGCTGAAAATGTCTCTTAAATAACTTCTATTATATTTACCCTTCAAATCATGCTAAGGTCTTCATTCTTCATTTAGAAACACTGGCAATATGATTTTGAACTAAATGCAAGAATAGAATAGATATTTTTTTAAAAAAAACACTATCATTTCCAGTACTATGTGCATTGGTTCTTTCCCATTAAATAAAAATACTTGCAAAGTATTATAATGTCTCCCAGATGGTTTGCTTCAACTATTGTTATTTTCTATTTTTGATAGTTAATTAATGTTATATAAATATTATATATTTATTAAATATTATATATAAATCGTATCCTGATGGGATAAGATTTCATACAGATAGCATTCTGGTTTCCATAAGAAATGATTCAATTTCTTTGGAAGACTTGTCAAAATGGCTGTTTTTACATGTATACAAATTAATTGTTTAGGATTTGGAATAAGAATAGATAACAGAGAAATCTGAAATTATCTTACATCTCTTCCTTTCTATTGTCTAAATATGAAGCTAATTTAAAAAAATCTTAGCTGAAAATCACAGATGAATAAATATAGAAGGGTATATAGCAAGACAAGATGTATAAAATTCAGGCAATTTACCTTTAATCTAGAAAAAGTGCTGATCATAACCAAGTTATACTTGAGTGAAATACCATTTCCATGTTCTAAGAAATAAGAAAAAAGTTTAATATGTTCAAATGACTTTTTCAAAATGCATTTCTGCCATACTGACTGCACAGTCAACATCACTAATTTTGATAAGAAATTTTTAGTATTGAATGTAAATTAAGACATTACCTCTTAGCCGGGCAGTGGTGGCGCATACCTTTAGTCCTAGCACTCTAATGGCAGAAGAAGGCAGATCTCTGAATTTGAAGACAACCTGCCTGATCTACCAGGGCTAGTTCTTGGACAGGCTCCAAAGCTGCAGAGAAATCCTGTCTCAAAAAAACCTAAATAAATAAATAAAAAGAATACTTTTCTAAATCTGTGGTATATGATGAAGGTAGTCCTAATAAGAAAAATAATATTAAATGTATATTTCAAAAATCAGAGGTACCTCAAATACATAACTTAATGATGCACCTTATACTCTTGTAAAAATTAGAATAAATCAACTTAAAAGATGGTGAAGAGCGAAATAGATAGTTCATTTGTTAAGAGCACTTGTTACTCTTTCAGAGGTCCCAGGATTGGTTCCCAGTAGTTAGCAACCTTATCTGCCGCTCTAGCCACAGAGGAACAACAGCTCTCTTCTGGCCTCTACAGGCACTGAGTGTATGTAATGAACAATTATATAAAGAGGGAAAACACCCTTACACATGAAATAAAATAAAATCACTCTTTAAAATATGGTAGTAAATGTGTTAAACCAGTTATGATCAGGGCAGAACAGTGTGAGCTATGGGTTACTGCTTTTGGCATAGTTAATCGATAAGGTAAAATAGATCCCCAAATATCACAGGCTACTGCCATTGCTCTTGGTTAACTTAAAGGAATTGAAAGAAAGATTCTGTTGCAGAATATTTCATTTAATTATGTCAAGAAACACAGAGAAATCCAGCTAGTAATGAACTAGAAGCTTCGTCTGTAATATTTGTGCTGGAAGGTACTGTGCACACTACCAGGGGAGTCTTATCAACTCTGCGATAAAACTGTGAGCACTGCACTGCAATCCCGAGGGGCCGGGAAGGATACTACCACATGCAATGATGATATGAACGCTGCAGCATTAGCAACTTTCTGACCAGATTTGAGGCCTGCTCCACAAGATGAAACTCTTGTCTGTCCTCATTATCCGGCCATAATCCTGTGACTAGAAGGTCAGAGGCACTCTGCAGAAGGTACCGCTGTGATTTGATAAGTAGACATATGATTAAACTGCCCTCAATCTTTATATGCATAGATTATAGATAACATCTCTCAACACTTCTGCGAGAAGCTTCCTTTTACAGTATATCAAGTTCCTTCCTTGTACAGTATCCAGATTAACACAGAGACCCACAAAGCGGCAAATGCATTGACTAAGACTGTGGAGTACCCAGTTATCCCTTAGCTGATCATTCAACTGTCACATTTTCTCAGCAGAGTCATGTATTACCATTGTGGATTGTGAACAGAAGCGTCCTTAATAAAGGCTGGGAACAGCACTCTTTCTTTTGCTTTGTAATTAAAAATAGATTCTTTGCTCACACAATACACCCTCACCCCAGTTTCCCCTCTTTCCACTCCCTTCAGCTTAATTCCCCTGTCCCCACAACACTCCCCCCTCCTTGTTTTTCTCTTTAGAAAAGAACAGGTCTTCACAAGATATAATAGGACATAGTGAAATCTCTCATATCGAGGCTGGACAAACCAATCCTCAAATGAGGGAAGCAGTCTCAAGAGCAGACAAAAAGAATCAGAGGTACACCTCCTCTAACTGTTAAGACTCTCACAAGAACTTCAAGCTAACAGCCATGACATATACGTAGATCTAGATCCATGCAATCCCCATGCTTGCCACTTCAGTCTCTTTGAGGCCACATGAGCCCTGCTTAGTTGATTCCGTGGGCCATGTGCTCTTGCTATCCTCCATCTCCCTGACTCCTACAGTCTTTCCTCCCCCTCTTCTGCAGGGTTTTACAGTCTCTGAGGAGAGGGACATGATGGAGACCTTCAGTTTAGACACTTTCTCTACAAAATGTCTGCCTGCGAGTCGCAGAATGTGTTATAATCTGATGCCAGAGGAAGCCTCTTTGTTGACAAGAGGCACCAATATATGAGTATAGCAGAATATCATTAGGAATTAATTCATAGATTTTTTTGAAAGTCCCCAAGCACTGATAATTCCTGTTCTACCAAAAATCTACTGTAAGTGATGGAATAATTCTCTTCCCAATGAAGAACTTAGAAGTTACAGAGAGAACTTTTTCATTTAGATTTTGTTTTTGTTTATTCTCTCTCTCTCTCTCTCTCTCTCTCTCTCTCTCTCTCTCTCTCTCTGTGTGTGTGTGTGTGCGCACGCGCGTGTGTGCACACACATGCATGCAGATACCGGTAGAGGTCAGAAGAGGTTGTTAGATTCCCTGAAGCTGAAGTTAGAGGTGGTAGCATCTGACATGATTACTGGGATTCAGAGAACTAAACTCTGGTCCTCTGCATGAACAGCACGTCCTCTTAACTGTTAAGTCATCTCTCAAGTCTCTTAATACATTTTAGTGAGTTGCTTCAGTGTCATGGTGCGGCTAGTCATGTTTTGTGCATGGTCACTCAACAAAAATGCCTGAGGAAATCCAGACCCAGGACCAATGAATGGAGGAGGAAGAGGTTGAGACTTTTGCCTTTCAGGCAGAAATTGCCCAGTTGATGTCCTTGATCATCAACACATTCTATTCAAACAAAGAGATCTTTCTGAGGAAGCTCATTTCAAATTCGTCGTGTGCTCTGAACAAGATCAGATATGAGAGTCTGACAGACCTTAGTAAACTAGACTCTGGGAAGAAGCTACACATTAATCTTATTCCCAACAAACAAGATCGAACCCTTACCATTGTGGATACTGGAATTGAAATGACCAAGCTGACTTGATCATTAACCTTGGTACTATTGCCAAATCTGACACCAAAGTCTTAATGGAGGCTTTGCAGACTGGTGCAGATATTTCTATGATTGGCCAGTTTGGTGTTGTTTTTTACCCTGGATATTTAGTCGCTGAGAAATTAACTGTGATCATAAAATATAATGATGATGAGCAATATGCCTGGGAATCCTCAGCAGGGGGATTGCTCACAGTGAGGACTGACACAGTTGAGCCAATGGGGCGTGGAACAAAGGTCATCTTACGCCTGAAAGAAGACCAAACCAAGTACTTGAAGGAAAAAGAGAATAAAAGAGATTGTGAAGAACTATTCTCAATTTATTGGCTATTCCACTACTCTCTTCATGCACAAGGAATGTGATAAGGAAGTCAGTGATGTTGAAGCTGGAGAAAAAGAAGATAAAGAGGAAGAGAAAGATAAAGAAGAAAAAGGAGTCTGATGACAAACCTGAAATAGATGATGTTGATTCTGATATAGAAGAAGAAAAGAAGGATGGTGGCAAGAAAAAGAGAAAGGAAAAGTACATCGGTCAGAAGAGCTCAACAAAACAAAGCCTATTTGGACCAGGAATCCTGATGACATTATTAATGAAGAATATGGAGAGTTCAACAAGAGCTTAAACAATGATTGGGAAGAACATTTGGCAGTAAAACATTTCTCTGTTGAAGGGCAATTGGAGTGTCAGGCCCTCCTTTTTTGTCCCAAAACGTGCTCCTTTTGATCTGTTTGAAAACAGAAAGGAAAAACACACGACAACAACAACATCAAGTTGAATATACGCAGAGTTTTCATCATGGATAAACTGTGAGGATTTAATCCCTGAGTATCTGAATTTCATTAGAGGACTGGTAGATTCTGAGGATTTTCCTCGAAATATCTCCCATAAAATGTTGCAGCAAAGCAAAATTTTGAAAGTTATCAGAAAGTGTTCGGTTGAGAATGCTTAAAACTATTCACTGAACTGGCAGAAGATAAAGAGAACTACAAAAAGGTTCATGATGAGTTCTCAAAAAATATAAAGCTTGAAATTCATGAAGACTCTCAAAATCAGAAGAAGCTTTCAGAACCGTTGCAATAATACACATCTGCTTCTGGAGATGAGATGGTTTATCTCAAAGACTATTGCACTAGAATGAAGGAAAACCAGAAGCGCATCTACTTTACTACAGGTGAGACCAAGAACCAAGGTGCTAATTAGGCCTTCGGGGAACTTCTCCAAAAGCATGGCTTAGAAGTAACCTATATGATTGCGCCCACTGATGAATATTGTGTGCATCAACTGATGGAGTTTGAAGGCAAGACCTTGGTGTCAGTTACCAAAGAAGGATTGGAGCTTCCAGAAGATGAAGAGAAGAAAAAAACTAGGAAGAAGAAAAGATAAAATTTGAAATCCTCTGCAAAATTATGAAAGGTATTTTGGAGAAAAAGGTTAAAAAGATGGTTGTATCAAACAATTGGTGACATCCCCATGCTGTGTTGTCACCAGTACATATGGGTGGACAGCAAACATTGAAAGAATCATGAAAGTTCAGGCCCTCAGAGACAACTCAACGATGGGTTACATGGCAGCAAAGAAGCACCTGGAGATAAACCCTGATCACTCCCTTAATGAAACCGTCTGGCAAGAGCAGAGGCTGACAAGAATGACAAATCTATGAAGGATCTGGTCATCTTGCCGTAAGAAACTGCACTCCTGTCTTCTGGCTTCAGTCTGGAAGATACCCCAGACACATGCTAAAAGGATCTACAGGATCATCAAGCTTGGTCTAGGTATTGATGAAGATAATCCTACTGTGGATGATACCAGTGCTGCTGTCACTGAAGAAATGTCACATCTGGAAGGAAATGATGACACATCACGAATGGAAGAAGTAGACTAAGTAAGCTTCATCAGAACTGTATGTTTGATGCTTACTTTCATTCCTTCTGATTATATATTTGCCAGTATTTTTGTTTATTTTTGTTGACATTAAAAACATCAGTGTGGCATGAAAACTAAGGGGAAGATAAAATTTCTTTCTGCTTGTATGATACTGTGCTGCTATAGGTTTGATTCAAGAGGTTGGCACAATGTTTGTTGTAAGATGTAATGTGACCTATTAACTTTATGGTCTGAAGTGTCTAGCTGTCAAGCTGGATTCCTTATTAGACCAAATAATTTCACTTGGAAGTGTTCTAAGATATAGCTTCATTTTAAAAGGAAAAAAATTAAGATGGCTTAAATTTCATCTTAAAATTCTTCATCCCCTATAGTTAATTCTGCATGTACTAGTATTAGAAGTAAGTTTGCAAGTTAAAAGAACAGAAATTCCCCATGTGGCTTGTTTTCCGAAGTACCGAGAACAAAATCCTAAGCTTCCCTAAGTCTTGTAACTCAGCAAAGCTTGTGAGTGGAACTACAGGGACCAATCACATTCTGCTTTAAAAAGTAAATACAGATGAGGAAAAAGAGGTTTTAGCAACATTAGAATCATTTTGCATGATTCCTTCATGAAAGTGACCACATTAAGGGTTTTACTATTATTTTCCCACTTACCAATAACTTATTCTTGGAGGTGTTTCTTACCCATTTCCTCACTTTGTAAAATATTAAGTAAAACATCAAAATATTCTTGTACCCATTTTATAAACTGTAATATTGTACCTCAAAAACAGATTAAGATTTTCAACTAGGATTAGCCACCTTAGCCACTGTTTAGAAGACTATATAACAATCTGCTACTCTGACCAGTCTGTGCTTTTCCATCGTAGCTGCATATGACCTTTTCTACTCATGTGAAAAAAGAAACTAATAAGCTAAGAAACTAATAAAACTAATAAAAATGGCACAGATAAATAAATTAATGAGTATTCACATATCATATTAGAACCTGCTTTAGGCTGTGGAAAAGCATCAAGTCTATGTCTTCTCTAGTTTGTCCTTCTAGAGTTTAAAGATATTAAATATGTCTGTGATGACATATTTATGATTTTTTCTAATGAAAAACGTAAACATGAAGAAGGAAACAAGACTTGAGATTACCAAGTAAAAAAAGAGTAAACACAGAGTTATAGTTTATTGGAAAAAATTGTGTACCAGAACGTATCAGTCCCTGAATATAAGTATGAGTTGTGGAGAGTTTCAGAAAGAATCCTGAAACAGTTAACAACTTGCCAACACTGTCTTTCAGGGTTAAAAAGATGAATTAAAATCAGAATTCTTTGTAATTTCTATAATGACTTTTATAACGAGATTAATTTTCTATTATTGTTGATGGTGTTATAACTCTGTGGGATATTTGAGATACAGAACCTGATTAGGATTACATGTAAGAGATAGATTCTAACTTTATAATTATTTTTTTAATGGTCAGAGTCCTTTAATGACAAAAACAGCCATTTCTCTTACTGATTTCGTTGGTGTGTTCATGTCAATCAGCCTTACACTAGACAAAAGAAACTAAAAGCAATTTGAATAAAAAATTGAGCAATTAAGTAAACCTGTCAACTAAATGCTGTGTAACAATCCCCCATGTTCCTACTTGTATTTATTACCTTTGAAAGTAAATAAGATGCTGCCGTGCCATTTATGTTGTGATTTTATCATTATTTCCTCTGGGTACTAAAAGCAGAACTTGAAAGTCCTACTATCTTTAGGATGATCGCTGAGGAAATGTTGCTTTATATCAATGAAACTGTGTCTACTTTTGAGAATATAGGCATAAAACAATTTTATTTCTGTATTTTTTATTTTTATTTACTTATTTATTTATTTATAAATATTTCCACTTCCTCCCCTCCTCACAATACCCTCCCATTCCACTCACTCCCTCTCCTCCTCCCTCTCCAGTCCTAAGAGCAGTCAGGGTTTCCTGCCCTGTGGGAAGTTCAAGTTTCTCCCCCCTCCCTCCAGGTCTAAGAAGGTGAGCATCCAAACAGACTAGGATCCCAAAAAGCCAGTACATGTAGACGAAACAAGACCCAGTGCCATTGTCAAATAAACTGAAAGAAAAAGGCCATATGATCATTTCATTGGATGCTGAAAAAACATTTGACAAAATTCAACACCCCATTTTGATAAAGGTGTTGGAGCGATTGGGGATACAAGAATTATACTTAAATATAATAAAAGCTATTTACAGCAAGCCAACAGCTAACATCAAATTGAATGGAGAGAAACTCAAAGCCATTCCACTAAAATCAGGAACACGACAAGGATGTCCACTCTCTCCATACCTCTTCAACATACTGCTTGAATTTCTAGCAATAGCAATAAGACAACATAAGGGGATCAAGGGTATTCGAATTGGAAAGGATGAAGTTAAACTTTCGTAATTTGCAGATGATATGATAGTGTACATAAGCGACCCCAAAAACTCTACCAAAGAACTCCTACAGCTGATAAACACCCTTATTAATGTGGCAGGATACAAGATCAACTCCAAAAAATCGATTGCCCTCCTATACACAAAGGATAAAGAAGCAGAGAGGGAAATCAGAGAAACATCACCTTTCACTATAGCCACAAATAGCATAAAATATCTTGGGGTAACTCTAACCAAGGAAGTGAAAGACCTATTTGACAAGAACTTTAAGTTTTTGAAGGAATAGAAGACCCGGATATTAACCCACAAACCTATGAACACCTGATTTTCTACAAGGGAGCTAAAGTTATACAAAGGAAGAAAGAAAGCATGTTTAACAAATGGTGCTGGCATAACTGGATGTCAACCTGTAGAAGAATGAAAGTAGATCCATATCTATTTCTGTATTTTTAACAAAGAAGATATAGTATTAGCTGTCTAGTAAAAAAAAAATCTCACAGAATTCATACTAAACAGTTGTTAAAACTTTAAGATAAACAGCCCATGGAACAGAAAAGAAAAGAGGAAACAAAACGTTGTTTCATTATGCTATTTTAAATGTAAACCTTTGAAGAGGAAATGGATAAAACAGTCAAAGAGATAGAGAATCTCTGAACCATTACTGAGAGAACAGACAGAAGAGAATACTTCTGAACTGACTAAGGTGTTACAATTAATAGAAGAGAATCAAATTATCTTGCTAGTAAATACTATTACATGAGGAAAGGTGGTTTTGTCTAAAGCAAAATCCTATAATATCAATGACAACAAATAAGAAATCACACAGATCTTTTGGAATTGAAAAGCATAATAATTTAAATAAATAATTTTATGAGTTTAAGGGCAGACTTGACAGATAAAAGAATCAGTAAACATGATAAATAGAAATTATCAAATCTTTAGAATAAAAGAATGTGGAAAATGAAGAAGGATGCAGAATCCTACAAAAAATATTCAGTGTGTTAACATGGGTGTTTTGATATTCCAGGAAGAAAGGAGAAAAAAGAAGGAGTTAAAAACACTTGTTTGAATAAATAAAGTTCATACACCTTGCCATTATGAGGGGGCTAAAAAAAAACCCACCTCAACAAACAAAAAGAGATCAGTAACAAGTGAGCTAATGTGAATGAAGGTATCTTTAAAATAGCCAGAGAAATAGTTCTAAATTGACAATTGATATTTAAACTTAAATAATTCTCATTGTTTGCAGTGTGAGTAAAATAATGAGGCATAAATATATTACAAATACAAATTTTATATCATAAATATTATATAACATTGCTGAAAGGTATAAAGAAAGTATAAATAAAGGGAGGCTGCTTTTGTTTCCTGGATGGAAAAATTCAACATAAAATCACAGAGTTTTGAAAAATTGTATTTAGATTCAATACAATTTTTATTATTATCTTAACAGAAATTTTATGAAATTAAAATTTATATAGAAATTCAAATGTACAAAGTAGCACAAATAAAATCTGAAAAAGATTATGATTGCATTGTACTACATTTTAAAGTCAAAGAGTGTGATGCCTCCAAGATCATTCATCTTAAGATTGCAATAGACATTCATGGTATTCTGTGCTTTCATTTACATTTTAGGATTTTAGAGTACTTCCATTAAAATGATATCAGGATGGAAACTGCATTAAATATGCATGTTTTTGGAGATAGTAAGGACATTTTAACAACTTCAGTTTTCAAATCCATGAATAAGAGATATTGTGTTTATTTGTGTCTCACTTAGTTTATCTTATTTAGTTTATCCCAATGTTTCATAAAGCAACATGTAAATCTTTTTGTTAAGCATATTCTTATATATTTATCCTTACTGATACCATTGCAAGTGGACTTTTTCTTAATTATCCTTTTAGATATTTTCTTGTTAGTATGCTAAAGTAGAAATTATTTTTTACAGTTTGGTGTTTAAAAGGCAAGTAAACCCCTTCTAAAAGGACTTGAATAAATATTTCTCTAGCAAAAGTACACAAATGACCAACCATGATGTAAAAAGGTGCTCATCATCATTAATTAACAGAGAAGTGTAAAGTCACCATATTATTTTCATCTTTCAACTGCTATGATAGCCATCATTTTTTAAAAAGAAAATTATTGGTAATGATCTGAGGAAATTACCATATTTGGAAACTTTTGTTAAGAATCTAAACTTATGATGATTCCTTTAAAATTAACAAGAAAACTGCAATAATGTGGGAGAATATCACTCCTGTATACATAGCCAAAGAAAATAGGATCAAGGTATTGATGGGCGATTAATATTCTCACATTCTGTGAAGCATCATTCACACTATCCAAGATATGAAATCAACATAAATGTACATTGACAAGTAAGTGGATAAAGAAAACATTCCGTGTTCACAGGATAGAATATTGCTTAGCATTAGAAAGAAAAAAAATACAGCCATGATTGAGAACATGTAAAACATTGTACAGCATAAAACATATTCATCACAGAAGTGCAAATACTGCTCATATAAAATTATATGAGGTAGGTGAGACGTGGAGTTTAGAGAGCAGTTTTCTGAAGATCATCAAGAAGATAACTAGAAGCCATTATCTGATGGGTCCAAAGTTTAGGTAATGTAAAGAGGAAGTTCTAGAGGTATGCTGTTTGAAACATTGCACTTTTAAATTTTAAAAGGAATCAGAAATGATTTTCAAAAACTTTAGATTTCATAGATAGGTTTATTAATTTAATTTTAGTGATTGTTGTAAAGAATTATGCCACTCTCTTAACTCATCAAGTTGTATACATTTCATGTGAAGATTTCTATCTTTATAAATTAAATTTTAATAAAACTGATAAAATAAATATGTCTATACAGTAACCCATTTTTAAACAAAACTGAGATTTTGTGTTTTTCAGAAACTTTTCTGACATCTGTTGCCTTTGGAGTCTGGTAATTTATCTTTCCTCCTTGTGAAGTAGCCTTATTTTTCTGTGTGATATTTGCATGATGCAAATGTGTGCCTACAGTATGCGTTAACACATGACCTTTTCCTTGAATAATGTTTCCATTATATATTACCTTTTAAGACATACATTGAGGAAATTATATATTTTTAATAAATCACCATCCTCCATCTTATATTCATGAGGAAAGTAATGATTGGCGGCTTCCAATGTGAGAGAGAATCTTTCCTCAACCTTCAGCAACCAACAGGGGGATTTTATTTTATATAATATGACAATATATTGCCTGCCGTATTGGACCAAGTACCAGGACACATGTGTTCATTTATGATTCTTTAGTTCTGGCATTTGTAATTCTTTTGTTTATAATAATCTTTGAAAATATCACTTGGTGTAATATTTAGGTAAGTGAAGTAGTGTATTTGTAGGTTAAAATCAGTTTTTAGGATATACTTGGAATACTTTTGAAGCTCTCCTGTATCATATGCTCAGTATTTAGTAAATGTGATTATTGATATGGATAATAAATACTGGAGTGAGGATCAAATCATAATATCTGGAGGAGATTGAGAATCACGTTTTGTATAAACACAACACACTTATGTAAGTAGTCTTAGCATATTGCTCCGGTGGTTGATGAATTTGTTTGTTTACAACATAGACATTAAAATGCCATGTCTCTACTTATAAAATTCCAGTGACTATTTGATACTACACAGACAGTATATTAATATTGAGAAATATATAGAACCCCTTTTTGTTTGATTTAATTTGCTTATTTATTTATTCAGTGCTTCTGCAAGCAGGCATGAGTGTGTGTGTTTGTGTGTGTGTGTGTGTGTCTATGTGTGTGTGTTTCAGGGCATTATGTGCCATGATGCGTGCGTTCAGGACAGAGGACAGTCTTCCCAGTATCTATCACCAAACAAGCTATGAATTTTAGGCTATCATGTCATTCTCTGTACTATTACACTTTCTAGAAAGTCTCACCCCCTAATTTATTTAATGAACTTGTTCCTTGGGATAAGGTTAGTATTTGTGCTCCTGAGAGGTAATTCTCCCTTTTCAATTCAAACTATCCTTAGTAGGTTGTTTCCTATTGCTGAAAGAGTAGATTTAAAATCCTTACTGTGTCCTCCTAGCACTTGACCACCCCTCTGATGTTCTCTCTGTTATCCAACTTGTTGACCACGTGTTATCCAGCACAAGTTACTTCCCCATTACTTTAGGCTACTTTCTGATTTCTCACTGTGTAGTTCCACCCAGTCTGGATCTCTTGATCACATCCTTCCCAAATATAGGACCACAGCTAGTTACTTAGTACTTTGAATAATTTCAGTTCGTTGGAATTTCTAAGCATTTTTCTACCTTGAAAAAAAAAGAACAACAACTCATGTTTAAAACTTTCTCATACACAGCATCTAACCAAGGTACATGTTTTCAGGGCTCAGTTTCAATTTCCCTGACTCAGAGAGACTCATTAAAATGACTCACTCTTCCTCAGCATCAGACCACTGAGTTGTCTCGTTAGGAAGAGATCACATTGCAAATAACTGCGATGCCATTTGTTCTGACACTGGATATTTTCACTCAGAAGCCCAGTAGGAAAATTCTAAATTTTGAAAATGACCATCATTAATTTTTATTCTGTATTTTTAATTAGCACAATTAATAATTTCCTTGCCTTTTTCTTAGGTCATATATAATGAGATCGCTAACACTTGCTAAACATTCTAAAATGACATGACATCCAAGACTAGAATACTTACTGAGACAATTGGTTCCCTAATGTAGAATATAATTACCACAGTTCTCTGTTATACTTTATAAATAAAATCCTCTTAAAATCATCTTATTTGATTCATACACTTACAGTTCACATTAAATACTTCTTGTGATTATCAATTTAGTGTTCACACAATCCATGATAATATACTATGCTCCATATAGGTATTATGTCTATGTTTCCTATTCCTTACTATCCAAGTAGCATCGTCTGATACTTAGTAGGAATGTAATAAATACCTCTTGATACCTAGCTATGCTTATCACATTTTTAAGAATCAAATTCAGGAACACTATCAGCACCTCTGAAAAACCAAGTAACACTTTGTAACTATCATTAGTAGCACAGACATTGTCTGATGCATTGACGATTTGAAAATGTTTATTAATACCTAATATTAAACTAGTAACAGGCTAATGTGAATCAGTGTTTAACAATCCCCAAGAAATTAGTTTATAACTTTTGAATGTGCCCTATTCAGCTCACTGTATGATAAAGACTCACAGTAGCTATTTAAACAGTTCCTAATCTCTAAAAGTTATCTTTCATGAAGTTCAGGTTACATTATTTACCTTGTCTCTTATGAACCTTTTGGCAAAATTCTGGACTCCAACTGAAATGTTTATTATGGAGTTCTTCATAATAACAGACTATTCTGTTTGAATTTCATACTGTTATTATTTCATTGCGTGAGCTCTTTTCTACCTTGGTGTTCTTGAAATGCAAAATGAGTTTTATAGGCTTTGATGATTTATGCCTGGTCAAAAGTATATGTTTTCTAAAAATAAATAAATAAAATGAAAAAATTCTTTCTTCTCTTACCTTACTTAGTATTTGAATTCTTAATAGTCATACCTTCAGCAATGATTGCTAAACTTCTGGGTCCAAGGCACTTTTATATGCTTAGGAATTGGTCAAAATTCCACATTTTTGGATTATGTAGATTAGCAATGACAAAAGGTGTATGTCAACATGAAAGCAAATGTCTTGGGAAGGCAATTATAACTTCATGGTGGAAAATATGTAATGACTGAAATGGCATTATTTCGGGATTTTGTAATTGTTTTGTTGAGCTTAAGAGAAGACAGCTGGTTCTTCTGTGTATTTCTGCGTTCATCCTGTTTCATTTCTCAAATCATGTATCCTCTAGAAACCTCATAAGAGAATGAGTGACTGAAAGACAAATAATAGCTTAATATTTTGAGTGACATAATTTTGACCTCACAGATTCCCTAGATGCTTCTCAAGAATCCTTTGGGGTTCCCTCATTCCCCTTCAGGAACTGCTATTTAAGGGAATGTTGCTATTCTTGTACTTCCTGAGGCTATGATCTTTTAAAAAATAGTAACCTGCAATTCTGAATAACCTATCTAGGATTGTGTTCATATTTCAAATAAATAAAATAGAAATACCTTTTGCCCTTGCTTTTCCTAGATGAAAGTGGTGAACAAAATGTCCACTCTTTCTACCCCTTCCCACCCCCCCCCCACTCTCACACTCTATATATCTATCGCTCACTCAGTATGCATTGCGTGTATTTGGATTTCCTTCTGTATATACTACATTTATACTATATATAGTATAGAATGATAGATGACTTTTGGTAGAATAAAACTTATGAGTACCTTAAATAATTAAAATATATATTTATGATAATAACACTCATCATGATACCAAAAGAAAAACCACTAAGTGGCAATTAAAGATGTAAAATTATAAAAGAAGTAATACAGTTAGTTTGGGGTTAAGAAGAAAAATTATAATAAAAGAACTTTGAGATTATTAAAAGGAGAAAAATTAAACAGATCCACGTGTTATTTTACTGAATATTTCTAATGTCTGATTGCATACTAAGCTAATATGGTTTCTCATATTGACGAACTTCAGTGAATTTAAGCAAGATCAATGTTTGTAATCATATACTGTCTATTTTCCTATTCACTTTACTAATGTTAAATCCTGGAAATATTTTTAATGGCATGTGTATTTTCTTCTGATTGTACAGAGAACTTACTTTTTAAAAGTGGAGAATTAGTTTTTTAATGTATGTGTATGTCTGGGTCTGAATGTGTGTATGTTCATGCGTATATGGGTACTTGTGGAGTTTTGTATAATTCTGATGCATAAGTTGTTTTATCTTATTATGTTATATTATTATTTTAAAAACATCTTAAAACATTGTTTCTGGGGAACAGAGCTTTGTCCCAAATGGTGACTCTGGAGGCTCTTGATGACTCTTTGAGTTTTGAGTGCATGTGTGACACTAACAGTTTGACTCTTTGGTTTCCATGGCCTTTTTTTCTGTTAGAAAGAGAAAGTTCAACACTATCACCTGAGACCTAGTTTGGGATGAGTGGATTGGGGCTGGGCTATGAGTCCAACCTGGAATCTGTGACTTGTCACTTTTGTTCATACTCCATGGGTCATGTAGTATAGTATAGTATAGTATAGTATAGTATAGTATAGTATAGTATAGTATTATATTATACTCCATTAAGTCATGTAAATAATTATAAAGGAAACTGGAAATGATAGCTGAACAAGTAAGAAGAGTTTAGAATTTCAAGAAAGAAGTAGATGGTCTGTACCATGTGGATTTTTCTCTAGTGCCTTTGACTCGGTGAGGCCTGCCCTGGTCAATGCTGAATTTTCCCACCCTCTGACACTCCTTTAACATTCCTTATCACTCATTGCTGCGTTCAGTGGCTTTTGTTCCAGGAGCGTTTATCACCATGTCATCATCTATATACTTTATTTCTTGCCCTTGTTTAATATCTCTACTCTCCAGCAATAGAATTCAAATTGTATACCACAGAGATCCATTTCTATATTACACTGGCCACTAGGTAACTGTGAGCAGTGTTTGCTGGATCGTAATATACATATACCTCATATGGGCCAGGTCATAGCTGGTTGCACACATGCTCACTGATGGACATCAAGACTTTAATTGTATTTCCCCAGACAAAAATGTCAAAATGGCTTGTCAGAAAAGAAATGAAGCTGTCAGATGGCACACAAAAATCCGAATTCACATGGCACACTCTTCCAGGTGTTACAAATACTTTCATGCATATAAACATACACACTTTGGCAAAATCGAGTTAGAACTAGAAAATTCATTATTAATATTCTTCCTTATTTATTTCATTATTAATATTCTTCCTTATTTATTTTATCCATTGCATATTATCTACCATAGTTTGGAAGCTGCTAATGAAGCATTAGGCAAACATTTATTATTTCAAACAGAACACAAATTCCATATAAGTGCCCTATGAGGTGTCTGTGATTTGTCCCAATATTAAATCAAAGAAGCTGAAAGCTTGTGGAAATTAAATAATTTTTTCAAATGCCCTCAAGTATTTGAAAAGGTTTTGATTTGTATTTTGACTTTCAGGAATTTTACAGCCAATTGTTTGCTTCATCTATTTCCAAATATTCTTAAAATACAGTAACCATTTAATCATGAGGAATAAATACCTGCCCTGAAGGCTCCTCATATGTTATCCAGCTAAGGTAAACTCATTTATAAATAAGGAGAGACCAAGCGTAGCAGTCCTCTTTGGGATATTGGACATTGGTAGTGTATAGCCTGATACACATACAGATATGGACAACACCAACTGCGTTTAGTAGGTCATCTTAAAAACAAGATGACAGGAAGTTGAGACATGTTGAGGATCTAGGGGGAGTCTACAGAGAGAAATAGAAGAAAGATATAAACACTTTTCATTGTTCACATTTTTTAAAGTTTTAAACAAAAGCTGAAATAAAGTAAATCAAAATGAAAAATGAACAAGTACATAAATTGTGAGCACACCCACAGTTCAGCTAGGAAAATCATGCTGCTTTAATCAGTAGTATGTCTGAATTTCAGTTTTCACATTGGGAGGTTAACCTGGCCAATTTAGTTGGTATGTCATCTTATTTCTGTGTGTATCTAAGGGCTTTAAAATGACAAGATTTTAGCTATTCTTACTTTTAATTGAATATTTTAATGACTTGTGGAAGTCAATTGACAGAATAGCCAAAAAAAAAAAAACTAAACCCTGGAAGAAAAGAAAACTTAGGAATATTTTTGTACTATGACATCAAACTGTCAAGAATCAGAAGAGAATGGTAAACATTTAGAATAAATAAAACAGCAAGGTAAGAAGTTGCTGTTTATAATTTGTGGACATATGCCAAAAAATAAACTCTTCTATTAATGCAACTGTGTGGGAGGTGGACATCGAATTAAATTTCTACTGAAATACATTCTACTGAATTCCTCGATTCAGCACTATGGGGCAGATCACATGAGGATGATAATAATATCTGTTGCAAAAACAAGTTTGATAACTGAAAATGTTTATCTCTCAGGATGAAAATTCCATATGGCACATTCATGTTAAGAATTTGGCCATCATTATATAAATGAAATACAAATGAAGAAATGTCATAACATTTTAGTTAATAAGATAAATTAAACAATTTAAAATTAATATACATATTGTTAAGTAACCAGGTACTGTATGTGTCTCGCTGTGTGTATGTATATTGTGATTCTTCCGGTATTTTCTAAAGTTTCCATCTCAAAATTGACTAAATCCCCTGTAGAGAAAGTTTTCAAGTATAAAATGAGGTACATCATCAAGCATCTGTATATAGGGTATACAAATCCAGTGCATATTTTCTTGATTGAGAGTCTTATGTAGGCAAGTTGAATGGATTGACCCCTAGAAAAGATTTCAACATGGGAATATAGAGTACTTGGCCTACAGCCCTGGATAAATGCACATACATATACTATCACACTAGAGAATATATTGTGGTGATTAGACAGTGTCCTCCTCGTACGATAAGAGCATCCCCCACAGAAATATTCATCAGAGTTAATGATAAATATATTGAATGCAGATTAAATTGCATTGATGACTTTTCTTTTCTGATATATCCTTCCCATCATGATATATTCTTCCTTGAATTTACATCACTTATGTTTATACTGTAAATGGTAATAGAGTCATATTTCAGATGTAAGTCAGTATTGAAGAAAAAAAGAACAGATAAATGTATTGAAATGACTCTAAAAATAAAATATTTCACATTTAATTGCAGATGGGAAATGTTAAATATCCCATTCATTATTATTACCACCACATGCCTGAATAAATCCTACCATAAGCATTAAGCAAGTAGATAAACAAAGAAATAATACTTCATTATTATACTGGTGAATGCCAACATAAAAACACATTTAAACTGTTCTGACAAGAGACAAGGCTGGAAATGCTGTGTTCCTTTGCTTTACTGCAATAATATGAATACATAAATTCAAATTGGAGCTTTTCGAAATTTAAGTTGAGGCTCTTGAAATTTCAGAAAACACATTCACTTAAAAAAAGATTATAACAAGGTAACAGTATAATTTTTGTACCACATTTTTATATAGTATTTGAATTTTATGAAAATAAAGATGATAAATGACTATAAAATGTTCTCATATTTTTAAATATGTTATACTTTTTAAAAATTAAATCATCAAATAGAGTTTTCTTTGATCTATAAAGAGATGGCTGCAAAGCTCTTAACCATAGATTTCAGTTCTTAGTGATTTCTTCTATCCAGAGTTTCTTTAAAGTGTCTTCTAAATTAGTGGACAGTTAAAGTCTATAAACTCATCTGCAAGTTACTGCCTTTCAAACAGAAATTAAAGATTAATGATAAACTGATCTTAATTATTTTTAGTGCTTGAATGGCCCATGAAGATTCACAGTGCCCAAACAAGCTACAATCAGAAAATACAGCAGAATTGCATGTGAAAATTCAAATTACACTTGAAATACAGAAATTTTCAAATATTAATTTATTGGTTTAATACAACTATCCTCACCTTCATTTAGATTTATTTTATAATGTAACTAAGTAGTCTATTACTTAAGGTAGCAAAGGAGTCTAACTCACAAAAAGATAAATGTATTTTAATATTTCATGATATTTGTTACAAAAAGCCACAGTAAATTATTATTCAACAATAGAAACCTAATAGTATGAAATATTATAGAAAATGTTTTATAAATCAGGGAAACTGATTTTGCAGAAGAAATAATGTCAATCTCTAGAAACACTTCCTGATCAGAAAGTTAATTCTAAGTGCATTTAAGATAGATTAACATATTTTTGGTGAATATAAAGGTATCAGGAATAAAATCAACTTGTAAATAACTACAGAATATAACAATATTTAACAATATTAAAAACATCTCAGAGTAAAGAAGAGAACAAAGAAATAATTTCTATGGTTTATATGTTTAGGAACAAATCAAATCAGAACAAATTAGTCTAAAAGTTGAAAGAAAACTAGAAATGTGTTCTCCATAAATATATTTATGCACAGTGTGGAAAACTTATATAAACAAATAAGCAAATAGAAAAAAAAATGCACAGTAGAAAATAGGTAATAGAAATCTTGGGAAATTTTATATGAAAAATATGTTAGCACTTATATTAATAGAAATTACAGAATATTCATTATATTTTTCTTCTTAATATAAAGAGAAAGATTTAAAACTTGTTAAAGTGTGGGAACCTAGCATTTCATAATTTTTGGTGACAGTTCATGAGTGTCTTTCATGGAAGTTTTGCAATCATAATTAACAATGAATATTGAATGTCACAAGATTTTTAGTTTTATATTTTTCTTATCCTAAAGAATTTATCAGCTACATGCACCAAAATAAACAAATTGTAAAGTGACTTGTTGCAATTAAAAATTATAACTAAATACCTAATAACAAAGTATGGTGGAACATAACATATCCACTTGTAATTTATTGCCCTGAATTTTGTTAATTAAATGTATTTATTTTGCATGTCAATGGTTTTTCCTCCCTCCTCTCCTCCCATTCCCTAATTACCCCGCTCCTACCCTATCAACTGCTCCTTGCTTTCTGTTCAGAAAGAGGCAGACCTCCTCTCATGGATATCAACAAAGCATGCATGGCATATTGAGTTGAGGTAGGGCTAAGCACCGCCCCTTGTATTAAGGCAGGGAAGGCAACTCATTATGAGGAATAGGTTCCCAAAAGCCAGTCAATATTTTAGGGATAACCACTGCTTCCACTGTCAGAAATCCCACAATTATACCAAGCTGCATAACTGTCACATATATCTAGAGAACCTTTGCCAGTCCCATGCAGGTTGTCACTTCAGACTCTGTGAGCTCCTATGAGTCCAGGTTAGTTGTTTCTGTGGGCTTATTTGTGATGTCCTTGACCGCTGTAGCTTATACAATCCTTCCTCCCTCTCTTCAGCAGGTTCTCCTGATCTCTGCCTAATGTTTGCTTCTGGTCTCTGCATCTGTTTCTATCAGTTACTGAAGTCTTTCTGATGATAATTTGTGGTAGTAACCTATCTCTGAGTATGGTAGAATATCAATAAGCATCATTGTGCTAATTTATTTTTCTCCAATTGTGTGTTAGCCATCCAGACTTTGGGTTCTAGCACTCCAAGCAATGTCTGGGGTGGGCTCATATTGGTTTGATGCTGGACCAGTCATTGACTGGTCACTCACATAGTCTCTGCACCACCTTTACACCCAGCATATCCCATAGGCAAGGTAGGTCAAACGTTGTATAGCTGGGTTGGTGTCCTAATTCCTCCATTAGAAGTCTTGCCTAGTCACAGGAGATGACTAATTCAGGCTATGTATCTACTATTGCTAGAAACCTTAAAATGGCCATCTTATCAAAACCAATATATAGATTCAGTGCAATCCCGATCAAAATTCCAACACAATTCTTTACAGACCTTTAGAGAACAATACTGAACTTTATATAGAAGAAAAAAAAACACTGAATAGCTAAACAAATCCTGTAGAACAAAAAGAAATTCTGGAGGAATCACCATACTGATTTCATGCTCTACTAGAGAGTTATAGTATTAATAACAGAATGGTATTGGCAGAAAAACAGACATGTGGATCAATGATATTAAATTGAAGACTAAAATGTAAATCCACACACCGATGGACAGATGATTTTTGATAAAGAAGCCCAAAGTAAACAATGTAAAAAAAAAGCATCTTCAACAAATAGTGCTGGTCTAACTGGATGTTGGCATGTAGAAGAATATAGATAGATGCATATCTATCATCCTGCACAAAACTCATGTCCAAGTGGATCAAAGACCTCAACATAAATCCAGTTAGACTGAACCCAATAGAAAAGAATATGGGAAATAGTCATAAATGTATTGGAACAGGAGACAACGTCCCAAACAGAACACCAGCAACAGAGATGTTAAGATCGACAATTAATAAATGGAACCTCATGAAATTGAAAAACTTCTTTCTGTAAGACAAAGAACACTGTCAAAATGGTAGCCTATACAATAGGATAAGATTTTTACCAACTCTACATATGACAGAGGGCTCATCTCCAAAACAAATAAAGAACTCCAGGAATTATTACTCTGAGTCTTAAGTTTTTTTTCAGGTTAATTAATAACCTAAGGCAATTAAGTTTAATTTTGGTGTGTTTGTACATCTGGAGATTGAACCCGTGATCTCACATGTATAAGACAAGTGCTCGAAAACTTGATTAAACATAGCCCTTGTCACAGTATGATAAAAAATGAAGAAAATATGTAAATAATACTCACCGTGCTTTGTCACAATTAACTATGTGAATTTTAATTATTATGATTAAGTACATTTATATTCTTAATATAAATGTATCATTGAACGTTTATTTTGATTTATCAATACAGGGTTTCTCTGTGTGTCATCTCTGGCTAGCTTCAAACTCACTTTGTAGAGCAGGGTAGCTTTAAACTTGAAGAAATCTGCCTCTGTCTCCAGAGGCCTGTGCCACCACTCCCGATGACTAAGTGCTTTTAAGAGTGGAGAGATGAGAGCTTCAGTGTGAAACAGTGAGCCACACAGTATAACCCTTTATCCATATATGTCATAAAGGTAGCATATTGATTCTCCATTGTGCTCAGTTAAATTAATTTTCTTTGCCTGTATCTGAATACTATTTTGGGGTAGGGAAATAGAGGAAGATTGATTGTACAATGCAGTTTCTTGCTTTATAAGAATAAAGTATGTCAAATTTAGCAAAAAAGAAAAAATGTAACCATACAATCATATAATTTGAGAGTTACTAGAGGCATTTGAAATTGTATTCCGTACTTGGCACTTCTCATCTAAGACCAGAGTTTGAAATTAAACAATGTTATTCCACATTTTAAAACAAAGTGCCAGCAGCTGAGCTAATCCCTGTAAGGTTTATCAAAGTAATAGTAGCAGTAATTCTACAACTAGAAATCTCCATTTTCCCCCATGCCTACAAAGCAAATGAATGCAGGACAGACAGAATCAAAACTAGAGAATATCTTAGTAATACTTCACTTAACTTATACTTTACTCATGCATGACAAAAATATGTCAGAGAAATCAAGTTGTCTTGGTTTTCTAACCCTTTATGTGGTGTCAACCTACCAACACCATTTTGTCATACCCAGAATGATGATACTGAGTATCCTCTAGTTGAATGTGTCAGTAAATGAAACGCTATAGTATAAAATTGGTGATAAATTATACCACATTTTACAATCCATAATTCAAAAAATGGAAAGGTTTTTTAAGGACAGAAAGGCAAACAAAACTGTAAGGAATAATAAGCTCATTAATTTGTCCACTCATCATGTATTTATTATACCATCTGTTCTATCCCAGGCATTGTCAGAAAGAAAGCATAATAGTAGCAAATAGCCACAGAAAAAGCCTTAACTAAGTGAGTACTATTTCATGTGTTTGAGATGGAGAGTACATAAAGGAAAATCAAATGATGGAATATGCTAATCGTAGAAACTAAATATAAAGCCAAAAACGAGAGAAAAATTAGAAACATTGAGGGGAGTACACTTTTTAGTAGGATTTTCATGGAAAACCTAGATGAGGTGAAAGTCACATTTGAAATTGAAGAAAAAACTTTCAAGAGAGGGAAAAGAGCAATTCCCCCTAGTGTCTTTGAAGAACACAGCAAAAAGACCAGTGATGATCAAGAAGAGTGAAAATGAAGTATTTATTCAGAAACTGGACAAAATCAAACCATAAACCAAATTTGTCCAAAGGGCCACTCACTCTAGACTTTGCAAAGAGAAACTCTTAAGAATTCACATGAAAGTTCATATTTCTTCATGTCTAAAGTGTCTGTCTTGTAAACTAGGACAAGTTACAAAATACTCCTCCAGAATCCAAAAGATAATTTCTAATTCAATGGAATTCTTGCACAAAAATCAAGTAAAGAATTCTGTAAGAATTAAATATCTACATAGAAGTAACAGAAAAAGATTATTGAATATTTTTCTTTTAAAAATGGATAAGAAAACAGTGAAATACATGAAAATTTGAGAGTTAAGGAGAGTAAGAGTAAGTAGATTGTATAGATAAATATTATTCAATAAGTAAAACTGGGCAAAAAAATCCCCATATTTTAAAATTCCTAGCAAACACAACTGCGAAAAACAGACTACTAAAAAACATTGATACTTCTTCTCACACCATAGGAAATACTCAAGATAAGGTATATTATGAAATGAATTCTAACAATATATTTCCTCTAAGGCAGTAAATTATCAATAAGAATTCATTATCTTAGTGCAAAATATCAATTATTAAGTAAATGTTAAAAGTATAGAAATACATCAAACTGACATACATCTAAGAGAATGAATACACAGCAAAACATATGTAGAATTATAAACATAAATTTTAGTTAAAAAATCAAGACACAAATGCCAACATATAATATCATTACCTTTAATAATGATTACATAGTGAGATGATCAAGGTGACAGATTACTGATACATTTGAAGTTGGTGCTAAGAAGGAAGCAGGATACTTTTTTAAACTATTTCTCCATATAGTGAGCCTAAGTTTTCCATTTTCATTGAGCTATAAGGTTATATATATACACTCTTATATTATGCTATACTTCAATTAAAAGCTTCCATGAAGTCTCCCAAAAGATGACAAAAGCAAACTAAGTCATTTTAAATATGAAGCATTCTGCCTACCCATAACTCTTCCAATTCAATATATGAAAATGAATTTATGGGTAAGTAAAAATTATGCAACATATGCATTTATATTATTAAAAACATCCACTAGTATACCATAAATTATAAGCCATTTTTGTTATTTTTGTCTCTTTTCAAAAAATACTGTGTCATAGTTTGGAAACATTTGCATATTGTTTTTATTTTATACCATTGCTTTTACTTTTGTTATTTAATTTTTCATTAAATATTCTTCAATGAGGCCTTTTATAAAAATATAAAGCTATACAGTGTGTATTTGTACTACTGCAATCGTTTCCCAGAGGATAAAAACTTGCACACCTCTAGGCAGGAGGAAATATTAGGCCTCAAGACATTCTGTTTGTAACAGTTAGGAATCTCATACACCCTGTCCACAAACGCTGTTAACTAGCATACAATATTTTAGGACAGCCCCTCACAACCACGAATTTTCTAAGGTTGGGTAATACCACAGCCTAGATAGTGGAGCCTTCCTCAAATGAAATAACATAGGCTAATGGAATTTTAAAAAATATTTCTTGACCAATTTTTGCTGCATTTGAAATATTAAAATGACTTTGTTCAAAGCGAATGAAACTCTTAAAGACAATTCATATATTATGGATATCTTTTACATTGCTTGTTTCTTAAACACAAGTGCTATGATCTTGTTTGCTTCTCTGTTTTTTTTTAAGCCTTGAGAGGTATGCCATTTACAATAATTGTATTATTCCCTCTACAGGATTGAAGAACAAAAGAATGTCTTGTCAGAATTTCAAAGAGATTTAAACGAATTTGTTTTGTGGTTGGAAGAAGCAGATACCGTTGCTAACACTCCACTTGGAAATGAGCAGCAACTAAGAGAAACACTTGAACAAGTGAAGGTAATTTTGTATTCTACAATAAACAGGGCCTATTCCTATAAAGTTCATATAAATCTGTTTTAATGTGTTGACTCATTGTTCTGCTGTCCATTGTGTTATCTGTATTTCTTACCAACATGTTTTCTCCTAACCCTAATTTTTCTTTACTAAACGACTGTTAATCAACATATATGCATAAACACACACACACACACACACACATATATATATATATATACACGTGTGTGTGTGTGTGTGTGTGTGTGTGTGTGCATTTAGAAACATGTTTTCTTTATACATGAGTAGTGCATGGCAGTTATTTTGAAAATTAGCTTAAGGATTGTTTCAGCATCCTAAAGTTTCAATGGTTTTGAAAGCTGAAGAGCAAAGTGTGAAATCAAAATATCTATATGTAAATGGAAACAACTTTGCAATCTGTTTTAGGTTACATTGCTGAAGATTGCTAGGCTCACTTAAGAAGAAAATTTCTTAGTGAAGAATTTCATTGTCAAACAAATAACATTCCCTCAGTTACTAGCTAAAGATTTTACATTAACCTAAAGTAGGGTTTAGCTTTAGCTTATTTTGTGTGAATTTCAAAATTGTTCACACTGGTTTATTTTCCATATGGGTTAAGGGAGCGCACCACACCTGTCTGTGCTCCATGTGCCGCCATACAGTCCGTGAACCGGACAAGGAGCTGGAGATGGCAACACATGAAAACACAGAGACAGAGACACGGGTCATCTTTGAAACAGGGCTGCCCCAAGAATGCCTCCTTTTTTGTGTTCAGGGGCAGCATATATATGGATCCTTAACTGATAGCCATGCCCCAGCCAAACCCATTGGAAATCACTCCCCTGCCTTCAGGAACTCCTGAGGGTCTCCTGCTCAGAGTAGCTGCAGGCTGTCTCAGAACAGAAGAAAACAAATTGTTTACAAGAAATTCAGGATCTGGGGGTTCACTGCTCCCAAAAGGTTAGATAGACATAATATTCAAGAGAATTTTTCATGTATTCATATTATGCTATCTGCTATTACTTCACCTGGCTCGTTGATGTGATCTAATTGTATAGATAAATTAATTGTCCCTGTTTTAGTTTTATAAAAGGAAGACTTTCATAACTATATTATTTCACTTCATAAAGGATAGAGAAAAGAAAATTAATATTTTGTCAGTGCCAAATATTAAATTTATTTATGTCTCCAATTTTATTTTAAATTTTTCATTTATTTTACATAACAACCACAGTTCCCCTCCCTCCCTTCTCCCACTTCCCCTTTACCCCAACCCACCCCCATCTACTCCTCCTAAAGGAAAGGCCTCTTATGGGAGTCAACAAAGCCTGGCATATAGAGTTGAGGCAGGACCAACTCCCTCCCCCCTCCTCATGTGAATCAAGACTGACCAAGGCATTCCACCATATGGAATGGGGTCCAAAATGCCAGTTCATCTATGTTGACTTCCAGTTATTCCAGCACCATTTGTTAAAGATGCTTTTATTTTTCCATTGTACAGATTTGGTTTCCTTGTCAAAAGTCAGGTGTTCATATGTGTGTGGATTAATGTCAGCGTCTTCAATTCGATTCCATTGTTCCATATGTCTGTTTTTATGCCAAAACCAAGGTTTTTTCATTACTCTGCACTGAAACAATCTGGCCCTAGACATTTTTTGATTTTGGAGCCTTTTAATGACTGCTTCTATTTCTTTGGGTTTTGTAGAAGTATTTAAATTATTTATCTGTCCTTTAAATTTTGGCATGTGATGTGTTAAAAATTGTCTATTTCTTTTAAATTTTTCAATTCTGTGGAGTACAGGTTTTGATGTATGACTTGATGATTTTCTGGATTTGTTCAGTGTCTGTTGTTATGCCCACTTTTCATTTTTGATCTTGGTAATTTGGGTATTGTCTCTCTGTCTTTTGGTTGTTTTGAGTAAGTGTTTGTCTATCTTGTTCATTTCCTTGAAGAACCAGCTCTTTGTCTCATTGATTCTTTGTATTGTTCTCTTTGTTTCTATTTTATTGATTACACTCCTCAGTTTGATTGTTTCCTGGTGTCTGATACTCCTAGATAAACTTTTGTTGTTGTTGTTCTAGAGATTTCAGGTGTGTTATTTAGTTGATAGTGTGAGAATTGTCTAAATTCTTTATGTAGTCATTTAGTGCTATAAATTTTCCTCTTGGCCCTTACTTTCATAATATCCCCTGTTTAGATATGTTGCACATTCATTTTAATTGAATTTTAGGAAGTCTTTCATTTCTTTTTATTTTTTAATTAAATTTATTTTTAAATAATATTTTCTCATTTTACATACCTATCCCAGTTCCCTCTCATTTCCTTCCTGCCACTCACACCATATTCCTTCACACCCCAGACCCCTATCCACTCCTGAGAGAGGGTAAGACTTCCCAAGTGGAGTCAACAAAGTCTGACATATCACTTTGTGGCAGGACCAAGCTACCACCCCCATATCTAGGCTGAACAAGGTATACCTCCAAAAAGAATGGGCTCCATAATACCAGTTTAAGCACTAGAGATCAGTCCTAGTTCCACTATCAGTGGCCCCATAGACTACTGAAGCCACACAACTGTCACCCACATTCAGCAGGCCTAGTCTTGTCCTATACCGGCTCCCTAGCTATCAGTGCTGTCTGTGAGCTCTCACAAACATAGGTCAGCTGTTTCTATGGGTATCACCATTATGCTTACGACTCCTTCACTCACATTGTCACTCCACCCTCTCTTGGAGTGATCTCTAGAAACTTGGTCTAGTGTTTAGCTATGGATATCTGCATCTCCTTCCATCAGTTGCTAGATGAAGGTCATATAATGATAATTAAGGTAGTTATCAATCTGATTGCATGGGAAGGCCAGTTCAGGCACCCTCTCCAATATTGCTTAGATTCTGAGCTGGGTTATTCTTGTGGATTCCTGAGAATTTTCCTAGTGCCAGGTTTCTTGCTAGCCCCAAACTGGCTCCGTCAATCAATATAGCTCTTTCCTTACTTTCCTTTTCTGTCCTTCCCCCATCTCAAGCATCCCATTCCCTCATGTCTCCTCCCTCCCTTTTTATCTGCTCCTTCTTGGAAATCTTTAATTTCTTTATTCATTTATTCATTGACCCAGTGGTGATTCAGTTAAACATTATTCAGTTTCCATGAATATGTAGGCTTCCTGTAATTTGTATTGTTATTGAGTTCTAGCTTTAAGCCATAATGATCTGATAATATGCAGGGGTTTATGCCATTTTTTTTGTTGAGATTTGCCTTATAAATGAGTATTTGGTCAATTTAAAGTAGGTTAAATGAGGTGCTATGAAGAAGATATATTTGTTTGTGTTTGAGCTGAATATTCTATAGTTGTCTGTTAAACCCGTTTGAGTCATAACATCTCTTACTGCCCTTATTTCTCTGTTAATTTTCTGTCTGACATATCTGTACATTGGTGAGAGTGGGATACTGAAGTCTACCACTATTAGTATGCGTGGTTTGGTATGTGATTTAAGCTTTAGTATTATTTCTTTTACAAGTGTGGGTTCCCTTATATTTTGGGCATTAATGTCAAGAATTGAGACTTTATCTTGATGAATTTTCCTTGTGATGAGTATTAAATTTCCTTAACAGAAGTTCAACTCCTGTTTTCATATCCATTGTGTTAGCCTGTGTCCTATTATAAGTGAATTGATTCCCTTAATTTTAGGAATCTTAATAACCGGTAATTGTTAATTTCTGTTAATTTTTGGTAATAGTGTGTATGTGTCTCTACTTTGGGATTTGCTAGTATTAGATTATTATTGTCAGTGCTTTTATGGGTGTAGCTAACTTTTTTAGGTTGGAGTTTTCCTTTTATTCCTTATACAAGGCTGGGTTTGTGGATAGATATTGTTTAAATCCTATTTAGTCATGGAATATTCTGTTTTCTCTTTCTATGGTAATTGATAGTTTTGCTGGGTGTAGTAGTAGCCTTGGCTGGCATCCATGGTCTCTTAGTGTCTGTATAAGGTCTGTCCTGAACCTTCTGACTTAAGGTGACTCCATTGAGAAGTCAGGTATTATTCTGATGGGTCTGCTTCTATATGTTACTTGATCTTTTTCCTTTGTAGCTTTTTATTGGTAGAATAAATTACTATAACACTTAATATTCTTTCCTTGTTCTGTATGTTCAGTGTTGAGATTATTATGTGGTGAAAGGACTTTGTTAACAGAGATTGCACTTTCATTTCCTGGCTGCCAAACCCAAATAATCACACAGAAATTGTATTAATTGCAACACTGTTTGGCTCATGGCTCAGGTATATTTCTAGCTAGCTCTTACATCTTAAATTAACTCACTTCTACTATTTTATATTTTACCATGAGGCTTCTGGTTTGTTAACTCTTGTTTCTTGGGTGGCTACATGGCATCTTCTGACTTAGCCTTCTTTCCCCTACATTCAGTTTAGCTTTCCCACCGAGTTATATTATGCTATGCCATAGGACAAAGTAGCTTTTTTATTATCAATAGTCTTAAATCATATTCATAGCATACAAAGGGGAATCCCACATCAACTTTTTTTTTGGTCAAGTCTATTTATTGTTCTGTAAGCTTCTTGTATTTTTGTGAGCATGTCCTTCTATAGATTAGGGAAATTTTTCTATTTTTTTTTTTTTTGTTGAATGTATTTTCATGTGTTTTAGCTGATATTCTTTTCCTTCTTCTATCCTTATTATTCTGAAGTTTGGTCTGTTTATGGTGTCCTAGATGTCCCGAAAGTTTTAGGTTACACCTTTGTTGGCTTTAGTTTTCTTTGACTGATGAATCTGTTTCCTCTATTGTATCTTTAAAACAAGAAATTCTTTCTTGCATCTCCTGCATTATGTTGGTCATGCTTGTATCTCTAGTTCCTTTTGTATACCTAGATTTCCAGAATTCCCTCAGTTTGTGCTTTATTAATTGACTCTATTTCAGTTTTCAAGTCTTGAGCTCTTTGCCTCATCTGTATGGTATTTTTTTGGCTTATTGGTTTTCTTTAAGAGATTTATTGTTTCCTTTCTTTTTGTGTGATTTCCTAAATTTCCTTTTTCTTTTTTGGTTTTTTTTTTGAGACAGAGTTTCTCTGTGTAATAGCCATAGCTGCCTAGAACTAGCTCTGTAATCTTTGCTGGCTCGAAATCTGCCTGCCTCTGCCTCACAAGCACTGGGATTAAAGGCGTATGCTACCTCTGCTTGTCTCCTAAATTTCTTTAAGAGAATTTTTCATTTCTTCTTTAACAGCCTCTATCATCTTCATAAAATTAGTTTAGTGTCATTTTCTTTTGTAGAACCATTAGGTTTGGGTGTTATCATATTGTTCTTTATGTTATTGGATGTGTTCTTGCCCTGGCATCAGCCCATTTCTTCCCCTAACTGCCATAGACTAGGTTCTCCTCTTTGTCTAGTTGGTGAAGGAGGTGTCTGTGTTTTGGGAATCACTGATGTTGCTAGTGGATGTTTGGGTTGTGGGACTGAGTGGAACTTGTAGAGAGGCCAATGGGAGGTGTTGAGCAGCTTGCCTGCAGGAGTCTTGCCTGCTGATCAGCTAGTCAGACTGCAGTGGATGGGGGAGAGGCACAAGGTGTGCCCCAGAGCCTAGGGCATAAAGATGGGGCTTTCCAGCTGGGAGCCTAGTCAGTTACCTGTTTGTCTAATTGGTTCAGATGCTGTCCGTACCTCCGGGTGCTGCTGATGCTGTGGTGGATGGTTAAGTTTGTGGGGTGGGAAGGGGCTTATAGATTACAGGGTCCAATGGAGTGAGGGGGTGTGGAATAACTTGACTGCAAGAGCTTTACCTGCCAACTGGCTAGTGGGGCTATGATGGGCAGAGGAAGGGCATGGTGTATGACCCAGAGCCTAGATCGTAGAGATGGGGCTGCTCAGCTGTGAGACCAGTCACACACTTCTTTACCCAGTTGGTGCAAGCAGTGTCTATCCATATGAAACTTTGTAACTGGTTGTTATTCCTATAATTGTAGATGGTTATAAAATACAATGGAAATACAATTGTTTGTCAATGATTCAGTTGGTTTAATTAAAAAATTATAGCTCAACTTGACTATTTCTGTGAAACAAAAAATTAAAAATTTCATCCTAACATGACATAGAGTACAAATGAAAACAGTTTTATAATTCAATAAACAAATACTGAACATATACTATATATCATATATTATACTATGTATTTCAGCACTGAAAATTTGTGAGCCATTTTTAGACCATTGTACCTTTGGGAGAAAAACAAGTTTAGCATATTCTTGGAAAGTTATCTTTCCTTAATGTGTTAAATGTCATATGTAGTATTATAACTGATAGCTCATTTTGTGGATATATTTGCCAGCATTCATTTATGAATAAATGTGTATTGATTTTTCTGTTCTCCTTGAACAACCAACATAATATTGTCCAAAAGAAATCTCTATAAAGATAGATAAGGTCTTCATTATCATTTTCTCTAACCATTAGCTATATGTGCCTTCTGAAAAGTGGCGTGTATCAACAACTGAGGAAGTTTTGCAATTAATTGAATCTCAATAGCTACTCTATTAGATGCTACAGTTCTAAGTAAAATGTAGTTATGAATATTGTAATGCTTTTTTAGCTCTTGGGGAAAGGGGAGTAACAATACGATGCTAAATGGAATATCATAAATTAAAATTCCAGGGTGAAATTTTCTTTTTGAATTACTATTCTGTTACTTATTAGTCTTGTGTCCTTTCAGCTTATACTTAAATCCTGTGTCTCATCTTTTCTTCTTTACAAAATGACAATAATAACTGCTTCAGATAATTATTATTATTATTTGCATTTCATATTATTGTTATTTCTATATAGAGAGATGAACTGAGTTAATTTATGTAAAAAGATTAGCACAGTGTCTGACACTGTGGATATGACAACTTGGTTTTCTACTCATGGGCATGTTGTTGTATTCTATGACATGCTAAAATACCATAGTGTATGATGGAATTAGTCACATTGCTCTATTTGTGATGAAGCATACACTTTTGGGATGACTGATTGTTATTTTGTCCAGAGCTCTACATCTCATCAAACATCATTTGCTTTAAAACACTCAAATGAGTCAAATAATGCAGTCACAAGTAGGCAGGTTTATTTACTTCGATACAGTTGTTTCAGGACATCGTCTGTGCTCTGTGGAAGTATTTGGTATTTCAGGTGCCAGTGGACCTTCAGTCAAGTCGCTTTGCTTTGATAGACTAATCAATAAAGATGACACAGAGGTAGTTGCACTGTAATTCATTTTAAATGCTGTTGTATTTTTCTGTTCCAGTTACTGACAGAAGAGTTGCCCTTGCGCCAAGGAATTCTAAAACAATTAAATGAAACAGGAAAAGCAGTCCTTGTAAGTGCTCCCATAAGACCAGAAGAGCAAGATAAACTTGAAAATAAGCTCAAACAGACAAATCTCCAGTGGATCAAGGTTAGACATTAACCATCTTCTCTTTCACATGACTTAAGTATTGCAAGCTTTTGTACTTGCTTTGCTTCTTGCGTGTTTTCTTGGAAGGAAGCAGCAGTTTGGATTTATTGGTGTGATTTGTAACCTGATTATCTGATTTAGCTCTGTAGCTTCCAAGAAATGGAAAGCAGCTTGTGATAGTGGTTGACTTGGCGTTAGTGATTGGAGGCCAACTGTGCAGCAATACTCTTTAAAAAATTATTCCATAGGTAGAAACATTCATAAAGCAATTAACTTGACTGAGGTGTTCAAGGTCAGGAAGTATAGTGATGAAGAATTATTGTTTGAGATATAGAATATAGACATAATTGATGACCAATGAATGATAATATGCTCAAAGAGTTATTCTATTTCCTTACTTGAAAGTTTTTGTCTTTCCACATAGGACACGTTCTAAAATGGATGTAAAAAATAAAATATTTTTCAATTTACTACATAATTAAAAATAATTTGCATTTAAAATTTTATATTGTAATCCATATACTTTTGACCCAGTCTCACTTATTTTTTTCTTTTTTTCTTCCCTTTTTCCTTTGATATGGAACCAGTCTCATTTATTTACTCAAAGGAAATATTACTCTACTGTACAATTGTTACAACCCCGTCATGAGTCAAATGAATATTCATGTATGAATCTGCTTCCATACTGTTTTAATTAACCAGTACAACAGTAGCTCAATGACAGTTCTTATATTCTATTTTTTGTTGTTTTTATATTGTTAATTGTTATACTATTAACCTTGTCATAAAATTTATCTTTTTCAAATATTTAGTGCCATAGTTTTGCTTTATTTTTTAAAAACTTTCATAAAACATTTATATCACCAAATTTGGCAAGTAGGCATCTTATTATATAATACCTTGGCATTGATTACAATCATCATCATAATAGTCATGCGTTCCTAAAAATTTCCATCACTTTACATCAAAACTCTATAAACTACTATATAATTGCTCACATTAGCCATGGCAATCATTGCTCCTAATATTTATCTTTGATTTACATAGGTCAGATAATTTGTATAAGTAAAAATGTACACTATGTATCTCCTTGTGCCTGAGAGGATCATCCATGCATTAGAAATTTATTTTGTAAAAGTAAAACAATATTTAATATATATCACGTTTATAAAAAAAATTGGCAGCTGGTTGTATAACCTTTAAGTTTACTATTCTTATTCAGTTGTACTTTCATATTTTAAGTTAATTTCACTAAATGTAGACCTGTCTTGTCAACTTTTACATGTAGCCTGCTTATACATTGATTGGGATTCTGCTGAATTTGTAGATCATTACATGCTATGCCTCTGCTTTTGTCTACGTTTCCTTGAATGTTTATCAAGTTTTTAATGCTTTTTTTGCCATCTTTATTCCTGTGATCTGATAAATAAAAATTATTGTAATTTTTCTCCTCTGGGTTAGTAGTCTAGAAAAATATAATTAATTTCAAGTTATCAAATACATATATGGTGATATTTATAAATTTTCCTACTAATCCTAATAGTAGAATATGTTTCAAGAATATGATTCTGTCATATTCAAATAGAAATCAAATAAGGCTAGCTGTTCCCCTTTTAATCCTTATAATTTTAAGTGGACTTTTCCTGACATAACCTGTGTCAGTAAAAAGATCTTTTCCTGCATATTTATCATGAAATATGGTATGTGCTGTGTAGTATATTTGACCTCTTCAGTTTCTACTCCTTCTAAGTCTATTAAGTACATGAGTAAGAAAGGTAATGAACAATCATCAAGGGCACTCTTTTATACTTATAACTAATTATAGCTTTTTTTCTTTCTTCTTTTTTCTGGAAAAATATTAATTAAAACCATTGATTTTTTTAAAACATGAAATTACTTTAAGATCCCCTATTATTCATGATTCATTTTATAAATGGCTGGATTCGATTTTTTAATATTTTGTTGAGTTTTTGTACATCTTTGTTCATGGCACAGAATATTCCTTAACTTTTGTCCCACTATCCTCAAGTGGTGCAAGCATAGATTTACAAAACAAATTGAGAGGTTCTCTTTGTTTCTTTGTTCGGGGTGTAATTGTTGAAGAGTGTTCTTATTTATTTCTCATATATTTTAGAAAAATTGATTATTCAACTATCTAGGCATTCAAAGTTTTATAGTAATATTTAAGAAATGGATTTACTTTTTTGCAATAGATAGAGACATAGTTGCTTTTTAATTGCTTTGTAAGCATTTACACTTTTCATCTTTAAAGGAATTTGACTGTTATTTTTTCCCATACTTTGAACTATAAATACCCTGCATACAAAGGGCTATATTTTGAGACAGTCATCAAAATTAGTTTAGTTTTGTTTGTCAAGAAGTACTAGTCTTTAGTACTTTCCTTTAGGAACAAATGGAAAATCTTTGATCATATTCTACTGATAAAATAAGTTGGGAACCAATTCCCACTTAAAATCTCCTGCTCCTTAATTTTAACCCACTTCTTGGCTATATTCCTCCTAGTATCTTCCCTTTTAGCTTTACAGGGTGCTTTCTCCCTTTACCTAATGCAGTTTCTCTTTGATGTTATATACCCTTTAAGTCTTTTCTCCAGATAGGCCTTTAACCATCAAAGATGTTTTCAGGCTTCTTCATTTTTTACAACCATTCTACTATGGTTTTTCACATATTTAATATATGTTAGCTTTTTTCTATTCACAGTATACAGGAAATTTTAATCTTTGAAATAGGGAAAAATATGCTCCAAGAAAATACTGGAGAACTGCAATTTTCGTGTAATACAAAATGGCTTCTTTCAAAAGTGCAAAATTACCTTTTGTAAATTGTTTGTTATTCATCAGCACCTATCTAAATTGAGTGGCATAAGTAAGTTGTGCTGAACAGAACTCTGTTATTTGAAAAAAATAATTGAATCTTAAAATTGTGCCAGGTTATTTATTTGATTCTAAAATTGATGATGCTGAAGTTCTTGTAACAGATAATTTCCATAACTGATAAAATATGTAGGAGCTCAAAAAAGTATCACTTTGTAATATTGTAATCAAAATTGATGTTTAAAACTATAATTCAAGCAAGAAGATATATTCAAAAATTATTTGAGATATCATATTTCCTCTCAGTTCTGTGAATGATAAGAGTTAAATTTTTTCAGAAGATTAGTAACTTAATAAAAATTGAAAGGTTATTTGTTTGATTATGTCAAAATATCCATATTAAATCAGAGACTCTTACACTAGACATGATATATTGGACATTTAAATTTTGTAATTGTATAATAATGCAAAGAAATCACTACTACAGAACAAGTCCAAGGAGGAGAAATATTTAAAATTTTTACATAATATCGAAGTATATCTTGATATCACAAAAGGAGCAAAAAATTATAAAAATAGGAAATACTATATATAAAAACTTCACAGATTTGGATTGTAAAACTTAAGGTTTTACTACATCTACAACAAAATAAAAACACAAATTTTTTATCAAAAAATGCAAACTAAAGAAATGACACTATTTGATATAGATTTATAAGGCTACAAAACAATATCTTAGCCTCAACTAGAGATTAAATTTTCAGTTCTATGCCTTTGATGAAAATTATAAATTTAACATACAAGTCGTTTCAGTAGGTTTTCAGTAATGAGAACAGCTAATGATTCATAGAGAAAAGAGCACTTGCGAATCTTAATGAAATCCTATGAATAAAATCTCAAGTTTGGGACCATAGAAGTATTTACAAGGAACTTTTACATCTGTTTTCTGTATCCTCCTTCTGTGCAAAGGGTAGAGTAAATAGTGCGTTAAGAACTTGTAGATAATTTTTCAAGATTGACACATATGTCCATTACTTAGCACATTTTCCCCAGAAAGACCTAATGAAAAGTGGAAATTCCTGGTATTTCATTATGCTGTGTAGCTAACTTCGCAATTATTGGCACACCTTTATGTTTCAATACCGAAAGAAAGCAGTAATGAGAGCCAGTACATGTTTCTTTGTTTGCACATGCCTATTTCTGAATAAGCCCATCTAACGTGAAAACATAAATGGAAAATGAACTACACAAGCATAGTTTACTAAATTCCTAAATGTTTAATCTCACATGTGAAAAATGTTGAGAACACTTGCATTAGCCTTCATTAGGTAAAATCACCTGACACAAAACCTGTTTAATGACAACCTGTTGATTATATCTTGAGCTTTTGAGCATTATACTGCAAGTGAAAACCAAAATGCTCGTGTGAGTATTATTTTGCTAGATTATAGTAAAAAGAATTAAAAGTTGAGAACCAGCTGCTGTTACTGTGATGAATTGATATATGATTCAATAAATCTATTAGCTTGTTTTTCTCTAGGTAATATATATTTTTATTGAGCTGTACATATTTCTCTCCCCCCATTCCTCTCCCCTCACCTTCAACCCTCTCTCATGGTCCCCATGCTCCCAATTTACTCAGGAAATCTCGTCTTTTTCTACTTGCCATGTAGATTAGATCGATGTATGTCTCTTAGGGTCCTCCTTGTTGTCTAGATTATCTGGGACTGTGATTTGTAGGCTGGTTTTCTTTGTTTTCTGTTAAAAAACACTTATGAGTGAGTACATGTGATAATTGTATTTCTGGGTCTGGGTTACCTCATTCAATAGAATGTTTTCTATATCCATCCATTTGCCAGCCAATTTCAAGATGCCATTATTTTTTTCTGCTGTGTAGTATTCCATTGTGTAAATGTACCACATTTTTCTTATCCATTCTTTAGTTGAAGGACATTTAAGTTGTTTTCAAGTTATGGCTATGGCAAACAATACTGCTATGAACATAGTTGAGCACATGTCCTTGTGATACAGTTGGGCATATTTTTGGGTATATAGTATATACTGAAAACCTTCTTGAGGAAGGTTGTTACCTAATTCTCTGAGAATACTGATATCCAAAGGGGTTGTACCAGCTTGCATTCCCACCAGCAATGCAGGAGTGTTCCCTTTACCCCACAACCTCTCCAGCATAAGTTGTCATCAGTGTTTTTTGATCTTGGCCATTCTTACAGGTATAAGATGGAGTTGTTTTGATTTGCATTTCTCTGATGACTAAGAATGTTGAGCATTTCCTTAAGTGTCTTTCAGCCATTTTATATTCCTCTGTTGAGAGTTCTTTGTTTAAGTTTGTACTTCATTTTTATTGGATATTTGTTCTCTTGATGATCAATTTCTTGATGTCTTTGTATATTTTGGAGATGAGACCTCTGTCTGACGTGGGGTTGGTGAAGATTTTTGCCCTTTCTGTAGGCTGTTGTTTTGTCTTGTTGACCATGTCCTTTGCTATACAGAAGCTTTTCAGTTTCAGGACATCCCATATATATTAATTATTTTTTTTCATTGAATGTAAGGAAGAGAATTACAGACCAATTCTCTCATAAACATTGATGCAAAAATACTAAATAAAATACTGGCAAATCAAGTCCAAGAACACATCAGAAACATCACCTACCATGATCAAGTCAGCGTCATCCCAGAGATGTAAGGATGGGTTCAGCATATGAAAATCTATCAATGTAACCCACCATATAAACAAACTGATAAATAAAAACCACATGATCATCTCTCATTAGATGCTGGAAAAGCATTTGCCAAAATACAACATCACTTCATGATAAAAAGGTTGTTTATCTTTTATGGTGTAAAGGTAAGCATTGTTTCAAGGCAAATATAGACATTAGTTTAACTTATGGACACAGTCAAATAAGCATCTTTTAGTAGTACGCTCATTTTGTATAATATACAAATTTATTTTTTATTTATTTAACAAAATATCCTATTATTATATACCATATTATGATTCTTTATTAAGTTTAAATCACATTCTGTCTTAATTTTCTTTAGATAAAATGTGAAAATATGGAAATTTGTAGGTTTCAGATAAGTCAGAAAAAGAAGCTTCATGAAGCTGTCACACAGATTCCTGATTCAAATTCCAGCTTCTGGAAAAATATAAAATAATATTTACTTTTATGAAATGCAGTCATATTTATTATGAATAGGAACATATAAAATAATGCATGCAAAATTGCCTAAATAAAAATAGTCATGACAAAATAAAGTGATATAGTATGAATGAACATTTTACAGATACACTTAAGACATTGTCCTGAAAAATGAAATTCAGTTGAATAAATCTTCCTAGAAAATCTGATTTACTTTACCCAGAAAAGAAAAATAGGCCTAAAATCATGTGTCCCCGAGCTTAGCCTGAAAGCACTTTTGTAATAGAGCTGAAATTACTTTCCAATAAAATCATAAAATAAAAACCATGAAAGTAAATACATAGTTAAATTATTAAACCAAAACATTTTCTAAAGTACACTAGTAACTGTATCTAAATTTCTGGAAAATATTTTACCTCTAATCATATTATTTCAAAATATCCATCCAAGGAGCAACCATTTTAACAATGTTCTTTTATTTGTGTGAGTTTAATAAATTGATGGTCCTTTTCCAGGTACATTTGCCATGTATGTCAGTCATTAGTAGTCATTACTACAAATGGAGAAAGGAAACTGTACAAAAAGTTACATAAATCCAAGCCTTGACTGCCTCAGTCTTTACTAAAATATGGATAGTGCTGCTCCATTCAGATTTTATCACAGTATATTGATTAATAGTATTAGTAGTGATTATCCAGTCTTTACATCACTACATTTTTTTGACTAAAGAAAAAAAAATTTTCAGTAGTGTCATTACCAAACTGACTTGAATTTATGAAGCCCAGAAAAGACTTTACAATATAAAATAGTAATGTTGATAAATAGTTCACTGAGGTAGAGGTAAAAACAGGGACCATGTGACTCTATAGGATATTTGATGTGCTCATGATATTCCCTGATAAAACATATTTTTGACATAATCCACATTGTAACACGAGGGGCCGGCTTGTTGAGGTTTCTGTTCCACCTGGTACCCCACAGCTGGCAAGTCCCAAAGAAAATCACACATAGTCTACATTAGGTTATAAACTGATTGGCCCATTAAGTCAGGCTACTTATTAGCTCTTATAACTTATGTTACCCCATTATCCTTATCTACTTTAGCCATATGGCTTGGTACTTTCTTAAGCTGTCAGCTCACATGTTGCTTCTTTGGTGGTCTGGGCAGGAATGGCGGAGGGAGCTTCCTGCCTCCCAGAATTTTCCTGTTCTCATTGCATCACCTTACTTCCTGTCTGGTTTTTCCACCTATACTTCCTGCCTGGCCAATCAGTATTTATTTAAAATACGATTGACAGATTACAGACAATTCTCCTGCACGACCACATAGTACTTTACTATATAAATCTCTGAGCTGAAATGGTATTATAATAGAAAATAATGCTCTCTGGGTGGGCATATAGTCTGATGGTTTTTGAAATCCATCATCTGGAATACATTTTTATGTTGTTAAGTTTTATGAGCTCAGTTATACATTCATTTGCTACCTAATGAGTGACTATGTATCATATGCTGTTCTAAACATATTAATTGCCAATTACTACCCTTTTGTTACTTAAAGGACATGCAAAATTTTATGGGCATTGGCATGGTATATATTCATATCTCTAATGTATAGTTTACTAAGTATATTGAAACTGAAAGTTGAAGAATGGAATGGTAATTTAGTGTTCATAAAAGAGTTATCCTTGATTTTAAATCCTATAAAAATATACATTGTGTTGTGGTTTTATTGCTAGACTATATCTCAGTTTGCCTGAACTTCCCCACATTTGCTTGTTCTCCCATTGTAATTTTATAGTCCCTCTTTCCTTTCTCATGATTATCCACTTTTATATCTAAAATATCTATAGGTCATTTTATTTATGAGAAAAAACATAAGGCTCTTAGAGATGGGTACATTACAGTGCTCAGTAATTATAATTATAATTACTCCTAATGCTCTTAAAACTAGCAGCATTATCTACCTTATAGACATTTCAATGATGTTCACAAGATTGGCCTGTCCAAGAAACTTGATCGTCATTGTTGCAAATAGTCACTCTGTCAACAAAGTAAATTTATAAGTATATATCGCTTTCTATTTTTCAAGCTATTGGGATTTTGGACAATAAGAATATGTACTAGATAATTTATGAAAAAAGTAAACAAGGTTGATGAGAAAGTAATTCTCTTTTGTCATTATTGATTAATGATACATCATGTATTCTGGTGATTATCAGCTGTGTGGTCTCATAGCTTTCTTAGGCATGCCTCATTTATTTCACTTCTAAATTCAAATATCAATAGATCTAGTCAGCTTCTAGCAGGAAATTCAGTACAGTAGTACATGTGCAGTGAGGAACAAAGCATCTGGCACAACTTAGTTGTACAGAACAGATCATTTTAAATGTAGAGAAGTTAAACATGTTAAAATTTACAGACAAAACACATCATCCTTGGTGAATCAGCTTAATCAAATAGTAATAGCTATAACTATTGAAGAAAATCCTTAGTTAGCAATGAAAGGACTGATGAGAGGAGCATTTAAGGAACCAAACCAACAGCATGGGCCTAATAACAAGCACAGAGGGTTTTTTAGTCAAAGACTTCCCATTCCAATGATCTTGACTTTTAAAAGAAAATCTCATCAAGTAATATGACAGGTGAAAAGAGCTGGGACAACGCTGAGCTTTTCTCTTCAGGTTTTTAATAAGCCCAAACAGATAATATTGTATTTTTCACCAACATTTTTCAATTTTTAAATGTAAAGCTACATTATATGATTTTTTAACCTTGAATAGATGTGCATATGATTCATTGGTCTAGCTCTTCTTCAGGAATCCAGACCTCTTACTCTTTCTCTTCCCTACAGTCTTGATGTTGACACAATGATTTGTTGAAAGTTTCCCTTATGCCAGATACTGTTTATTAGGGAATATCAGCTGATATAATTTGTTCAACAAAATGCTATTTTTTAAACTAGAAAGACAAATATTTAGTACATATTATATAATATTAATAATTGTGCTATGATTCATTTACATTTGAACTTTTTCCTTTCATCACTACTTAATGGTGAGGATGTGTATCCAACATGAACATGTATTCTTTAAGTTTGCTATGGCTCACTCTTTATTTAAAAGGTAACATATTTTCCAGTAAAAACAGATTTTATTATTCTTGGCAAACACTCTTTCCTGTTCACAATGAATTTAAATGAGAAAAAGAGTATTATGATGATAAAAAGAAAATGAGGAGAAAAATTTCATAAATCTTGACCTTCAGTATAACATTTTTAAAGTCCTTTATTAGCAAAAATGTGTTTGCCCTATGGCAGTCATTTTGAGACAGTAGAAAAAAAACACACAATAGAAAAGGATTTTGCCAACACACAATGATTTTTCCCTTTTGTTTCTGCAGGATTTTTTTTCTTACTAGATTATAAGACATCACCTCTAAAGCTAGAAGGGCTTCCTTTCTTCTTAATAATTTAATAATAATCTTGAATTCAATGGAGGCTTTCATATACTCACTACTTAAACTGAACCTTAATAAGGAAAGAAGATTAAAGACCATATTTAAAGATATGGATTGTAAATTCTAACCTAGTTTCTGCTATTATATCACCTGAAAAGCTAATATGTAATGTGAAAATAAAATAACAGGGCTATGAAAGGTCAGAATCATACCAAAAATGAACAGTTTAGTGAATTCTTTATACTTATATATCAAGATATATGATTTTTATTTATGAACCAAAAAAGAATTTAATAGTAAATCCTGAGTACTATATGCATGCTACCTGACCCCTAGTACTTCAAACTGGAGAAAAGGGACACTGACCAGCGGATGTATTCTGTTTTTGTTATAGACCACCTGCCAGGGCTTATAACAGATCTGTAATGGATTTCTTACATTTTATTGTGTAGTAAATGGATTGATAGATTGTGCCTGTGGCCAATGAACCATGAAACCCCTGACTTGAAGGAAAGAGTTTATCACACTTTGATGTTATTTCTGTCTTGTGTCAGCTGAGAAGGATGAGCTAGATTATCTGTAAGTAAGTTGGATGCCAAACGCAGCATTGGCCTCATTTATCCACCTTATATAATTCAGGGCAAGTCTCCTGTGTGGCTTATGAAGGGGCTAATCGGACCTGATGGAGAAATTTTGGTTTACTGCATTTGAGTATGCTTCCTGATGTTAGAACTAATTATCAAACTTCAGAGAGATTCTTTCATTGTTTGTTGCCAGAGAAAATCAATCTCTTTTGCTGTACAAGTTAAAGTATTTGAGTGGAATGATGCCATTCTCATTTGTGAACATTTTCAGTTATCACTGGAAAGAGCTTAGTCCATCTTTGGCATGCTTGATCAAGTGTAGAAGAAAAGAGATAGGCCCACAAATGGGCCAGAAACCAAAGTCACTACAAGGGTATTTCAAGAAATTTTATTTGTTTTCATAGTTGCAATATGTAGGAAATCTATTAATGACTGTATATTCCATACAGATGAAAAATAAACTTCTTATAAGATTGACATATTCTATTTCTGGTGTAAGAGCCACCAACATTTTGTATAAGAGAATACTGTTTGGGCTTACTCAAATTTTATAAAAGAGTAAAATTTCTACAACTTAGTAAATGACTACCACAGAGATCATTTTTGCCATTTTTATCATTACAGGTCCTTTTTCAATATGGTAAATCATTTTAAATCACTTCCCTGTTATGTTTTTATTAACGATGTGTCTGTTCATCTTAAAATTTTTAAGAGGCTGATGAGAAAGGAAAAAAAGATTTTCTGATGTTAGATAGGTCCCCAATATTTTGAAACTAAAAATAGACATCCATAAAATAGATAAAACAATAGAAAAATACTTTCTACTTAAAATATTTCACTGTGAGTGGATGACAACTATTTTAAATATTAAAAATATTGAGAGAAGACACATACTTCCATTAATATCTCTAATCATTCATACTGTAACTCAAATGTAACACAATTAAACAGTGACCTCTAATTTGTGTAAAGTAGCATAGTTTCTTCTTCCCATTTATTCTGGAAGATTGCGCCTTACATGAGCCCATTTTCATAGATGTGTCTAATATATTTAAGGCATATTTTGACCCCTACATGTTCTCTTCATGAAGAAGGACACTTAAAAGAAATCCCACACTACTTCAGAATTGAAAAATAGATGGTTATTTATTTTGGGCTAGATTCACAAATCAGAATCCTCTCCTTGAACAGAGATCAGAAACCAAATGCCACAGCCATAAAAGAGGCCAGACACATGCTCTACATCAGTATATATAGTATAAGAGGCCACACTCCAGTGGGCAGGTTGCCACTGGCTGAAAGACTTCCTACAGCATCTTCACCTTCTGTATCCTATACCCTTCCCATTAGTATTTGTATGAGTAACCTTTCTGTTGCTGTGGTAAATCACTACACCCACAGAAACCTAAAGAAGAAAGATTATATTTTGGCATACAGTTCTAGGGATTCAAAGTTTATAATGGCAGGGACAATGTGACCATAGACAGTAGGCATGGTAACAGGCATGGCAGCAAGAGCAGGAAGCTGGGGATACACATCTCAACCACAAGAATTGAGGAGAAAGGGAACTGGAAATGTTATCAGACTTTTAATGTCAAATCCTACCTGTAATGACTTACTTCCTGCTCAAAGACTATACTACATTAAACAACCTGACAGTATCACCAGTGGGCAGCAAAGTGTTCCAATACCTGGGACTACTGAAGAAATTTTTCATTCATACCTCTGCAGTACTCTTGGTTCACCTCAACTGTTTCCTTTCTACTTACACATTACATATACAACCTATACCTATACCTATTTATCTATTTATGTTCTGTGTCTATATAAAATCTAGGGTCTTAAATGAAAATGAGAGGTATTATGAGATTTGTCTTTTTAAAATAACTTAATTTATTTTAGAAATATGATACCTCCATCTATTTCCCTGCAAATGGTAAAACTTCATTCTTGTTTTGGTTGAAAAAGTAATTTATATATAATGCATGTGTGTGAGAGAAGCAAAGACATGGAGAGAGAGAAAGGCAGAAATACAGATAGAAAAAACAGAGAGAAAAATATTACTTTTCCATTACCCATTTCTCTGTTGTTGGACACCTAAGTAGGTACTATAGCTTAGCTATTATAAAGTGTCCTGTGACAAACACTGTTGTACAAAAATCTCCATTATATATTGATTTGGAGTCTTTTGGGTAAACATTAAAAAGTAGCTTTGCTATATTATATTATAGATTTTTTTTGTTATTTTAAAAACTTTCATACTGATTCCCTTAGTGGTTGAAACAGTTTACATTCCTACTGCAGTGTTTGCAAAGGATCACCTCTTTGAAATGAGGCACTGATACACAATCTCTCACTTAGCTCACTTAGTTTGAGATTTTGCTTCAAGTATTTTACTGGTTTCTATAATGACTACTGCCATTCCACTTTCTTTCCATCTTCCACATTGCATGTTAGTATTGAAAAGATCACAGAAGTTTCAGTTAATAATTCAGTTCAGGCCCTGTTTCTCCACTTACTAACTCTAGACATCTTATCTAAATCTCTTTTGCGTCCTTGAGTCCTCATTTGCATAATGGTAGCACATAAGTCTTGTTTGTATATTTCCGGGGTGTAATGAGGAACTTAAAGATATAAAATTCATTGCAACACTTTATTAAATATTAGAAAGTAACTAAATTGTAACTATTAATATAAGACAGGCATCATAAAATTCCAACATCAGTAATAAGAAAGAGAGGACATGTAATCACATAGAAATAGGATATAGGATATGTCAAACTCACTACTCTCCAAAAGCACCCCTTGCCCTGTTAAAATCTGTTCTTGATGCAGTGGGACTTGTGGGGCATTTGAGACTTCTGCCATCCTAGCTTATTTTCAGATATGATATGATGAGACTCTTCCACATTTTCTGAGACAAGGTCTTAGGAAACCCTGGTTAACCTTGAACATGCCATGTAAACTGGGTTCCCTGCCATTGTAGAGAACAACCTGTGCCTGCCTCCAAAGTTCTTGGAATAAACATGTGTGCTTCCATACACCTGGCTTTGGTTTATATTTTAAATTGTAATATAGACAGAAGTTGTCAATAGTGTGTATAGTAATAAACCAACACTTTATTCCATAGAGCTTATATAAGGTCCATTCTGAGGTAATGTAAGGGCATTTAATGTCTCTTGCTATCAATGAAGCATATCCATACCAACACCAAAAGACACATATTCAGCTTTGACAGATATCATGAACACAGTATTCTTATTTATTATCTTTGGAATATAGGCTTATTGGGAGTTCATATCCCATGTAGACATTGCCAACTACCTTGTTTTCTCAGATCCATTTTATTTAATTCCATTTCTAAAGTATATATTGTACGAAAATAACTACTGCCCATTTTATTTCTAGAGTTTCCTTCCAAATTGGTTTCTGTATTGACTTAGTCTGAGAAGTAGTTACAGGAGACTAGATATTAGAAGAAGGTGGTTATGACATTACTTTTTTCCTCTTTCACTCTGTTTGGTATATAGATATATACCAAGTAGTCATAAAATACTATTATTAGGTCCTCTAATAAAGATGGCATAAAATTAATTTTCTGTGGTTACCTCATTTAGATTGCCATGAATTTTTATATGGGTTTTCTTCAAAAATGATGATCATAAATTTGGTTTACTCACTAAAATCCAAAAATTATATATGTAGAATTCTGAAGTTTTTGCAAACTTCTCTACTTAGCATATCTAATATTTGACCTTCAATTCATCAGTCAATAGCTACACTATTGTAAAAATTGTAATGAGGTTATATATCAAATTGCTCTAAAAATTGCCCTAGAATGATAACCAATAGTTTTATATGATCTGTGGTTTTAAAAGCCATGATTATTTTATAGACCTAGCTTTAGCTTATACTTGTATTTTCAACATTGCTGGTGGTTGCCTGAACTTAACATATCTATGATTTTTAGCATATCTATGATGATATCTAAAACGCTTTACATGTGTTTCATCTTCCAGCAAAATAGCCTGCTCTTATCCCCTTGAAGCAGAAGTGGCTAAGGCTGGACTCAACTCACTCATTTTCAGTGAACGTTGTTGATCATTTAAGTCATAAGGCCAGACCAAATCCAAGGATTAGGTTAATAAGCTATGTCTTCTGATAGCACATGAATAAGAGAGGGGTATTCTTCTGAGTGGTCTCCCATACCCTGCAACCTAGTTCAAAAGTATAGCATTTAAAGAAAATACATTCCTATGTTTACTTGACTGATTCTATCTTCTTATATTAACACTGCATTCATGGAAAAGTCCAGTAGTCCTTAGTGTTATCTTGATACTCAAAATTATTGTATGCAAATTTTAGAAATGTACCTACAATGAATATTTATGCATGAAATATTTAACATTAGTCTTCAAGGTAGTATCATCCTGATAATAGAGTTCTGAACAAGGCAGATAACTTGTCTTTATGAATGTTTGGAAGGAGAGATGGACATTAAAAATATACATTTATGTAAATGAAGCTCTTTACTTTGTTCTTTAGATTGAAGAGACTATAGACTTAGGCACTATAAAATAGACACTCTGAAAGCAGAGACTACTTGCTTGTTTCCAGGCCTCCCAGACCCAAATAACCACACAGAAATTATATTAATTGCAACACTGTTTGGCCAATAGCTTAGGCATTTTTAATTGAGCTATATAAGCATAATACCTTAAACAAGAGTATAAATATGCAAATAACAAAATTAACCTTAAATTTTTATCAATACACCAGGATCCATATCAATGCAAAGTATTCATCTCTATATCATAACCCTGATTAAATGAAAACAAACATTTCTAAACAATTATTTGGGGAATTTGAAAAGGTTTTCTCCAAACTGCTTCCTCCAGTTGTTAGGCAAAGCATTTTTAGGGGTCATGGAGACCTTTCAGGAGGTCTTGTTCCATCAAACCACAGCCTGGAAGGAATCCACAGGTTATCATCCACTGTGGAAACAAAAACAAAACCTCTTTTGTAAAGTAACATTGCATAGACCCAAATTTTGAAGTCAAGATATCTTTAGAATCTATATGTTGGTTTAGCTTAGCAGCCCCCTGAATCAAATGTCTCTCTGCAGTCAAAAAACTCAAAGAGAACCCAATAGTATACATAATCCAGATTCTCTGTGTATGTTCCATCTTTATGTGGCTTATTTTTTAACCCTACTACTTTTTAATAGTACTCCTTTGATCTATGACTGTCTATAAACTTATCTATACTTTTTTCTCTCACTCCCAAGCCTACATATACTTTTATACATACTGTGACCCATTCAGAGGTTTATTTTCATCTGAATCTGTCTTTATAGTGTATCTGTAATCATTTTTTGACCAGGAGCACTGTTTTTAATGCTAAGTGAGCATGGTTTGGACCAACTCCATAGCCCTGCCTGTTGGTTTAGCCCCATCCAACATGGAGGAGGTATGTTCACTGCCTCTGCAAGCCATGCTGAGCATTCATGCTTCAGGGATATAGCTGGACTATGTCACTATTAAGCAAATAGCAGCCCACTGTTCACAAAAACCCATTTAAGTTCAGGACTTCCCAAAAGATCCAGAGTTTATGCTGCCAAAACAAACCAGGAAGCCATGGAAGTCATGCAGTCTTGGCTGCTAATGTTGAGTCAGGAAGCCTTCTCTTTAAAGGAGCTGTGCCTCTGCTTGCTGCCAGCAAACAGAGTCTGTCTGAAAAAAATGTGGCTACCAACAATTTCCAATTGACTCCTCTTTTGTAGGTCTAGAAGCACTTTTTTAATCTTTCCTAGATTTTATGTGGATGTATGTTGCCAATTGTTGGGCATTATTTTGTAATCTGAGACTGCTTGTTTGTTTGCTGGCCACCCAGGCCTAAATAATCACACTGAAACAGCATTAATTACAGAACTGCTTGGCCAATAGCTTAGGTGTGTTTCTAGCTAGCTCTAACATCTTAAATTAAGCTCTTTATATTAATTTTTATATCGCCACGAGACTGTGGCTTACAGGTAAAGGTTCTGGACATCTTCTCCTTTGGCAGCTACATGGCATTTCTGTGACTCTACCTACTATCTCTATATATCTCTTCTAGCCTGGCTATATTCTTCCCTGCCATGGGTCAAAGTAGCTTTATTTATTAACCAATAAGAACAACACATATACAGGAGATCCCACATCAAGACTCCACATTTTAGTGACTGAAATAACGAAGATCTTTATATTTTTGTTACTAAAAGTCCTATCTGGTTACATAATCTTAGACTTGAAAATTGTATCTGAGGAATGATATACATAAGCTGGGTAATCAAATTTCAATATGTTGCTACATTTCATAGTTTCCATACTTACCATATGTTGAATAATAAATGTATGCCTCTGCATTAATCTCTTGATATACGGTCTTTTCTTGAACTAGAATCCTGATATTTGGGGATGCTAAATGGACAGAGAGTTCTAAGAGTCTGCATATCTCTGTCTCCAACTGCTGGACTTATGAACTTAAGTAGCCCTGTCCATATTTTCTAAGATATTTTTTATTCAGATCTTGAATGAACTCAAAATTACCACCTGATTTTAATAACTTAACCCAATTAAATTATTTTTACAGAGTAAATGATATTGATTAATTACTCAAATTATCTTTTCTTCTCATGACTTCCTGTCCACTATGCCTGTTCTAATTTTCATTTGCCAAGAATCTAATCACTCTCTTTGCATTTGTATTTCTATTGCAAACCTGGGGAATTCTGGCAAATTATGAGTGTGATTTTTAAGAGCTAGAAGATACATTTATCATATAGAGAAACATTTTTAGTCTGTAAATCCAAAAGTCACTTTACTTTTCAAATACTAAAATTTTAGCATTTCTAGGTATAATCTCTTTCTGTATGTGTTGTAAAACTAGTTGGTTTTTAATAATTGTAAAAACATTTTTATTAATTTCATTATTTGATGATACCATACAGGTACAAAATGTTTTGTGGTTATTCTCTTCTTAATCTCCAATCACTATCAACATGTCCCCATCACCACACGCCTCTTTATCAGATTAATGATTTTTGTATTTGCTTTGTGATCTATTTATTTTATGTAGGGCCATCTATATATAAAAACTGCATTGTCATGGTATTAGTGTATGCACAAATGAAGGCATGTTATACTTTCCTTGAATATATATATCAGGAGTCCAAAAGTGATGGATAGAATCCCCTTATGCCTTTCTCCATCCTTGCTCAAATGTTGTTGTGGAGACCCAATGCAAGCATCCACAACTGCTCTAAGTTCATGATTGTAATCCATGTTTCTTACCCAGGAGATAACAATTATGATTCTCTTTTCAAATTTTATGCATCTTAAATCCTTTCAGCCCTGCTCTACAATGTTCCCTGAGTCTTAAAATAGATGGCGTAAATGTCTTGCTTAGAACTAAACACTCACCAATCGTGTATTCTAAACATCCTATACAGTCATGAGACTCTATATTCAGCATTATTTATTGTAAAGAAAAACATCTCTGATTAAGGCTAAGAGTAGCCTATGTAAACTTAAAGGCAGTTTGATACTTGATATGTCAATTTTACAACATTTTCCCATTAGGGCCTATATTCTCCTCAGCCATAGGTTTTTGACCATTTTACTATTCCAAATATGGGTTCCCTCCCATGGAGCTGGTCTCTAGCCAAGCGAATTGAAACTGATTATGCACATAACATTAATACCTTGTGTACAAGCAGGCATATATTGCCTGGCAATTTGGTTTCTATTATGGTAGGATTCACAACTGGGCAATGTCATTGATAGTTTTGCCCCACTAACAGCCTCATAACATATTCTGAGACTATGAAAGTTATCTGTCAGTAAGTAAACCTCCAACTCAATTTCAGCTTGAGTTCTCTAGAGCATCTCTCCAACGTTTATGGTGTCTTTGGCAATAGTACCTTATGTTTTTCTGGTGAAAAAACAAAAGGAACGACAAGAGAGTGTGTAATTAGGAAGATGGGTCTCTGGGACCTCCTTGATTAACACCTAGCAAGGAGAGAGCAGATTCCTGCTGCACCTAAGAATGTTTTAAAATAACAAACCATGCTTCTGGGAGCAGATTTTGTATCTGTGCAAGGTATCTGTGGTAATTTGAAAGAAAATGGCTCCTATAGATCCATAGGGAGTGGCACTATTAGGACCATGGCCTTGTTAGAAGAGGTGTGCCTTGTTGGAGTAGGCATGTTACTAGGGGTGGGCTTTGAGGTTTCAGATGCTCAAGCCAGCCTCTGTGTGGCATTCTCTTCCAGAGGCCTGTCTAGTCAGGATGCAGAACACTCAGTTCCTTCTATAGTACAATACCAGCCTGCACACTACCATACTTCCCACCGTGATAATGATAATGGACTAAATCTTATAACTGGAAGCCAGTCCCAAAAAAATTTTCCCTTGTAAGACTCTCTGAACTCATGGTGTCTTGTCACATCAATAGGGATCCTAACTAAAACAGAATATCCCTTCAAAGTCTTTCAAATTATTTTGAATTTATTATTATGAATGCTTTTACTTAATTTATAAAATAGTAGGTTTCCATGTGTGTTTTTGCTTCTGTTTTTCATACTTACTTGATTTTGGATAAAACTATGTCATGTTCCCTCATCTCTCTTCTCACTCTATACCCGCAATATAGCCCCTTTCTACCTTTGAATTACCCATGTTCTAATAGCACATTTCCCTTAACTCATTATCCTCTCAATGTCCTCTTTCTGCTTTCCATCCAAGTTGAACACACCAGATTAGAGTTTCCAGAATGAGATACACATAACTTGAGAGAACATGTGGCATTTGTTTTCCTTTGCCTGGGTAACATCCCCTAGTATATCATCCACTTATGTTCAAATTTCGTAGCTTAATTTTTCTTAAAGCCAAATAATATTCCATGTATATACTATAAATACTGCATCTTCTTAAGCTTTTCATCAGTTGATGGACAGCTAGACTATTTCAATTTTCTAATTGTTGTGAATAGAGAAGCAGTAATGAACATAGATGTACAAGTATCTATGTATTAGAATAGAGACATTGGATATTTTCTAAGGAGTGATACAGCTTAGCCATATGGTAGTTCTATTTCTATATTGCTGAGGAGATTCCACACTCATTTCCATAGTTTCCATACCCATTTGTATTCACGCCAGCAGTTAATATGTGTTTCTCTTTTCCTATATCTATGCCACCATTTGTTGTCTGGTTAGGAAGAGATGGAATCTCAAAGTAGCTTTAAGTTGCAATTCCCTGAGAGTTAATCATGTTGAACAATGGTAATAGTGTTTAATAAACATTCATAATCCTTTTGGGGGGGGATTCTCCTTTCAGGTCTACGGTCCATATTATGAGTGATTTGTTTGTTCTATTGATGCCTTTTTGAGTTGATTGAGCTTCTAGATAGTAAGCCTCATTCAGATGTCTGGCTAGAAAAGATATCTCCCAGCTAATGAGCTGCCTTTTCACTCTTTTTATGTCTTCATGTATTGTACAGAAGCTGTTAAGATTCATGAGGTCCCCTTTGCCAATTGCTGGCCTTATTTATGAATACATTTCTGCATATAATAGCTTCTAACTTAATTTTTCTTCTAGAACATTCTGAGCTTCAGATTTTACATTGAGACTTTTGCCCCATTTGAAATAGGCTTTTGTGTAGAGTGAGAGATGTATACTTTCATTATCCTACACGTATACACACATTTTTCTCAATACTATTGGTTCAAGAAGCTCTTTCTTCCAAGGAGTGTTTTTGGTGCATATCCATCTTTTTACATTGATACTGTGGATTTAAACTCAGGTCTGCAAGCTTGTATAGCAAGCCCTCTTACCCACTAAGACATCCCCACAAGGCTCAAAACTAATTCTTATTGGAGGAGCATTAAAGGGTGAAAAGACAGCAATAAATATTGAAGCACCTCTTCAAGATCTTAGTTGTAAATGTATCATTCTCTTTTCCACTTCCCCATACTTAGCATTGTAGCCTGTGGTTGCAAATAAATGTTAAGAAGATTATTAGAACTCGGTTGAAAGCACTGAGAAAAACAAAGTTGCCTTCTTATTAATCTAGCAAAACTGTAACAAGTCACACCCAAAAAAGTTAATGTAAGAAAAGAGAACAAGGGATCTGACAATATTTTGAGGAGGAAGAAAGGATGTTTCACATGAATTAGAGAAATAGACACTAGAGTCTATGAGTCGTGGGTTTCTAATTTTTTGGAGAATTTTATATATGAGTAGTGTATTTACATTATTTTTACCCAACACCCTTCAGCTCCAATTCCCCTTATGGTGTCCCACTCTCTCTGAACTTCATGGCCTCTTGTTTTTAAATATTATTATTGTTACATATATATGTACATGTCAATGCAACCTATTAAGTCCATTTATTGTTTCTCATATGTATATGGGTTTAAATCTGACCATTTGATGTAGGATAGCCTATTAGGGGACTTGTTCCAAGGGAGGACTGATACCCCCTCTCTGTATTAATTAACTGCCTGTAGCAATTGTGGTTATACCCCGAGCACCTACTAGTACACATTGACATGTCAATTGATGTCATTGTGTTAATCTTGTTTAGGCAACTATATTGCTAAGAACTCAATTGTAAGGACACAATTCCATAGCAAACATCCTAGTCCTCTGGATGTTAAAATCTTTCCACTCCTTCTGCACATTGTTGCTGAGCCTTAGGTATTGGGGTTGTGTTGTTTATGTATTAGTTAGGGCTAGGCACCCCGAAGCCAGCTGTTCTCTATAATATTTACAGTTTTAAATGTCTGAAATGTTCTCTATCTGATGCAAAAAGAAGTTTCAATGATGAGGACTATGAGATCTCTGGATCTAATGATAAGAATTTAGAGTGTAGTTAGGAATTATGATGGTTTAGGTTTCATGACCTCAGCAGCCATGGGTAGTTGGCTTGGTTTACAGTATTAGGCCCTATTTTCTTCCCCTTAAGAAGGCCTTAAGTCCAATTAGATGGTTGTTAGTTTCCTTCACAGTACAAGTAAAAATATAACACACGATTGGAGGTATTTGATTGTACTGGTCATAGTTTTGGCTGGGTAGGGCTATTGATTGTCTTTCTCCCTTGGCAGCTTACATAGAAACTTAAGAGACTACTATGAGGGCTAGCTAAGGGAGGGAACTTCCAGGTCAATCCCAGATTGATTCCTCCAAGTCCTGTGTCCAAAATGGATGTACATCATCAGCATTAGGTTCTTACCTTCAAGTTCTGGGAGCAACCATAGGCGACAGTGCTAACTTATATTGTTATACGATGCATACGTGTGTGAAGACACATCATGACCAAACAATTGTTTATTGGGAGCATGTTTATAGTTTCAGATGTTAGTCCTTGACCATTATGGAGGGGAGCAGGACATCGGGCAGACAAGCATGAAGCTGAAGCATACCTGGGACCTTACATCCTAAAACAACAGCCATGAGGCAGAGAGAGAACTAACTCGGAATGGTATAGGCTTTGAAACCTCAAAACTTATTGCCAGTGACACCCTAACTCCCATAAGGTCACACCCCCTAATCCTTCCAAAAATAGTATCATCAACTAGAGACCAAGCATTCAAATATATGAACTATGGGGCCTATTCTCATCCAATTCCCCTTGTGTGCTTGTGCCTGTGCATACATATGTATGTCTATGATGAAATAAAATACGTTTTCCTACGTTTTTCTCAAACTCCCTTAGTGTTATAGCTTCCTCCCTTAACCCACTCCATCTCCATTGCCCATCCTTCCATCAATGCTGCCATTCGTTTTCCCCTTTCATAGTATCTGTGTCCTACTATCCCCCTTTGAGCTCTGTTTACTCAGTGCACCCCATGGTTCCTTTTTGCTTGCCTACTTTTTAGTTTTATTTAGAGACAAAATTCACATAAAATTTTCTAGTTTTAGACACTCTTTCAGAAATTCTTAATCAAATGTCTTAGGGTTAAGATTGAACATTCCAAAGAACAAGCATGTATTTATTTACGTATTTTTATTTACTCCCGTGTCCTTGATACTGATGTTGTTATTAACTTATTCTTCGTAAGGACCCAGGAACATTATATTCATCTAGAAGGACACAAACAAACAAGCTGCTTCCATTAACAATGTACAAAATTGTTGTTTTATAATGTGCTAATGAAAATATGAAAACAGTAGTGAGTAATAACTTTGTTCATTTCTAAGAGCAAAACTAACAAAATATCAGAAATTACTGTGTGTCTTTACATAAGAGCATGAAAGAAGGGAAATAGTAATGTGAAAGGAATCCATAGTATATTGTGTCTGGCATAGACAATGTGTGATACATATTTCAAAGAGTAAAACTACAAAATTCTTCAAGGTTTCCATAACTGACTTTTATTCTTAATATTTCTACAAGTTATTGCTCTTCCTGATTCAAAATTAGTGATTGAACATTTATTGCTTGATGTGAATCTGATTGTTGATTGTGATGGATATCCGCTTCATCCGATGACAAGCATCAGGGACTAGGAAAAGCGCATTGTCCCGCATGGCCTTATTCCCATGACAGGCAGTTGGTCCTGGCAGCTGGGACTCTTGGCCATCAGCTTTGGTTTGTTTTCTGGTGCTCTTCTCCACATGGCTACTTTGGCTTCCTTACAGCTTGGTGGTTAGATTCCCTGATTACAAAGGGAGACATAACGATGGTCAAGCACTTGTCAGGCTTTTTATGTCATACTTTCTCTGTTCCACTAGCCAAAGTCAGATAGATACATGGCCCAGGCCAGAATCCAAATAAGAAGAAACACCACAAAGACAAGAATCTGGGTGGGTATGTTTAATCAAAAGATTCCAAAGAAAATTCCCCACTAGCTTTGTTTAGGTTTCTTCATCTAGAAAAAAAGCAGAAAATGGTACTATTTAAAATGGAATAATTTAAATATAAAATATTTAAGAAGGTTAGAGCTGTGTTTTTCACAGAAATAAGTATTAGCTATTATTAATAATTCAATAGAAATACAGAGTTCAAAGTAAATAACATACTTTGCCAGACTGTGTCGATATCATAAAGCATCACTTTAGTTTTTTCTTTTTCTTTATAACTGTGACTTTGATGACTTTGATGTATACACTGGCATTTACTCATTCTTCATAAGCACTCAGAGATTTTATATTAATAGTGAGGGAGGAAAAACTGGATTCCCAAGTACAATATATACTGCTACCTTATTCTGCATTCTTCTGAAGCCCTTCTGATATATTATTTCTATTAATGTTTATTTTGTCATAGAAACATCAACACATTATTTGTCAGTACTCAATTGATTATCCTTAAATATTCTATCTGGGAAATGATGTGGATTCAGCTAGGGCATTAATTCCATGATGATTTCTCTTCTAACTCACACACTTCAAGCTCCTCTACAATATACTTCTGGGATCCTATCCAAATGCTACAACCCATATTCCCCTATTTATTCTGTTTCTCTTGGCTCCTCCTTCCCCAACTCCCAGTCTGCTGCTACCTTTTGTCTTTCACCACAAGTCTATGCTTTTTCACTTCAAAACTTCACATCAAACTTGATTTGCCCCTCCAAATAAGATTTATTTTTGTCCATTGTTATAGTTAACCCCCAGGCCATATTTGTTTTATTACCATTGCTTTATATTTCATGCATAATGTTTAATTTATATAATTTTATTTCATCATTATTCCTTTGTTCCTTTAATATATATTATACCTGTACCAGAATGTCCAAGGAAAATTGAATTCAATCCTATTGAGAAAGGATCAGTTCCTAGGAGAATTAAAGAATGTGTGTTAAGAAGTTTTAGCTAACATTAATTGATAACTTATTGTATATTGAATAATATTGTAAGTATATTTAATTATTAAAAGGAGAATAGCCAAGACTTGAACACAAAAGTCCAAAACAAAACTTCAATTTTGGCTGAGTTGAAAAGGAAGAATATAGACATAGTAAGTAAGATATTGCTTAATAATAACTTTTAATTGATTACTGATATAATGGTTAGGGTGGTAGTTTGGGTGGAACAGAAAATAACCTACATCCGTATCTTGGGGAAAAGATAGAAATTCCATTATAATTTATGAGTCTTTGAGAGGACACCCCTGGATTAAACTCCCAGGCAAATGCCACCATCTGTGCTATTTCATTCCATTTGCCAACGGAGGCACAGCAGGTACTATTAGATTAACCTTTTCCCTCATCAGCATCATCGCACATGGTTTGGATTTTTGAAAGCTCTAAATCCAAAAGTTCAAATTTAAAAATCATTTTCTTCTGGAAAAAATTGAATTTTTACTGATACATATAAATTTTTATTATCATGTTAAAGTATGGCTTATAGTCATAGAAGAAAAATGACAAAGAGATACTATTTTGTTAACACTAACCAAGAGACTTCATGGCTTCAATAAGATAAAGTGGGTTATTTTAAAGTAGCATCCATTTTCACCTTTCACATATAACATAATTCTAAATCCTGTGGTTTTCTAAAAGAAATATTATTAGAATCGTGAAAAATATTATTAATCTTTCTTTCCTTTTGAGGGGAAGGGTGGAGAATTCTACTTTGCTATTTTTGCCTGTCATCTTCATTGTGTGTCTTATGGTGCAGTACGTTCCTAAAGCAATTTTAAAGCCCACTTCTGAAAACTTATTTTCTCAGACCTCTCTTTAGGTGCTCTCTTTCTCAACACATTTTGGAAAGATTCCTCATAAACTCATTGGCCTGAATTGAGTCACATGCTCATTCTTGACTGAAATCAGACTACGATCTTATAACCTAAAATGAAAAAAAGCTCAATTTCTAAAACACTGTGCAGATAGCAAGAAAAAATTATTGCAAAAGAAAAAAGAGAGTAATATATAGATTATTGATGCATAAAAGGCAGAAAAATTAAGAAACAGAAACCTACTCATGTCTAAAGCATTGTATGGATATGAACTTTTAACCAATCAGTCAAGCTTAACAGTGACTTACCATACAATGTTAGTGCATTCCAAATGTCGATAACCCTCTGAGGAGTGGATAGGGGATGGAGTGGGGAGATAAGGGTGGGAGAAGGAGTTGAAGGGGGAACTGGGGTTGGTTTGTATAATGAAAAGAAAAAATTTTAATCAAAAAACATATGAAAAAATGTAGGTAAGTTTTTGAGATCATTTAATCACAAACTCTATTAAATACACTGCCATTGATGTCTAGTCCATATATCCATGTCACTCAACAATTTTATTTATAGTATTTCAATTACAACTCCAAATTCTTGCTTCTCTTTACCTAGGACTTTCTCTGTTCCTGAGGCACAGCAGAGATGAATGGGGAGCGTTGTTTTTTTTTTTTTTTGATAACAGAATTGGGTATGTAAATAGTCTAGTCTCCTTATTCGCCAGGTTTGATTACTCTAATATTTTCTGCCTGCATTATCTCCCAAAGTTCCCAGGCATTAATCATTTGTCCATAATGATAACTCACTAAATAATGTAAAATATTTTAAAGTTGTGCTTTTATAACTGCATATATGTCTATGTACCACACGCTTACAGTGCATGTGGAGGACAGAAAAGGGTGATGGACTCCCTGGAACTAGGGTTACAGAAGACTGTTAACCTCTATGTAGGTGCTGGAAACTGATTCCGCGTCATCTGTAAGACCAAAAAAAAAAAAAAAAAACCTGTACCACTGAACCCTCACCGGGCCCTAGATAAAATAATTTTTATTGACTCTCTTGCATATTTCACTTCTCTCCAATTTATTGATGTATCCTGGGACCATATATCAAAACTCCATGAGTTCAAATTCTTGTTCTGGTGAGACCTTGAGCAGGACATTTTCCTTTTCACAAGTTCTTATAAAGTGACTATGAATATAAGTATAAGCATAATTCAGTTTTACTGTTTTCCAATTTTACGTGATGGAGAGATGAAGGAATATTGACTCGGTTTTCATCCCTGACCTTATTTGTTTCTAATCTTTTGAATTCTGATTTCGGAAATGAAATATTGCCACAACCAGGATCAAAAATGCAATTCTGAGCAAATAGCCTATTTTATAAGGTCTAAGGTTAAGATAGGAGCTTGACACTGAGATTAGAAGCAAAATTACATGTGAACAAAGAGTAGGGCATGATAAGGGAAGGGAGAAATTAGGTTTCCTAGACAATAAAGCACCATAGTAAGTGGATAGAAATGAATCTCGTGCATAGAGATTAGACAACTGTCATTAGACATGTACTGCTCTGGAAATTTCATGGTAATGTTTTACTGAATTTAAATGAGGTATTTATTCAATATCATCTTTCTGTCAGCATAATTATAGGGCATTCACTTTCTTCAAAGGCAGTTCAAAATCACAGGAGTCACAGATTTGCACGTAGTCATCAAGGGCTGTTTTTCCCTGACAATAGTAGAGAAAACTTTTACTTTTTAGAAATCTTTCAAATGGAGAAACTTTGTCAGCATCAATTTTAGATGGAAGTATATAATTTCAGAATCTGATAGAAAAAACTAATCAGGGAAAAAATAACATTTCAGAAAATTCTTAGAATATCATGCATAAGACCTTGTGTGGGATTCCACTGACATTTTACAAAACTGAGTTTAGACTCTAAAAAATTAATTTAGTTTCAGAAATTGAGACCTTTATGAATCATTTTAAAACTTATTTCTCATGTTTTCATGCACTAGAAAATGTCAAAAATGGAAAGGATATAGAACTATTATTTATCACTTCTAAATTTCCAATTCCTCAGCACTTTTCAGAAGTCATTTCAAAATGTTTTCATCACATATATTCCATATGACAGCGCACTTTACCTCAATTTTTGTATTGTAATTTATTCTTTACCTCATCCACGGAGCCTAACTCATCCTATCAAAATGTATCTCCTTTGCTCTTTTTTATCTCTTCTCCTTCATTTTATTCTCACTGCCCCTTTAATTACATGCTTTTTCACGTTATTATCCTCTGAATTTTTTACTACCAATTATGTTCTTGTTAAATTTTAACAAGGTGGGGACTTTCCCACTTGCAATCTTCCATATGGTTTATCTTTACTATATATTTAATAAGCAGTTAAAATCAATCATGAATTTTCTTTGACCTCAAAGAGTGATTCCCAGGCTGGCAGAATCTCTTAGTTATTAAAGGCACTTGCCTATCAAGCCTAGTAACTTGAGTAATCACTAGTATCCACATGGTGGTAAGAAACTACTCCTGAGAATTGTCTCTGACCTCCACTGATACCCTGTGGCAAGCATGTGACCCTTGAGTTAAAATAAAATAATTAAAATGTTTAATTGCTTTGTAACTCTCAAACATTATTTACTTAAAATCAGGCTTACCAGATATTGCAATTAATGTCTGTGTGTAGTAGTGGAGACTTAGTATTCCACTTGAAATAGCAGAACACAAAGATAAATAGATTTCTTCAAGTGCAAGATGGTGAAACATGACAAGAGGAACAATTTATATTATTCATCTTTATTATTTTTCTCCTTCAAATTTTAGAATATTTTGAAGAAATGACACATAATAAAGCACTGTTTTTTAACTTTGTCTAAACATGTACTTGATCTGTTTCTTCAGGCATTTAAATTTTAAGAACACAATCGTTTTCTATTAACTCACTCATAAATAATCTGTTTGCATATTACAGTATTTCAATGTTAAAAAATACCCTCACCATCAATTTATGTTATCACACTTTCTTATCAAAATATTGTAATATTGTCTACTAATTGTCTATTGTTTTTAATAAATTAGCCAAAAATAGTGATTGCATGTTATATATGTGTGTGTGTGTAAAATCACTGTATGTATCACTAGAGAGATATTTCAGTGATTAAATGCCCTTGTTGCTCTTCTAGAAGACCCATATTTGATTCCCATAATCCACATAGTGGTTCACAGTAAATAATAACCCCAGTTCCAGGTAAACAGACACACTTTTTGGCCTCCTTGCACACCAGACATATATGTGTTACACAGACACAGGCAAACAAAACGCCCATATACATAAAAACTCAAAATTAAAATATATGTGTGGGGGTGTGAATATCAAGAAACGTGTATATCAGGAGTTGTAGATTAAAATTCTCACGTCAGACTCTCTCTAAAGTTTGTGCTCAATGTAATAGTCAGAGTTAAGATCTCATTTGAAAGCTTAACTGATGAATGAACTGCTTCCAAACTCACACAGCTGTTGGCTAGATTGAATTTCAATGGAGTTGATTAACTGAAATCCTCAGTTTCTTTTGGCTGAAAGCTATCTTCAGTTCCTTGTTGCACATGACTTTCTGACTTAGCAGTTTGTCTCAGATAAGCTAGAGATAGATCGAGGTCCCTGGCAAATCAAAATTGAGAGCCTTAGATATTCTTAATACACAAGTTGCATGCCATCATCTTTGACATATTGTATTTATTAGAATTAGGTTGCAAGTCTTGGGCACGTTCATTAAAGCGAGGCTGTGTAAAGGCATAAATTTGAGTAAGCACAGTGACATCATCCCTTGTTAGAACTTGCACACCACTGGTTTTTTTTCCTTCCAATGGTTGTGCTTTGAACATGCAGTTCATTTTCTAGGAGTCTTGGATCTTTTATTCTTATTGGTACAGAACACTATTTTTAGAATTATAGACATGGTTATTACAATCATCTGTGTGCAGTAACATTGCTTTATAAGATTGAGTTTATGATTCTACATTTCAAAAAAATATGTGTGGAACTAGGTTTTCAAAAACCTTAATTCAGAAATGGTTTGCAATGGATTTTGCCGGCTTTGCCCTAAGAAGAGACGGTAGGGGCTGAAACCAAAGTGGCTTAAAAATATGGGTGACTCAAACTTACATAATTTTCATACAAAGTGTCTCTTGCTCACTCCAATCAGATTTGGTACACAGCAGTTTTCATTTTTATACAATAAATGTTCGTCATGTGTATTATGGCAACTGCCTCCTGATGAAAGTTCAGGACAACTTCAAATAACGTCTGTGCTTTCGTTTGTATTAAGATCTCAAAAGAGATAATAGCAGCTAAAATAATAACTGTATTAATGTAGCACTCTGGTCCATAAATGTAATTTATTACATGGAAATGTCAAAATATAACAAACATAGAGGTACACATTTTTATATATAATGTGTTTTTAAGTAGACCTTTTCTTCAATAAATAGAGATTTATATTCTCATATGAATTGAGTAGTCATAGGAGAAGTTTCATATACTGATGTAACCACTTTAATGAGGTATGAGACTGTATTTACTGTGACAATGATCCTCACATTTCATTTTTTTCAAATAATGGCTTCAATATATTTGACATAGTTTTATACAACTTTTTGAGAGGGAAAAGTCAAGAGATGGGTAAGAACAATTAATATTTTTTCAAAGTTTAGGCATTTTTTTTAGCAAAACCTTGGACAACATATCCAAACTTTCCTTCCTGCTGAGTAGGGTATCTCTAAGCTAATATATCAGGAATTCAACTGTGCTCAATACAAAGGAAGGTATTTCACAGGACTGACGACACATCATAGAAGTAGAGTGCTTGACTAGCAATGCATGAGGCCCTGGGTTCTCACCACAGCATGGATATAGTGGAAAGCAAGTGGGCAAGCCTTAGCATGAAAGTAATAAAATAAAATCTCTGTTTAAATTGTTAGAATGCCTTATTATTTTTTTTTGATTTTTTCTTTTTTTGTTTTTGAGACTGTAATTTAATTATATTTCTCTTTTCCCTTTCTTCCCTCCCATTGTTCTCCCCACTTTTCTTCAGATTATGGTCTCATTTTTTACTATTTATTATTACATGTATATATTAACACACATATATATTTATGTACATATATATTCCTAAATATAACCCTTTTATCAGTACAGTGTTACTTGTACATATGTTTTCAGCTATGCAAAATTGCACGTGTGACTCACATTATATTTCCACTAGTTGGAATTATTCTAGTTAAATTTTGGCGTCAATGTTGTTGAGAGAAGTAACATATTTTTCTCTGCGGAGAAGATATTAAATTAATATTACCATATATATAGTCAATGAATAAATTAAAATTTATTCTATTTTGTTTGAATAAGGTTTTGTTGTAAATCTCTGCCTTATTTAACCAATCAACACATCAAATGAAAATCCCGACAGAGCAAATATCCATTATGTATCTACTTCATACATCATTGAGAAAATGGAGGGCATGAATGAGGATTATAATTCTGGAATACCTTCCAGGGTTCTAAAAAAAGATGGTCAACAAATTATTGTTGAATACTTATGGCTTAAATATTATGTATATTTTCAGTAGCTTATTGACTATTATCAAAATCTAAATGTAAAATAATTTTAGTCACGTAGCCAGCAAATTAATGTACCCTTACATTGCCATCTATGTCCTTACCATATGGATCCAAACATCAATAGCAACGGCTCAATCATCATTTTATAAACATTTTGAACTTCACAGCTTATAAATCATTAAATATTGTGCCCAATATTTCTCTTATCTACTCTCATTTGAGCCTCACAAAAGTCATCAAAGTGGGCATTGTTTCTTTGCTCAGAAGAAAACACAAGTTTGGCAATGTTGAGTGACCTTGCTTAAGGTAAGCATGCTGCTAAGTGACAACATGTGTCACTTTCTCACTGAACTGTGCATAGCAAAAGGAATTAGAGGACAAAAGGTGAAGTCACAAAAATGAAAATTGTCATAATAAATCAGTAAATTAGTTATGTAAAACGTTGTCTTTAAAAACACTACTAAAACATTACTAAAAACACTAGTCAAATGCATAATAATAGCTTTAATGTATATTTGAACAATAGTCCATTATATGTGTTCTGTATTTCAAGAATATCATGTTGTACAGTCATAAGTGTATACTCTGAGAGATGTTTCTTTAAATATTTTTAACGTTGCATCTACACCATGAAGTTAAGCTTACATGTCTATGACATCACTATGGTACTATGACCAGATTTGCGGTCCATATTTGCCTGAAGTGCAGCTGCGTATTTTATGACTGTTTATAATTTTCATTTGTTATTATGCAAATATATACATAAACAAAAATACACTAAGGTCGTGGATATCTAAATGCTTAAATTTAGGTTAATATTTTTTAACATTATTAGCATAATAAAAAACATATTTCAATTATGCACTTATAATACTAATGGTTTATTGGAGAACAGATCATAGTAAAGCATTGTACAGGAAGAAATCATACAATTTACAGGGAAACAGAAGACAGAGTAATGAACAAGCCTCATAGTCCATCAAATAGAGGTATATATAATAAGCTTGTGAAAAATTATGTGAAAAGATAAAACTGCAAAAGAACATAGCAAATTGATTTGTAACACAGTGATAAAGAAGGTCTTACATATTCACAATTCCACTCTGAAGTAAGATTTTACACAATCAAGAGAATAGGCAAAATTACAATAAGAAAGATTGTAAATAAAATATTTTGCTAGGATTGCTTTAAAATCATGTCAGGTAGCTTTTCAAACCTGGAAAGGTATGTTTGGACAGGAGATTTTAAAATCTTTAACTACTGAGTAAAGGAATCTTGGGTCTGTATCTTCTAACTGAGTGAAGTGGTTGTCATTAATGATTGCTTAAAAAAAGAACTTTGAGGTCCCAGATTCATGCCTGGACCTGCAGAGGAGAGGTTGTGGAGTAAAGGGAAGACTCCTGCATTGCTGGTGGGAGTGCAAGCTGGTACAGCCCCTTTGGATATCAGTATGGCGATTTCTCAGAAAATTAGGAAACAACTTTCCTCAAGACACAGCAATACAACTTTTGGGTATATAGCCAAAAGATACTCAATGATACTACAAGAATATGTGCTCAACTATGTTCATAGCAGCATTGATTGTCATAGCCAGAACCTAGAAACAACATAAACGTCCCTCGATCGAAGAATGGATAAGGAAAATGTGGTATATTTACACAATGGAGTACTGTACAGCAGAAAAAAAATCTTGAAATTTGCAGGCAGATGAATGGAACTAGAAAACATAATATTGAATGAAGTAACTTAGACCTAGAAAGTCAATTATCATATGTACTAACTCATAAGTGGTTTTCAAACATAAAGCAAAGAAAAGCAGCCTACAAATCACAGTCAGTCCCAGAGGGACTAGACAACAATGAGAAGACTAAAAGAGGCATACATGGATCTAATCTCCATGGGAAGTAGAAAAAGACAAGATCCCCTGAGTAAACTGGGAGCATGGGGACCGTGGAAGAGGGTTGAAGGGGAGGGGAGTGGAAGAGAGGGAACTAGAGAAAAATGTATAGCTCAATAAAATTAATAAAAATATATAAATAAAACAATACGTTCAACTACTTCTATCACAGGTTCATCAAAGGTAGTTAAGTGGTATCTAATGTTCCTCATTTTACAGTTTTTGTCTATTTTATAATGCTGGGAATGGGATGCAGGACCTCACACATGCTAGACAAGTAGTCTACCACTACGTTGTACTCAGCTACATCCCCAGCCTACCAATAAGTATTTTCTTTTTTTAATTTATTTATTTATTTGTTTATAAAAATTTCCACTTCCTCCCCTCCTCCCCATATCCTCCCATTCCCCCCACTCCCTCTCCTCCTCCCCTCCACTCCCTCTCCTCCTCCCTCTCCAGTCCTAAGAGCAATCAGGGTTTCTTGTCCTGTGGGAAGTTCAAGTTCCTCCCCTCTCCCTCCAGGTCTAGAAAGGTGAGCATCTAAACAGACTAGGATCCCAAAAGCCAGCACATGCAGACAAAACAAGACCCAGTGCCATTGTCAATGGCTTCTCAGTCAGCCCCCATGTCAGCCACATTCAGAGACTCCGGTTTGATCACATGCTTGTTCAGTCCCAGTCCAGCTGGCCTTGGTGAGCTCTCATTTGATCAGTCTCCTTGTATCAGAGGGTGAACGCACCCCTCGCAGTCCTGATTTCCTTTTTCATGGTCTCCCTCCTTCTGCTCCTCATTTGGACCTTGGGGGCTCAGTCCAGTGTTCCAATGTGGGTCTCTGCCTCTATCTCCATCCATCGTCAGATGAAGGTTCCCTCTGGTCCAGCCTTTCTTGTTCACGTTCTCCCTCCTTCTGCTTCTCATTTGGACCTAGGGAGTTAAGTCCAGTGTTCCAATATGTGTCTCTGTCTCTATCTCCATCCATCGCCAGATGAAGGTTCTATGGTGATATGCAAAATATTCATCAGTATGGTTATGGACCAAGTCCAGTTCAGGTACCCTCTTCTCTGCTGCCCAGGGAACAATCTGGGGACCTCTCCTTGGGCCTGGGAACCCCTCCAGAATCAAGTCTCTTGCAAACCCTAAAATGACTCCCTTAGTTGAGATATATACTTCCCTGCTCCCATATCCATAAGTATTTTTTGAAAGAAGGGTTAAGTTCTGCCAAGCACATTCTATGTCTTCCTGGGGGAACACACTAGAATTTCTATATGAGAAAGAATTATTTGACCTTTTCCTTTCATTCTCAAAATGACAAACACCGTCCTGTTAATTTAAATTGAAGGGAAAGACTCGCTTTCAAGAGCTGAGTTTTGTATGAGAACATTGAGTCAGGAGGCAATGCCAAAGTTGATGTATTTTTGATGGTGACTGGGGGTGTAAAAACCAGTTAAAGAGTCTTCTTTTTTCCTTTTATTTTTTTTTCTAACAGCCCATACGACAATGGCCTGAACAAGACCCCTGCTAAAGGGGAATGTAAATTGAGAGGGTAAACTTTAGGGCTAATATAATGAATTTTTTTTTCAAAAATAGACTCCAGAATAAGTGTGACACAGAATGAGGAGAGCTACAAAGTATAGATACCATGAAAATATTGTGCCCCAAAGTTCAGACGGCTTGGAAGTGGGAAAGTGATCATTGAATCAAGGCCTTCCAAGTCTTAATTTATTTGCTTTAGTAAACTACACTCGGCTTCAGTTTTAGACTTCGTAAATTTCATATGGAACCCAATTGAAATTAGGGGTGAAATGTTAACATAGCGGCAGTTTAATTTTCTTACTACTAATATACAATGTATTCTGTGTGGACTGTAACAGCAGAGATATTACGGCTGCTGGAATCTAGATATCTTTTCCCCAATCTTAGCTCTATAATGTGATTTTGCTGTTAATACGGTTGTACATGTGCTTAATGAGATTTGCTGCTGTGGGACTTGGATATACATATTAAAACAAAAGCCCTGCCCACTTGATTCCACTTTGTGATCTGCTTATGAATGTTTTGGTGAAGAAGTTAAGACTTTGTTTACTGTCATATTTCAAACTCATTAAAATTACTCGCTAAGACTTCTAGCTTTCTAATGCCCAGAGATAACAAAATCAATCAAGATCACAGTAAAGAGCCCGATTATATATACTTCATTTTTATTTTATTACTCTCATTTTATGACATATATGTTCATCACTTGGTTGGAATGGATTTGACTTTATTTCAATATTATGGATAAGATTTCTCCCTCCAAAAATCAATAGCATCCTGCTGACTTTAGTTACTCTAATATAAAGGCATGTAAAATGAATATGGCCAAAAGAGAGTTTAAAAAGTGACTCTGTTTTTGAAAAGACTAGCTTGTCAATTGAAGCAGAAAATTATATTCAGTTCACTGGGTTTATGCAGTGTTTTAGTCTTCTCCAACCAATTTAGAAATGTATTCTTATAGAACTGAGATTATTATAAATCCTGAGCTAAGCAGCTAAAATAATGTGTCAATGCCAAGGTCATATCTTAAAAGTTTAGAACAATATGCTGCAAACAAATATAAATTCATGAATGAACACAGCATAGTGTTCCGACTTAGTCCCACTTCCTGATTTTTATTTCTTACCTAATAGTATCTTTATTTTTACTTTACCTTTGATGGTGTTTCATACATATTCATTGCCTGAAAGAAATTAAGCAGACATTATTCTAAAGTCAATATTGAGTCTGCTAATGAAAATGGTTAAGTTAATTAACTAAATGGCAACCCTAACTGAACTTTTTCAAAGCTATTTCCCCTCATGATGTGCTTTCCTGGAGAAATGATGCATAAAAATTAAAGTCTTGTTATTCTCTATAGTTTTATATCAGCCTCTGAATTGTTACTTTACATATATTGTCTGATGAATAATTATGACAAGTAAATGAAATCAGATAAAAAGTACAAATCTGAGCTATTTAGGTTGTTTAAATTGTTTTTATGCAATAAAATTCTTAAATGTTCTCTCAAAAATTCAGTAAAATATTTTTAAATGTTATACATAAAACACAAATGAACTGGTAATTTTTGTTTAAAAAGTAGTTTTGAATCACAAATAAATATAACCAAATATTAAAGACAATAAACAAGGCCAGTGGGACATTTAAGTTGGCCAAAGCATTTTCTCTTCAAGCCTGGCAACTTGAGCTCGTGGTGGAAGGAGAGAGCAAACTCTGAATGTTGTCTTCTGACCTTCAGATATGCACCAATGCAAGCACTTGCACAAGCATGCACACACTAATAAATGGAAAAAAAATAAATAAAGGCAAAATACACATATACCAGCCTGGTAACTTTAGGTTATAGAATAGAACAGGTTTCCATATTTAGCCACTATAAAGAATGAGCAGAAATACACCCATCATTAAGAGTCTTCTTTGTGTCAGAGAGTATATGCTCAAAAGTAAGTAACAACATGCATGATGATTTACAGGAAAAAAGAGAAAGGTGACAAATGAAGAGTTATTTTAATACTGTCAAAAGGCAAATGTATCTTTAAAAATGATTAAATTAGAATGTTCTTAACAGTTAAAAATTTTCAAAACACTATAATGTACATTGTACTATCAAATACTTCTTTGTGTCTTTCAATTTCTGATTTCATTTTCTTTTAACAGCCCTTTATGAGTGAGAATCAAAAGATAATTTAGTATCCTAGCATGGTTAATTGAATTTTGACTATTAACACTGTTATTTCATAAAAGGTCATTTTCATATTCACAATTAATTATTGGCTTTGTCATAGAAATTGTTAGCATTTTGTTGGATTTTAAAAGATCCTATCAAGATTTATTCATTTATAAACGACAAAACATGAGATTTTAAATAATCCTCCCCAGTGCCTTAGAAAGATTTCCAGTCTTCTACTATTAAACTGTGCTTCTAGGAAACTAAGAACTTGATTAAGAATAACAGGTAGAGTGGAACCAAGTCAAGAGTTGTCTATCTTTGCTCATCAGATATGAGCGACAAGGATAACATCTGACTTAAGTGCTTTCATGACTAGGCCCTAATGCAATAAATTGGAAGTAATGATACTGCTCATGAAAAGGATACATTCAAGAAAATGTAGAGTCAGCTGTGGAGAATGAGCAGAGGCAAAGTAGCCAGGCTTATGTAGGCAATGTGGAAAGAGAATCTCCATCACTCCCAGAAATGGGAGACATGAGATCAGTTCTTGAGAAGCTGCTACAGCTCAGAACTTTGGAAATCACATTGTGCTGTCCTTGGGCTGTTCTGGACATTTGATACAAGCTCTGTGTTCACTCTAGTCTCACAGAAAACTACTTTCTTTGTTTTGATACAGAGTCTGATGATGTAGCTCTAGTTGGTCTGGAACTTGCTCTATAGTCCAGGTTGGCCTCCAAATAAAAGACTAGTCTGCCTTTGTCTCCTGAGTGCCAGGACTAAACAACTCCATTCCTTTCCTCTGTTTTGTTTATTAAATTAAATTTACTAGTGTTTATTCCCACATAATAAATGCAAAAACTTCATTAGTTGGTACACAAGGTTCTTTAATATCACCTTCTGGTAACCACATTATTTCCCAGCTCAGTCATAAATAAGAATCAGCACTACTTTCATTGTGTCCCATAAGTTTGGGTATGCTGTTTATTCATTTTCATTGGATTCTAAAAAGTCTTTAATTTCTTTTTTTCCTGTCTTGATACATTTTTTTCAGTCAGTAGGGAGTTGTTCAGTTTACATGAGGTTATAGGCTTTCTGCTGTCATAGGTTTTATTGAAATCTAGCTTTAACCTGCCATGATCTGATAGAATGCAGAGTTTTATTTGACATAAATATTATATTTCGTGTGTGTGTGTGTGTGTTGAGACTTCCTTGGATACCATGTATGCAGTCAATTTGGGGGCAAGTTCTGTGAAGTGCTGAGAAGAAGGTATGTTCTTTTGTGTTTGGGTGAAACATTCTGTAGTTATCTGCTAGGTCCATTTGGTTTATTATGTCTCTGTCTCTTAGCTCCAGTGTTTCTCTGTTTAGTTTTTGCCTGGATGACTTCTTCATCAGTTTCCCACTATCAATGTGTGAGGGTGAATGCATGATTTAAGCTTTGCTAATCTTTCTTTAACAGACATGGTTACACATATGTTTGGTGTATAGATGCTAACAATTGAAAGATCATCTTGGTGGATTTTTTCTTTGATGAGTATGATGTGTCCTTCCCAGTTTTAACACTAATTTTGGTTTGAATCCTATTTTGTTAGATATTAGAACGGCTACACCAACTTGTTTCTTAGGTCCACTTTCACGGAACTTTTTGTTGTTGTTGTTATTTACTCTAAGTAATGGCTATCTTTGATGTTGATGTAGTTTTCTTCTATGTGTCAGACGAGTGAATCTTGTTTTCACCTACATTCTGATAGTCTGTGTCTATTTATATGGGAATTGAGAGCACTGATATTGATAGCTGTCAGTTACAATTGATTGTTAATTTCTGGGTTTTTGTTTTTGGTTTTTAGATGGTGGTGGTGGTTGTAGTGGTGTGTGTGTGTGTGTGTGTGTGTGTGTTTGTGTCTATGTATGCTTCCATTCTTTTGGTTTTTCTGGTATGAGATTATTTCCTGTGTTTTCTTGGGTGTAGGTAACCTCCTTAACTCGGAGTTTTCCTTTTAGGACCTTTTGTAGGACTGGGAGGATTGTAAATAAATTTTATTTAAATTTGATTTATCATGAATACCTTGTTTTATCCATTTGTGGTAAGTAAAAGTTTTGCTGGATATAAAGATATGAGCTGGAATCTGGAGCTGCAAAGAAACTGCAGCACATCTCTCAAGGCCTTTCTTGTTTTTAGAATCTCAGTTGAGAAGACTGTTGTAATTCTAATAGGTCTGACTTTATATGTTACCTGACATCTTTACATTACTGCTTTTAATAATCTTTACTTGTTCTGTAGGTTTACCGTTTTGATTATTATGTGGTGGTTGGGTCTTCCTTTTCTGTTGTAATCTACTTTGCTTTCTATATGCTTCTTGTACCATTATAGGCATTTCCTTCTTTGGGATTGGATTTTTTTCTATAATATTGTTTAAAAAACATTTTCTGTATTTTTGAGCCGGAATTATTCTCCTTTTTATCCTATTATTCTTAGATTTGGGTCTTTTCATAGTGTCCCAGATTTCCTGGGTGTTTTTTGTTGGAAATATTTAGAATTAACAACTTTTTGAGCAATGTATCTATTTTTTCTATATTATCTTCAACACCTGAGATTCTCTCTTCCACCCCTTGTATTTTTTGCTGTTGGTGATACCTGCCTCTGTAGTTCTTGTTCACTTACCTAGATTTTTTCTTCTCCAGGATTCCTCCATTTGTGTTTTCTTTTTTGTTCCTATTTCTATTTTCAGGTCTTCAACAGTTTTATTATTTGCTTCCATTATCTTTTCTTTCTTTAAGGGATTTGTTCATATTATTCAATTTTTCATTTGTCTTTTACTTGATTTCTTTAAAGCATGTGTTTATTTTTAGTTTGAGGGCACCTATCCTCTTCCTAAAGTTCGTTTTAAGGTCTTTTTTCTTGTGCTTCAGCTATGTTGGAATATTCAGAACCTGTTGTGGTAGGGTAGCTGAGCTGAAGTGGAGACATGCTGCCTAAAGCTGGTTTTGATTTTTTTATCACGCTGGCATCAAGGCATTTAAGTTTGTGGCGAATGTAAGACTAGGTGCGAATTTCTGACTGTGTATTGTCAGACTGGTGTTTTGTTCCTTGTTTTTTGTGCCCTCTCTATTCTTCTAGATGATGTGACCTTTGGTTGAGCAGGGGGTCTCCATCCATATTGTGTGCTGGAGCCACAGCTAAGACAAGAAAGAGGTATTAGAGATAGGGTTAGAGACAGGGTGGAGGGCCAGGTAGAGAGTTGGAGAGGTCCAAGATCTGGCAGCCTATCTGGACTTCTGGCAGCTGGCATGGTTTCACGACTATTGTGACCATTAACTTCTTCAATAACATACCAAGTGTGTTGTAAATTTTTAAAAAAGTTTCCTTGTTGTGTGTTGTTTCATCTGTTTTCCAAGGTAGATAAGTTTAGCAAGGTGACTTTGTGGGGATTACACTAAAAACAATTTAGGGCCTGGAGGATAGGGCTGAGAGATGACTCACTAGGTAAAACATGAGGATCTGAGTTTGGGTCTCAGCAACCCATGTAAAAAGCTGGTGATGTAATTAAATCTGTAATCCTGGCACAGGGAGGTGGAGTAGAAAAACTCCTAAGGATAACTGGTTAAACAGTCTAGCCAAATTACTTAAGTCATATCTGAAAAACAAGGTAGAGAACAGTAGAGAAAGACACAAACATTGGCCTCTAGGTACCACTTGCTATTTCAGATGCATGCACAAATTCATGAACATTTTCTTGTACACATACTTAAAACATACAGTTACATACTAAGTTTTTTTTTCATACACTGAATTCCCGCAGTCATTCTCAGTGGCTGTACCATTGAAGAACTATAGGAAACAAACAAACAACAAATACAAATATGCTCTAAGTAATGGTATAACTCCATTAACATATAGATTAAGAGTCATCCTCACCCTCAAAGATACAGATTGCAAATGTTTCATGCTTTTTTGGCCATAAGAACCCTACCACATCTACTGTGGGCTGCTGTTAAAATCCGTAACACTTAACAACACGAAACCAAATGTTTATAGCTGAGTCTCAATAAATATTTATTGTCACTAATTTTGCTTTTATAAAAACATATCTCTGACATCTGTCTTTTAATTACTTGAAATATATAAAACATTCTCAGTTCTAAAACTGTAAGAACACATATTGCAGTTAGGGCTATTCAAAGAATAGTATTTAACTGCCCCTTATCCTAGACTCTTGTTACAATGGCTGACAGTAAGAATCTAGACAGAATACAAAAAAATTGCTTTAACTGTAATTCTAAGTGATTTTTCATTTTATTCTCCAAATAAATCAAATACTTTTCCAAGTCTCTTTACAAGCTGTTCTTTGAGGTCCTCTCTTTTCTAACTAGTAGCGATCTCAACCGCTCATCCAATTTTGTTGCCTTTCTTCATATTGTCCACACACCTGGTGAATCATCAGCTTTCTGAAAGCCAGTGTTACCTCCTCCCTATGTTCTCAAAACCAACATACAGCTCCCTAAACATCCCAATTTCCAGGAGTCACTGCTTTCTATCATGGCATTCTGTGAGTCATCAGTAAGAGGAAAACTCTCAGGGACACCAATTTTCTCCTTTGTTTGTCATGTTTCATTTACTGAATAATGCAATATGCATTTTATTTTGTGATATAAAGAATAGCACATCAATTTGCAACTGTATAGGATATTATGCAGAGAAATTATTATATGAATTATGTAGTTGAAACCACTGGTTAAGATTACATTATGATTACAGAAATCCTTTGCAATTTTGATGTTCCTTTAAAAAAAAGAAAGAAAGAAAACAGCTGTAATAAGTTGGTTCCATTCTGATGAAGGGAGATAAATAAGACTCATTTTTTCAGTGTAGTAACATTTTCTTCTTTTAAGGGCAGAAGAAAAATGTGATCTGGCAGTGTGTGCCTGTGTGTGTGTGTGTGTGTGTGTGTGTGTGTGTGTGTGTGTGTGTGTGCACAGAGGTAAAGGACAACCTCAGCTGTCAATACTGGCTTTCTACCTTGAGACATGGCATCTTATTGTGCACCCCAGTACATATAAATGATGCTTGTTGGTCCACAGGCTTTAAGAGACCTTTCTGTCTCTGTCACTCTTGTCACTGTAGGAGTGCAAGATTTGTGATACCACTTTTTGCTTTAAATGATTTTGAAGGGTCTAAAGTCATATGATCATGCTTGCGCAGCAGGTGATTTATCTATTGAGCCAGTCTCTCAGCCTTGTTCTGTTTTCTAGTTTCTGGAAATATAAGTACAATGGGGAAGTTAAACTTAAGGTTTTGCTTAGTTTTAACTAAATTTGAAGTCATGTTTAGATGATTTAATTTTAAGTAGAACTGTTAAATGTGATGATGTATCATCTGTGCACATTTCCCTTCCTGTTGCTATTGCATACTGTTTTATGTAAAAGTAAGACTATGTTTAACTTTTCTCATTTTTAAAGATAATTTTAATTGACTCCTCAAGGAGAAGTTGGATATTAGGTTGTAATAATTTATCATCCTTGTTTTAGGTAAAAGTAAAAAGACTATGGTTTCATTTTCTTTGAGCTTTAATAAATACATGAAGTTAACTAAGGAAACAATAAAAAACAATATTTCCTAAGAAATCCAAAGATCATTTTTTCTGCGCCACCTATGCTATAATATTGGAGGGGTCTTTTATAAAAGTAAGTTTTCTAATGGGAAAGTTGAGCATGGCTTGGGAAGGAGAAAGACAAATACGGGGTTAATTTTTAAGAACACATTCCATGGAGTGTGTATTTGCCATATGAAATTACATTTTAACTTCTCTATGAGTTTTATTGTCCCTGGAGTTTAAACAGTATGTGCTCAAAATCGCGCTGTGCAGTAAAGAATGTGTGGGAAGGTGCATAGTTAGGTGGGTGCAAATCCTTAGAAAATGCATTTTAGAAGATAAATGAGAGCTATTGAAGTTTGGGCAAATCAATTTCACCAATTCACTTAACATTTCTAATGCCTCTGGGAACATTTATGGTGCTTGTTACCTAACGTTAGGGTAGGTTTGAATCAAGGTGAACAATCAAAAACCATTTTCCATGTGCTGTGTGTATTATTAAGGATTTTTAAGTCATGCAGTTAGTTGCTTAGACTGCAAGCTAAGAAATTAATGAACACGAATGCTGTTCCTGAATACCAAGTTTTACTGAAAAACCAATATGAGTTTAGTGTGCTAATAAGGACACAGCACTCCAGAGACTACAAAACTATTTATTGTTCATCAAAATTGACTGACTTTGAAATCTTGGCCAAAATGCTTATTTACCGCATTTTGTATTATGTTTTTGAGGATTTCGGCAGCAATAACAAAATCCGTGTCTAGTAATGAAGTGATTGTACAATAAAATTAGTACATACTGTGATGTATTATTGGAGAATTAAATGTTATTTTCACCTAAAACTAAAAGTTATATATCAAATATAAAAAAGCATTATGAATAAAATGCACTCACTTTAAAAATAAAATCCATTCATGTTAAAAGTAAAATCCCAATAGCTATGCCATTGAGAGATAAATGTGCAATTTTATACAGACTTTATAATTTTAAAAAGCCAGTGGGCATATAACTACAATGTACTTTTGACTTCTGCAACCATTATTGTTTCACTAAATTTGCAAAGAAACAGAAAATAAGTGACCTCATGATGAAGGATAATTTTCCATGAACCCTACTGTAAAATACACAAGAAAACTATGCCAAGCAATGTGTTTTTTCATATGTCTAGTTCTGTGGTTGCTTTAGTTTACGGTTTTGTTTTGGTTTGTTTTACTTTAATTTATTGTATGTATATGCGTACATGTTTCTGTATGGGTGCAGATGTATTTGCACCAAGGCCAGAGGTCTAAATCAAGCATTGTTCTTCACTGAGACAAGACCCAGAGCTTGCACCCTGTGCTTGGCTGACCAGGTCCCATGGATCTACTTGTCCCTGCCTCCTCTCTGGAATTACAATTGCACAGCACAAGCAGGCCCTTTGAGGTGGTGAGCAGGGGACTATGAATAAAGCCTATGCTTATGAGGTGTGCTATCTAGTTTTATAACAACTTGGCACAAGCTAACACAAGTTAAAAATCATCTGAGAGAAGGGAACGTCAAGTAAGAAAATGTCTCAGACAGGCGGTGGTGATGCACACACCCTTAATCCCAACACTCAAGGAGGCAGAGGCAGGCAGATCTCTGTGAGTTTGAGGCCAACCTGGTCTACAAGAGTTAGTTCCAGGACAGGCTCCAAAGCTACAGAGAAATCCGGTCTCGGGGAAAAAAATAGTCTTCATAAGATCGTAGGGCATTTTTAAAAATTAGTTATTGGTGTGGCAAGGACCAACCTCTTGTGGGTAGGAACATCTATGATCAGACAACCCTGGGATCTGAAAGAAGGCAGGCGGTACAAGCCATGGGGAACAAGCCAATAAGCAGTATTCCTCCATGGCCACTGCATGAGCTCCTGCCTTCAGGTTTCTACTTTGATTTCCTTCAATGATGAAGAGTAAAAGTGGAAAAATAAAGCAAATAAAACCTTTCCTTTCTTCTTTCATTACGGTGTTTCATTAGAGCAATAATAACCCCAACTAAAACAACTGGTAAACACTTGACTCACTGAGCTCTCCCAGCCCCTGCTTAATTTAATGAGGTTGTAAATTATGTGAGGCTAAGTGAAGTCTTGAAATAGTTCATGGTATATTCCTTTTGACACAAGTAGATAAGAATTAGGATGAATTGTTTAACTGACAGTACCAGACTTTGAATGTTTTGTTTGGGGTTGATAGACAGTTTGCTAAGAGGCCTCCAGAATATACTGCTAATAGTGGGAGGTTGTGATATCAGAGGTTTATCAATCTGCCATCAAATGACTAAACACTTTGTGTATTTATAGGCAGTATATAGGATAATAGTTGAAAGACTGTTGTAACTATGTAAATCTCCAATGGCATGATTATACAGATGTTGTTAAAGTTGATACTGTATACAACAGAAACAAAGACACCAGTGCTACTGAAGGGAAGGCGCCAAGAACTCAGCCCTTCTTCCTTAGTCTTATACACTGACAGGATCATCCTATCACACTTCTGTTCCTGAGATCAGGATTCAGCAGTTCAGGTGCCAGGCCAAACAGAGTCCAGCTCGTCTAAAGATTCTGACTTCAACATGTTCATGAGGGTACAGGCAAGCATACAGGACTTTTTTTTATATTTGAATTTTCTTTATTATAACTGATAGATAAAATAAAAATGTATGTATTTATTGGACACCATGTGATGCTTTGAAATATGCATATTCTGTGCATTTTTTTGAGACAGGGTTTATCTGTGTGGCTTTGAAGCCTGTCCTAGAGCTCTCTTTGTAGACCAGGCTGGCCTCGACTCACAGAGATCCGCCTGCCTCTGCCTCTCGAGTGCTGGGATTATAGGCACGCGCAACCACCACCCAACTTTATGCAATTTTCAATCCAGTTAAACATTTTCATCTTGTCATTTTTTTCACCTATCTCTATGGTAAAGTAGAGTCTTTCAAAATTCTGTCTTCTAGCACTCTGAAAGGTGTACTTAGTGTTGTTATCTTCAATCACATGTCATTACATTCCAACTCCTTCTTCTTCTCTCAGTATGATACAGTAGCCATCAGTTAGCCTTTTCCAATTCCTCTCCTCCTCCTCTCTCCAGCCTCTGGGAACTCCTCCTCTACTCCTAACTCCTCTGTCATGTGTGTACGTGTGCATTCAGTCATTTGTCTATTTCCTGTGTGTATTGAACATATAAGTGATAACGTTTAGCACTTGATTTTCTTTACCTGGCCGATAAAACATGGCACAATCACCTCTAGTCCCATAAATATTGCCAAAAGTATTCATTTTTTGCCGCTCAATAACATCTCATTGTTTATATGAAAGATATATTCTTTACATGTTCATCAGTTGATAGACACCTGTTTTTTTTTCCCACATCTTTTCTATTGTGACTAGTGTCACCAAGAGCATGGGATTGTAGGCCTCTCTTTGACATAATTTCGCATTGTTTGTCTGTAGGCCCAGTGGCAAGACTGCTAGATCATTTGGTAGTTTTTGCCAGAGTCCTGTAGGAAACCTCCATACATGTTTCCCCAATGGATAGACCGATTGACGTTCACACTGGAAGATTAATAGGTTTTACTTTTCTCCACATCTTTTCTAGCTTAATAAATATGAGGCGATCACTCATTGTAGTTTCAATCAACATTTGCCTGAAGATTCCTAATTTTAAGCATTTCTTTTAAATATGCCTTTTGGTCCTAGTATGTTGTTTTTATAAAAATATATGTTCAGGGCCTTTCCCATGTGTAGAAATTGATGTTTTAAATATATATAGAAAAATATAAGGAAAAATTGTGAAAGGAATAGAACATATTTAAGTATGTCAATGATGTTTTTTAATAAGAAGTTTTAATGATATCCATTAAGTGAATACAATATTCCATGAATAAATGAAACTTATCTTTCTGAAGAAATTTTATTTTCATCTTTTAGTAGTCTAAGTGACAGAATTGATCATCCTTATCATGTGATTCTATCTGCAAGTGGGCTTTTGATATTAAAGGGAATGAATTTTTTAAGGATTTTAAATTATTTCATGTAATTGTTTAAACCAATGTGTATAAAATTTGCACATTTTATAAGAGAATTTAATGGAAATTGATACATCCTATAGACCTATTGTTCAGTTCAATAATTTAGAATAAGCCAAAATATTATAGGGATTGTTTTCAATTGTATAAATCTGGTAAATTGGGAAAAATAAAACCTTATGTTAAGATTTTTTTCTTGATAACCTTTCCAAATATTATTACCTCTCTCGCGCGCACACGTCACCACACTCTACAAGTGTTGGCAATATCTAACCCCAAGCACACATAAATTAGTTCTGTTTCAGAAATAAATATCAGTGGCAAAATTTTATTTTTTTCTCCATTAAATTATTTTCTCACAATATTTGTGTGGTTATTCTCTGTTGTTTAATATATCATACCTTGTCTCCTTGCTTTCTGCACAATGTTCTATTGTATGAGTATTCCACAGTTCATGTAATGTACTGTCAATAAACACTTGAGTTTATCTGTAATGACCTATATGTTGTTTCCAAAATTTGAATATAGTTGCAGGTAGAATGGCTCCATCACCCCCCTTACTGCCCCCCCATGTGTGTGTATGTATGTATGGATGGATGGATGGATGCATGTATGTCTTTGGAATTATGAATGCCTAATTCATTTTCACAGTATTTGAATTCTAATTTGGGAGCTGGGGAGATATCTCAGCAAAGTGAGAATCTGAGCTCAATCTCATAATATTTGTAAAATAAGCCAAGTGTGGTAGTGCAGGTTTGTAATTCCTCAGAACTTGAGAGGCCATCACCCTAGATAGGGAATGAATGATAGATATCATCAAAGTTCAATTTAGTGAACCAGTGAGTTTTATCGGAGTTACTTACAGGAAAATCGGTGAGTGCTGCTTAGAGGAGAAGACATGACTCAAAGAAAGCTACATTAAAAACCCTCCATCATGAGTAACAGCTCACAATCTGGAAACCTGAAAGCACACTGCACAGCCTGCAGGTAGCTCAGGTTTGAAACTGTCTTTTCCAGATCTGAGGCTCTTGAAGGCAGCTCAGTTGGTCTTTGCCTCTTTCAGGCTGCTTGGCTGCTTTCTGCTTCTTCCAGCCTGCTCATCTGGTCTGTGTATCCTGGCTGCTCGACTGGTGAGATAGTCTTCTTTGTAGCTAGACTCATCTAAGAGTATCTGTCAGCAGTCTTACTGTTTAAATACTTACATTGAATCTGGTCAGAGATTCATGGATGCTCTTTTGAGTTGTTTACTCCTTGTTTTAAAGAGCTTCCAGGCGGGATGGTGTGTTTCAGCTACTTTTTCAATATCCTTTTGTTTCATGTCTCTGTAAACTACTGTCCTAAATATCTTGTTTTACCTACTTTGCACATCATATGTTGTAAGAAGTTTCTTTCCAAAGATGGAAGGCTTTTTTGAATAGGAAAATGCTACACAGAGGCAATAAACACAATGCATCTACGAACAATTCTGGTCAGGCCAATTAGCTTATGTGGTAAATTTCAGGACAGTGAGAAACCCTAAAAATGATGGGTTGTACCCAATGACTATCTACCTCAAGACCCAGTAATACCACTGTTGGGTATTACTTTTGGGTATACCCAAAAGATGCTCAATCGTACCAAAAGGACATGAGCTCAACTATCTTCATAGCACAGCAGCATTATTTGAATAGCAAGAACCTGGAAGCCACTTAGTTGCCTCCACTGAATAATGAACAAAGAAAATGTGGGGTACATTTACATGGTGGAGTACTACACAGTGGTAAAAAATAATGACATCCTGAAATTTGCAGGCAAATGAATGGATCTAGAAAGAACATATTGAGTAAAGTAACCAGAACCAGAAAGACATATATGATATGTATATACTCTTAAGTGGCTTTTGGGCACAAAGAAAAGAAAAACAAGCCTACAGACCACAACCCCAGAGAACCTAGACAATAAAAAGGACCATAAGAAAGACATACATGAATTTACATAGAATGGTATAAGTTGGAAATGTGGGGGTCACGGGAGAGGGTAGAAAGGGTAGTGAAGGAAGGGAGAAGAGGGGAGAAAAATGTATAGCTCAATAAATACAATAAAAAATATAAAATAAGAAAAAACTCAAGGCTGTCTTCTTATCTACACACACACACACACACACACACACTCACACACACACACACACACACACACACACACACACACATGCATGCAGAGACAGAGTCTACTTCTTTAGTCCTTTTAACCTTTAACACACTGTGTTTTAATGTATCATTTCCTGATTAGTCCCATTCTATAAACTCCTTTTATGAAGTTCCAGAGGCAATTTTTGAAGCATTAAAAACTTTATTTGTCTTTTCTTTATAGATGTAAAATTATTTTAATTCAGGGTCTTTGCTGAACATTACTTGTTTCGTCATCACTATTTTTGATGAGTAAAATTTAAGCTATTTTACCCTTTGACTAATGATGTTTTGACTAATAACAACTTTTGTTAATGACATTTAAATCTTTTTTTTGACATTTAAATCTTATTTAAACATCATAACTTATCTTTAAAACATATTGCATTTTAGAAACTTGATTATTTTCTTGTTTTTTATCATGGTTTCCAGAGAATCTAGAACTATTATATATACATATATAAAATTTTATAATTTTGCATATATTATAAAGTAATAGTTGATATTTCAATTGGTCAATTATTAGAATCAGCCTGGTACTATTTATTAAAAAGATCATGCCTCTTGGCTTAACAAAAGTGATTTTGTTATCATATGTTGTTTACTTGTTCTCACAAAAAAATACCACAAATGTAAACATAGCAATTATAACAGCTAAATGCAAATATTATTTAAAATATGCTTATTATCAAAATTTTCTTGGATATATTAGTCCTTTGTACATCCATATAATGATAAAAAATAGCCTCTAAATTCCCGTGAAAGACTTTCACTTAAAATTTTGATTGTGTTCACATTGAATTTATAGATTATTTGAAGAAAACTGATTATAATATTATATCTTATATTTATGAATAAAGCATATTCCTCTATTTTTATTTTTTCCTTAAGCTCTCAGGGGTTTTCATACTTTTCAGGGTAAAATCTTCCTTTCCTGTGTGAATTATCAAGTTTCAATAGACTATGAAAATACATAGTTGAGCAAATATAACGTCACTCATTTTCAGGGAGAGAGTCATAAATCTCCTTCCTAGAAGACAATATAACACACAATTGATAAAGTAGTATTGTTTTTTAATTTGCATTTCATTGATTAAGTAGTGTTTGGAATTTGTCTTGTTTATTGATTGTGTTTTTATCAATGTATTCAATTTCCTCTTCTTTCATTGGATAATAACTTTGTGCAGAATACTATGATCTCTTGTTAAGTAGATACTATAGATGTTCCCACCTGATTTTTGTCTTAATTTTGCTTAATAGCTTTGATTTCTATTTCTAGAGGGAAACCATGTTTCTTTTCTTAGATCATTTTTTGCTAGTTCTGTTATACTTTTTTATAGACACAATTTTAGCTTTTCTGGATATTTGTATAAAGTATGATGTTTGTATATAAAATGCTTATTTGTAAAACATATACTTTAAATATTAAAACCTTCAAATATTTGAAGTTATCAATCATAAAACTATAGAATAATAAAAATTAATCTTGTATAAAATTAGGTGAAGTTTAAGGTAGATACTCACTTATTGAATTAAATGTGTTTGTTTCTATTTACCACAAAGAACAGATATGAAGAATATAGTTTGCTAACACATGTAGATTATTAGAAATAAAGTATAAATTTTTCTAGTCTTGTGTCTATATCTATAGTTCATTGAAAATGTAAAATATTTTATATAAACAATGATTATTTAAGAACAGGCCAATGATTGCCACAAAATTTACTGTGATTCCACCTTATAATCAAATCATACCTCTTATCTTTGCCCATGGTCTGTGTAGCACAGTTCTTAGAGCCTAATTTAAAGATGAAGAAAAAACAGCAAATTTATATGAGAAGGTCTCAGCTCATACCACCATTACCAGCATTGACTGACTGATATTGTCAGAGAACAATAGTCAATACAGTCGCATCTTAATGATAATTCATTATTAAACTATCCCAAGTATAATTTTCCTCCAGTAGTTTTTATTAAGAGGAAAATATGGTTTTCCTTTTTATGTTACTTATTGATAAAAATGATACCTGTATATCTTCAAAAAACTGTAATATAATTTGACACTAAGTCTTAAAAAATCATGGTGACAAAACCAACTATGTTTTGTCACCAAGCACTGATTTTACTTCCAGAAAAATACAAACAGAATGAAATTCTTGAAGTCAAATAAAGTGATCAAAGACAATATTTGAACATATTTTAAACAACTTGTCAAACTATCTTCTACAAGGGGGTGTCAATACATTCACTGGACCAGTGGTATGGAGTAATCAATATTTTCACAGCTTTGACAGCAATAGAGTAGATAAAGCCATCATTTTCATTTCTTTCATTATGACCAAGGCTGCCATTACAAGCTGACACTATTCTTTTGTATTAGTTTTCATTTTTGGCTCTCTGAAGAAAATAACTTTATTCTTGCTAATCCTGGCTTTCTGTTTACCCAGGAGTTTCTGCAACTGTTGCTAGCGTTTAATTGTTTTATTGTCTTTCACTGTCATGCAGAGAATTATTCTAAGCAATTTTTAAAGGATTACTTTATTTAATTCTTGGATTAGCATTGTGTCTGCAGATGAAAGAGGCATTGGAAGTTAGGGAAAATAGGACTAGGATCTTAGGCAAAAGCATAAACCGGGATTTAAATCTAAGTACCTAATATTAGATCCAGCAATATTAAACCTTATAACATATTGATTACAAAGGTATTTGTCATCTGTCAATTCCAGTTTTATCTATGCTTAAGATTTAGAAGATCAGAACAGCAGAATGCAGGGGCCATGAGAGGTTAAAGAAAGCAGTACATTTGAAATTTCCATCCATGATGGTTAGTATATACTAAGTCTTTCATAAAAATAACCAGCAGTCATTCTGTTAGTCTACTCTCACCCAAATGCCATGCTTACTCTTTATAATACTGCAAAACTCTGTTTGGCATACACATTTAGTAAATGAGAAGTTATATGAGGATTGTGTTCTTTGTCTTCGATCAATTGGAATATACAAATTTTTTTGGTGCGTTTGTTTTTGTGTTCTTTTGATATAGGGTCTCATTCTGTAACTCTGACTAGCCTAGAATTTACCCTGTGGCCAAAGTTAGGTCATGGCAGTGCCTCGGTCACATATATGCTAGTATTACAGATGTGAGACGCCTCGCTTAGCTTAGCTGCATGTTTTACATTTATAAAAAGGCATTAATGTCTAACATTTTTTTAAAAAAATGAGTATTACCCAATGATATATAACATGTAAATGCGATCTTACCATGTCATATATGTAACTTTAACATCTTTTAAAATAAATGTTTCAGCAAATGGCTTTACCATCTCCTTTTGAATACCTTAGCTATTTTTAATGTATATTATGAGAATTATTTATCTTTGACTTTTTTCCCCTTTCAGGTCTCCAGAGCTTTGCCTGAAAAACAGGGAGAACTTGAGGTTCACATAAAAGATTTTGGGAAACTTGAAGAGCAACTCGATCACCTGCTTTTGTGGCTGTCTCCTATCAGGAATCAATTGGAAACTTACAGCCAACCAAGTCAAACAGAGCCATTTGACCTGAAGGTGGGTGCCTCTAGCTTCACATTGTCTGGCTGATTGACTCAATGACCATATTAACCTCATTGGTTAATTTGAATGCTTTCAGTCCTTAGAGCAGGACAAGGATAACATTATTAAGTTCATCAAAATAAACACAGCAATCTCTGGAAGGGGGCTTACAGAGTAAACACGGGAAAGGAGGAATTCTTTGCCCATGAATAGGGTTAGTGGGTTAGTGGAAAGGACTGGGGTAAAAGATAATTCTAGTTAAATGAACAGGGATCTTCCTGAAGACAGGCCAGGGTGAGCAGACAGCATCTTGGTGAGGCTGAAGAATGAAGAATCTAATCAAGTTAAAAGGTGATCAGATCCAGAGGTGATAGTTGGTAAACTAATTTAGCAGAGTTCAGTTTTGTTTTGTATCAAAAATAGTAAGGATAAGACTGGAGATACCACATTACAATTGATACTGTTGTGATTATTATTATTTCAGTAGCATTTTCTGCTTCTTTCAGAATTTACTAGATATGTTTTTAGTTAGTTGTTCTCTATAACGCTCTCACTTTGTTAGTATGATCCAGTTTTCTTCTCTACTTTAATTGCATTTAATAGGTATGTATTTGTAGATATCTTTTCCAAAGCTGATTCTTATCTAAAATTTCTAAAATTGTCATCCTAAGCATTTGAGAAAGATGTGCTGAAAAGAAGGAATAAAAATAGAGAGATTGAGAGTTTTGTTCCAGCTAAATTAAGTTATACTTACAAAGTGCACTGTTTTCCTTTTAGCTTGCTTCCTCCTGATATTTGTATCGACCACTCTGATAGCTGTGCACTGAGCACACATGGTACTTTGTAAGTCACAAGTAAACATCATTTCCCCAGCATAAAACTTAGCCTGTTCAATCACTGTCATGCTCTTCAGTTCAGTCTGACAATCAAACTCATGAGTAGCAATAACCTTTACCCAGTAACAAATTAAGTTAACTTCTAAAATATAAATATTCAAGACGAGTAACAACACAGCCTGTAAATCAAAAGAATGCTGGAGATCCTGACATTGATATTTGTCTACTGATGTCTGAGTCACCCTATCCTTGAATCATGCATGATCAAGGGATGGCTGGACAGAGCACCTCTTCAGTTCTGAGAAACAACCCTTCCTAGGATTTTGTTTTTTCAGTTCAGTGGTACATAATATCCTCAGACAAAGTTGACATGCTTGCAAAATTACTAGTGTTACAACTCATCAATTCCTGTTGCTTCATTACTGAATTAACCACCAACATAAGAAAGTGCATTTACTTGGCTCGAATGGACCATAACGTGAGGCAGATTACCAATTATGCTAGGTCAAGTATTTTCTTTGTCTTTAATTTCATATCACAAAGAAGAAAAGACACAAATTCTTTTCTCTCAACTAGTAATCATGTTTTTGCTTTGCTTTTAACTTTCATAACTCAAGTAAAAAAATCTGTTTATCAAAATGTGTCTTTTCAGAAAAAAATAATAGCGTGAATACTCTTTGAGAGAGTTCTTGTTGTCTCTGGAACATATGTAAGAGAAAGGAAAGCAAAATCCCATCACACAACTAACAAATCATGCTGACGCTACAAAAGTGACTTTAGTCTGGTCTGTGCTTTCCTCAGCCTGTCCCCAGTTAGTTCTCAAACATCTAAAAGTCCCATCAGCCCTTATCAACAGCACATTGGTTCCTGACAAACAGATCTTAGAGTCTGGAGTGCAGCCCCTCTTTTCTGTGTTAATGAACTTCATTACCAAAGCCCCATGCCACCTCTCTCACAGCTGGCTGGTGTTTTGGTATCATTCAGTTTGCTTCCTACAGCTTAGTTTAAGTCAGGGAGGAGAAAAAAAAATGCAACTGCATTTTTCCATGCAGAAAACTCTTTGGCATATTCCCTGTGCATTCTGAGATTATTCATCATTGGAGTGTAGATTTCAAAAATGCTCCTTCAGGCCCTTTCTTCTCCTTTGGCAGTATCCAGGCCAAAAAGGACATATGACCATACGGATGCTAACTGGAGAGCTTCTCCCAGAAATCCAAAAATGTTTGGCTTCTAATCAACAAATCGTGGCCTCTGTTAGTCAAAACCAATTCTTTATCCCTCTATGCCTACCTTCTATTTCTGCTCGTTCTAATAATGACTTATAGAGGTTACGCCTTTTTTCTTTCTACTTAAATTATAGATTTCAGTCTTTACTGCTTGCTGTAAACACCTCTGCTTAAAGAAATTCAACGTAAAAAAATGATAAAATGGAATATTATTTGCTGCACTTTACTCAAAATAAAAAATAAAGCTTTTAAATTGTTTGGAGAACAAGTCAACTTTTTAACACAGGAAATTATACTGCCTTAAAAAATATCAGTTAAAAGACAGTGAAATACAGTAGATATAAAGAAAGCTGCAGCCTGGCTCCATTTACTCAAATTAAAAAAAAAAACCTTTCTTTTTCTATCTATGGTGGTCATGTATACCTCAGAGTTAAAGGGTCTGCGGCCCTGACACTCAGGTGATTCACTTTCTCTGGTCAAACTCTGAGCACCTGTTAGAAAGAACAAAGAATATGTAATGTCCTTCATGAGCTTCAGTTTTTGCTGCCCTGATATTTCCTGCTTATTGGTGAAATGCAGCAAGCTATGTAATGAAACCCAAATTTAAAATAAAAGAAGAAAGAAAAGGGGGGGGGGGGGGAAGGGAGGATGGAAAAGCCGTAAGTGCTCTGTTCTAATACATTGTTTATGCCAGAGTGAAAATTGACTGCACATCACTTGGTTTGCACAATTTACTCCCAAAATATTCCTATTCAGGAAATCCTGCAAATAGCAGTATTTATCTTGAAAATCACCTCACAGAACCCTTAGCAAGCTGAGAAACATAATCAATGAGATCGTGCTGTAGAGGGTGAAAATGAGGCATAATCAGAGCCCTTGCCCATCAGTCAGCCCACTAGAAGGCATGCCTTTGAATTTTGATTTTCAAATGTACTCTCAATTTAGACATAAACTATGTTGATTTCAAATTTCGCAAATGATAATTGAATGCTAAGATCCAGGGACCAGTTTAGAATTTATATAAAGGGCCTTATGCTTTTAATCTTTAATGAAAGCCTTCAATAATGAGCTTGAGGTAGACTGTTTATCTGACATAAAACAGCCTAACTACTGCTTTCCAAACTTTTTATTGAAATAGGAGTTAGGGGAAATGTGTAAGTCTCTCTGTTAAAACTTAGTAAATGGGTTATTTCCATGTTGGTGACAGAGATAGTGTTTTCTCCCTCAAGAATGGCTTTTTCTTTGTGGTCTATAGATAAACCCTACCATGCTAGAAATGTAATTGTCTGTAATGTCAAATCTGCAGACCAATAACAAAATCCTAATAACTGACCACTGCAGTAACAAAATACCCATATCAAGTGTTCACTTTGCAGTGAGTATTACCAAAGAGAACTAGTAATGGACAATTAAACAGGCAAGAGTGACTTCATCCAAAGCTTGAACAATGTAAGGGTAAGATTGAACTCAATTCATTCAAACAAGACAGGAGAGGATTGGAATGTGGTTCAGTTGATAAGATTCCTTGTCGTTGCATTCATGAATTACTGCAGAATAAATCAGGCATGCTATAGCAAATGCCAGCAGTGGCGGCACTCAGAAAGTAGAAAAGAAAGACATAGAAGACTTTGGAGTTCAAGACTATTCTCAACCAATAGTTAGTGAGTTTGGGGCCAGTCTGAGCTACCTGAGGGCCTGTCTCAGAAAGGAAACAAACAAAAACTAAATACAACCAAACAAAAACCCCACTACCCACCCCCTAAAAAAAAACAGATTGAGTTTTCCAAGTGCTAGAAGAATTAGTAGAAAAGTACCTGAGGGTTTCTAGGGGAAGCAGGTGACAGTAATTAGGCCATCTGTGTATCTCATTTCTGTATTTTGGCCATCAACGTTTCTCAATTTTGTGTTTTGAAGTCAATCCTTATCTTTCCACAAACTTGGAGATCAGGGCATAATTTCCTTGATGATTACATTTCAAAAGGTCAGTGTGTCCAAGAGGTCTGGACGGCAAATATTCCTGAATCAGAAAAGAGGAGATTGTATATTTGTGTGTGTGGTTTTTTGAGGAAGGGTTTCTCTGTGTAGCCCTGACTGTGCTAGTACTTGCTCCATAGGCAAAGCTGGCCTGAAACTCATGGAGACCTGCCTGCTTCTGCCTCCCCAGTGCTGAGATGAAAGGTGTGTGGCACCACCACTGGGAAATTGTGTCCTTAAGAGGCATAAATGAACCACATAGTACAAGGACCTTTGAAATAAATGATCTTCAAAAATGGAAATGAGATTTATGGTGCTGAAAGTAACCAGTAGAAACTTTCCTCAAGTTGGTTCAGCAATCTTTGTCGGTCCCTATTTTGCTCTAGCAAAGCACAGGATACCCCTGAGCAACCAGCACATCTGGTTTATGAAACTGAAGATATACCAGCAAAAGAGACTCGGGGCATCATGTTGTTCACCTTGAATACACACAGTATTTTGTAGTAGAAGGGTCTGAACCTAGCACCTCGTGAATGCTAGGCCAGCTCTCTACCACTGAGTTCTATATCCAAGTCTCATTTTATGATTTGGTTTTATAGAGTGCCTAGATAAACTGCCCATGCAGATATTGACCTTGTCAGACTTGTGAGCAGCTGGAATTACAGATCTGTGCCACCATGCTTAGCAAATGTATAATTTCTTATTTATGAATAACCGATCTGTAATACGAGAATATTTTGTAATTTTAACAGACTTTTTAACTAATTTCTCACTAGGATTCTGTTGTGCTAAAACTCGATGCTAATGAGTTTACTTATAAATTCATAGCAAGCATTAACCATGTGACATAAGATTCCTGTTCCATGAGCCTTCTACTTCTTGAGTCTACTGAGATTGCAAGCACAGTTTTCTTCCTCCTTCTTGCAGGACCAATTGTTTTGTTTTGTGATAGAATTGTGTTTCCTTCACAAAATACTTCCTATAGGTAGCATATGTTATATATAAAGTTTATTCCTATTGTCCTTTTCAATTGCAATGATTTTATTTATATATGTTTCACTATTATTTATTAGGCATTACTTTTATTTTTATGTTCATTTTCTAAAACAAGCATCAGTTTAGCAACAAACTATCACAGACTAGCATCTTCTAACACTGTTGCATTAATAAGAGCATTATTCCAAGATGCATACCAAAGATAATCCCAAATCCAACTTGGAAGTTTATTGGGCTTTATTAAAGAGCATAAGTGAGGACTTACATGCACGGACAATGGTGACCCCAAAGCAGGTACATCCTCCTAGACGAGCTACAGAGTTCCACCCAGTCATGGAGGGAAACATCCTTGATGCTGCATTGTGGAGTCGTAATTTCAATTAAATTTCCCCTTATAACATGGTCTGTCTCCCATTGTGTTTGCTGCTGATGGGGAAGGAAGTCAACAATGGAGGTTCTCAAAAGTCCCTTTAAGCCCTCAACTTGCATGCTGAAGAAACCAGGCCCAGATCCATAACTAGCAGGTTGCTGCTGAGAAGAGTAACCTCATTGGCAGGTCTCTTCAGAGTGGAAAAGGGAAATGGAAACCCCACACAAAGGAAACAGCCATGCCTCCTGCAGCCCAGATTCATTGCAGACTTCTAGCACATCAGACAAGAATAAGTCAATTTTATTCCAGTTCCTGGAGTACCTAGCTGCAATACAATCAATGGCCCAATCCATCTGGAAATCTAGACCCTGTAGCACAGTTTGACCTTATATTATATATACTAGCATTCAACCCTGTAAGTAGAATGTTACGAAAAATAGATGTTTCCATTGTACCATGGAGATCCCATTGAACACACCTTTAACCCAGCTCAGTGAGTGCATGGAGTTCCCCTGCCACAGATGTTCATAACAAAATAAAAGTCCTAATCTTCCACCTCTGTTCCCATCTCTCTACTCAAGAAACGGGAAAGTAAATGCCAGAAAACAAATCCAGTGACAGACAACAGCAGAGAACCAGGAGAATTTCCTCATTCCCCAACTCCACTTGTCCACAGAAAGTAGTAAGCTTCTTGAGACTGGAAACTGGTGTTTTTCCAGGTCAGAATTCTTAGAACAGATTATGCAAACATATTTAGAATTACTATGTTGTTGATCAAGAGAAATGTACTATAATTTTTGTGATACTTAAAATTTTTAGTATTCCTTGTTAAGCTCAAGAAGAGGACTCCAATAAACCTTCTTTTCCACTGATATTCAAGACAGTTTCTAAAACTAGTTAAAAAAATAGAATATCCCCCTTTATACGTCTACCCCTAGAATTTTAAACTTGATGTTTATAAGCTGTTTTCTATGCATACTGTGTTTTCTGTGTATTTTGTGCTTTTATTTTTAACGTGACACAACCTAGTTGAAAAAGGGGAAAAGAAAATTGAATTTAGGAAATGCATTCATCGGGTTGATCCACAGACAAGTCTGTCGGGGGCATTTTCTTGATTAGTGACTGATTTGGGAGGGTTCAACCACTGTGAGCTGTACTACCCCCGGGCAGAAAGTTCTAAGAGGTATAAGAAAAGTGGCTGTGGCTGGAGAGACAGCTCAGAGGTTAAGCACAATGGCTGTTCTTCCAGACGACCTGAGTTCAATTCCCAGCAACCTCATGACCATCTGTAATGAAGTCTGGTGTCCTCTTCTGGTATAGAGGTGTATGGGAGGAACACTGTACACATAATAAATAAATCTTAAAAACAAACAAACAAACAAACAAAAAACGGTAGTTGAAGATGAGCCTGGAGCAAGCCCATACGTAGTGTTTGCTACTCAGTAGTTCTCTTTCAGTTCCTGTCTCAGGTTCCCACCATGAGCTGTTCAGCTGGTTATACCCTTGTATGTAACCTGTAAACTAAATAGACACTTTCCTCCACGAAGTTGTTTATTGTAGGTGTTTATCCCAGGAACAGATATTCTCTCTCTCTCTCTCTCTCTCTCTCTCTCTCTCTCTCTCTCTCTCTCTCTGTATGTGTGTTTATAATAGATTTTGTGAGGTAGTGAAAGGGGAGAGAGAAGAGGGAAAGAGAGAAAAAGAGAGAAAGAAGTGTTGAAATATTGTAAATACAGTTTGCTCAAGTGTGAAATTTTTTAAAAAACTAGAAATAATTAAAACTAAAATAAAAAGTATTGCTTTACTCTTCTGAATACATCAAATGTGATCCAAACACCATAGTAATATAGTACCTACAATCATCTACTTTAAAAATACATGGACAAACTTATCCTTAATAAATAGAAACTTTGCAATATGCATTTTCTTCTTTGAATCATATTTCCATCCCACTTCCCTCAAAGAATTATTTCCTAATTCAATATGTATTTATGGTATGATATCTTTTATGAACCATTCCTTTTCTGTGTGTCTTGCACTTTTGCATGACAGAAAAATCTATGTGTATTTCACCTTTTAGAAACAATTTCTTGTGATTGTAACACTCTCTTAATATTCTTTAAATCTATTAAATTGAGTTGTGTTTGCAATTACCATTAACACTCATTGCAAGTAACAACTATACATGCTAATTTTGTGACTAATTAATATCAAACACTCAGGAGAGTTTCTATCAGAAAGTCTATTAATAAAATTATCAGATGTCAACTTAATGATTCCTTGATTCAAAAAGGATTTCAATTACCAGTATTTTGAGTATTTTGCTTTTGATTGAATATCAATCAAATATTGCTCAGAAGCAATGGCCTTTGGGATATTTCAGAGAGGTATGCTTGTGTGGGGGGAGAAGGACTATCACAGGACAAGGAAAATAAAACTGAAATGGCAAACAAATACAGCATGGAAACAGAGCCAGTCAAATATGTTGAAGTGACTGAGAATCTGGAAAAATGAATCCACTCATACAATCCTGCCCACATATCTCTAGGACAGTCTGCATATATATATATATATATATATATATATATATATATATATATATGTGTGTGTGTGTGTGTGTGTGTGTGTGTGTGTGTGTGTGTGTACATATACACGTATATATATGTCTATATATATATATATATCTCCCAATCTGAAGATTGTTCTCTAGGTAAACCAGGTTGGCTTCAAATTCACCGAGATCCCTCTGCCTCTGCAGCTATTAAAGAAGTGTGTCACTACATCCAGCTCCCTTGATTCATTCTCAAGGCAGAGAGCAAGTAAGAAAGCCATCACCACTTGGGGACATTATCAGGAAGTAACCTTGTCAATTAGTGCCTGGCTTTGGGTTTGTTTCTAGGGTGTGCACTTTTCTTTCTGGGAACAAGTTCTCCTATATGCAGCCTTTTCTATTTCAATTCTGATTATTCTTCATCATACTACAATATGTTTATAAACCCACTTGTAATAAAAATGAGGAGAGGGTACCTTTGGGTTTGTGATTCTCTGTTAAAATGTAATAGACTCTATTAAATGACAATATCATTAGAATATATTGAATTAATTAATTGAATATAACTAGATAAGTATGCTAAAAGTTCTCTTTTGAAATTCAGATTTTATAAGTATAATTTAATAAATCATAAGTACACCTTCTATATTTGTATCTGTCAAAAAGATATCTGCAATAGACTAAATTATAAGGTCAAGCACTACAGCACACACCAGGAAACATTCTACTTTGAAATCAACTTACTTTGGGTATAGTCTTCAATTGGTCATAAAATTATTGTTGCTTTATTTCCTATTTTCTTGGTGCTGTTTTATATTGTCAACAAGCACGCATTCCAATACTTTATGTGTATTGCTTAAACACATAAAATTTGCGTGCACCAATCCCCAATGAACCCCTCTAAGTACAGTAATGAAATCTCTATCCAGCTAACAATCCATATGTGAATTGACTATGATGTCTTACGTTAAGAAGCAGTCTGTAGAGCTCAATAAAAAATCAATTAGAAAAAGAAGCACTCTCAATTTGATTAGAGTGGGTACAAAGTATAAATAAACTCCATGTATGAAGTATTATCTATGCCAACATAGGCTGTATTGTGTAGTGAGTGCTCTAAAAGTTTGCTATAATCACCCCAGAGCATGAATCTTGACCTAGTTAAGACATTGTGGCTCTTCAAGGAACATTTATCAGTAGTAGAAAGGCAAATTATTTGATCGCTGTAACTTTTCGGTTTGTTATCAACATTCTTTAATCAAGCAAGGCAGGAGAGAGGGTGTCAACTCACTATCTTTTTAATTTACATTCTTCTTATGGGTGAGGAGGAATCTTTCAAGTGTCTCAGAATCATTTTACTTCCTGTTCAACACACTTTTAACTATATTCTTTCTAGTTTTCTCCATTGCTTACCTGTCTCTTTCAAAAACTGAGACAAATGCAATATACAACATAAAGTAAAACTCGGATCTTTGCTACAGGAAATGTTTTACATGATTCTAGTTTAAAAATGTAACCTGAAATCAGCAACACTTATTTTCTACAAATGATGTACAAATTGTTCAGTTTGCTAATAAATTATAGCAAAATTATAGATTTTAAAATATGTTTTTTAATTTATTTTACACTATGTAAGGATGACAGCAACATCGTGTGTTTGTTTCATGTGTCCACTGGCAACTGATTCCAACATTCTTACAGTTTTGGTACCATAGGCTCCGGGCTTGTCTTTGCCTTTTGTTTTCTAACCTCATTTGAAATAAGTACTTAGAAAGTTTTAATTTTATTTTCACACCTTATTTTTTCTTATTAAACTTCAGACTGCTTGTTTCTAGTCGTCAGGTGCACCCATAGTGGCTGGCTAGTTTTATTAGTATACTGAGATGTAATTTATCTGAATCTAGAGAGTTAATTCTTAGCAGATTGGGGTCTTCTAATCTCTTTACTCCTCTTGGGCACTACTTCATGTCAGTACTGTTTGTTCTGTTCTTTGCAGTCAGAATATTATTCCACTTGACATATGAGAAATAAACCCAATAGAATTAAATGTCCCAATTTTAATTTTCCCTCACCAATATTAAACAATTTTGTTCCAAAGAAGACTTATTCAATTCTGCATCATTATTTCGCTCTAGATGTAACTTGAAGTCATTTTGTCACCCCACAACTATTATTGCTTCCTTCATATTATACTTTTACTGCACAGTAGAATTTAATCTTTTTTAGTGATCTTTCATTGCTCCATTAAAAGTAATTGTAGGTAATGATACTTTGCAGGAAGTTAATGTGAGAACATCAGAAGTAACGTTATCATTTTTTAAATGTAAACTACGGAAATCTCTGCCTTGAACTGGGATAGTTTCCCTTTATGAATATGATCAAAGGAGGAAAATAAGAAAATTTTCAAGAGTTTTAAGACATTTTCTATGTAAATGAATTAATGGACCCCCTTGATTATTACTGTATTGCCCAAGGGGTGATTTTGATAGGCAGACAGAATATAGAGTAGAAAAAAATTGGAGTTAATATGATGGTTTGAGTTTACAAATAAACACCATTGGGGCAATGGATACTCTGTGAGCTCATATATATTCAGAATATATATATATATATATATATATATATATATATATAATTGCAATATTCATACAATATAACTTTTATGACTTTATCTTAAAAGATTCAGGCACAATTTTAAATTGTCTGAAAAAACTGTATCCCCAAAGCTGCTTACTTATAAGCTGTGTCACTGAAAGCTACATGGTATATTTCTATATATGGAAGTGAAAAACAATTTGTAGTTAACATTTATCCATCCCCCTCTATTATATGTTTCCTAGGACTTTGCTTCTCAAAGTTGACAGTCATTTAATAATTGAAATAATGAAGGGCTATTGTAAATATACTTCACCGGTGGTACTAAAACAACTAGTCTAAAAATCCATGCATTATTTGTGCTAGCTAGTTTTTTTTTGTCACTTTGGCACATGTTAGGGTCAAGAAGAACCATCACTTAAGAAAATGTGTTCATAAGATCATGCAGTAGGCAAGTCTGTGTGACCATTTTCTCGATTAATGATTAGTTATTGATGTGAGAGGGCCCAGTCACTGTGTTTGGTACCAAACAGAGGCAGGTAGTCCTGGGTTATAGAAAAAGTTAGGCTGAGAAAGTCATGAGTACTAAGTCAGTAAGTAACATTCCTCCATAGCTTCTGCTTCAGTCCCTGCCTTCAGGTTTCTGCCTTGAGTTCTTGATGGCTTCCCCAATGCCCCTATGATGGGCTGTAATCAGGACACATACCCCAAATAAACCATTTACTTTTTATATTGCTTTTTGTCACAGTTTTTATCACAAGAATAGAAATCAAAGTAGGATATTTATTAACTCCATTATGGCTTTTAAGTAGGCGAATAGCCATATTTGCATTTTCTGTTTTTAATTGTAAATAATTGGTCAATGGCTCAGGCTTATTACTAGCTAGTTATTACATTTAAATTAACCCATATTTCTTATCTATGCCTTGTAACATGGTTCATGGCTTGTTGCCTCATTTTCTACACATCTTGCTGCCTCAGTGCCTAGCTGGCATCTGCTTTGACTCCACCCTCTTTACTTTTGACTCCACAATCTCTATCTTTAGTTTGATTGCACCACTTACCCTTATTCTGCCTTGTCCTTGGACAAACAGCTTTATTATCAACCAATGAGAGCAGTACATATTCACAATATACAGAAAGACCATCCCACTGGATTTTCCCATTTCTTCAAAATCAAAAAGAAAGATTTTTAACATTAATGTAGTAAAATTGCATGTAGCAAAAAATTATCAAGCTAGAATTATAGCCACACTATTTAGTTTATTTGAGTTTGACAAAATTAAAGAAAATCCTCTATCATCCATCCCATCTTTTACAGATTAATAGTCTTCTATAATAATCAAACTGATATCCATACTAGTTAGGTTTTCTAGGTATACAAAGATATTAGATAGGTAAAACTCAAACACTCTAAAGATTACAGAATATGGCATTGAAAATCTTTTCAGAACTTAGACTTTTCTCAACAGTGAAACATATCTGCTCCTGGTAGCACCAGTTACTTCAAAGAGGTTAATAGGCATCAGAGAAACTTCTTATGGAGTTTATTTTTAATGTGGCAAGGTAAGTCATTTGGGCAAAAACCTGTTCTTGTCTGCATTGCTTGAGCATATGTTGTATAAACTGGATGGGTAGGACCCATAGGAAAGTGACAAATGTACTTTTGCAACACAAGCAACACAAGGCAGGATGGTACTGCAATGTTCCTGCTTCATGGAAGAAACTGCTGGACATTCTGCAGGACACAGAGGAAAGCAACTGATGAGCTTTGCCAATATAAGGCAGGGAAGCCCTTCAAATTTCCTGCTTCACTGAAAAATCTGTCAGATACTCTATGAATGCAGGCTAAATAAGGATCCCTCAGTATTACAGAGAAAGTCTGGGTGACTCTCCAGGCAGCTAAATGTCTCTGTCATTTCTAGAATATTGGAAGTTGCTAGCAATGCAATTCCTGTTTACTCAGGTAAAATTATATCCTTATAGGGACTTTAATAAAGTTAAAGCCTAGAAAGTTATAATTAAAGTTTTCCTTAGATATGGTAAAAGGTAAATTAGACATGTATCTTTATTTTCTATGCAGGAGGAATTATATAGTATATCTTGGTGAAGTATTCATTAACAATAAGCAGGCTTTCCATTAATTCCTCTTTAATCCCCACAGCTCGCTCTCTCTCTCTCTCTCTCTCTCTCTCTCTCTCTCTCTCTCTTTCTCTCTCTCATTAGACAGTGGGAAAAAGATCTCATTCTGGATTACCAATTTAGCTGGTCTCATGGTCTGGACCAGTATCTCTTAGAAAAATAGCCATTTTTCTGGCCCATATTTTTTTCTCCTGCTTATTTACAGGATGTCAACCTTATTAATAGGTGGGGGAAACTTACATTTTACATAAGACATAATAAACACACGTAGGCACTTTTACTCTCCGGTGATTTTCTTTTCTATGTAATGTCTTCCTGATCTAGTAGCTATGAGATTGTATTTTTATCAAGAAATAATGTTAATTACTCAACATACTATAATGGTTATAAAGGAATCCTTAAATCTAGGAGTTACTACTGAAGAACTCTTCAAATTCTAAGCACAATGTCATGTGCCAGGTGATAGTGGCACATGCATTTGACCCCAGTACTCTGAAGGCAGAGGCTGGCATATTTCTGAGTTCAAGACCAGCTTGGACTAGAAGTTGAATTCTAGAACAGCCAGGGCTACATAGAAAAGTCCTGTCTCAAAAATCAAAACAAAATTTGTAACTCATCTAAAAGCAGTTTCTGGCTGTCATTATGGTAAGAATGTCTACCAAGAAGTTATACCAATGTAAAGTCTAACTTTTTTTTTTTATTTCATAAGTGATGGGGGGTTGGATTTAGTATTAACATGAGGAAAACTCACACTCTCTAGGTGTAAACAAAAACCAAAGTGGTTATGCTCATATCCTCAGTGATTTGAAGGCAAAAATCATATACATGTATATATAAAATGATTTAAATATTTATGCTATATATTTTTATTTATAAATCAGATTTTAATGCAATAAAGTATTTAACTCTTTTACTAGCCTTTGAAACCCTATTTATTATATTGGGTCACCCTGCCCAGCCTTAATACAAAGGGAGGTACTTAGTCTTACTGCAAATTTATATGCTATGTTTTGTTGATAATACATGGGAGGTCTGCTCTTTCTTGAACAGAAACAGAGGAGGAGTAGATTGAAGGGATGGGAACAGAGGCATTGTTGGGGAGGGGCTTGGCGGAGAGGAGTGAAGGAAAACTGTGGCTGGGATGTAAAATTAATAAATTATTTGCTTAAAAGGAAATACTTTAAAATTTTAGTATTTAGTTGTCATATTAAAATATTATCCTAAATTAAGCCTTTATTTACATTTAAGAGTCTAAAAGTTAACAAAAATAAGACATAAAAATTAATTTAAAGATAATGAAACACTATAAGAATCTGAAAAATAAGAATATTAGGGAGTGCTAAATGTATTGAAATTCAGGGTAAGCTTCTATTGAATTAGTATGAAAATATATCACAAATCACATCACTCTTTACAATGAATCAAAGGTAAATTTAATGTATTGAATGTATTTCTTTAGAAATACCATAAAGAAAGGCCATCCATGGTAGTGACTCCCTCTAAAACTGAGATAGGAGGATAGCAAGTTCCAGACCAATCTGAAGTACATAGAAGGGCAAAATCTTGTATCTTAAAAGACACGAGTTAGTGACATAGTTCATAGGAAAGCTGTATGCCAAGAAGGTACAAGGTCTTGGATTTGCTCCCCAGGCACCAAAAACAAAGAAAAGAAGAAAAATCTTAGTGATATGTAACCACTCGGTTCTGCGACACCCTTCCTCGGTAAGGTCCGCGTGCCTCCTTACTGACCACGAACTTGGGGAAAGTCCTGGGAATTGAAATAAAGACACACACACAAATAAACCTGGGTCATTCGTCAAGAGATAGCCAAATGCCCCTTTATTTAACTTTCTGCAAAGTTAATATACCTTTGCCCCAGTAGAGGAATCCCCTCCCAGCCAGATGGGAAAGCTGAAGAGCCTGGTGCTGTGTGGGAATTCCTACCCAGGCAGGGGGTGGAGAGCAGCAACAGACAGTGATCAAGTGGAGAGAGAAACTGGCGCCTGTAGGAACTCTCCCGGGCAGGTGGGAAATTGCCATACCAAAGATAAAACAAAGTCCTTCAGCTAAATCACCAGGCTATAGCAGAGATAACAGAAACTAGCAGGAAACTTAGCTGGCTGGCCAAAACAGTCCTCCAGACGCACCCCAAGGAGTAAAGGGGGAACAGGGCCCTACAGTGATATTTTATTTCCTTTTAAGCATATAATTCTATATACCAAGTTTTTATTTATTGTGTTAATTATATGTCATTAAAAGTAAAAGTATAGAATGAACCGTATTATCAAATATAATTGTATACTATATGTTACAAGTACTTCTAGCACCTTTAATGCAAAATCAGCTGATGTGGCTCTTCTCGAAAGCTGTACTTGACTTAAAAATCACCTTCATACTCTCCATACTTTTAAATTGCCAAATAACTACTGTGATCGGAGGGTTTTTTTTTCTGACCATCTGGTCCCAAATAACTGACATAGAGGATAAAAATGAATTTTAAATGCCTAGCCCATAGGTCAGAATTTTACTAGCTAACTCTTACACTTAAATTGATCCTTATTTCTTATCTATTCTTTGCCATGTGGCTTGGTACCTTTTCTCAGTTAAGCATTCACTTCTTGCTCTCATTAAGTCTGCAACTGACTTCGTGACTTCACCCTTCTCCTTCCCATCATCCTTAGATTGGTCATCCTGACTATACTTTCTGCCTGACTACTGACCAATCAGCATTTTATTGAACCAATTTGAGTGGCAAATCTTTACAGTTTACAAGAGGATAATTCCACAGAAAACTACTGCTTTTATAATCACATATTTTTTCTATCATTCTTTTGCTTTTCCTTTGGAGTAGTGAGAGTGGACTTTCGCATTTATGCTTTGGCTCTATGTCTGTAGCTATGTGTAATATTATACACATCACAATTATAATATTTGGAGACAACCATATTTTAGAGAATATCAAATACATTACCTATATGTTTTTGGAAAAAGAAACCCTCTAGGAGTAAGATCACTTTTTAATTTGTGGTGTACTACAAACACATTGAACTTGGTAATAGTTTCAAAGCAATATATATACAAATATAGTACATATTAATATTTATGAAACATTGGCATTAAAATTTTGAATGTTTCACTCACTTTTCCAGAAATAATGAGTATTCAACATCTATTGAGCTTAAAACATAAAAGACATAGTTAATAAAAGACATTAATTGTTTAATTTGAAACATTTTAATGAAAGTTTTAATTTTAAGATTAAGCAGCTAAAATTAACTTATAATGATTAATTTTGCAGCAAAGTAGTCATTAAAATGAGATAGATAAAATTAATAATTTTGTTAAGCACTCATAAGGCAACACACATAAGAATGTGTAGGACCCAGCTAGAATTTTTCTGTCAATCAATGAAACTTCAAGGGCATATATGCATACTTTCAATATCCGACACTTTTTGAAGAAAGATTTGTGACTACAATGTAGAAATGCTTTGTGTAGATAAACATCTCTATTTTTAAATCATTTGATGAAGGATATGATAAGAAACAGAAAATAAATAATTCATGCTAACCTTTCCAAAATATGCTTCTAGTATTAGCATAGTAATAACTATTAATAATTTACATAATTGAAGAGATAACTATAATAGATAATTATACACACATACAAAGATACATACTACTGTATTTTAATAAAATCTATGTGAGTAGTGTTTGGACATTGTGATGTGTTTGCCATTACAACGGAGGTCATATTTTACAAGATATCATTTTCATTATTTTTAATTTGTTGAAGTGAGTTACGAATAGAAGCACTGACTTTCCTTATGACTAGCTAAAACAGAATTTTGAATACAAAAAAAATTAAAAGCAAATGTTTTAAATAGCTTTAGAACAGAGAAAAGTAAAGTAATTCTTTACTTTCAAAGGACCAAAACAACCAACCTGGTTACTCAGTGTGCAGTAAATCATCACTTAAGTTCACTCTAGTTGTGTTATTAATGAAAACAATTCTTAAGGTGATTTATTGTAGATCTCTTCATAAACCCATATGACAGTACTTAATACTGTTGACTCATTAGTCACATTTTTAACTTTATTGTATACTGAAGTTCCGGTTTGTATTAGCAACAGAAATAAGCTGGTTACTTAAATTTACATATCCCCAACTGAATAATTATTTTCTGCTTTGTGTATATCCATAGTGTTCCTCCTGTAAGTTGATTCTTATACACTTGGCCAAATCTTCCAATGATCACTTTTTTAAAGATCTTTTTTCTTGTTTATATGTATTCAAGTGTTCTGACACTAGGTTGCATGTACCATGTACTTATAAGTGCCTATGGAGGCCAGAGGGTGATAAATTCTCAGTAGTTGGAGTTACATGCAACCATGAGCTATCTCATGTGAATGTGGGGAGCTAAACTAAGGTACTCTTCAAGAGTAGTAACCACTCTTAATCTCTCTGGCATTCCATTGTCTCTTTTAAATTCTTTTATTGATAGTAAGTTGTTATTGGATTCTAGCAGAATTCTAGTTTATGGGAATCTAAAAAGGAAAAAAAAAACAGATTCATAATCCTTATCCAAAATTCTATCATTAGCCTTTTAGGAAGCCAATGAAAATAATACATTTGCCAAGCACACAAAATAATAATGATTGAGTATAACAATGACATATGGCAGGCTAGATGATCTGGCTCCAAGAGGAAAGCTCATGTGTTGTGTTTATCAAAGAAGACTAATTCTATCACATGTTTCTCTCCTGGACTTCAGGAGCATTTGTATTTCCTTTCTTCTCTATACAGAGTGAAGAAGGGGTGTTCAAAACAGAAAACTCAGCAATTCTCTTGTGCTTTTTAAATATACAACTTTAAATTATTTTATCCATTTGATAACTTGGTTTTTACAAGGTACAGATAAAGTTTTATGAGGTAATGACTATAATTTCAGTATAAAGCTTAAAAATAAACGGAAAATATCTTTATTAGAAAATTATAATATTCATTTGGTGAGCCTTGAATTGCTCTTTTCTTTGCTTTTAAAGAAAATAAGCCTAATTTGTACTTAATATCTTATAGGATTTCTGGTGGTTAATAAACTTCAATGAATATTTTCTATACATCCTTCAAAAACTATGTCTAACTGCCATATGGACAGAACAGAAGTTATGAATTATATAGAGATGTGTTATTTTGGTTTGGAGCAGCATAAATATTGGACAATTTTTCAGAGATATGTCAGAATTACTTTCTGTTTTTTATTCCATGAAGGCTAAAAACCACTGATCAATAATCTGTTTCCGATATTGAAAACTGTATTACGGAACAATTTGCTCAGAAACTGAAAATATTTTGCTGTGGTTAAAGTTCATAAATACCCAAATTCAAATCAATTTTAAAGTCATAATGTCTCTAAAAATAAATTATATTGAAAAGATACTGCACACATTATAAAAAATTCATGCATAATTTAATGTTGACTATAGCCTTGATGTAAATTGCCCATACTGTGCTTAGTGTGTCCCTTTTGTGGCTAATCTATCCATGACTTTCATCATGAAAGGGTGTTGTACTTGACTTTATTCATAAATGTGAAGGAGGAAAAAGTTCTGCCAGATCTTGTGAACATAACTAGGGATTCTGCAAATAGTTCTATTAGCAGGAATTTATAAGAAAATTCACAGAACATTCAGTATAGCTGTTCAGTAAGCAGGATTTGGATAAGACAACCCTGTGTTCCCATGTCAATTCTGTCATTTGTTAGCTTGTATCTTAGACAAGATTTCTAAACGTATATGACTCTAGTTTTTGATATTAAACTATGATATTAATATATGCTGAAAGGCTCTGTAGTAAAGATGGACTGTTATTAATCTAAATGATTTGTGTTAAGTGTATAGTGAAGTGTTTACACTTAATAAGTTTTCAACAAATTAAGGCAGTTAATATTTGTTTTGCATGTGTTCAGTCATATGATTCTAATTAACTATCAAGAGCTTGATCTCCTCCCATTTTTTTCTAACATACTACACTACAGATTACAATATGCAGGGGGCTGGAGAGATGGCTCAGTGGTTAAGATCATTGCCTGCTCTTCCAAAGGTCCCGAGTTCAATTCCCAGCAACCATATGGTGGCTCACAACCATCTGTAATGAGATCTGGTGCCCTCTCTGGCCTGCAGGCACACATGTAGGCAGATATTGTATGTATAATAAATGAATAAATATTAAAAAGATTGCAATATGCATCATTATTTTGTCACTAAGAACAGAGTGCTACCAATTAGGCGCTGGCATGCCGTCATTTATAAAATGTACCCTATATGTGTATCTAAAATATAGGACTGAAAAGTGATAGTTCTAAAGTCTACCAATAAGTATTTCTTGCTTAGGTATAATTACAAAAACTACTATTGACCCCATTGACTATCCATCCAAATAGAGAGATAGGACTACCCATTTTCAGGAAAGGCGGAATCACATATCTTTCTCTAGTGTGTGCAGTATTTAGAGACATCCAAGAGTAAAGCACTTTTTAGTATGTGTATGTACTCACATGGACAGCTCAGGTGCAAAGGAAGGTAATTCAAGAATGTCCTGGGTAGCTGTCTTAGTTTGGGTTTCAATTGCTGTGAAGAGACACCATGGTCACAGCAACTTTTATGAACGATAACATTTAATTATGGTGGCTCACATAGAGTTTAGAGGTTTAACCCATTATCATTGTGGCAGGAAGCAAGACAACATGCAGGCAGACATGGTACAGAATCTGAGTGTCCTTACATATAGATCCAAAGGCAACAAGAAGTGAACTGTCTCACAGGGTGTGGATTGAGCATATATGAAATTCAACCCTGTCCCCTCTTTTAAGTAAAACGTTAGTGGCAAATGCTCACTTTTTCACCCATTGTCTTTTTCTACATTTATGGTGTGTGGGTATGAAAGGAGATATTATCCCACTCAAACTTAAAGTATTTATGGATCTGGACATGTATAAAAATCGAAAAAAGCAAATAAAAACAATTGCCTTAGACTGTAGAGATATTTCAGTGACTAAGAACACTTGGTGCTCCTGCAGAAGACCCAGGTTTAGTTCCAGATATCCATGTGGCAGCAAACAGACATGTGTAACTCCAGTCCTAGGGGTTCTGAGGCCCTCTTCTGCTTCTGCAGGAACCAGGCACACACATGATACATACACATACATGTAGACAAACACAAACATAAAAACAAAATGAAAATAAATGAATCATTTATAAAATGTTTGCACTCCCCCTCAAATATAATTATAAATTGTTTGACTATGTCTCTAAACCTATCCAAGGAGTTAGAAAGGAAGATGTTCAATTCTATTGTTTGATTGTTAAAAATACCTACATTAAACCAACTGTAACTCCAATTCTAGGATATCTAAAGCCCTCTTCTCTCTCTCTCTCTCTCTCTCTCTCTCTCTCTCTCTCTCTCTCTCTCTCTCACACACACACACACACACACACACACACACACCTCACACACACACACAAAAACTCTTCTGAGTGTTTATCTCCTATGTGAGTGGATTCCTATATCCATTGTTTTGTGTCCTTGTTCTATCTCAAGCATGTAGCTTACTAGGTTGTATCTTCTCAACTACACAACACTTCCCACTTTAAAAAAATCAATACTGTATTATATGTTGTACATTTGAACAGGTTATTTTTGAAATCCATAAATCTCTAAATTAGAAAGGAAATCCTACCTTTGGTGGGCTTCTCTTGATTAGCCCAGAATGGAAAGAGAGAATATGTCGTTCTTTGTCAATCAGCTTGGCACATACTTGACAGCATGCAGTTTCAATGGAAGGCAACTGTGTTGCCATGGTCCAGCAAACCTAATTGTAAATAAATAAAAGAACAGTCATGCAGCATAAGGGACAAGAAAAAGAAACCCAACTATACGGTGTCGTGTTTTTCCACCCATCAACTTTCATTTGTCAGAGTTTTCTCGAAAATCTGGGACAGAGAAGTCAGACTCTTAGACAATATTGATTTCATTTCATTTTTTCTTAATACTCTTTTTAGCAAATAGTTTACCTGTAGAATGAGAGGTGATTCAGTCAATATCTCCGACCAGGACACATTTATTATAGTGGCTTACTTTGATATCTTTATCCAGAAGTCATACGTTTCGATTAGTCATTTAGTTTACTATGATATTGTAGTTGTCAGCTCTTTATGCCATAACAAACAATCCCCCAATTCTAATGGCATGTCCCCAAATCCCTTTATTGGTTTTTTATTCATTGGTCTGCAGATCAGCTGTAGATTTGTTCTGCATTCTCTAAGAGTCAGGTTAAGATATCTTGATGAGCATCTGAACAAATGATCTGCTTCAAATATCTTCTTATGCAGGGATTCAAGCTGAGTGTTTTGTATGGTATTTTTTAATGAAAATAATTTTTAAATTTACTTATTTATTTATTTATAAAAATTTCCACTTCCTCCCCTCCTCCCAATACCCTCCCACTTCCCCCACTCCCTCTCCTCCTTCCTCTCCAGTCCTAAGAGCAGTCAGGGTTTCCTTCCCTGTGGGTTCAAGTTCCTCCCGCCTCCCTCCAGGTCTAGGAAGGTGAGCATCCAAACAGACTAGGATCCCAAAAAGCCAGTACATGCAGATGAAACAGGACCCAGTGCCATTATCAATGGCTTCTCAGTCAGCCCCCATGTCAGCCACATTCAGAGAATCCGGTTTGATCACATGCTCATTCAGTCCCAGTCCAGCTGGCCTTGGTGAGCTCTCATTAGATCAGTCTCCTTGTATCAGTGGGTGAACGCACCCCTCGCTGTCCTGACTTCCTTTTTCATGTTCTCCCTTCTTCTGCTCCTCATTTGGACCTTGGGGGCTCAGTCCAGTGCTCCAATGTGGGCCTCTGTCTCTATCTCCATCCATCGTCAGATGAAAGTTCCCTCTGATCCTGCCTTCCTTGCTCACAATCTCCCTCCTTCTGCTTCTCATTTGGACCTAGGTAGTTAAGTTCAGTGTTCCAATGTGGGTTTCTGTTTCTATCTCCATCCATCGCCAGATGAAGGTTCTATGGTGATATGCAAAATATTCATCAGTATGGTTATGGGCCAAGGCCAGTTCAGGCACCCTCTCCTCTGCTGCCCAGGGAACAATCTGGGGACCTCTCCTTGGACCTGGGAACCCCTCTAGAATCAAGTCTCTTGCCAACCCTAAAATGGCTCCCTTAGTTGAGATATATACTTCCCTGCTCCCATATCCATCCTTCCTCCCTCCCCCCAGCATTCCTTTCCCCCAAGCTATCCCCAATCCTCCCCTTCTCCCTTCTCTCTAACCATCTCCCCTTCCTTCCACTCCCTCCACCCCCCGTGCACCCAAGTTTGCCTGGCAATCTTGTCTACTTCCAATATCCAGGAGGATAACTATATGATTTTCTTCAGGTTCACCTTCTTATTTAGCTTCTCTAGGATCACGAATTATAGACTCAAAGACCTTTAATTATGGCTAGAATCCACTTATGAACGAGTACATACCATATTCCTCTTTTTGGGTCTGGGTTACCTCACTCTTTTGTACTGTATTTGGGTCATGCTTTTCCCTCCCACAATTCATTTCAGATTCCCCCACTCTTCCAATTCCATACCTTCTTTCTGCTTCTCTTTTCATTTAGAAAATATATAGTAAAACAAAAAGTAAATAACATAGAAAGAAAAATCAAAGAAACACACACATACACACACATGTAAGCATAAAACCCATCAAAATATTTGAAACCATAACTCCATGACCAGCAGTTGATGGCCAACACAAAAGCAATTCAATGGCATTTTTGTTGATATTTGTCTCATACCTCTTTGTTTGGGAGAGGTTTTTTGTTTGTTTACTGGACTTTGTATATTCTATATGAAATATTCTTGTGGTGAAAGGCAAGAGTTTGAACTGACTTTAAAGATCTAGCTCAGAGCAAAATTTACCAATTTCTGTTCACAGTGCATTGATCAAAGTGAGGTACTTAGCCAAACCAATATGCAGTGAGGCCAGCCATGTTAAAAGAATAAATGAATAATAAATGAATAACTCATAGATCAATGATAGCATTTATATTCATGAGATTTTCATTGATTGCAATGAAATTCACTATAGAAACCCACATAGTCTTAAAATCATGAACCTCTTGCCTCAACATTTTGAATATGGAGTTTGGTGACTATACTACCACTTGTGACTCCTTGGACTCTTCGCTTCTACTTCTGCTTGGTTTCCTCCCTATCTCCTTACATGATATCAGCTTGCTGACTCTGTAACCCATATTCTTTAATGGACCTTCCTCCATCACCCATCTGCTTGCAAGCCATATACCTGAACTAGTTCTCAGCAACGTCTTTTCTTAGGCTTTCTGCCCCAATTCCCTTGTCCATAAAGCACATAACTGATCAGTTCCTGCTCTGTGCTCCATTATACCTTGGAGTTTCCTGATTTATTACTTATTTTCATAGAATTTTGTAATATGTATGTATGTTTGTATCCCTGTGTTTTTAGTTCCTAGGCCAACACTGTAATGCTGCAAAATCTTAATAAATTATTGTGAAATGAACAAAGAAATACTTAAAACATATCCAACTCCTTAAATTTCCTATAAATACCCTTGAACTATGTAGTCATTATGTATGTGTATATATTCAAATACTTACATATTGGCAGAAAGTGAAAAGAAATAGGCTTACATGCATTCAAAAAGAGAAAGATTAGCAAGGTAACATCTATCACTGTTGCACTTCCCTCAAAAGCACCAAATTTCTATTTCAGTGTGGACATATAGAGCATGAACTTAATGTTTAATTGGATGGTGGTTTTATAGTGGTTAAATGTACATTGTCCTACATGCAAAAAAAATCAAGCTCAGCTTGTTCTAACGTACATTGCTACTTAGAAGAAATAAGTACAAGACAGAGAACACAATGTGGCTAAATAAATCAATTCATATCAAAGAGACATTCATTTATTTTCATCAGACTTCCTAATGCCACGCCAAAGGTTTCGTTGCCTTTTGGTAGAATCAGTGACTTTTGTTTCTCTTCACATCAGCTACTGCACAGTCATTTGCTAAAAATTATGTAACCTGAATATAAAAGGTAGACTATACTTGAGGCTACTGTCTTTGGGAGTATTAATGAAGGGTTAGTCCCTATTACCAGAGTAATACAAATTATCTTCTTAAATTATACCCCAAAATGTGGCAAATTTCAAATACTTTGATGGAAGCAAAACTCTTGCATCACAATCATTTAACCTCTTCCTCCATGGTTTTGCAGCACAGGGAACAACAGTAATTAAGTAAGGAGAAGACAACTTGGAACAAAATATTCTATGATTACAAATGAGGGTTTTGTTGTTGTTATAGAAATCCTGTGAAGAGTTTGTCTCACTGTAGTTGAACACTTTCTATTGACAAGAACCAGCCATAATAATTAGCAGTTTCCAGTTTAGCTGTGGCTTTTATGCTCTTCTCTTAAATCAAGAAAAGAAAATGTAAGGTCATTTCAGGGAATACAGATTTACTCATACTAATTTCTGACATGAATATCAGAGGTTGGGAAATCACAAAACCACAAAGAAAAGCCCTTGGAGCATTTTGAAAGCCCTAAGAATGTTTTTCCTGGCACTGAAAAGATGCTTCGGCGGTGAAGACACAGCTGGCTATTCCTCCAAAAGAGGATCCTTGTTTGAATCCCAGCACCCTGGGATTTAACCTAGAAGGCAAAAACCATCTGTAGCTCCAATGCCAGGTAATTTTACGCCCTATTCAGGCCTCCTTGGGTACTGCAAACACATGGTGCACAAAGGCATACATGCAGGCAATACACCCACACAATTCTTTTTACAAACGAATTCAAATCCTTTTGGATTTGAAAAGGTAGGACTGTTTCTCAGGTGTGTCCTATATGAAACATTGAAGGATTTATTGGGACTAAATAAGAGTAGAATAAAATAGCATAATAAGAGCTACCACAGGAAGTGTTGGCATCAGTATTTAATCATATCACTCCAGGGGCAGAGGAAGGATAATCTTTGTGGTCTGCATAGTAAGTTCCAGGGCAATAACTAATACAACTTAGTACAACTCCCCCCTCTCTGTCTGTCTGTCTCTTTTTCTACATATATACATATATATATGTATGTATATATACACACACACATATGTAAAGACTGACAGGAGTTTTGCTTTCATAAACTCATAGCTGTGGTTGACTGTACAAGACATGTGCAACATCAAGCTAGTGGATACTCCAGCATGGAACCTCTGAGTTCATAAAGGCAAAACTCGCTGTCATAGCAGTCTTCCCAACCTTTGCTTCTCCCAGTCTTTCTACCCTTCTTTGTTTTTATTCCATGAAGCTTTGGATGAAGGTTGTGAGATAAATATCCTATTTAAGACTGATAACTCCATTAATATTTGTTCTCTGTCTTTTGATCACTTTTGAGTTTTTTATTAGCCATCCATGCTCAAAGAAGCCTCTCTGATGAGGACGGGGAGCTGGTGTGTACTAATCTATTAATACAGAGATATTTATTTTAGAAGAAAGTTTGATACCATGTGCACTTGGAAAATAATAGCAAAATGTTCATCCTTATGACCTATAAGCTCCCTATCTTGTGTTCTTTGTCGGAATTTCAGTGCTAGACATGAATGTCCCCCTGGAAAGCAGGCCTTAGATCCAATAGGAAAGTATTTTGGTCACCCTACATGGTCATGTCATGATTTCAAATGTGCAGATCTTGCCCATCTAGTCATTTCAGTCCTGTTTTGTAGGACAAAAGATCCACAGTGGTAAGATTGCTGATGAATTTTCTCTCCTTGCATCCTGCACAGCACATTCTGACACTATAAAAATCTATCAGTGAGAGATACCATATTACTCCTGTAAGAGTGGCTAAGATCAAAATCAATAATGACAGCTTGTTCTGGAGAGGATGTGGAGCAAGGGAAACACTCATCCACTGCTGGTGGGAATGCAAAGTAATGCAACCACTTTGGAAATTAGTGTGGTAGTTTCTTAGAAAACTGGGAATCAACCTACCTCAGGATGCAGCAATACCACTCTTGGGAATATACCCAAAAGATGCTCAATCATACCACAAAAGCATTTGTTCAACTATGTTCATAGCAGCATTATTTGTAATAGCCAGGACCTGGAAACAACTTAGATGCCCCTCGACAGAAGAATGGATAAAGAAATTGTGGCACATCTACTACTCAATGTTAAAAAACTATGACATCTTAAATTTTGCATGCAAATGGATGAAATTAGAAAACACTATCCTGAGTGAGGTAAAACCAAACCCAAAAAAATGAATATGGTATGTACTCACTCCTAAGTGGATACTAGCCATAAAAAAAGGACATGGAACCTATAGTTCATGATCCAAGAGAAACTAAGTAATAAGGTGAACCGAAAAGATAACATGTATACACCCACCTGGAAATTGGAATCAGATAAAAACTTGGGATCAGGGGGGCAGGGGGTAGAAAGAATGGGAAAAGGGAGGTTGAAGAAAACTTGAAGTAATGGGATGGTCGAGATGAAGGAAGAACAGATATGAGAGCAAAAAAAAAAGAGATTTTAATTGAGGAAGCTATGTGGAGTTAGCAAGAAACCTGTCTCTAGAAAAATGCGCAAGAACCCACATGGATGACCCCAGCAAAGACCCTAAGCAATAGAGGAGAGGGTATCTGAACTGGCCTTACCCTGTAATCAGACTGATGATTATCTTAAATATCACCATAGAACCTTCGTCCAACAACAAATGGGAACAGAAGCAATGACCCACACTGGAGCACTGGACTGAGCTTACAAGGTCCAGTTGAAGAATGGAAGGAATGAGAGCATAGGCAAGGAATTCAAGACCATGAGGGGTCCATTCACTGAGACAGTTTGCTTGAGCTAGTGGTAGCTCACCAACTCCAAATGGAATGGGAGTGAATGAACATGGGAACAACCAAGTCCCTTTGAAGGGAGTTGATAGTTGGGGCAAACCGAGGGGCCACTGACAGCGGCACTGGGATTTGTCTCTACTGCATGTACTGGCTTCTTGGGATTCTATTCCCTTTGGATGTAAACCTTGCTCAATCAACCTAGATGTAGTAGGGAGGGACTTGGACTTTCCACAGGGTGGGGTGCATGGCCCTCTTTTAGGATTGGAGAGGGTGGGGTAGGAAGGGTCTGTGGAGGGAGAGGGAGGAGAGTGGGAGGAGGGGAGGGAGTGGGAATTTGGATTGATATTTTTTAAGAAAAACAATCTATCATTGAGGGACTTTCTAGGTCAGTAGACGTTAATATCTCCAAGTATTATATGTATGGTGTCTTCAGCAGAGTGTTTTGTTTGTTTTGTTTTTGTTTTTGGAGAAGTTATTCGATGTAGTCCTAGATGTCCTGAAACTCACTTCCAAGACAATGCTGACCTCAAATTCAGATGTGTGTCTGTGTCTGCCTCCCAAGTGCTAAGATCAAAGACGTGTGCCACCATCCCTAGCTTTAGCATAGGACCTTAACTACAAGTTCTAGTGGACAACCAAGAGAAATATCAGCGTCCTTTATGACTGTGGGTGGGGTATCCGGGACCTCTTCTGATCAACAACTTGAGGTATAATATTCTACATCTGGCTTTGTGCTTTTTTATTTCAAATCTATGCTTTCTGGGAGAAATATTATACCTTGAAATAGGAAAACTCTAAGTTTGTGTGTGTTTGTGTGTGTGTGTGTGTGTGTGTGTGTGTGTGTGTGTGTGTGTGTGTGTGTATGTGTGTGATCTTTATAAAATAGCATAAAATAGTAGGTTACAATATGGCTTTTCAAACATTCTTAGTCTTACCTATCCCTTCCCTGTGACTTTTTCTTTATTTATCAGTTTGTTTGTTCTGCTTTTGTACAGCAAGTATTATTTATCTGAAAGGATATATCATAATTCAAATTTTTAAATAGATTATTCATTTCCTTCGGGATAATTACCAGCTTTTGTGTGTTTTTCACATACTGTCTTAATATATTTTAAATAATATTTAAGTGAATTTATTGCATTTATTTAGTTGATTCTTCAAGCAATAATATCTTGGCCTAAATAACTGACCTGTCTTCTTACTAATAAATTCACACTGTAAAGAGATTTAAGCAAATTATAGAAAATCTTCAAAATGGCCTTTTAAAAGTAATTTATCAAATGCACATGTAATTATATATCTAGAGCTGCAAACATGTACCAAGTAGAAGACATGTAAAGAACTTAGATTTATACTTGACTTCTTTCATTTACAGTTGATTTTTCATACAATTAGCACTAAATGTTTTCCAGTTACTTTATTTATTATTTCATGGAAGGATGAAGAGATGATAGTAGTGATGACAGAAGGAAATGCTAGAAAATAGATGCAATGGTATTAGAAACATGTATGTAGAAGGAAGCCTCTAGTCTCAGTTTGATGACCTGAAAAGAGAAAGTACAGTTGTGCTTTGGCATCTGGAAGGAATTTGTTCCAAGATCCTAAAATGCATGAATGTGAAAATTCCTTTTATAAAATGCTATCGTGATTACATGTAAGCTAACCACATCTTCCCATATACTTTTAGTCATCTCTTGATGTTTTTACAATACCCAATGAGATGCAGCTGCTATGTAAATAGCTGTACTGTATTGCTTGGAGAAAGGGAAACAAGAAAATTGTCCAAGTATACTAATAACAGTTGTTTTAAAATACTTTCAATATGTGGGTGGTTTAATTGATGAACAAAGAATATTCTATGGATATAGAAGGGTTATGGTCTTGCACTTCCTATAGTCCCAAAACCTAGGTATTTTATTTGGCATATTATCTTTATCTTTGTTTAAAAAACACCTGCTCAGAACTTAGAACTCTAAATGGGCTTCCCTGAAGTCAGCATTGCTGCACTTTCTGTTTATTTACCATTGAAAATTTCACGTATTTAAATACGCATTTCATTCAGACAATTCCTTGTCATATAAAATTCAGTATCTAGCTCTTAAATATCTCTCAATTTCTTATGAATAGTGGCTCCTATTCTTTGTGATTCTTTGAATTCAGTACTTATAGGGAAATAATTTGAAGCAGGCAGAGGATGTTAGTCATTTGACTACAAACCAACAATTTTCGTGAGATTGTTCATAATTTATGATCTTTTTCTGAAAGCATGAATTTGTACCAGATTGCACTTAAAGAGGGGAAATAAAGGGTATGGAGTTGAGTTGGGTGAGTGTGGAAGTTGGGAGGATTCGGGAGGAATTAGAGACAGGAAGCTGTGATCAGAATACATTATATAATTTTTTTTCAATAAAAAGAAACAAAAAATAAAATCCAAAGTGTAAAGAAGTAGCAAATTTTAACCAGTAAATAACAACAACAAAATAATTTTAAAGTAACCATAAGCACCTTAAATTTATACTTGTTACAGTTTTGGAAAGTTTTTACAGATCTTTCTCCAATGTATCTTTCTTTGAAATTGTCAGTGCAAGTGTACAATGTATCATAATCATGTCCACTCCCTATCTCCAACTTTCCAAGGGACTATGAAGTTTTACAAACAGGTTCTTTGAAAATTTCAAACTTTCAAAAGGACATTTGATCCTTTAATCTTGTTTATCAGTCTAGAGGTAGTTGGACCTGGGAGAAAGGAACCAATAAATGAGGAAGACTAAACTCTCATGCAATAAACAACTTTATTCAGAATATCAGACTATCTACACTATAGGTTGATAAAGGTCACGTGCATATAGTTATAATGGGTTCAAGGTGTAAATAGTCACAAAGACTATCTGCACATGACAAGAACATGTTTTTTTTTCCACAAAGGCATATAAACAAATAACAATACCCAGTTGTAATAAACAATCTAAATTGTAATGAACAATCTAAAGTAAACTCACTCCAATTTGCTACATCTGAGACAGGTACAAAAAGGCACATTACACTATGAATTCCATGTTTTTGAATAAATTGAGATCACAAAACTCTTATCTTGATTTCTTGGAGTGTTTTCACAAGCACTTAAAATTTACCTTAACTCCATTCTTGGGCCATCTTCTGACATCTCTCCCTTTTTTATGATTTAATAACAGGATATCCAGAGTGGTTTTGATTGAGATGCTGTAGATAAAGGTAATTGCCTTTGAAGTATGAGTATACTATAATCAAGCAAAGTATAATACTAGCACGTTGAAAACATTGTAGTACCTTGTGACTGAAAACAGAGATCCAAACTGCATCCAGTACTATCAGTTACATTATTGTATTTATTAGAAAAATCTAGAGAATAGCTTGAAAAGAGACAGATATGATTAGAAGTTCTTGTATCTTACACAACATAAGCACATATTTGACCTATAATAAGAATACAAATGTAATTATTTATGCAAATAGGAATTAATTTAAATTCCAAGGAAAATTAAATGCAGTCCCTTTTTAAGATGAATGAATGAGTCTATTATAGCCTCAAGGTCTAGTCATAAATGCAGAATCATTAGAAAATGTAGCAAGGGCTGTATCCATCCAATCTACAAGTTGAATCAAGGAAGGATGAGAAACATAAGACCAATATACATGCTCAGAGGCACTCATCACAGATACAATGGGGATTCTCGGGTAACATAGGGTTCTGCGTGTTTCAGAGATAACTTCTCCCTTAGTGCACAGGGCTTTAACTTGGCCCCTGGGGTGTGGGGAATTGGACTTGACTTTTGATGATATGGCTGATATCTCCTTTTGTTCTTTAGTTGGAAGTTTACTACCTTTCTGGTGACTCCCATTTTCTGCCATTGTCCTTGATTGCCCTGTACCAAAGGAGCCAAAGGGGAATTTCTAATATTTCAGTGTACATGTCTGCAATGACAGATTTATACTCATTCCCAATTTTCTTCTGGAGAAGTAAAATTAGGGAAGGTTAGTTAATCGGCTTGCTTATTTCCTCTGCAATAAAACCAGGGAGTATAGAATATGCATGAGTATGAGTAATAAACAAAGGATGTGTGTGGGTTTTAATCGTATGTTGTAGTTCCTATAGTAATGGAAGCATAACAATGTGAAGACAAAATTCAAGCAGTGTCTATTGCTGGAAACAATCCTACAAAATAAGCAAACTCTAAAATTATATTTAAGAGTTTGTGAATTAACTGTAAATGAATTAACTGCGAAAAATGAATTCAAACAGATGGATCCACCTGTTGAGCTGAGAAAAAGTAATAATACATTGGTGAACATCTGGACCATGACTATCTCCTATACCCTTAGATAAGCCAGCAATAAAATAAATATATAAATATCTGTCTGTGGATTGGGATAAGGTTGGACAAACTTTATAGTCACAAATTCAGTTCATCGGAGAAAAATATCATAGCCTGCCAGTTTAATATTGATTTCCTAGACTTCCATAGTAATCTGTGAATGAAATTTGAAAATACACACAGTTCTATAACACTCTTACCAACTGGGTTTTCAGTTAAAGGTGTAGGCAGAGACTACTTCTGGCCACTCAGACCTGAAATAACCACACAGAAACTGTATTAATTAAAATACTGCTTGGCCAATCACTTGAGCATATTGCAGGAACCCTGAAAGGACCGTCTCACCTTCTTTAGGCAACTTCACCAGTCATTTGTCTGTGGGTCCTGCATGTTCATTTCATTCAGTATAACATCAAACAGTCCAGGAAAGAGCAGTTTCTTGACCAAATGGCTATCCTGTTTTTTTGTTGTTGTTGTTGTTGTTTTTTCATATGAAGTTGATAATTGTCCTTTCAAGGTATGTGAAGAACTGTGTTGGGTTTTTAATGGGAATTGCATTTACTCTATAGATTGCTTTTGGTAGAATTGCCATTTTTATTATGATGATCTTACCATCCAAGAGCATGGGAGAGCTTTCTATTTTCTGTTTCTCCTTCAATTTCTTCCTTCAAAGACTTAAAGTTCTTGTCAAACAAGTTTTTCACTTCTTTGGTTAGTTTTATACCCAAGATATTTTATGTTACTTGTGACTATTGTGAGGGGTAATGTTTCTCTGATTTCTTTTTCAGCTTCTTTATCATTTGTAAATAGGATGGCTACTGAGTTTTTCTGAGTTTATCTTATATCCTGCCGCATTACTGAAAGTATTTATCAGCTGTAGGAGTTACCTGACAGTTTTAGGGGTCACTTATGTATATTATCATATCATCTGTAAAATAGCAAAAGTTTGACTTCTTCCTTTCTGATTTGAATCCCCTTGATCTCCTTTTGCTGTCTTATTGTTCTAGTTAGCACTGCAAGAACTCTGCTGAATAGATATGGAGAGAGTAGACAGCACTGTCTTCTTCCGGATTGCAGTGGAATCACTTTGAGTTTCTCTCCATTTAATTGGATGTTGGATGTCAACATTCTGTATATTGCATTTATTGTGTTTAGATATGTTCCTTGTACTATCCATGATCTCTCCAGGACTTTTATCATGAAGGGGTGTTGAATTTTGAAAACTTTTTCAGGATCTAGTGAGATGATCATATTTTTTTCAGTTTATTTATATGATGTATTACCTTGACATATTTTCATATGTTGAACCAGCCCTGCATCTCTGGGATGAAGCCATATTGAACATGGTGGAGGATTTTTTTGATGTATTCTTGGATTCGGTTTGCCAGTATTATATTGAGTAATTTTGCACCTTTGTTCATGAGTGAGATTGGTCTATCATTCTCATTCTTGGTTGAGTCTTTGTGTGGTGTCAGTATCATGGTAACTGTAACCTCATAAAAAGAGTTTGGCCATGTTTCTTCTGTTTCTATTTTGTGGAACACTTTGAGGAGTATAGGTATTAGCTCTGAGGTTCGTGAGATTTAACACCCCTTGTTCCTGCTCTAGAGGCAGTGGGACCTGGGAGAACAAAGTCAATAAATGAGACAAATTAATGTCTCATGCAATATCCAAACTTATTTAGAACATCAGACAGTTTACACCTTAAGGGTTAAGAAAGATCAGCAGAATAAAGTTCTCATGAATCAAAACTGTATATAATCACAAAGAAAAGCCACGTGTGGTAAAAACATATTTTTCCATAGGAGCATATAAACAAATATCAAAATCCAGTTGGGTTGAATAATTAAAGTAAACTTACTCCTATTTGCTACACCTAGAGGGGGCAAGAGAGTCCATGTACATTCGAAGAACAATTCTGTGTTTTTGAAAAAACTGAAGTCATATGGCTCTTGTTTTGCTTCCTTGGACTCTTTTCACAAGTACTCAGAATTCCCCTTATATGACTCTTTCTTGGAACATGTTCTGGCACACCCTGCCTCTTTTTTTTATCCTATACACAAAGGATAAAGAAGCAGAGAGGGAAATCAGAGAAGCATCACCTTTCATGATAGCCACAAATAACACACCCTGCCTCTTATACATTCCCATTGTCGTCCAACACCTCTTCCAACACTTATCCCTCCCACTTCCTACTTTGTCCTTTGTGTGTGTATATGTGTGTCTTTAGACCCACTAAGTATGCCTAGTGCCTCCTGCATGAGAAAGGGTGTGGGAAACTTTACTAGAGCATGAACATCTTACCACGATCATGGAAGAGGATGATTCTTCCTCACTCAGCAACCATTAGTGGCTAATGGCTCCCTAGGAAGAAGCAGGGCCCCAGAGCTCCTCTCCCATCCACAAGGAAATTTCATAGCTCCTCTCTTAGACAGATTATATTCCAGTAATAATGTTTTATTAAATAAATGTTATTGATAGAAATAATATGAGAAGTTTGGTATCCATTGAAAAACTATATAAATATTGTGAAATGAAAACTGTGTCACAAAATCAAATACCAGCTTTTATCTGTACCTTGGGACATAGATTTCAGTAGAAGGAACCTGTGGTCAATCTTGATTCTTTGCTTAGAAAATAACAAAAAAGAGAATTGAGAGTGTTTGAAAGAAAGGATGTCTTTATTACCTAAAACAGGGCAGGTTTTGGATATATTAGAAGTTGCTGGTTTTAATGGGAATTATAATCCTCTATCCACTCCAACTTTAGTGCTCTATTAAAATGACAAACCCACATTAAGAACTACTTTTCCTATGTCAAGTCTAACAAATGCCGGTGACTCTGGTTCAAACTAGTTCATTTCAAATGTAAAATGTGCATGTAATTTATGTAGGTTCTTGTTGATCCAAAAGCCATAGATCTCACTTGAAAATGAATGAGAGATGCTTATTCTGTAGCCCAATTTAAGTGACCATGGCCCAGGAAACACAGAGACACGTAGGTTTTCCCTGGATCCATGTTTCTACATGGAAACAGTCTCTTGCTTTATTATGGCATTATAATATCAGAACAAATAATGTCATAAATCAAGGCAATATTAAAATACAATGATAGGCACATCTTATAGTCGGGTTATAGCAAGATAGGGTAATCTCCCCTGTAAGCCTCAAATGTTATCTTGGCAGCCTTAGCTTTATGATTGGTGAAAGCTACTGTTATGCAAATTTATAGATTTTAAAATGTCTGTATCTATTTTATCTATTAGTCACAGGAAGTTAGTTCTGACACAGAGGTGGGCAAGGGATTATTTAAGTGGCTAAATCTAGCACAGTGTCAGGTCATTAGGCTCTTAACCTGTGACATTGGCCCCTCTTCATATCATTTCAGTTCTAATCAATTATTCAGGCTTTGCAAGCACAGCTTCAATCCAAAAGTGCTCCTTCAAAGAACATAGACTTCTATCGGTAATGCATGGCACATACAAATCACGCATGGGCAAATTAAAACTGTACTTGCTTTGCTTTACTTCTCAAGTAAGTTGACCTTGCTAATAATTTACTCTTTCTTTAGAACATTTTTTTTTCAAATTGTCTTTAGAAAATATGACCTTTAACTGTGCTAAAATGTTTTGTAAGTTAAGTCAAGGGTATTTGTTGGAGAATGGGTAGAGTTGTTGGAGTCCTATTAGGAAACCACTGCCTGTAAATAGATGTGTCTTGTTCCTGACCTGTGATAGCAACTATTCTACTTCTTTCAAGGAATTACTTGAAAGCACAGCACTTTTGGCAGTGGTCAGAAGAGCACTGACCAGTTGCCTGAGGAAAGTAATGTATGTAGTTTGTTGTTTTAATATAGAGCACGTACTCTTAATGATCGGTACACTTTTGACCTGAACACCCCCCACACACTTGCATTTATTCTAATAATAGCAAGATAAACAATCATTCTTAAGAGCAAGTGCTGAGCACTGATAAGTTTCAAGATATCCTGCTGTGCATGATCAGATTATAATAACTTGAATTCACAGGTTTCCACCCTTGTGGACTGAGGGGGAACCTGTGGAATCACAGTGTATAGAATAAAGTAAAGCCTGAAGACATGTCCATACACCAGTTTCAGGAGGCGCCAGATAGGAGAGGGGAGACGAGAATGCTTGCTAATCAAAAGCAGCTCAGAGGAAGTTTGTCCAGGCCCCTGACTGACTCATGACATTGGTTAATCAATACACCACCCCAGTGTTTAACAAATGTTCCATCCAAAAATTCTTCTGTAATATTTAACTTCACTTCCTTCAGTTTCAATTATTCACATTTCTTTTGTTGTTTCTTTAAGAACTAGACAGAAGTCAGTAACAAAACATGATTTTATTCATATACCTAAAGGGGTGTTTGTATTTTCTGCCATGCTTCAGTTGTCCCCAGGCAGTGAAAAAAATAAATGATATGAAAAATAATCTAATCATTCCTCAGAAGACCTGTTTAATTTGACTGTTTAATAAATGATAAGCTTTGGTACTGTGCTTTATGTTTGAAAAAAAACTTCATTTCAACAATAACGTGGAAAGAGTTTTTGGGTTCTCTTGCAAATATACTCACATGTAGAGAAAGGGTGTATGTGAGAGAGAGGAAGAGAGAGATAGAGACAGACAGACAGAGTGGATACTTTAGATCTGATTTCAAAACAGAAATCCATAAAATAAGGAGTCTGTAAGGTACAGTAAACATTAGCATTATGAGTATTATTAATATTAAATCTGGTGTTTATATGGATCGAGTATACTGATAAATTATACTTCTCATTATTGCATTTTGCTTTTTAAAAAAATACATACTGTCTGTGTTTGTCCACAATATTATCACAACACAATTCAAGATCTTGGGTTGTTTTAATGCTAGGGTACTTCATAAGAACCTCTATTTATTTTCCCTTCATCAAACGCTACATTTCCTGCTCGTGCTTACCATGCAGAAATTGATCTGAGATACATGTGGAGTCTCAAAGTGTATATTTAAATATAGTAATTTTATTGCTTACTGTGAAGTTAATCTGCACTGTATGGATTCTTTCTTGCAGGAAACAGAAGTCAGAGTTCAAGCTAAACAACCGGATGTGGAAAGGCTGTTGTCTGAAGGGCAGCATTTGTTCAAGGAAAAACCAAGCACTCAGCCAGAGAAGGTATTGAAGCAACCTCTAGCAATATCTGTGACCCCATAATGGATTATACTTCCCCTGTTGTACACTTGCCATTGACAGGCTCTATTTATAATCATTGAAATAATTTGTAAGGAAATATTGGCCATACTACATTTGCAGAGGTAAAACTGTCTTTTTGATCAACATTTCCGATTTCTATACCGTGATCTTAAGCCTATTAACAAGCCATTGCATTAGAGGACTCATTTCTGCCACAGTACGGTACCATCAATACAAAAAGTAGTACCACCTTCAAGGTAGATTCAATTCTTTGGGGCTTTTATTGCTTTGTTGCCAGCCTTGATACTCTTCATATTGTTTGCTTTAATTTAAAGCAAGCCATTGCATCCCACTGCCTTCAACAGCTGTAAAGACTCACAATATAGTCTCTGACCTTTCTTTGCTCTGTTGCTATTTCTTATGAAAGAAGAGAAAACATGCATTCAGGCTTTAGTACTTTATTAGGTCGGGAATTTTTAGCGAAATGTCATGTCATTGCATCTTTTTCCAGTAAAAAGTCAGCCCAAGTGAAAGCTTTACACTTGCTTCATTTTTGTGTGTTCATTTTGAAGTCCAGGGTACATTTAATCACCGAATCTTACCTGAGAAGAGAAATAGAAAGCTCGGTCAGTTCAAACAAACACCTAATCAATGGTTTCCATTTGCAAACGAGAAACCAGTGATAGATGATAAATAGATGTTAGGTAGAGTTTACCTTCTTCTCAGTGTCCGGCTAAAATTGTAATGGCTTCCACTGTGATAAAGGTTCCTAAAAGCCTGTAAATGGCGGCTGTTTATTGATCAGTTTTGGTTTCTCAGTTAATGTTGCTGGCTGAGATTTAGGGAGCCTTACTCTCACATTCAAAACCATTCTAAAACTGTGCAGGTCAATAACCTCATTATACAGAAGCAGTTTGTCTTTGCAAATGGCATTACCAGAACTTAGATTCTATTGTAAGCTCACTGCTTAGTTTCCTCGTACTTGAGCCAAGATTTAGTTCACCAGAATTGTTTGTTTTCCCCACAGTTTACATGAAAGTTTTTATTAGATAAATTTAAAGTTGGGTTTTGAGCGTAATGGCAAACCACCAGTTGCAAAAAAGCACAGCTTTCTCTGGAAATATTAAAATTTATTAATTCAATAGTAAGATTATATCTGCTTCAGAAATCCAAGAAAGTTATTTCCATACAGTGTCTGGTTTGATATGATCCTTTTAAAAATAAAATAAGCATTTTTGGGTTTGGACTGCATACTTAGAGACAGTACTAAGATTAGCAGTTTCAAAAGGGTATACAGGCTGGTTACCAAACTGTTTAAGTCTCCAGGGTGGTTACCACAGAGACCCTCACTCTAATGAGCCATGAAATAACCATATGGGCTAGTGGATAAGTGTGGGAGTCTGTGCAGGTGTTGTTCATGGAAATGAACCATAGGGAGAGACAAGAATGAAAACCCATTGAAGACTGATTTCATCATCCTGGATCAGACATTGGAGAGTTTAATTCCAAGTGGTTCACTATTGACAAATTTAAAACACTGTACAATTTTGGAAAAGTTTTCCAGACAACAATCAGTCCAATTTCAGGCATACAATAAGGTTTAATGTGTAACTACATACAATCATTTTTAAAAAGTACGTGTGACCATGAGTGCAGGTTCTATAGCTAAATGACCTAGAATCTAGTGTGGTCTCTGATCAGTAACATAGAAGTCAACAGGCCATAATGTACTTTTGACATCTTTTCTAAAGATTGGACAATGGTCAAGGAAGGGAAGAGTCTGGGATAATCATTCTGGGGAATTAGGATGAGATCTGCTTCTACAGCAAAATGGTCACCATGCAATGAGTAACCCCCAGTCTCAGCTTTCTGGATAGAAAGCAGGTGTGTGACCTCTATCTTCTCCATTGAGGAGACACCCCTGCATGATTAACATTCCTGCATTTCTTAGTGCTTCTCTGTGAGTATGAGGAACTTGGAGCCTCCAACAGATAAGTCCATTCTATCTATTCTTGATGGATCGTCAAGAACTTAATGCCATATGGGTATGAGAATGAGTTGAGGATTAACACCCTTTCTTATGATTCACAAATGAGCATTTAATTTTTCTTTACTTTCTGCTTTTGCATAATACATAGAAAAAGCCTTCCTTCAAGATGTAGATAATTTTGCTTTTCTCATATATAAAATAATGCAATCAATGTTACTTAACTTAATCTCACTTCCACCGATACACTTAGTCTCAAGGTTGCTTTGAGATGAGAACTGGGCTCTATGGCTGACTCTATCCAGTTCTGTTTCTTAGTGAAGTAAATGGAGGGTTGATATAGAAAAAAAAACAAAGCCATACAACTTGTCTCACCTCCCTACACACACTTTCCTTAAAGACATCTTGTAAGTCAATATTATCCTTCCTTCCCACCTTTCCTACTTCTCCATTTCCTAAGAGTTCAGCTCATTTTGGAGAAGTAAAATTTGAGAAAAAAAAACATGGCTACAGTTACCTGATTTGTAGACAAAGCAGTATATCAGATTAATGGGAATAAGGGGTATGACAGATGTAGAGATATCAGACACAGAGAAATGCTGGCCTCGCAGAATTTTTTGTTTTTCCATACTAGGCTTGGAACACTCAGGGGACAATACATGTTGAGCCAGTATTCTACTTTGGAGCCACACCTCTTGATATGGACCATTACCTGGAAAACATTTAAAAATTAGCTGCAGTTTTGTAGGATCCTGAAACACCAAAATCTCACAAAATAGTCTCACAATTCATAACATGACATCTAAGAGTCAATTCAGAAATCTGTGAGCATATTTTCAATGTTTCTTCTTTAAAGGTTGCTGTTGGTGTTTCTGAAGGCTGATCCACTACTCTGACACTGAAAAAAATGCCATTTCAGCACTGAACATGTGTTAAATTAAAGTGTGATATATTTTAAATTAAGGATCTCTCTAGCTTTTCCTTAATTTTGAGACTTCTTAAGCATTTATTGGAAAGAAAACTGGACTTCCTACTCTGGAATACATTTGTTTAAAAATATTTATTTATTATGTATATATACAATGTTCTGTCTGTGTGTCTGCCTGCAGGCCAGAAGAGGGCATCAGATCTCATTACAGATGACTGTGAGCCACCTTGTGGTTGCTGGGAATTGAACTCAGTACCTTTGGAAGAGCAGGCAATACTCTTAACCGCTGAGCCATCTCTCCAGCCCTGAAATACATTTTTTATAAAGAAATTTGATTTGAATTACCTTTGAATGACTGTATTTGGAAATAACTAATAGCAGACAGTGATTTCCTTAAAAAGAAAACTGAGGAGACTGGAGAAATTCGTGCTGCTCTTCCAGAAGGCTTTAGTTTGTTGCTAGTATCCACACTGGGTGATTCACAACTGCCAGCAACTCCACCTCTAGGCTATCTGACACCCTTTTCTGGCCTCTATGTCCAACTTCACAATATGCACATACACTAATAGATATGCATATAATTATTTTTTAAAGTAACTATACTTATTCCTCAAGGTTAATTATGTAAGATTCAGTTGTTTATGTACATGATCTTTCTACCATTTTCAGACTTTATCATTAGGGAAACATTTTAGAACGTCCATTTCTTAGGAAATTGGTTTTTGATACCTCCACGTTTTGTTTTAAAAATATTGCCTGGCTTAAAGTCTGAATTCCTCCCTCAAAACAGTGCTGAGATTAAGACATGGGGTCAACCCTACTTAGTCTCCTCTCTTTTTTTTAAATTTGTCAATTTTACTAGGAGTTTTAAATTTTCACAAATGGGGAGAGACGGCTCAGGGATTAAGACCACTTGTTGCTATGCTGGAGGACCAAGACCACTTGTTGCTATGCTGGAGGACCACAATATGGTTCCCAGCAGCCATTTCAGGTAGCTTTCAATCACCTATAACTTTATTTCCAGGGGAGTCTGATACCCCTTTCTGGGCTCTGTTGGAATCTGTACATAAATAACACAAACATATACACACAAATATTAATAGTAAATAAAAATAATTCTTAAAAGAATTATAATGAATGCTAATTATAATATTTGAACATGAGAATTAGTCTACTTTTCACACATTGAAGGTAACATTTGAGAAAAATTATAAACATAAATTTTTGACAGTCAGATGAAAACTTTAAAGTGAGATGATATTTTCATATGTTCTATCCTACATTCTACAAAATAACATTAATTTACAAATTTTGATTTTTTTACATTTTTAAACAGTTTTATTCAAATGTTTCATGTCGTAGCTGGGAATATAGAGTATTTGCCTAGCTTTTATGAAGGTCTGGATATGTTCCTTAACTCTACATACGATCATGATAGTGTATATCCACAATCCAAGCATTTGGAATGGAAAACAAGTAGATCAGTTCAAGGTTAGCCTTGAATATTTCATGAGTTCAAGGCAACCCTTTGATAACATGAGACCTTGCATGAAAAAAGAGATAAATTTACTTAAAAGTTTAAAAATATAAAATAAAACTGTAATGGAATATTCTTTTTGTACACCATGAAGAAGTGTCACTTGCATTGTTCATTCAGTTGGTTATGGATGTTTGTTATTGTTTAGGAAGGTAGGTTATAATTTGTTATTGGTCATGGTCAAGAACAAAAGCTGAGAAAAGGGGATTAGATTCAGTGATCTTATCCTAAAAAGAAAAAGGTGTGATATAGAAATAATATGATAAAAAAGTAAATTATTGAATCTAATTTTAAACTAAAAAACTATTAGTCTTAAATATTTTATATTGGTATGGATTTTTATATATAGATACAAATTTAATTTTAATTTTTGTTATACTGTATATATGATTCTACACTTGTTTAAGAGATTTTTATATATTGATACAAATTTAAGCTTATTTTTGTTAGAACATACTGCATATACATCTTTACTGTTGTTTAAGGTAGTCTACCTTTGTAATTCACTTAACAATGTAATGTGAATTTCTAGTCCTTGAAAGTTAATGTTACAGACTATTTAGATAATAAAGAAATGCAAGTTATCAGTCACTTATAATAAGCAATTTGTACTCATTTTAGATATCTTTTCAAGATCAAATAAAGATGTATTTTAGATAGACAGATGGACTTCAAATGCTTCAAAGACCTGCTGAATGTGTAATTTAATTAAATCCATAAGTCATAAAGTAAATTAATACAAATGTACTAGGTTAAGTTATAAAAGATAGTTAGAAATGAGCCTAAGCTATCAGCCTAGTTTTCATAATTCATAATCAGTCTCCATGTAATGATTTGGAAGTTCCCAGAAATGACAAATAAAGACTCCCTACAGTAAACAGTTCATATCAATATTACTAAAACATAAAGCTCACATTTTTTGATGATATTTGCAATACTTTGGCCCTAGTACTGCCAACTCTCACGAGTGACTCAGAGTTGAGGCAAGGAGCCATAGATGGTGATGAAGTTCTCACTGAGGGGGGAAATAAGCAGAATACCCATGTGATTCTGTTAAATTACCTGGGTGTAGTTAGACATTCATTAGCCTGCCTTTTCCCAATTAATTACATGGAAATTTATTACTAAGTACGAAAGCTTGGTTGAAGCTTAGACTTGTTCCCAACTATCTCTTAAAACTCAAATTAACCTGTTTATATTAATCTATATTCTGGCAGTAGCTTGTTATCTCTCCACCATACTGTACAACCTACTTCCTCTGCATCACACTGGTGAGTCTCTGACTCTTAGATTCTTGCCTTGAGTTTCTCTCTCTATCCATAAGTTCTTTTTATCCTCTCCTGCCTAGCTAGTGGCAGTTCAGATCTCTATTTAACCAATCAGAAAATACCTTTGGCAGATCAGTTAAAACAGATACATCTTCACAGTGTACAAAAGTATTATCCCACAACATTTCTCCCTTTTTGTCCAAATAAAAAGGAAGGGCTTCAACTCTAACACAGTAAAACTATATAAAATATGAACAATTATCAGTAAAATTATATTCATAATATACAACCCATTTGTATTTGGCAACTTCAGAGAAAGTATCCTATCTTAGTGAGTCAAACTTTAAAACCCAAATCACGTTCTCTCATAACTTATAGGACCAATATAAAAAATATTTTTAAACCTTAAAACATTTTCTCAGATAAACAACCTAAGTTTGTATGGTTCTTAATCTTTATAAAATTTACATGTCTTTTGTAAGTTTCTTTTCTAAATTTGATAACAAGAAAAACTGTAAAACTATAGCTATTTATTCTTCAACCCCATCAGAGAACTAGAATGATAAAAATATTATTTGATTAAACAAGAAATGCAGAGCAAGCAACTTCAAAAACCATATAAATGACAAAAACATCTGACTTCTTGGACAGTCACCCAAGATTTCTCTGCAATCATGAGGTATCCATCTTTGGTCTATATACCTAGAATATCTGACAAACTATTTTGTAAAGCAGTAATTTTTAAGGACAAGCCTAGTTTCTCTTGGCAGTTGACTTCCTTTGTGTCCTGGTTGTCCAAATTTTAAAGGATACTGTCATCAGTCAAGGCAAAGGCAGTTTCTTGCCTAGGGGCCAGCTTTCCCACATTTAAAGTAAACTCCATATGGAGGTTCTCTGATGCCCAAATCTTCTTTTAAATAGATTGGTGCTGCGAGGAACAGACATATTTCACTGCCATGAAAAGCCTTTTGTTATTAAAACATTTTAAGTACCATATTCTATAGATGTCTGAAGTGTTTAAAGAACACTTATCAATCTAAAATATATCATACTTAATCTTGAAAACATACCTAACATAACTACATGTTTGATTTTATAGATGTCTAACTACTAACCACCATTTCTTAATTATCTTAAATAGTTTATACTATCTTTCAAGGACGAGAACTTATATTTTAAATGAGCTGCATAGGTACAATACCTTAAACAAGAATAGAAACATACATACACACACACACACACACACACACACACACACACACACTCACATAACAAAAATAACCTTGAATTTATATCAACATACAAAAAAATCTGTACCAATGTAAAATATTAGAGAATAGTAGTTGTTTTTTAGTTTAAAAGTAGATTTAATAAACTACCTTTTAATTTTAGCATTCTTATATCTCCCTGATTTTTTTCACTACATAGGAGAGAAAGAATAATAGAGAAAAGAGAAAAGAAACAAATTTCTTAATCTAACCTCCTTTATTTAGTTTCCTACCTGACCGCAAACAATAGCAACATGCAACTAATCTCTTTAATATGACAAATATCAATAACCCACCAATTGACCAAAACCCACCCCTTGTGAAAGTGGAGAAATATTCTTAAAATTACTTCATGTTGTCTGGGGGTGATGACATTGATGAGGGACCCTGAAAAAGTTGAAATATTTATCAAGTCCTAGAAGAGCTAGCTGTATCATTTGTTGTTCAATCTCTGTGTAATGGGAAAGTTCAAGGCTAAACAGAAATTCTGATTGGGGTAGACTGTAAGCCTGAACCTTCTCAGCTAATCACTTTGAAGTTGTTCTGGATGCAGATTTTTTAATAAACTGCAAAAGAGGCATTCTAAGAGGTTGGATCAACTGGCCTACTTTTCTTCATTTGTGTGTGTTCCTTTTTTTCTGAAAACAAACTTTTAAAGGTAACATATATATCTGCATTAACACAAGTATGCACTATACAGTGTGCACAAATTAGCTGAAGATGATTCTCTGTTCTATCTTTGAGCAGATAAAATGCATCTGTCAATTTAAAAGGCTGTTTGAGCTGCATAATCACACTATAATATAAATCTTCATCCATGCCACATGAAAAGATACCATGCAAAAATAAGTTATGAGGACTCTGCACCCAACAAGACTTATCAGACTCATCCAGTCTCAGAGATGTTTGCATGTCAAGGGATCAGCATAAATATCGCCTGTTTTGTAGTTTTTATTAATTTTCTCCTTCATGTCTGCAGCCATAATTTTCAGGTGGTCTTGCCTGGTCAAATATGATCTTTATTGGTTTTGAAGAAATCCATAGCTTTTTGTTTTCTGTGACAACAAAATCATAACCTCTCTCCAGTGCAGTACATATCTCGACTTCCATTCTGAAGTAAGATGTTATTAAAATATATAGGCTGAATTAATGTAGGAATTTTTCCACAATCCAATGTCTATAAGCACCTATTGCTTTTTAGTCATTAGCATTTATAAAATTCAAAATAAATAAAGCATCTTACAGGATTCAGATAGCTTGTGTTATAGTATTTCTTATTATATTCTTCTTATTTTATCTTATTCTTGATCTTTTCATATGACTTTACTATCTTTTTAAAGACCTCACTTTACTATTTTTAAACTATTTTTTCTATGATTGTCTATGATGCCCATTTCTATGATGCCCATTTTCTTTGCTTTCCTTAGCACCTAAACACGTTTTCAAGCATACTTTACCTGTTTTGGATGTCTTTCTCAGTCTGGATCTGGTGTTCTGCATGCTGTGGCTCAGGAAAATGTTGCAAAGTCCTTTCAGGCATCTACATGCTCCTTCTGTGGCTCAGCTTAGATCATCGTGCTGACTGCTGGTTCTGCGTCCCTTAGGGCTGTGAGAGCCTACCTAGCCTTCTGCCCACAGTCACAGGCCAGGAACTGCATTAACTGCCCCAACTCTGAGAAGTTGTGGGCCATGCTGTGGCAAATGTTTCCACCTAGTTCCTTGCCAGGTAGTGAGCCAACTGCTCATTGGCCTTTTGTTTGGATACAGCCTCCAAGGAGCGTGACAACTACAGTCAGACATTCTTTGGACCACAAGTTCCAAAATAATGACACAGAGACTTATTATTAAGTATAAAAGCTTAGACTTAGCTTAGGCCTGTTCCCAACTACCTCTTAAAACTCTCTGTTTAGCCAAATTCTCCTTGACTACATCTAGAAGCCTCCACAACATACATCCTTATGATTATTTGAGCATATCATCCAAATTCATTTGCTATTCAAAATAAGCAATTGAAAGAGAAATTATTATGAAGGCTCAAATATGAGCTGAGTCAATTCTGAGGAAATATTTGAGCAGAGAGCATCAATTTATGCTTGCTCAGTATCTTGCAGCAACTAAGCAGTACGTTTGAGATTTTAAGTTCATCTATAGGCTTCACGTACATTATATGCATTTATATAGGGAAACATCAGAAGAAATGGTGCAGTTGCAGTGGCCACAGCCATGTCTATGTATATACCGTCATAGTTGTTAAATGCCAAACATTCTCACGAGACATGACTTTAAAATTTTAAAAATCTTAAATTCAAAGAGTTTAGAATCACAATTGAATTACATTTGTATGTGTTTATGTGGGTGTACCTGCTTATATGTGGATGCTTACATTCATATGTGCACACATGAAAGCCAAAAGTCAGTACTGGCTGCATCCTCTGTCACTTCTCCACCATGGATTATTTAGGGAAGGACCTTTCACTAAGCCTGAGGCTCACGGACTGGCAAGAATGACTGCAAGGAGCTTGTGGGATCCACCTATGCCTGCACAAAGGACCCAGGACCACAGATGCAAGCTACGACACCCATTTTTTTTTTTTACTTAGCTGGGGTAGCTAAATTCATAGACATGTTATTCATAAAGTATATACTCACAAAAGAAATTAATAACTAAATGAAGTAAGCTGTATTAGAAGTGTTGGTGAAATCAGTAACGTATATTTTTTTTTTCTATTAAAGAGGAAGTTAGAAGATTTGAGATCTGAGTGGGAGGCCATAAACCATTTACTTCGGGAGCTGAGGACAAAGCAGCCTGATCGTGTTCCTGGATTGCCCACTATTGGAGCCTGTAAGTACATTGTGTCCCAGGATTTCACTTTTACTTTAGCTGTTTGCTCAAAACCATGGCTATGAGGTTATCTCTGACTGAAAAGGAAAATTGGTTTCTGAATCTGCAGAAAGAAGTAAACATTTATTTTATGTATTATGCAAAAGGTCTTTGGGTGGGTCCCTTAGACACCGAGAGGTTTACAGGCTGTATTTTCAGAAGATCTAATTTCAATGAAAAAAAAAAAAAAAAAGAGGTCGTGTAAGGAGAAACCATAATGGTTTAAAAGATACTTTAGCTTGTTCCTTAAGAGCATCAAAGCTGGCTGGCTTTGTGGAACCATACAAAATTGCCAGGAGAGGACCTCTCCTTTGTATTTCATTGGAGGCAGAGGATTTACGGGATTAGTTTTTAACTAAGGCTGAAAGTGATTCTTCATAAGGAAACTCAATAAATCACCATGTCCGTAGCATCTAAGTATGAGAATCAAGTTGAAGGTGTAATGACACAGGAGACTTGAAAAAGATGTGCAAGCATTGTAAAGTTTTATTTGTGTTTGTTTGTTTGTTTTTGCTTTTGTCAACAGTGCACTGAAATTACTATATCAAGGTTCTAGTGAATAAATTATGTCATTTTTATTTTCCTTCACAAACTCTAACTTTTGGGTCTCACTGTAAAAATGCAATCCTTTATTGCTGTTTGTTATTGTTCTGTTCAACTGTTTGTGATGATGTGAAGATAATGTGTTGCAATGATATTTTTTTATCAACTTGTAAAACTTAAGGGTTTATATTTCTACACAAGGTACTCTGAATCTTACAGGAATAATCAAAGCCAGGGAACAATAAAAACCTGGAAAACTCTCAAAGAAAGTTTTGGTTTATAAGAACATGTATAATTAATCTATTTAATCAATATATACGGAGCAACTTCTGTGTATTAGGAATTAGACAAAGTGCCGAGAATTCTCCATAAAATAAGTTAGCCTCTCGTTTTATAAAGCACAGTCAATCTGGAAGAGAAAGATGAAAAGCTAATGAAAAGAAAATGTATTATTTCCATTATAAGTGCTCTGAAAGAGAGATAGTCTATACATTAATGCCAAATGGCTTAGGACAGACAGGCAGAAAGTCAAACCCTTGCCCTAGCCTCTGCAAACCTATCTACGTTTTCATAGTCTCTCCAGGTGTCCCAGCAGACACTGTAGTATGATAAACAGTTCCAGAGAAAATGAAAAGGGAAGAAAATGGGGAAGCGAGCAGAGATGAGGCCATTGTTTTCTGAAGTGTAGTTAGGCAAACTAGTGTGGCCTGAAAACATCAGAAAGGTGATGTGAGACAGTGAACATTGTGTATGGACAGAAATTATGATAGTGTCACAGCTGCCACACCGAGTAAGGTACTAGAGTGGAAGTGGGGTGGTAATCCCAAAGGACACTGAGCCTGTAGCAGACGCTACACAAAGAACAAGAAGAAGGAGAATGGATGCAAGCCAGTATTGTCAGGCACCTGCTCTGTCTACTTTCCTCCTCAGTAAGGACTTCATCACCATCTATGGCTCCTTGCCCGTCACCCCATTCCTGCTATGATTGCTTCAAGCGAGGATTCTGGCCTTGTCCTCAGCTCTGAGCCACTCGTGAGAGTTGGCAGCACTAGGGCCAAAGTTGGAGAAGTGAGAGAGGAGCAGTCTCTAAAAGGGGATTTTAATCTCCTCCAGCAAACTGACAAAAACTGGGCATAAAGTCAGCATGCTAAACACACAAATGCTGGGTGAAAAGTATCAACAGGGAATCAGAATGTGCTTTTATTCCAAGACAGCTCTTCTCGTGTGGTAGTTTACTCATCAGAATTGAGAATTGTTTGTATTCTTGGCTTTGTGACATATAGTAATTTCATCTAAACTGCACCATTTAAAAAATATAATTTATAATATGATTTGATTATATGATTATTATTCTCTAGACGATTATACAATACAACAGGGTTTACAATTTATTGTGATGCGTTCCCAAAGCCCCCCACCTTGCATGCATAGCTTCTTTTACACTTGGGTTTTTATCTGCAAAATGATTGTAAAGTAAATATGATTGTGCACAACACTTTTACAGGTAAGAAACTCATGGCATAGAAGGAATAGTGCTGGATTAAGGACACACAGCTACAAAACAAGAGAGATCATATTCTAAACCAATTACATAAACTGGTGTTTTGTTTTGTTACTGTGTCTTACACTATCTTTCTGTCCCACAACACAGTGGAAATTCTAAAACAAAGACAGCAAGCAAGTAGTTAATGCTAGTTTAATGCAGTCTTAGATTTCTAGGGGGATAATAGTGACCTGTATTGTGTCTTAAAATCAGTTTTCTCCAAATTTCTTAGAAACCTAGAATGCTGAGTGTGGCATAATCATTGAAATTGTCATCTGGCTGAATATTTTTCTTTTACATGTGTGGAGACTGGGGTTCAAATTGGCTTTTGATTCGATTCAATTTGATTTTTTTTCCCAAAGTAGCCTTTTTAAAACACTAAAGCAAGCTTCCCTGTGGCTATTGCATTCCATTATATAATATGATGCAGTGGTCCTGACTAAGCTGTAAAAATTGTTCAAATTCACAAGATAAATGGGCATGCTCTCAACAAGTGTTTGAGTGTTTGATATGCTTTGATGATCCTATACATCTGGGTGTCTCAATTACCTCATACTCCATAAACTACCCCAAAATATAGTGACCTAACGCAATAATTGCTTTCTTACTTTAGATTTTGTGACTCTCCATTTTGTACTGTGATCAACTGGGTGGTTCTTGTGATTATCCCACTTAGTCTAATCAAGATGAATGCAATTATTTGGTATCTGATGAACTAGAAGATTCAAGACTTTCTTTGCATGTTTGGGAGGTGGCTGTTCACTTGAGATCCTCACTCGTACATATATCTTTTTATCCTCTGGTAGGTGAGCATACATATATCCACTCATCTGGCTTTATTCTGTCATGCTCTCAAAACTGTCTTCATCTAAGATGAGGACGGTGGACGCTTAAAGCTCTCAGGTTGACTATACTTTGGCATTTATGTATTACTTCCACTCTTCTCTATTTGACAGTGCTACTGAATGTTGGGGCACCTTCAGGGGAGAGTAACCTGGTGTATGACTGATGATTGAAGCCAGGGACTTTCAAGTCCAGTTCTGAGGACCCTTCGGGGACTGTTTAGCAGTGAGAGTAGGCTAGAATAAGGAAGCAGGTTCATATTAGACAACTTTCTGGGCTTTTGCTTTTGTTTTTGTTTTTAGAACGCTTGATACAATTAACTTTAAAGAAAGATAGGTTGAACACTCAGTGGAATTCATCTGGTTCGTTTTCATTTTTTTTCATGTAGACCCCAGGAAAATTTCATTGGATAGAAAATTTCTCATTTTTATGAGAGCCCAGGAACCTTCTAGAAAAGGCCTGTTGTTTTTCCTATTTCCTGCAGCCTTGTCTGCATGCATTCTGCTATTGGAAATCAATTCCCACCTATTATTTGGGTTCAGATGACAGATTGGGTCATGATTTCCCTTAAAACAAGAGTTACATTGTTAACAGGCATGCTTGAACAGGAGAATTTATGGTAGCCATATTTTTATATAAAGTGCCACATTGGAGGACAAACAAAAGACACAAATGTTGATTTGCACACAGTGCCCTATGTCAGTAGTTTTCAAATTTAATCATGCAAAAAGAAAGTATCAATTTCTTACTAAACTGCAAAATATATGCCTTCTACCTTAAAGTTTCTAATCCAGTAAGTTTGAGGTAAAAGTCATACCTCTGAAGGGTTCAACAGTGAGGTCAATGCTGTTGATCTTAGGAATGCAGTTTGAATACTGTTGTATCTGGCCTTGGTTGTTTGAGAAAGTTTTTCATTTCACCTACTGCTTCGTGCAACTCCTTGTGGGTTCCAATGAAATCCAGTGTTGTGACTGCCAAAGGAACTTCCTTATATTCCAGCATTATCAATCTCTGTCTTTTCTGACCAAGGACTTTGTAACAAAATTCAAGGAGGTGAAAAGCACGATAACCAGGCAATATCTATCCAGCAGGGTACTCTGTGGGTCTAGCAGACAGTTATTGGGAGAATGGCAATGCTTGTATGAAGTTTCTCTGGAGAAGATAAGGGATAGTTTTAGCCTGCCAGATAGGACTTAGCATTGGTCTGAAGGTCTGTATACAGATGGTTGCAAAGAGGCAGCAAATCTGGTCGTAAATGTCACTCTGAATTGTTTCTTATCCCCAAGCTGCTGGGCCTCAGAACATTCATGCTGTACAGAACTCCTCTTAGCATTTTCAAAATAAATCACACAGAAAACATTCTTAATAGGAACGTTCCAAGTGGAAAAATTTGACGTAGCTATGTCAGGACAAGAGATACGAAACAAACTGAATGTTGTACAGAGAAGTAAAAAGTCTGTTCATAGAGGTTTGTTGTTGATTAAAACAATCCTTCCTGTAATTAATTTTAGAGGTAGCAGAACTCAAATCCAATTCTGAAAGTACAGTATCAGAAGTAAATTAGCCTCCATTCTATTCGGGTGTATTGACATACTTGGGAGGCAGGGCCAGACATGATTCTTTGAGTTTGAAACCAGACTAGTGTACATAGAGATTTCCTGTCTATTCAAGGTCACATAGACAGACTATGTCTTACTTCTCCTCCCAAATATCCTAAATTCTTATTTCAGTTGTGCTACTAACTAAATCAGCACTCAGTGTAAAAGAGATAAATGCATTTTGAGCTTTGTCAGTCATGTGGTCAACTCTGTAAACATGTGTTAAAATAGACGTCCAAGGGATAACAACCAAACAAAAGAAAATAAAATATAAGATAAAATAAAAACCATCACATTGAAATTGAACAAATAAAACTAACAGAAGGACAAGATGACAAGAGAAGTCACAAGGATAAGAGACACACTTGTTCTCACAGTCAAGAATCACATAACACTGAACTGAAAGTCACAATAAATATGCAGAGGACTTGATGCAGATGCACGCCGGTCCTGTGAGCTCATACGAGCTTTACTCAATTGACTTAGAGGTCCTGGTTCTCTCAGTGTCCTCCGTCACTTTCTTTAAAAAAATTTAGGGAGTCATATGTCTACCCAAAATGAAAGTCCCATTGCTTCGAATAACGAACTAAAGAATAAAATAAAGAGAAAGAAATCTATAAAGTTCAGCATGTGTAATAGCTCCGTTGGTACCTTTCATTAATGGGCCTCAACATAGCCCCATTACCTCCACTCCCTTGCTTTCTATATGGTATTTTAAATACTGAGGAGCCAGTAGAATCTTTCCTAGTTATTTCAAAGCCTAAGAAGGGTACAGCCATGGCTTTTTCCATTCCTTAAAATTATATGCTGCCACAGTAATAGGAGATGGGGTTCAAGCTAATTAAAAATAGAATAGTTTAACATTCTTTGAATTCCAGGCCTGTTCATCTCTCCCTACATACCTAAAAAATGGGCTTCTTATATTTGAAATAAAGAGGACAGAAGAAAGGGAGGTCTTCACTTCATGTTCTTCTTCCTTTCTACCCTTTTTGCTCACTAATTACCTTTCAGAATAGTGGGCGAAGATATTTTCCGAACACCTGGATGCTTGGGTTGTTTCTGCAGCTGATTCTACTTTGATTGAACCCTGCAGATAAAGTGAATCAGTGCCCATGGAGTCAAATGCATTGGCTCTTCATTAATAAGAATGAAAATTGCACATTGGTAACTGGATAAGATGCTCACCTAGCATGCACAAGGTTCTGGGTTCAGTCACCAGTACAGCATTAAAAATGTGATTGCTCTACTGAAAATACTAAAGGCTACCTGGTTGATTTTGTAGCTACACTGTATTAACCTTGAACCTTACCACCATATCCTAATAGATTAGGAGAAAGATTTTATGCTTAAGATATAAAGACCCTTCATGAATTATTTTGACAAAGTAAGAAATCATTTTAGATCATCTTCAAGATCTTTTAAAGTTTTGAGAAACTACAAAATCCCTTCAAATCTTGTCAATAAGGAACTAATTTTCAAATACTGTTAGACTGCATCAGTGAGGTGAGCCTGTTTGAAATATTAGGAGATGTGTCACACATTACAAAAAGGGGTGACTATAGTAAGCCTTCCTTGGACAGTCCACAGGAATGTTCCCATTTATCAGATACAAATCATTATATTTTCCTAGTGGGAGATCCTGGTTTCAGGCCAGGTTCTTCAACAGTGATCTGTGCTTAACTAGAAAGATGCAAAGGCATCATTGTTAGCATCCCAGACATTTATAGCCTGTGGAAGCATCAGTATTCAGATAATTATCCATTTTGTGATGATGGAATTCCCTTTTTTCTCCCTGTCTAAACCTTTTGGCAGTTTAATTGCTTGATTACCAACTCCCACTTAGAGCTGTACTTTTGGGTCTGAACTGGTAGAAGAAGAGCAGCCACAATTAAATGATAAAGAGTAAAATTACCTTAACCTTACACTACTTAGCTTCCTCCACAACAAAGACCAGAACTAGAACAGCTGACAGTTGAAGGCTTGAACATGTATTCTTCATGTCGCCTAAAATTTCAATAACAGTTTTAAAAGTAAACATAACTTTACTTTTCCAAGGAGGCAAATTCTAAAAGGAAGGTGTAACACTTGTATAGTTAAAGTTTAGGCTTAAAATTATCGTCTAATTTGTTCTCTAATGAGAGACCAAAATGAAGGGGGAAATGGAGGAGCTTGGAGGAGTAGAGTGAGGGAAGACCATAATCAGAATCTGTATTATATGAGAAAGAAAATCCATTTTCAATAAAATGAAAAAAAAGCAGATTCTCAGATATGTGTGGGGGTTAGTTTTACTACACTGAACAAAGTAACTAAACTATCCTGTTGTTTTGTTTTGACTCATAGAGTTGAAATTCAATTGAATTTATTTGTTAACATGGCAAAGAATGCTATAGCACAAAATTGCCAGGCAGAAAATTTTTCTTTGAGATACTCAGGTTAAAAATAAAAAGTTAAAATATAAATTAAAAAAGACTTTCAAAATCAAATACAATATTATTTACTATAATTATTTTGTGAATTTAATAAATTAAATTTTTGTATAAGAGAAAAAAATAGAATCTGAATGATACTTGGTGAAATGACATTTGATCCCCATCTCCGGAAATGCTCTAGGTACTGTTATGTCACTTCCTCCTTCGTTCTGGCTCTCTGTGTTCTTTCAAAGCCAGTCTTAGGAAAACTTCTTACTCTGTGCTTAAATAATGAAGAGTAGGCAGTGTGCTATCACTACTCATATTCAATGCTACCAAATATCTAATTCCACTAACTCTCTAATTAACTGAGTAAAACTAGCATTTTTCTTCACTGTTGACTTAGACTTCCTTCATTCATTGAACTCTTTTACTCAGACCTTTTCTTTGTAGTATAAAGTAGGTATGGGCCCATAAATTATCAATAAAATAGCTGCTTCTAACAACTTTAATATCTTTAGTAACTTCCCAACCCTAATATATTTTTCTGTATTGTTTAATTTTCAAGAGTGTTAGACATTGTTGATCATTGCTGGACTATGCATGACTTGGTCATTTCATAAACTCTATAAAACCCCTTTTCTTAAATTATAGACCATTACTATATTTATCTTCAACAACGTCACAGTTAAATTTACCTTTGATTTAAATCAGTCTTTCCATATAATTTTAACACTAGAGATATTAAGCAATCACAATCTCTAGTTGTTGAATGATCAATCTGAACCCAAACCTCCACATCATGACTTTGATCTCAGTGCTTCCCAGTGTACTGACACATTTCACTTTTTCAAACCTGAAAATAGCTTCATGTTCAAAATCCCACTGCTAAATCCTATTTTGTTAAGACTAAAATATGCATGGCAGGGGACGTGGCTTAGCAGTTAGGAACATGGACTGATTTTGCATAGTAGTAGTTTTGGTTCCCAGTACACACACTGAGTTCCTCACAACAAACCACCTGTAACTCCAGCTTCATGGGATCCAGCATGTGCATCGGATGTCTGTGGGAACCTGAACTGACATGCACGTACCTCCACACATATATACATATTAAAAGACAGTTTTAAAATTTCAATATGGTGGTTTCTCAGAAAACTGGGAATCAATCTACCTCAAGAATTCAGCTATGCCTCTTTTGGGCATATAACCAAAGGATGCTCAAAGGAACCACAAGGACACTTTCTCAGCTATGTTCACAGCAGCCTTATCTGGCATAAGAGAATCTCCCAGTAATCTACAAAGATGATCCCACGTAATATCCTCAGCAATAGCAGATACGTAGCCTGAAATGGCCATCTTCTGTGACCACGCAAGATTCCAAGTGGAGGGAGTAGGAAACCAATCCAGACACATAAACTACAACCCACAATCTGTCCTGACTATGGGATGTGCTGGGGGTAGTGGTCAACCAATGACCGGTCTAGACTAAAACCCATTACAGGAGAGTAAGCCCACCCATGACACTGTATGTAGCATCAAAACCTACAATCTTGATGACACACAGACCTAGGATGGAGCCAAATATAACTGGAGGAAGCAAAAGTCAATGTAAAGGGATCTCATGATATTCTATCATACTAGTAGGTTGGTGCCTAGCCCAATTGTCATCAGAGAGGCTTTTATCCATCAACAAATGGAAATAGATGTAGACCCACACATGACTAAACATTAGGCATAACTCAGGGAATCCTGAAGATGAGGGGAGAGGATTGCCAGAGGGGTCAAGGACACCACAAGGAAGCCTACAGAATCAACAAACCTGGGCTCATAGAGGCTCACAGAGACAAAACCCACAACCAGGAGGGTTGCATTGGGCTGATCTCAGCTCTCTGCATGTATATTACAGTTGTGTAGCTGTGGTCTTCTTGTGGGAATCCTAACAGTGAGAGCACGGGCTATCTCTAACTCTTTTTTAAAAAATATTTATTTATTTTATTATGTATACAATATTCTGTCTGTGTGTATGCCTACAGGCCAGAAGAGGGCACCAGACTCCATTACAGATGGTTGTGAGCCACCATGTGGTTGCTGGGAATTGAACTCAGGACCTTTGGAAGAGCAGGCAATGCTCTTAACCTCTGAGCCATCTCTCCAGCCCCTGTCTCTAACTCTTTTACTAGCTTTTGGGACCCTACTCCTCATACTGGGTCACGTTGTCCAGTCTTAATACATGGGGAGGTCTTTAGACTTACTGCAACTTGATATGCCATGTTTTGTTGGTACTTATGGGAGACCTACCCTTTCCTGAAGAGAAATGAAGAGTGGACTTGGGAGGGGTGGGGACCGAGGGGTTTTGTGGGGGGATTGGGAGGAGAGAAGAGAGGGAAAACTGTAGGCAGAATATAAAATAAAAACAAACAAACAAAAAGAAAAAACCCTACAGTACTCATCAAATAAGGATGTCCTGTAATTTGGATGCAAATCACCAGGCCACATCTAATCATTTCATCCCATAACTCATTTTCATGACTGTGTCTTGACATCTAATTTGAGAACCTTTTAACTTGCCATCTTCTTCTAAAACAATATTGACCTCTAAATTTTACTATTTGCAAGAAAATATTTATCTTATCTCTAACAACCTTTCAGTCCCAAATGAGTCCATTATGTACTCAGCATAGGTATCATAATATTTTAGGTACCATTGTTATAGCTTTAACTATACCGGTGCCCAAATTATAGTATAGACCTACCTGTAATAGAAAAAAAATAAAACTAATGACACCTCAGGTCCTGCCTCAGCAATAATTTGTCATGCCCTCTAAAAACTCAATAATTCCCAACATTAAAAAGGGAGGACCCCCAGGCAGTGATAGCACATGCCTTCAAACCCAGCACTTGGCAGGCAGATCTCTGTGAGTCTGAGGTCAGTCTGGTCTACTTAGTGAGTTCCAGGACCTGTCATAAAAAAGGGAGGAGGACCCAAGTGGTACATATGTATAGTGAAATATTGAAACTTTAAAAAGGAAATTTGATTCTTAACTTCAACTAATTTCCAGGATTATTCTTTATTATTATAGAAATTTATGTAAAAGGTGTAACTAAACATTCTGTGATTTTTACTGTGGATTAAAAGTGGAGAAGGTGATTTTCTATCTTATACTAAAGTAGGTGAGAAAAGTTATCTTCTTAACCAAGGTGCTTTAATGTTATGGTTTTGATGATAAACATCTTGTTCACTAGGTCCAGCATGATCTAAAGAGAAGTTCCTTTCTTTCTCATGCCCAGTCTTAGATAAAGTGTGCCATCCACTTTTAAACTGGTACTCTATGTTTAACAAATAAGAACATGACTCAGAATTGAATTGTACACTTTGATTTAAGGGTTTTTTTTCAAGGTCAGGACCTAGTTTCACAAGAAATTTTATGTTTTTCAGTACAGTTGACATTCACTCCCACTAGCTGAAAGACAAACGTGTCTAATAAAGCATTCAGATTCAATTTGCTGTCTGCATCCAGCTTGAGGAATCTCTGGAGGTCACTCACAGCATGCTCTACAACCCCAACAGGGAGAAGTAATGAAAAGGTTCTGGTTTGAAAGCTGACAGTACCCCCTTCTAAGCTCCTTCAATGTGAATATAATAAGCAAGTGTATAGACACAAATCTCTATGAGTCTAAGAATTTCTATCTTGATCTCTGACTCTGAAGAACATTTAAATGCATGGACTTATGTCAATTATCTGGATGAATAAATGCTTCATATTGAGCATGTTGAAGGAACTGTGCATTACCAACTAAGGTCTTATGTAAATCGGGCAAAACAACACTGTCACCCCATGTTTAGCTCTGTTAGAAGGTCTATACAATCCCACTGTTTTATTCGATTCTAATATTACATAGGCAGATCACACTGTTTTAAAAAATAATACCCACTTTCATGTCAATTATCTATCTGGTTTTTCCATTGACCCAAATGTACCTAATATTTATCTTAGAGCTAGTGTGCATTAATGTTCTTCTCCATGACAGACATTGAATAAATAATCTTTGTGTATTGTTCTGTTCAATTTTATAGTTTCCTTAAGAGATACATGCCACCATTACTTCTCTTTGTTTTTTATTGGTTGGATCTAAAGCCTAAAGTAAATGTTTATCCCCAAGAAACTTAAATACTAATAACTATGCTCACAAGGCTCCAAAATCATTAAGTTCTCGTCTTCTAAACATTATGCATGTCTTTGACCTTTATGTTAAATATACTGGGTCTTGACCACATAATCAGTGAACCTAGCCTATATGTATAGACTGCTATATTGTCCATGCTTATATGAATGAATTTTTCAGATAAAGTTCGACAGGGGTACTCCCTCATCCACCCCTCCTTTCTCTTTCAGCAAAAATCTTAAGAATAAGCAATATGGATGGATTTAGGTTCTTAAAGATTATAATTAACTCCAGGGATGGAAGTAATTTCAGTAAAAAGGCATATATAGTTTCTGTGTATTTTTTTCTCCTCTGGAATTTAAGAGGTCACTGTGTGTGTGTGTGTGTGTGTGTGTGTGTGTGTATGTATATGTGTATATGTATATATGTGTATATACATACATATACATATATTTTTTCAGGAAAAAAACTTCAAGTTACCATAGTCCAGTACCATGCTAATTTCAAAAACTAATGATATGTATTTAAATAGCACTATAATCTATTATTAATGAACTGCACAGCCCATTTTGTTTTACTGTGTTTATGATGAGACCTGTTACTCTAGTAATCACCCCATTGAGTACTTGTGGTGAATAAGCGAATCCCACTGTATAATACAGCCCTATAAAATAAAAATGAATATTGGCTATAACCTTATCCAATCAAAATACAGATCAGAAATGTAATATTTGTCATAAATTCTAGAAAGTCAGCCCTTGAGTTCTATAGTTTGTAGGTACCTGCCATACCCTTTGCCTTTTATCTGTAGCTTCAACCATTTAGCTCCCCTCCCCATTGTCATTCTTCCCATCATTACTTCTTAGGATTTTATTTCTGTGTTCAGAAAGTATGTAAATGTGCTAGGCTATTGTTCATTGCTACTAGCTAGAGTCCTGGTGAAACAAGCACCTAGGTTCAAATTTATTTTCCTTGTCATGTTAAAACTGGGTTGTCCATGTGATAAACTGGGATAATGTGATAAAGATAATGAGTACAAGGAGATTGAGCAAAATGAATGAATAAACCTACCTGGATAGACAAGATGGGGTCCCTAGTAAGCCGTCTTATTGTAGAGATACTCAAGAAATAAAGTAAAGATAGCAGAATCACTAAATGAATGAGATTTGGATATACTACACATGAATATTAATTAAAAGATGTTATGATTGTAGTTAATGAAACTCAAGAGGGAAATAAGCATTAATATCTGCATGATCATAAAAGCTAAGTTCTTTGTTCATACCTATTATTGCCTATTTTGATCTTTAAAATGCCCCAAAGAATAAAAATTATGATTTTACTACCGTTAAAGAAATTGAATTTGAGGAAACGCCAGAATGAAGTTTTTCACTTCCTATTTCCAGTCCTTTGTCCATCTCACTACAATGGTGAGATCAGGAATTGATTTACCAAACAACAACATACTGCATTTGAACAATGTCTTTTAAGTCAAGAAAGACCTTGACTGGATACATAGAAGAAAGTAGACTGATGTAACATGAGGGGGCCGACTTGCTGGGGTTTCCGTCCCGCCCGGTACCCCACAACCCGCAAATCCCAAAGAGAAATCACACACAGGACTCCATAAGGTTATAAACTGATTGGCCCATTAGGTTAGGCTTCTTGTTAACTCTTATAACTTACGTTACCCCATTATCCTTATCTACATTAGCCACATGGCTCCGTACCTTTCTCAGCTGGGCAAGTTACATGCTGCCTCTTCGGTGGTCTGCGCAGGAGTGGCAGAGGGAGCTTCCTGTGTCCCAGAATACTCCCAGTCTCTTTGCTCCACCCCTACTTCCTGTCTGGCTTTCCCGCCAATACTGTCTGCCTGGCCAATCAGCGTTTTATTAAAATATGATTGACAGAATACAGACTATTCTCCCACACCAGACTGAGGACAAAGATTCACTTCCTTCTGCTTCCTGGTTTTTCTAGCTGAATAGCAGAGACTAGACTAGGTGAGAGCAACCCCAACAGATGTCTAGAAGTGCAGGACAACTAGGGAATTTAGGAAAGAGGTGGTGACAGACTGAAAAGATTCATGGCATAGGGAAACAATAAAACCACATAACTGAATGGACAGCGGGAACAAAATTTTGCTTTTTTAATTAACATTTATTTGTTGTTGAATAAGTGATGAAGCATTTAATATTTTTATTCCTGTCCACAACAATAAACAAACTGGAGTATTAAGCCCTGGTATACTTTTGACAATTTTCAAGTACAGTTACAGTGAAAACAGCAAACATGGACATGTTTACTGATCCAGGTCATAACAGGGAGTGGTCACAGGGCTTTGCAACAATACTCAGCAGAAGCCGCTTTGTAATTGCTGGCACTAAATAGAGAAGTGGAATTCGCAGTTAGGTACTTAAGGAAATAGTGCACATTTTTACACACTCGCACAAGACTGCGCCTACTAAGGTGGGAATGGGACAATACAGTCCCAATATGAATAAATAATCGCAGGAGGTGTGGAGCCCCATAAATCTTAGACATTGGGATATGAGGATAAGCCAGGTGGATTTCGGCATATTGGGGTCTTTCAAACTGGCAGAGCAGCTGGGTGGCCAGCATGTTGTTGAAATACTCTCTTATTCCATATACAAGTTCATCAACAGAATATTCCCTATTATCACCTTTTCTCTGCGATTTCACAAAAGTGACATACTCCGCGAGAATAGTATCTACATCCTTATTAGCAGGGAGTTGGAATAACTGCTTATGCTTGTTTATCAGGTCCCAGTCCTGAACAAGACATGCCTTAAGTTCTTTAGAAAACTTGAATTTAATTGTATATCGCACGTTCCGTGCCTGCTCAGATTGACCAGTGGTGACAGTCCCAGGCACATTCTGGTGAGGAATCTGTGGTACTGTACTAGGACCACTGCCAGCTAGGTTTTCTGGAGTATTTTGAATGCTGTTTGGCACTGGCATGGTAGGCGCAGATCCTGAGGAAGAGGGTTCCTCTACAGGAAAGCTTTTTTCCGTGGAGTGAAGACCTTCAGGCACAGGGTACCCGTTCTCTACTCTGTTACCTTTCTCAGCGGTATCGCTGCTTTGGGAAGACTGACCTCTCTCCTCAGAATAAACTTTCTCCGAACAGCTGCCTTTATTTTCAATCTGTCCTTTCTCAGCAGAGAGCTGCCTCTTTGCAGGGTATCTTTTCTTAACAAAGTGTCCCCTCTTCCCAGAGTGCACTTTCTCTGCAAGGCAGACTCTCCTGGAAGATAGACTTTTCCCTGCAGGACGGCTTTTTTTGGGAGGGCAACTTTCCTCGGCAGATAGATGTTTCTCTGCATGTCGGCTTTTCTTTGGAGGCCTACATCTTCCTGTCGGGTCCTCTTTCCATGTAGAGGCGCCTCTCTCCAAATAGCTACCCCTTTCCACAGAGAGACCCTCCTGTGCAGGGCAGCTTTTCTTCTGAGGCAGACCTCTCCCTGTGGGACTATGTTCACGTGCAGAGTGTACTGTCTCCTCAGAGTTGTCTCTCTCAAATGGGTAACTCTTCTCTCCAGGGTATCTTTTTCTGAGGCAAAGCCTCCCTGTGTGTCGATCTTTCCCAGGAGAGGGTTCTCTCTCTGCAGAGTTAGGCTTCCTAGATGAATGACCCTCCCCTGCAGGGGGAATTTTGATGGGCTGACCTCTCCCTGGAGGGTGATCTTCACCTGCAGAGGATCCTCTCTCCTCAGAGTGATCCCATTGGAATAAGTAACCCTCCTCTGCAGGGTAACTTTTTCTGAGGCGATGCCTCTCTGTGCGGCGATATTTCCCAGGAGAATGTTCGCTGTTTGTTGAGTTACCCTTCTCAGACGAATTAATGTCCTCTGCAGAGTAAATTTTGATGGGATGACCTCTCCCTGGAGGGTGATCTTCACCTGCAGAGGGTTCTCTCTCCCCAGAGTGACCCCATTGGAATGAGTAACCCTCCTCTTCGGGGTACCTTTTTCTGAGGTGACGCCTCTCTGTGCGGCGATCTTTCCTGGGAGAAGGTCCGCTGTTTGTTGAGTTATGCTTCTCATACGAATGAATCTCCTCTGCAGGGGAAATTTTGATGGAATGACCTCTTCCTGCACGGCAATCTTCACTTGCAGAGGTTCCTCTCGCAGTTGAGTTGCCACACTCGAATGAGTAACCCTCCTCTGCAGGATAGCTTTTTCTGTGAGGGCGTCTTCCAGGGCGGGGATCTTTCGCAGGATAGCGCCCCCTCTTTGCAGGGTTACCTTTCTCAGAAAAGTGACCCTCTTTTGCAGGGCTGTTTTTGATGGATAGACCTCTCCCTGCAGGGAGATCTTCACCTGCAGAGGGTTCTCTCTCCTCAGAGTGACCCCATTGGAATGAGTAACCCTCCTCTTCGGGGTACCTTTTTCTGAGGTGACGCCTCTCTGTGCGGCGATCTTTCCTGGGAGAAGGTCCGCTGTTTGTTGAGTTAGCCTTCTCAGACAAATAAATCTCTGCAGGGGAAATTTTGATGGGATGACCTCTCCCTCCAGGGCGATCTTCACCTGAAGAGGATCCTCTCTCCTCAGAGTGATCCCATTGGAATAAGTAACCCTCCTCTGCAGGGTAACTTTTTCTGAGGCGATGCCTCTCTGTGCGGCGATATTTCCCAGGAGAATGTTCGCTGTTTGTTGAGTTACCCTTCTCAGACGAATTAATGTCCTCTGCAGAGTAAATTTTGATGGGATGACCTCTCCCTGGAGGGTGATTTTCACCTGCAGAGGGTTCTCTCTCCCCAGAGTGACCCCATTGGAATGAGTAACCCTCCTCTTCGGGGTACCTTTTTCTGAGGTGACGCCTCTCTGTGCGGCGATCTTTCCTGGGAGAAGGTCCGCTGTTTGCTGAGTTATGCTTCTCCGACGAATGAATCTCCTCTGCAGGGGAAATTTTGATGGAATGACCTCTTCCTGCACGGCAATCTTCACTTGCAGAGGTTCCTCTCGCAGTTGAGTTGCCACACTCGAATGAGTAACCCTTCTCTGCAGGATAGCTTTTTCTGTGAGGGCTTCTTCCCGGGCGGTGATCTTTCGCAGGAGAGCGCCCCCTCTTTGCAGGGTTACCTTTCTCAGGTAAGTGACCCTCTTTTGCAGGGCTGTTTTTGATGGATAGACCTCTCCCTGCAGGGAGATCTTCGCCTGCAGAGGATCCGCTCTCCTCAGGGTCACCCCACTGGAATGAGTAACCCTCCTCTTCGGGGTACCTTTTTCTGAGGTGACGCCTCTCTGTGCGGCGATCTTTCCTGGGAGAAGGTCCGCTGTTTGTTGAGTTATGCTTCTCATACGAATTAATCTCCTCTGCAGGGGATATTTTGATGGGATTTCCTCTTCCTGCACGGCAATCTTCACCTGCAGAGGTTCCTCTCGCAGTCGAGTTGCCACACTCGAATGAGTAACCCTCCTCTGCAGGACAGCTTTTTCTGTGAGGGCTTCTTCCCGGGCGGTGATCTTTCGCAGGAGAGCGCCCCCTCTTTGCGGGGTTACCTTTCTCAGAAAAGTGACCCTCTTTTGCAGGGCTGTTTTTGATGGATAGACCTCTCCCTGCAGGGAGATCTTCACCTGCAGAGGGTTCTTTCTCCTCAGAGTGACCCCACTGGAATGAGTAACCCTCCTCTTCGGGGTACCTTTTTCTGAGGTGACGCCTCTCTGTGCGGCGATCTTTCTCTGGTGAAGGTCCGCTGTTTGCTGAGTTAGCCTTCTCAGATGAATAGCTTTTCTCTGAGGAGGGGATTTTGGTGAGGTGATCTCGCCCTTCAGGACCATCTTTACCTACAGAGGGTCCTCTTGCTGTCAAGTTACCTGTTTCCACTGAGTGACTCTTGGCGGGGCAGCTTTTGATGGATTGACCTCTCCCTGCAGGGAGATCTTCACCTGCAGAGGTTTTTTTCCCAGCCGAGTTACCCAACTCGAATGAGTAACCCTCCTCTTCAGGGTACCTTTTTCTGAGGTGAGGCCTCCCTCTGCAGCGATCTTTCCTAGGAGAGGGTTCTCCCTTGGCAGAGTTGCCCTTCTTAGATAAACGACCCTCCTCTACAGGGTAGCTTTGGATGAAGTCACCTCTCACTGCAGAGGTAGTCTTCTCTGGTGAAGGACCTTTCCCTGTCAGGTGACTTTTTTCAGCTGGCCGAACTGTCCCGATGGGATGATTTTTCTCTGTAGAGTGTCCTCTCTTCACAAAGGGTCCTGTCTCTACCTGGTGATCTCTCTGTGCAGAAATAACTTTCTTGACTGAGAGGTCTTTCTCTTCAGCGTGATGATTCTTAGTAGAGGCACCTCTCCCATCCAAGTAACTTTTCTCAGTAGATAGACTCTTCTTAGTAGAAAGTCCTTTCTTTGCAGGTTGACCTCTCATGACAGGGCGGCCTCTCTCACCATAGGGGCCTCTCTCAGCCAAACCATGTTTCTCTGTAGAGTGTAGTTTTTCTTTAAGATGGCTTTTCTTGATAAGGCGACCTCTCTCTGTAGGAAGATCTTGCTCAACAGAGAGATGCCTCTCAGGTGAATGACTTTTCTCAGAAAAGTGGCGCCTCTTCCTAGAGGGGTACTTTCCGGCAGAGGAAAATTTCCCTATAGTATGACTTTTTTCAACAGACTGGTGTTTCCTGGCAGAGGAACTCTTCTCTGTAGCACGATGTTTTTCAGCTAACAAAAGCTTCTCAGCCAAGGTGCGCTTAACTGCAGAGCAGTGCTTCTCAGCAGTGGGTCTTTTATCTGTAACATGATACTTCTCAGGGGAGGGATTTTTCTTTCTTCTACAGGTTTTCTCATAGGAACGACCTCTCTCCACGGAGCGACTTGTGGCAGGACAATTCTGTGGTCTTCCTGGAAGAGCTGGTTGAAGATTCCTCAGCTCATCTGACTTTTGATCTGAGGACCGATTTCTCCCCTTTCTGACCTGCCTGAAGCTTGATGTCTGCTTCATAAAATCATCTCCTTCCCCAAAATGTTGGTCACGAACATGAGATCCTTTCTTTCTGGAAGTCATTTAAGTAGTACTAATGAATTACCAGATTTTCTGGTATTATATGGGAAAATAGACTGGGAGCACATTCCAGAAGTCTGTTGTCTGAATTGGTTCTATGACCAGGATCAAATCTCCCGATTGTTTACCAAATTTAGCTCTTTTTTAAGGACGATAGAGGAGCAGCACTCCTCTTGTCCAACTGCCAGCACAAAGTGAGGTTTCTCTGGAAACTCTCTGTACACAAACGTCATCTTGGGGGCGGGCTTATGCCCTTCAGCCAATCGGTAGTTCTATGTAAATTATACCGTGTTCGTAGCCAAATGATTGGACCACCACCACTCTGATGTCATAGTGGTGGCACGTGGGGAGGTGGGGGAATGAAGGGAGTTTTCCATTACTATTTTTTAAAGACCAGTTTGTCCTTAAGCACATAAAGATCCCCAAGCTTCTGCCTCCCCAGTGCTGGCATTAAAGGCCTGCATGCCCTGCTCATCTTTCTTGATTAATGTGTCTTCCTTCCTCAGACTCTTTCTATGCCCAAATCACTTGATCCCTACTCTTCTATCCTGAGTGCAAGGGTGTGGAAAAGCTCTCAACTTCAGGTCCCTGCAACCCAGAGGGAAAAAAAAGGTGTCATCTCTAGCCTGTCATCACTTAGAAAGAATATGTTTCTTTACATTCTCCTTTCTTACATTGCCTCCAGATTTGGTCCACTTCTGAACATGGCAACGAGATCATTTCCATTCACTCTGAGAATGCAAACATGATAAATTAATATATTAAACCCTATCTCAAAAATAAACAGATAGACTGAAAGTTAAAAAAAATGGGGAAAGATATGATATAAATTGCAACCCTTATAAAACTAGAGTGGCAAATATAAGTATCAGACAAAATGCATTTTTAAAATTGCAGGATAAAGAATGGTTTCTAATGATGAAAGGGTTGATTGTAATAGGAAGCTATTACAATCACAAACATGTAATCATCTAAGAACACAAAAAATACGTGAAGCAAAAAGTCACAGAGATACAATAAACAATTCAAAATACTAATTGGAGATTTCAACAACTACTTTCAGTAGCTATTAGGATGCTAGAGACAAGTTGACAGTGAGATAAAAGACTTGAACAACAATAAGAAGCAAATAGTTCTAGAAATACATCTACACTACAATCTACCCCAAAGTACCAGAACAGACATTCTTCTCAGGTGAATGTAGAATATTCACCATGTTAGATCATGCACTGGCAAGAAGAAAAAGGAAAGAATAGTAGAGAATCAAGTGTGCACTTTAACCACAATGAAATGAAGTTAGAAATCAATAGCAAGAAAATTTATGAGAATAAAAATCTGTGGAAATTACGTAGTATAACAGCATGTAAAGAAGGAATTACAAAGGGAAATGAGAATATGTATTGGAAACACCAGTACTGGTGGTGAAGGCCTACAATCCCAGCTACTTGGACTGCTGAGGCAGGAGAATTGCAAGTTCAACTCCAGGGAAAACAGGTTGAAAATAAAAATGCAAATGAAGACAAAATATATGAATATCTATAAGACATTACTAAATTAATGCTTGGGAAAATTTTAAACTATGAGTGCCTGTTTAAAAACCAAAAAAAAGGGGGGCTGGAGAGATGGTGCAGCAGTTATAAGCCCTTGCTGTTCTTGTTAAAGGACCCAGTTTGGTTCCTACAAGCCACCTTCAGTAATGACAACCATCTGCAGCTGTAGCTTCAAGGGGTTTGATCACTTCTGGGCTCTTCAAGCACCCTTATACACATGCTCATACATACAAAGACACACACACACACACACCTTTTAAAAAGATATCAGCTCATAACCTTTTGTCTCAAGACACTGAGGGAAAGGAATAAATAAACCTAAAACAAACAAAAAGTAATGGAGATTTGAGTGGAAATTAATAAAATATAGAATAACAAAACAGTTCATAAATCTATTTATCCCATTTCTCTAATGTTGGGAAATATGGTTAAAGTGACCACAACTTAGGCAGTGCCCACTGAGCCCTCTGCTTGCCATTGTATCTCCCATTTACTAGACTAAGGAGGCAATGCCAGGCTTCCAAGATGGTTTGTTTTAAAACTGAATTACATAAAAAACTGTCATTTGTAAAAGTACATCATAAAAGGATCAGGAAAATGAAATCCCCAGTTTCTATTTGAGCTATATTTATGGTTTAAGTTTCTTTTGATACTAACGTTTCTTAATTCAAGAATTATATTCTGTAAGGTCAAACTTATCATGGAATATTTGAGTTTTTCTGTAGGATCGTCCTGAAAAATCTCTGAACAAGTCTAATAGCCTTTCCTTGGGCGTTATAATAGTGCTTATGTGAGTTTGGCTATAATCTTCATTTTTCAAATGAATTTCTGTTCTGTGCTCATTGCTAGTGCCCCATTTCATCCTTTCCTTTTTATAGAGTCTTACTCTGCCTGGAACTTGAACTGGCCTGAAGCTATCAGTGCTCTTAGCTCAGCCTCCCAAACACTTGGATTATAATTGTGTTCCACTGGGCCTGGATTCATTTCACTTTTAGCGCTATATAGATTACTATGTTAAATAATATCACTCTATTAATATATTAATATCTAAACTTACACCCTACTATCCCTTCTTACTGTTCTATACAGTATAGGAGAAATCTTTTCAAAGGCCACATTTGATTTTAGAACTATTTAAACCATGCCATTCCTTCCCCACTGTCCTCCACATATTTTTAAAAATCAATAACTTATGGGACCTTTGTTTCATTGACACGTTGAATTACATAGTTTTTATCTTTTTGTTTCTTTGTTTATAAAAGTACTTACTCTCTCTTAAAACAATCCGTTATTGATATGATCCTCTTCTGGAGACTTTCCAATCTTGCTTTTGTTCACTGTGTTTCACTCATTTCAGAGCTAAGTTCAAATGTCATGTTCAAAGAAGACAGCTGCAACCTGCCATACTAGAATTCCTCAGAGGTTTTTCTCACATGGGTTTCTTTGTAAATTTAATTTTGAGGCTATCTCATATTACTTTTCCTCTGATTTGACTGGAAGTTTCTTGAGGATATACTGTTTTCCTTCTTTCCAATATCTTTATTAAATTATGATTGCTAAATGAAAATTATATATATATCTAGGCTTAGCAATATGACTTATACTTGTAGACAATATGAAATTTAGCACAATAAAAATAATTAGCATATCTGTTTCCTGATAAGGAGCATGAGAACACTCAATATGTTTTCCCACAATAGACTTTAAGTATAGAGTACAGTAATAGTAACTATAATCACCGTGTTGCACAATAAATCCCTCAGAGTTACTCATTTTATACCTGAAAATGCATCCATGTTGCCTGATGACTCCTCATTGTGCTTATTGAATCGCTATTGCCTGATGATGAAAGAGGGTATCAGGGTTAGAAATCAGTCTGTTATAAAATAGGGAGAGCTAAGTTATTGAGGATGATTGCAGACAAGCCTTTGCACAGTAAATAAATTCCTAAGGCGGAAATGAGTATTAAAGTGTAATTGAAGGAAGTTCAGAATGAGTACTAATGTTGAAAGTGGAGGTATGTAAGACAATGAAAACAAAATATAATTAATTGGTTTCTTATTCTAGAGGAAAACTAGCTAGAGCAGCTAAGACAATAGAAGGGAAATTAAATATGATGCTGAAATCCCTCGAATTAACTAAAGTCTAGTTTTGTGAGCATCATATCATCTGGGTGAACAGTGTTCATAGTATACTTAATATCAAATCTTCTTAACATTTGTATTATGATAAAAACACACAACAGAGAATCAATCATGTTAAAACCTTTAAATATCAGTTTGGTATGTGAAAGCATTTAAGGTAAGACTATAAAATCTAGGCCAGTGATTACTGCTGTGTCAGACTTCTGCATTCAATGTCAGAGTCAAAATTTTACCTGCCACTCCACTGTTACACAGATGTCTCAAATTGTCTATTTCAAATGATGCTCCTAGAGTTCTCTTTTTTACGGAGAAATCTATTTACCAAATTGACCACTGGCACTTTAAAAAAAAATAATAAATAATAAGCCCCATGATCAACTACCATGTTCACCAGTATCTTAAACAAAATAGTCCAGAATCTTTCATATTATTCAGCAACATCATTGTGATTTTGTCATTCTTACAGACATTATCTTTTATGAAGTCTCTTCATTGGTTTGGCTATTTATACCAGGCCGTCTTACATACTGCATATGCACTGAGAATGAACATTTGAAAACACAAATTATATTACATTTTTCCTCTGTGGAAAAAAAAGATTAAATTTCTTGTCATAATATGCAAAATGTTTTGCAATTTGCTACCTGGTAGCTAGTCTAGAGCTTTCATGTTGTGGAATAGGGTATTTATTTAACTATATAAAACTATATTGCATTTGTTTGTGTTACAGAATAATTGTTTAACTATGTAAAGTTTGCTGCATTTGATAGATCATCACCTGACTGATCTATTATAAAGCTGAATGGCCATTATCTCGGTAGTGGAAAGATAGGCAGGGCTGACAGGCAGAGAGAATTGAGGTGCCTTCGAGCCTGCCAAGGTCAGCCAGCCAGGGACCAGCCATACAGACGCAGAGGAAGCAGGAAAGCAAGATGGACAGAATGTGTATGAGGTCAACAAGCCTCAAAAAAGCACCTAGATTAATAGAAATGGGTTAATTTAAGTTAAAGGGAAAAAAAAGCTAGTTAGAAACAATCTTAAGCTAAGGTCAGGCATTCATAATTAATAATAACTCCATGTCATGATTTGGTGACTGGCGGTCCAAAAAAATGCCTGCTACACTTTCACTCTCAATAAATCAAATGGTACTAAATAATACTAAATTATCTGTAACAACAACTGCTGCCTTTATATTTGAAAACATACTGTTTCCCACTGCTATATACTCACTTGTCACCATTGATGAACTGACTTAAAGTATTATTTCTGTGAGTACCATGATACTCAATTCCCTAGGAAAAAACAATTGTATTTCCTATAGTATTTTTATTCTAATTTCCCTTCTATGTCAGTTTTGATTTCCTTACTAGTGGCCCCTTAGGGTAAGATGTGAATGCCAGAAGCAAATGGGACAGCATGGTTTCTTATTTGAGAGAACTTCTTATATCAAGGATATTAAGACATGTTCCCCAATTCAGACAAGTTCATTGCAAGCTGTGTGTATGCATGCATTTGTATTTATGTATTTCTGTATATATATAATATATATACTATAAATATACTATATTTGAGAGTATATTTAATATATTGCATATAATATATGTAATATGCATATATTGCTGTAATATGTGTGTAGATGTTTGTGTTTCTGTCAAAGGTTCTTCTGGTGAAAACATGTTTGACAGTTCCAAAAGGTGATGGGAACATTGAGAGGTGGTATCTAGTAGATGAGGGTAACAGTCAGAGCTGACCTTGTGAAGGGTTCTGTGCTGGACTCAACAGGTTTCAATAGGGCTCACGAAAGTAGATGTATTTTCTGTTTTGTTGGTTGGTTTGATTGATTTGTTTCTGAGGTAGAGTCTCTTGAGTAGCTCTGATTGATCTTGGTATCAATATGTAGATGGTGATGACCTTCAATTTCTGATCCTCCTGCATCCTCCACCTCCACCCTATTGGAATTACAATGTCTCTCATTATGCCCAGTTTTATACAACAGTGTAGAAAGAACGTAGTGCTACCTACATGCTAACCAAAAACTCTATTAACTGAGCTACATCCCCAGCCCTGACTTAAGTTCTTGAGGGAAAATGAAGTTACAGAAGACCAAAACTATCTTCTCCTTGCTTTGTGTCATCTCTCACCTTGAACCATCCCTCTTCATCTGTGATTCTTTTATGTGCTGCTGTCTACTATGAACCTGCCTCTCCCCCCCCCCCCAAAGTTCATGCCAGTGCAATTATTTTGGACTTCTAAAACTGTGACCTAAATAAACTTCTTTTTTTTATTAAATACCCAGACACCTCATTAATTATTACACTAGCTGTGTATGTCTCTCTGTGTGTTTATCAATGACTAAACAAATAAATTCACTCTGTAGCAAGAAATTTGTTATCTCAAATGTTAGATTCCTGAGCAAAATTGAAAAACTCATTCTAAATGAATTAAAATTTAAGATTTCAATGAATAAAAATAGATGTACAGATCTGATAAAGAAGACCTTAGAAAATTTAAGCAAATTGTCATTATCCTAGGAGGTAGAAATGCTACATAGATCTAGAGCAAATGAATGTTAAGTCACAAATGTCACTCGCCCTACTGAAATAATATTGGACCTCAACAATATGTAGTTACTGAGCATATAAAAAAGATCATATTACCCACAAACTATTTTAATTTCTTTTAAATTAATTTATTCTCTCATATATTACATTCCAAGAGCATGTTTCCTCCCTCCTCTCCCCCCAGTTAATACCCGCAACCCCTGCTTCTCATCCACTCTTCCTCCAGAAAAGGGCAGGACTTCCAAGAATATCAAAGAAATATATTATATCAAGTTGCAGTGAGACTAGTCACTTCCCCTCATATTAAGTCTGGATAAAGAAATCCGGTATGAGGAAAAGGGTCACAAAAGCAGGCAAAAGAGCCCAAGATAGCCTCTGCTCCTTAGTTAGGAGTCCCACAAAAAGACTAAGCTATATAACTACAACAAATATGCATGGGAGCTAGGTTAGACCCATGCAGGCTCTCTGATTATTGGTTCAGTCTCAGGCAGCCCTTATGAGTCCAGGATTGTTGATTTTGTGGGTTTTCTTGTGAAGTTCTTGGCCCCCTTGGTTCCTATAATTCTTCCTCCCCTACTTGTGCAGATTTCACTTAGTTCCACCTAATATTTGGCTGTGGGTCTATGCATCTGTTTGCATCAGTTGACGGGTGAAGCCTCCCTGAAAAAAAATTATGCTGGACTCCAATCTACAAGTACAACAGAATATAGTTAGGAATCATTTAATTGATTTACTTTTTTTCTAGGCATGATTGGGTCTATCCTAGGCTTCTGGGCCATCCAAACTCTGCTTCCTCAGCACCAGGCAATGTCAAGGGTGAGTGCTCTCACATGGCATGGCTCTGAAGTTTGATCAGTAATTGGTTGGCCACTCCCACAATTTCTATGTCACTTTTATCCCAGAGCGACTTGCTGGCAAGACAGATTGTAGGTTTAAGGTTTTGTGGTGGGGTTGCTGTCCCAATCCCTCCAGTGGAAGTCTTGCCTGGTTATAAGAGATGGCCAGTTCAGTTCCTGCATCCTCCATTACTAGAAGTCTTTGTTTGGGTCACCCTTATAGATTCCTTGGCGTTTCCATTGCACTAGGTTTCTAACTTTCTTCCAAATTGTACCCCAATTCAAATGGTCTTTCCCAGCACTAGTTTCTCCATCCACCCCACAGCTACAAACCTCCTGTGCCCATCCTGATGCACCCCCAGTCCACTCACATCATCTATTCTCTTTCCCCTTCCCAGCGCTATTTGTTCAACCCTGTCTGAAACCTCTTTGTTACTTAGTCTCTCTGGGTCTGTGGGGCCTTTACAGCAAGTATTCACTTGTGAGTCCATACCGCGTTTGTCTCACTGAGGATGATTTCTTCTAGTTCCATCCATTTGGCTGCAAATTTCATAATGTTATGTTTTGACAGCTGAATAATAATCCATTTTGTAAATGTTTCATATCTTCTTTATTCATTCCTCAGTTAAGGGGCATCTAACTTGAATCCAGTTTCTGGTTATTACAAATAAAGCTGTTAAGAACATACTTGAGCAAGTATCTTTGTTGTAGGATGGACTATCTTTTGGAAATAGGCCCAGGAATAATATAGCCGGACCTTGAGGTGGATGGATTCCCAGTTTTCTGAGAAACTGCTATATTGACTTTAAAGGTGGATATACAACTTATCCCTCCTGCCAGCAATGGAAGAATGTTCCCCGTGTTCCACATCCTCACCTGAATAAGCTGTCACAAGTGATTGTGATCTTAGCTATTCTGACAGGTGTTAGACGGAATCTCAGAGTCATTTTGATTCAAATTTCCCTAATGGTTAAGATCCTTAAATTTTTCTCAGCCATTTATGATTTCTCTGTCCAGAATTATCTGTTTAGATCTGTACCACATTTTTAATTGAATTATTTGGTTTGTTGGTGTCTATTTTCTCGAGTTCTTTATGTATTTTAGATATTAGCCCTCTGATGTAGAGTTGGTGAAAATACTTTCCTATTCTGTAGGCTGTCATTCTGTCCTATCAACAATGTCTTTTGCTTTACAGAGAAACTTTTCCCTTTTATGAGGTACCACTTGCTGATTGTTGATCATAGTGTCTGAACTATTGGTGTTCTGTTCAGAAAGTTGTCTCCTGTGCTGATGTGCTTAAGCATATTCCTTGCTTTCTCTTCAATTAGGTTCAGTGTATTTGGTTTTATGTTGAAGCCTTTGATCCACTTGGACATATTAAACTTTGTACAGGGTGATAGTTATGGAACAAATTTCATTCTTCTACATGCTAATTTCCAGTTAGACCAGCACTATTTATTGAAGATGCTTTCTTTTTTCCATTGTATAATTCTGGCTTCTTTTTGAAATATTAGGCACCCACAGGTGTGTGGATTTACATCTATATCTTCCGTTCAATTACACTGATCTTCACCCTGTTTGATTTTATGCCAATACCACGCACTTTCTATTGCTATATCCTTGTAGAAGCACTCTATATCCTTTTGTTGTCTTACTACACTAGTTAGAATTTCAAGCATTATATTAAACAGATGTGAAGACAGAAGACAGCCTTGTCTTATTATTGAGTTAGTGAAATTGCTTTGAGTGTCTCTCCATTCAATTTGAGATGTGCTGCTGACTTGCTATAAACTGCCCTTATTTATGATTAGGTATGTTTCTTGTATCCCTGATCTTAAAGACTTTTATCATGAAAGGTGGTTAGATTTTGTCAAAGGCTTTTTGAGGATCTAATGAGGCAATAATGTGTTTTTTTTCCCTTTCACTTTGTATATATGGTGGATTACACTGACCGATTTTCATACATTGAATCATCCCTGCATCTCTGGAAAGAAACCTGCTTGATCATGGTTGATGACATTTTGGATGTGTTCTTGAATTCAGTTTACAAGTACTTTATTAAGTGTTTTTGCATCTATGTTCATGAGGGAAGTGGTCTATAATTCTATTTGTTGAGTATTTGTGTGGTTTGGGTAACAGGGTGACTGTAGCCACATAAAGAAATTCCTTCTGGGTCTATTTCGTAAGGTAATTTGAGGAGTATTGACATTAGCTCTTCTTTGAAAGTCTGATGGAATTCTTCACTGAAACTGTCTGGGCCTGATTGTTTTGTTTTGTTTTGGTCTTGTTTGGGAGAAATTAATAGATGTTTCTATTTCACTAGGGATTATAGGTCGGTTTAAATCATTTATATGCCCTTGATTTAACTTTGGTAAGTGGTACCTATTGATAAAATTTTCCTTTTCTTTTAGATTTTCCTATTTGGTTGAGTACAGGTTGTTAAAGTGTGTCCTTATGATACTCTGGTTTTCCTTGGTGCCTGTTGTTATTTCCCCCTTTTTGTTTGTGATTTTCTTAATATGGATGTTCACTCTGCATTTTAGTTAGTTTGCGTAAGGTTTTGTCTAGCTTATTGATTTTTTCTAAGAACCAACTCTTTGTTTCATTGACTCTGAATTGTTCTCTTTAATGATTTCAACCCTGAGTTGATTATTTCCTGTCATCTACTTCTCTTGGGTGTGTTTGCTTCTTTTTTTCTTTTCAGGTGTGCTGCTAAGTTGCTAGTATGAGATCTTCTTTTTGGAGGCACTTAGTGCTATGAACTTTTCTTTTATCACGAGTTCCTTTGTGCCTCATACGTTTCGATATGTTGTGCCTACATTTTAATTGAATTCCAAGAATTCTTTAATTTCTTTCTTTATTTTTACCTCGACCCAGCAGTCATTCAGTAGAGAGTTGTTTAGTTTCCCTCACTTTGTAGGCTTTCTGCTGTTCCTTGTTGAAATTCAGCTTTGATCTATGGTGGTCTGAAAGAATACCTGGGGTTATTACAATTTTCTTGTATCTGTTGAGACTTGCCTTTTTACCAAGTGTGTGGTCAGTTTTGGAGAAAATTTTGTGAGGTGCTAAGAAGGTATTTGTGTGTGTGTGTGTGTATGTGTGTGTGTGTGTGTGTGTGTGTGTGTGTGTGTGTGTGAAATGTTCTGTAGCTTTCTGATGGGTTCATTTTGTTCATAGCAGCTGTTAACCCCATTATTTTTCTGGATAGTTTTTGTCTGGCTGAACTGTCTATTGGTGATAGTGGGGTATTGAAGTCTCCCACTATCAATGTGTGAGGTTGAGTGTGTGATTTAAGTTTTAGTAATGTTTCTTTTACATATGTGGGTCCCCTTGCATGTGGGGCATAGATGTTCAGAACTGAGATGTCATCTTGGTGGCCTTTTGCTTTGATAAGTATGAACTGTCCTTCTCCATCCATTTTGATTAATTTTGGTTGGATGTCTGTTTTGTTAAGTATTAGGATGTCTATACCAACTTGCTTCTTGGGTCCATTTTCTTGGAAAATATTTTTCTAATCCTTAACTCTGAGGTTATGTCTATTTTTGATTCTGAGATATCTTTCTTGTATGAAGCAGAAGGATGGATTCTGTTTTCATATCTATTTTGTTAGCCTGTGTCTTTTGGTTGCAGAATTGAATCCATTGATATTAAGATATCAATGACCAATTATTTGTTTATTCCTGTTATTTTGTTGGTTTTGGTGGTGATTTTGTGTGTGCATGGGGTCACTTTGGTTTTTTTGATTTTGCTGGTGTGATATTGTTTCCTGTATTTTTGTTGGTATAGTTAACCTTCTTGGATTGTAGTTTTCCTTCTAGTACTTTCTGTAGGACTAGATTTGTAGGTAGACTTTTTATAATTTGACTTTATTATGGAATATTTTATTTTATCCATCTATGGTGATTGACAGTTTTTCTAGGTATAGTAATCTCGGCTGGCCTTTGTGGTCTCTTAGAGTCTGCAGCACATCTGTCCAAGCCCTTACGGCTTATAAAGTCTCCATTGAAAAGTCAAGTGTAATTCTAACAGACAACTATGAGGGTTTAAGACTGGTGATAGTGTGGGTGGATGCAGAGATAGTTAGAGAGTAGAGGAGTCTGATGGGCAGAAATGCTACCTGTTCTTCTCCTAGGCTCCTTATTCCCTAGTAAGGTAGGGAATCTCAACCCCAGTTGGAGGCTGGAGAAAGGCAATTTTGAGGTCTGTGAGATATGATGGGGGAACATCAAAGTAATGAGATAATGGGGTAATTTGGCAGACAGGTTGCCTATCTGGGCTTTTTCCAGTCTGTATGGGCTTTGATAGAGTGTAGAAATTCTGCTCCAGTAGAGGGTAAGGATATGGTGACTTGGACGCTGGGGGTATTGGGAATAAGATGGGATGAGGCCAACAGAGTATAGAGATTGGCAGAATAACAGCCTACCTGGACTTTGCCCAGTTTGTTTGGTCTCTGATAGGGCAGAGACTCTCTGCCCCGTTGGAGGCTGGAACACAGTAAGTAGGAAGGGATGGGACTGGGGATAGGGTGAGGGGTGCAGAGATAGTGAGGGGGGAATGTAGGGAGAAAGCAGCCTATTGCTCTTCATACAGTCTGTGAGGTCTCTAGAAGAACTAAAAGTCTCTACCCCAGCAGAGGGGTGGGGTATGGTTACTAGGAGGGTGCAAGACTGGGTGTATGTTTGGTAGAGGTCAAGAGAGTGGGAAGATTGGAGTGATGGAGAAGACTACCTGGACTTCTCCCAGTCTGCTCTAAATGTTTATAGTCTAGATAACAAGGGGTATAATATATAGTATATATTAATCATGTATCAGTTTTTAAATCACATTCGTTGAACCTTCCTTTGAACTGTGATTTAATCATATCCTGAGCTGTATTTTGGAGGTTAGTGGGATCCTCCTGTAGCCATTTTTTCTTAATTTAAATTTTTTCAATTGTATATACTATCCCCCAATTTCCCCTCCCTCCCCTTGTCCTGCCCTCTCACCTCCCCCCATCCCACCACTAATCCAATTCACAGAAGAGGTGAGGCCTCTCTTGGGGAGTTAACAAAGTCTGATATTTTAAACCATTGGATTAACAGCATTTATTTGACTGCATATAGTTCAGGTAAGAATATAAAGTAAGCTAATACATTATAATATTGTCATGGAAAATGATACATTCATCTAGCTATTCTTCTTCAGAGGCCTTTCTCAATTTCTGGAGGCATAATAAAAAGGGGATTATCTCAACAAACTCTAGGTTTAATTTCTAAAAAGAAGAAACCATGAATAATGGAAATGATTTCAAAACATCTTTCTTCCCATCCAAGATATAAAACAGCTAATTCAGAGGTTCTTAATAATTTAATAACTGAAACATAACTAGAGAAGTTAGACAAAGCACCTAAACTCTTAAAAGATTCTTTCACTGTAGTTTATTGCTGGTATCAATTTATTTCTTACCTTGGCAAACAGCCAAGTCATTCCCTGGTCACATCCACTTTTCAGCCTTTAGTGCCCCTCTCAATCATTCCAATCATAGTCCCAGGAATGTTTCGTGGCAATTCAGCAATAATAGTCTATTACTATTGGATCCTGAATTTTGAAGTAGTTTATCTTCCAGAAAGGATATGAAAAGAGCAGTAAGTGCAAGTAGAGTGATCTTTATTAATGATGCTCAAGGATTTAGGCATATACTATAACCGTCAATCAATTTTAACACCATTTCTCTTACCCTTGTTCTACTCTAGATTGATTCAACTGTCTTACCCTTGTTCTACTCTAGACTGATTCAACTGTGTTGTGGTCTCAAATGCAGTGTTAGAGATTTTTCTTTCAACCAGAAGCTTTTGAATTCATATTCCTATATAACTTCTTTAGCATTTAACTATAAATAGTAACCATCGCATTGTGCCTATATAATGCTGATTTACCTAGAGTTTAGTTGCCAAAAAATGGTCACAGTTCCATAAAAATAAAGGTAGCTTGATTGTATATTTCTTATAGATACTTGGAATAAAATGAAGAAATATGTCAAGAACATAATTCTCATGTCCCTCTTAACAAGTGAGAATAGATCCTTCAACAATTTTGTAATTTTAAGTGACAGCATTGAATGAAGGCTGTTTTCATAAATACAGATGGCCATTGTCACAATATAGAGACTCTACCATTTATGGAAAATATTTTAATGTAAATAAATTTCTATATAATTACAAAATCTATTATGCATTTCCGTTATAATATTGATTTTTTATTTAATGATTATTAGAAGTATTATTTAATATACCTAAATAAAAATTTTATTTGGTGATGTAATCTAAGGATGTATTAGAGCATTGTATTAAACTAAGTATCTCAAAGGACATACTAGATAAAACTTTCATGAGGCTCATCATGTCTAACAATTTCTCATGGTACCATGTAGGCTTAGTAACACCTACCACAATGAGTGACTGAGTGGTTGTTAAACAGGGTGCTTTTTAAAATACTGTCAAGTACTGAAAAAATACTATACAACTCTAAATTTCTAAATATTTTTGTTTCATTTTTATGTATGTATATGGGTGCTTTGCTTGCATTTGTTTCTTTGTACGATATGCCGATAGTACCTTCAGAGACCAGAAAAGGTTGTCAGATATCCTAGAACTGGAGCTACAATTGTGAGCTACCATGTTGATGCTAGGAACTGAAACTGAGTTCTCTGCAAAAGCCGCAAGTGCTCTTAACCATTAGGATACCTTTCCAGCTACTGAATTGCCTAACTCTTAAGCAAACTGTTGAAGATACAAATATGCTGTCTAATTTGCAAATATACATAGAAATTCTGAGTGATCATATCAAGGATCTATTGAATTGTGCGAAAAATTCAGTGTAAGAATTTAATGCTTTGAAGTGACAACATTTTCATAATAAGCATTGAAATTTCCGCAATATGTTCCAAAAATCTAGAAATTTACAACTTGACCAGGAGAAATAAATATCCAATATAATTGAACATATAAGTCTTTGTTGCATAATACTAGAGAAGAAACAATTAGGACTAACTTTTGTCATGAATAAGGGTTTCATGAGCCTATACATTTGATCAAACAGAAGAGGAAAGATTGTTTTTTGCAAGATGACTAAGTATGGTTCCATTACATGACACCACATGGGAGAAGAGAATCTACTTCCTCAAGTTGTTCTTTGATTGCTGAAATAATAAGACATGGTTCAGTGCTCTGGTCCTCATTTGCTGTCATGCTTTCTGGATGCTGAGGGTATTGAGAAAACTTGACATTTTAGCTCTTACTTGCCAATGATATTAAGTAATAAGAATCTTCCATACTAAGCGCTGTCAAATTTTTCCATTCATGTTTACTGGTTATACTTATCAACAGTGTTTAATTTATTTTCGTGCTTTGTTTTCTAGTTTTATAATTTAGACGTACTTTGACTTTTTCACATGGCTTGCTTTCATGCAATAAGCTCCACATTTTATGACTTATCATTTAATGAAAAAAATCTGTACAGCTTACATATTTTCAGTTTTAAAGTAATAGATTAAAGCATTTGATAATTTTAATACTAGGGAAATATGTTTTACTTCTAGGTCTTAAATAAGTATCTCAAGGAAAAAGAAATGTCAATTATAAGAATTATTGTATTTCTCTCAATATAGTTTTATAGTATAGACAGTGTAATTAAAACTGTTAGTGTGTCTGAATCTTACAAATAATATCACTTCATTCAAAAATATATTTTCACACAATATTTTCTACAAACGAGAACTTTGTATAATTCCTTTTTAAAAGAATTACAATTCTGTTGCTTTCTTTGTTTGTTCTTGTTTTTTTGAGACAGGCTGTCACTGTGTATCTCTGACTGTCTTTGAACTCACTTTATAGATCAGATTCCTCTTGAAATCATAGAGATCTCCCCTGTCTGCCTCCTGAGTGCTGGGATTGAAAGCATGTGCCACCACTACCTGGCTGTGTTGATGTCTTAAAGGATAGAATTTATCACAAAATATAAATTTTGGTTTAAAGTATAGAGTTAGTATGTGTGAATAATGTTGTGTTACTACCAGCCTAAAATAAATTTTTATAAATATACAGTTTTCATATAAGCTCTGTTATAAAAAAAAACATTAGTAGACATGAAGATGATTAAAAATAGAAAAGAAAAGAAGAAGAACCTCAAAAGAATGAAGCTACAGGGGACAGTGAAACAAACTATAAACAAAATACCAGAAAACAGATTACCAAAGTATAACATAAGGGCTGGCTTGCTGGTGTTTCTGTCCCGCCCAGTACCCCAACAGGCCGGCAAGCCCCAAAGATAATCACACAGAGTCTATATTAGGTTATAAATTGATTGACCCATTAGCTCAGTCTTCTTATTAGCTCTTGTATCTTATATTAACCCATTATTCTTATCTAAATTAGCCACACAGCTCAGTACCATTCTCAGCCGGCAGGTTACATCTTGCTTCTTAGGGGTCTGGGCAGAAATGGTGAGGACTGGATTCCTCTTTCCCAGCATTCTCCTGTTCTACTTCCTGTCTGGTACCGACCTATACTTCCTACTTGGCCATCAGCATTTATTTAAAACATGATTGACAGAATACAGACAATTCTCCTGTACCACTTCCCCCTCTTATTTTTAAACAAAGGAAAATATCCATAGTCCAGTTTTTGGAAACGTGGGCATAATATTCCAGGCTATTTCCAGCTGGTTGGGGGTGCTGATAATCTTATGGGGACCTAAAGAAAATTTAGAATTATGATCAAGTCCTGACTGGAGTATCCTGTGAGTTTTGATCATCTCAGGCAGCATTTTGAATCTGTTCAGGATGTAGAACTCAGATATCTGGGCCATCTGTCCCTGCCAGAGATTTTTCAGGTGGTCTTCCTTGATTGAACTGGATTTTTCTTAACTCAGAATGAATCCACAGTTTCTCATTTCCTGTGGAAACAAAAGCAAAATCTCTTCTCCAAAGTAACATACCTTTTGACTTCAATTTTGAAGTCAAGGTATTTTCAAAATACTTATCTTGGATTAATTCAAGTATTTATAAACACATATCTTTTAGCAGCTGTTGCACCTTCTTCAGCATTCAAACAATTCAAAGAGAGCATAATAGCATACAGTATCAAGATTCTCTGTGTATTTTCCATCTTTATGTGGCTTTATTTTAACCTCTATTTCTTTTATTTTTACTTTTACTTTTTGAGACAGGTTCTCTGTATATCTTTGTCCTGGAATAACTCTGTAGACCAGGCTGTCCTTGAACTCACAGAGATCCATCTGTCTCTGCCTCCCCAGTGCAGGGATTAAAGGTGTGTGCTACCACACCTTGAAGTCACAGGCATCAATCTACCTCTGCCCCTTGAAGTCACAGAGGTCATTCTACCTCTGCCTCCCAAGTGTTGGGATTAAATGTGTGTACCACTACACCCAACTATTCTCTTTCTTTTCTTTTTAAGAGCGTTAACCATTTAGATTTTCTTCATCTTTGAATCTCTCTTTACTGTATATCTCTCTTTTTCTGACCACATGAGCCTTTAATTTACTAAGAATTATGGGTAGGATTAAAGCCGTGCCTTTGACGGCTGAATCCAGCCCATTCCTTAGCTTTCTGCAATTCCAGCCTTGTGGCTGAGGTACCAGCCAGAGCTGTGTTCATTGCCACAACTCTACAGTGTTTCAAGGTCCCTGCCAGCAAGCAAGCTGCAACATTCTGCTCACAGACCACACTCAGTCAGACTGGCTGCATGAAAGAGTCAGAGTTTGCCCTGGCAGAACGACCCAGAAAGCCAGCATTTTAAAATGGCACAGCTTTTTTCCTGCTACAGATAAAACCGAAAAGCATGCAGTCAGCTTTTCATCAACACCATTTAAGTGTTTCGTGGCAGGACCTCTTAAAAGAGCTGCAAGGTTTTGCAGCTAATGCTGAGTCAGGAAGCCTCTCTTAGATGAGAGCGCTTGCTTACCTCTAGCAAGCAGAGCAGACCCAAGTAATTACTGCTACCAAGAAACCATGCTTTATTCTTTCCCAAGCTTTCTCAAGTTTTCTGTGGATGCAGTTATCCACATGGGCGCCATTCTGTTGGACACCGTATGTAACATGAGGGAAGCAGGCCTGCTTTTGTCCTGCCCGGCTCCTGCACAGCTAGCCTTTCACCCGAAATAACAACACACAAATTATTTTCATTTAAATACTGCCTGACCCATTAGCTCTAGCCTCTTACTGGCTAAATCTCACATCTTGATTAACCCATTTCTAATAATGTGTGTGTCACCACGAGGTGGTGGCTTACCGGGAAGATTCTAACCTATGTCCATCTTGGGCTGGAGCTTCATAACATTGGCCTGCCTCTGCTTTCTTTCTCCCACAATTCTGTTCTGTCTTCCCCGCCTACCTATGTTCTGACCTATCAGGCCAAGCAGTTTTCTTTATTAATTAACCAATGAGAGCAACACATAGAAAGAAGACCCACCTACATCACCAAAGAAATAATAATCCTTACCTACCTATCAATAATTACTGTAAACATGTAAATTGAATTACCCAATCAAAAAACAAAGTGGTTTATTAGACAGAAGAAAAACAAGACTTTATGTTACCATCACGATTCCTTTCACCTATGGATTTCTCTCTCTCTCTCTCTCTCTCTCTCTCTCTTTCTCTCTCTCTCTGTGTGTGTGTATGTGTGCGTGTTTGCATGTGTGAATGGAGAGATTAGATATTATAATATCAGTAGTTGAGTTTAGTGGTCAACTTTCAACAATGAATAGAAAATCAATAAAAGAAACATCTCAATAGAAAATCAGTGAGGAAACACTGTACTTGAAATGTACTTTTGATAAAAATTGTGTCAGACTTCTACTTAACATTCCTCATACTATCAAAATACATATTCCTCTTGAATATTCTGAAAACATTCTCTAGAAAAGAACATATTTCAGACTACACTATACATCCTTTCAAATTTGAGAATATTGAAATATATCTTTTACGTAAAACAGTGGCACCATAGAAAAAGTATCAGTCAAACTTAGGTTTAAGTAGAATTTCATATTTTGAAAGACACAGAAACTATCAACAGCCTTGAACTAACAGGTCTTTAACTTAGCAAACTAAGTTCAGAATTAAACAACTCTACAACAGCACAGCCTTACAGTTCGTTCTGAATAAACAAAATAGGCTATGTTCCTATTTCAGAAACCATAAACTATATACTCAAGTTTCCTCAGACTCCCTTTACATTCTTAATTTTAGAACCATTCTTCAAAAGAAGACAATGAGATTCAAGTCTGAAGCAAAAGGAAGTATGTGCTTCCAAAACTGGAATGCTTGTGCTCCTGGAAACATTGGCATTCAGTCACTGAAACAATGTGTTTTTATTTATGATTGCTTCGCCTACTTTCAAAAGGGTTTGATGATGAGTTTATGGGCATACTTTAAAGAAACTAAGATGATAAAGCTGTTCATTACTTTTAGCTTGTAACGAAAATGTGGCTTCTTAAATTTTACCCATATTTTTACCTTTCTCTTTAGTATCTATTGTTTCCTTGATAATCACTGAGGACATGGTGTGCTTCTCTACAAATTAAATGAAAGCATAAGTTCATTTTTATTTAGCTGGTTCCACTGTCAGCTGGTATGTAATCCATTCCAGCAGTACATAAAGTGTCCCCAGAACATTAAAAGACAAGTTTAGTCCAACAAAATCACATCAAACCAGTAAGAGAGGAGTTGCAGTTCCAACAACATTATTAAGACAGGGTCCATGGCTTTAGTTAATGAATTTGTCAAACTCTAGTGTTTTACCTGCAGGATGTGCATGGTTTCACTTAGGAAAGAGTACCTGAAATGGTAAATTGAAACTCATGTATAAACAAGAATTATGCAACTGCTTTGTAAACCTTAAATAATAAATGTCACTAAATCTCTTTATGCTTTTGAAATTTTCCACACCATTCAATTGAATTAGATACAGGTTGTACTATGAAGTAATTAATTACTTACAGTATTTTTCTAGGACTGAATATTAGAGATGATCAGATATGTAAACAAAAGATGCTGTGTCTTAGACAAGCTTCTGTATGTTTATTGGGAATCCCTCTTAGTACACTAGCCCCTAGGGATGTTAGAGAGTCGGTACTGGACATTCCAAGAGGTGGATCAGCAATCAGCAACTGCTATGTCAAGGTCTCAGTAAAATGGAAGCTGTCTCTAGAGTTATCCAAAGGTTTCTCAAACACAGGCAAGTAAGATGGCACTTATATCAATGCAGCAATCAGGAGCACTCTTCCAGGGCTGGAATTAAGAGCCAGTGCTGCTCTGGCAAATTCAGTTCCCAGCACCCAATTAGGGCAGTTTACAACGTTCTGTAACTGCAGCTCCAGCTCCAGCTCTGGGGAACTTATGCTGTGTTTTTGGACTCCATTGGCAATTGCACTTGAATGTTTATACCTCCTGCACACCTGCAAGAACACATCAGCAAAAATAAGAACAAACCTTTTACAAAAGGAGTAGGTGTGAAATACAGAGACACACACATAGAAACCTAAAGAGAGGAAGAGAGGAGGAGGGGAGAAAGAGAGAGAGAGAGAGAGAGAGAGAGACAGAGACAGAGACAGAGACAGAGACAGAGAAGAGAGTAGCAGCTATAATTTACCGACAACCATATTCTCATGATCTCTGGAATGCCCAATAATGTCTCAGAGAGTTATTGGCAGATCCTGATTGCTTCACAAAGAATTTCAGAGGGATACACAATAGTGCTAAAATCAACAACAACAACAAAAATAGTCATTTTTTTACTGGGCCTCACCATAGTGGAAAGATTGTGATGTATTGGATGATGTTTGCTGCAGTATTCAAAGACTTTTTTTAAAATCTTCTTGCCCCAAAATAGTAAGGAAAACTATTTTTCTCACCCATAAATTCTTTGTAGTTAAATATGTGACACAAAATTGCCATTCAGGCTTGGAGAGATGGCAGAGGATACAAGGTCAATTCTCAGCACCCAAATTGGACCATTCACAAATTCTCTAACCAGTTCCAAAGATTCTGACAACGTCATCTGGCAAGCATACATGTATATGCATATACCAACAGAAACACACACATACATGTAAACAATTAGAGTAAATCTTTAATGTTCACCATCTTAAATTTTTTAAGGATACAGGACAATACTGTTAATTATATCTACCTTGTTCTATAACTACCTCTAGATAATTCATGATGTAGTCATGTTATATAATACCAATAGACCACCTATAAAGGTTAATAGTATCACAGTATATGTGCATATACTATATTGCTATAATACATATATATTTATTTTATTTAGCCTTCAAAAGACATTTTAGCGTCTTTAGTTCTAGACTAGCATGAATTATTCTAAAATTAATCTGTGTACAATTTCCTGTTTTCAGGTCTTTTAATTATATTCAGAATTTCTAGATCATATGTTAGTTCCAAATTTAATGTTTTGAGAAAACACATATAGTGGATGTGGATTTAAATATTTCCACATACTGACAAACCACAATTTTTTTATATCTTATGTCACATTAATTGTGTCTTTGGGATCCATTTCAAAAGGACAAAATAAGGAACCGGTACAGGAAATGGTATCATTTTTAATTTGTTCAAAGTTCCGTTTAAATACCATTATTTATTTGGCCCAAATGAAGCTATATTTTTAGATTATTTACTATTATTTTTATTATATATAGCTAATTGTTCTTCCTTAAGGATCCCTAGGTTAAAACTGTGATTAAAATTATATATATATGTATACATATACATATTTATAGGGATAGATAAATATACATAATACTTAAATACTCTGCTTAGTATGCTGCTTATCTTTCTAATCCATGTCACAAAAATCTTTGTTAAGAGCTTATTATGTGCTACACATTGAGGGTTTTTTTAACAGCTACATCAAGTGTCTGGGAATATGACTCTTAGTAGGGGATCTTATTTGACGTTTAAACAGTCTTAAACTGTTATTTTTTATTTTGTTAATACTTCCCAGGATTAAGAGGTAGCTTACTCAATCAAGTAAAAGCCTAATTTACACTGAATAGTTAATTATAAATTATTTTTTTCATGTCTAGGTTTTCCTTTGGGGGGGTAGAATCTGTATTATTACATTTCCTATAGTGAGATCTGCACACATTCTTTAGTTAAACCAAGTGGTTACATAAATATTATTCTGATACCACTTTGGGATTTGAGGATCATCCTTCACCAATATCACTGGCTTTACTTAGCTTTTCTCTCTTCATCTTTTGTACAGGGCAGTATAGTAATTTGCTTTGAATATACTTGTAATGGTCTATGAATTTGGCTGAATTTTTTTTCCAAACCTTTCTGATTTGGAGGTAAAATTAACATGACTGTGTGAATCTTTCACCTTGTATATTTCTCAACATTTTCTTTCCTTGTGGAAGCACATTGATTTCTAATTTTATGTAGAGACTACAGATACAGAAAATCATGGTTCTTCCTCACTTATATGAAATATGTTTTTCTATCCTGGACTCCAGAAATGATTTTTAATTTCTTACCCAATACTCTTGAATTGTTCTGTATTTCAATATGACAAATACCATCTTTTTAAATATTCAGAAAGAAACTATTTATGTTGCTTCCTGCTATTTAATTCAATGATAGTAAGAGGGGTTTTTATGTCCCTTAGGACAATAACCAATAGGCACATTGGTTATTGGTAATTTATTTATTTAAATTGTGTGATGAGGTTGTGTAATGAGGATGTGGTTGTATACATGCCATAGCATATATGTGCAAGCCAAACTTTTGAGAATTGGTTCTCTACTTCCACCTTGTGTGTTTCAGGGTCAAAGTTGACTTTTCAGGGTTGGTAGCAAGTATCCTTAGCCACTGAGCCATCTCAACAAGTCACCAAAGCAATGTGGTCATGTGAATCAATTTTGCCTTCTTTTGACACAGAACAATGAAATGAAAATAAAATATAATAGGATTGTATACATATACCTCATATAGCAATTAGTATGTGTTCAATCACTTATTAGTAAGTTGACTAATTTTCTAACAGAAAATGGAAAGAAACACAGTCATATAACAAAGGTACAAGTAGAATATGTTCTTGTATTTTTTATCAACCAAAGAAGACCTGTGAATTATAGAAAAACTGTGTGTGAACACTTCAAAGGAAAGATATCAGATACATTATGTGAGAGAGAGTATGTGTGTGTGTATGTGTTTGAAAAGTTTAGTGGGCATTTTATAGCTCTAACAAAAGTTGATAGTCTGCCTAATCATGTATCCATAAAACCAATTAAGATTTTAGACTACAGAAATGTTCTTCAAACATTTTGGAAAAAAATAAGAGTTCCTTCTTAAAGTCAACACCTTTTAATTAACAAAGTACTCAGAGCAAAGCTGTCATTTGCAATAGTATATTACACCTACTGTTATTTTTGTTTTACCAAAGTCAATTCAATTTAACTGTTTTAAATTTGTCATCTTGTTTAAATATGAAATAAATTTCACGGTTTTTGGTAAAATCATTTTCATTTTCTAGTGCAATGCATAAGTATGATAGAATCATTAGTAGTCAGACTATTTAAATGCATAATCTTTTTATATACATAACCTCAGATGTATATATATATATATAATGTTTGTATCTCTGTAAGTTTATAAGGTATGTTGTCATATCTATTTTATAGATAACATGATAGAACAAGAAAGATTTCAAGATATCTCTCTAGATCAGTGGTTCTCAACTTCCTAATGCTGCAACCCTTTAATACAGCTTCTCATGGTGTGTTGACTCCTCAGTCTTAAAATTATTCTGTTACTACTTCATAACTGTAATTTTGATACTGTTATGAATTGCAATGTAACTGTGTTTTCCGAAGGTCTTAGATGACCCTTGTGAAAGGATCATTCTACCCACAAATGGATCATAACTCATAGGTTTAGGCTATTTTTTAAAAATATTTATTTATTTGTTATGTATATAATATTCTGTGTGTGTGTCTGCCTGCAGGCCAGAAGAGGGTATCAGATCCCGTTTCAGATGGTTGTGAGCCACCATGTGGTTGCTGGGAATGGAACTCAGGACCTTTGGGAGAGCAGGAAATGCTCTTAACCGCTGAGTCATGTCTCCAGCCCCTAGGTTTAGGTTATTAAATGAGGTATAGAGAAGATGTAGAATACCTGCTGGGATGAGATCTACCATGGGATGTGGTTTATGTATCTAGTGCCACTCCACTGAAGAAAGTATTAAGTGCTATTCAATGTTTGTGATCCAGAAGGGCTGTTGTCTGCCTTACTGAGACTTTTTTTTAACATACTTATCCCGATCCTTCCAAACAAAACCCATTTACTTTTAATGTGCAAGGACATTAAAGTATCTGATGACCTGTGTCAATTGGATTATGCAAAATCAAGTGTAAGGGAGAATGATGAATGGAAAATTCAGAATATAGATTCTAGAACACAATACTACCATGGAACCAATCAAGACTTGACAATCGAGCAGATGAATGTGTACACTTTGTGGACATAAGTTTTCTTCTTCTACCATGGGGGCCCCAGGGAGCAAACTCAGGTTATCAGGCTCAGTGAGAGTTCCTTTCCTCAGAGACAACTCATCAACCTTCATGTAAGCTGGAAAAAGCACCTGGATTCAGAAATCACCTTAACAAAAACATCAGAAGTCTAGATTGCTGGGCTAGCAAACACTCATTCTATTGTATCTTATCTCTGTAACATTGGGAGAATTATTTAAACTGTATTGGGTTTCAGTTAGTTACACTATATGATTATGATAGTACACCTCTCTCCTAGATAGTTGGCCTAACCATTTGTTCAGACACAGCAATAAGTTGGTAATTTCTAATTTTCTAGGCATGGCAAAGAGCAATATTCTAGCATTGTTGCTAAAGTGAACATTTCCGCATCAGTCTTTACTTATGCAATGATGAGAATATTACTGACTTCATGGAATTGTCCTAAGGGGGCAATATTATGATATACAGTAAATCAAATTCTATTATTTTTCCAACAGTCAGTATGACAGATGGGATTTTTTTCTCAGCACTTCCCTTTGCTATAGCATACCAAGAAGTTATGTAACACACATATACACAAATTAAAATATTGTAAACATTTTTCTAAAACATAGTTAAAATCTAAATAGGAAAATACTTACACATAGTCTACATTTTGCCCTTCCAGAAACATATATTTACAGTTTATTGTTAAATTTATGACTCATTGTATATAGAAGACTTTTAAGTATACCAAAATGTTTAATGAATATGGGCTTTGTAACTATATATTTCAATTAATTCTTTGAAAATATCATTCATTATATTTTGATGGTATTCAACCACCTCTGTGCTGCAACTCCTCTCATATTAACCTCCTATTCCATACCCACCTCATTTTAAGAATAACCCATCGAGTCCCATTAGTACTATGTACTCTTGAAAGAGTCTCCACTGGAACATGTTACACCTATCAGAGGTCACACCCTTAAAGAACACTAACTCTGAGTCTTCCATCAACTACCTTGATGGGTTTTGTAGTGTTAAAAGTGTCTATGTATGCTACTGGGGGAGAAATAGGATTAATCAGAATATACAGATATGACGCTATGAGCTAAATAATGAATGGCCTGGAGGGATAAGTCTACAGATGGGATAGTAGCATGGATAGTAACAGTGAGTTTTAAAGTCTGCTCCACAAGAGAGAACTCATGTATGGTACTAGCTAGATGAGAAACCTGTGACTGCCTAGGTCATAGATCCTTTGGGGAGAACCCAATATTTATCACTCTGCCAAATGAACTTAGTTTATAACTACCTTCTAAATACACATCTCTATATTCATAGCATAGTACAGATCTCAACTTTCATTAGAGAATTTTTTTGTGATAGATACAGAGACCCACAACTAGCCAATAGGCCCAGAATAAGAGTCTGTGTAGTGATGAGCTCTAAATGGTGTATCTATACCATACCTCACCCCCTAAGGTTTGGTTGTCTTCATGGAAGAAAGAGTGGGAAAATTATGATTGTGGAGGTCAGCAGCACACTGTATTTTATGGAACTAAAGTAGGTCCATTGAAAACAGGAACTCACAGTGGTTATGACTATCTGTACAAGACTTGTATATGATCAGATCAATCAAAATCCCAGTAAAGAGTCAAGAAATGATCAGAAATTCCCACCCATAGCTGAGAAACTAAAAAGCTATTGGCAGTTGATGGCTGGAGAGAGAGAGAGAGAAAGAGAGAGAGAGAGAGAGAGAGAGAGAGAGAGAGAGAGAGTTAGTTCTCCTCAAGTTTGTGACCTCTCATGAACACGCATGTTCCAGTAGATCATCCTACACCCATACATATACACACAACCTAAAATAACTCTGCTTTTTTATTTAGTTATTCATTTTTGTATCAGCAAAAGTGACTTTTTACTTTTTTATTATTATTATTAAAAAATTTCTGCCTCCTCGCTACCTCCCTTTTCTCTTCCCCTTCCCCCACTCCCCTCCCCCTCCCTCTCCAATCCAAAGAGCAGTCCAGGTTCCCTGCCCTGTGGAAAGCCCAAGGTCCTCCCGCCTCCATCCAGGTCCAGGAAAGTGTGCAACCAAACAAATTAGGCTACCAAAAAGCCAGTACATGCAGTAGGTTCAAAACCCAGTGCCATTGTCCTTGGCTTCTCAGTCAGGCCTCATTGTCTGCCACGTTCAGAGAGTCCAGTTTGATCCCATGCTCTTTCAGCTTCAAATTGAAAAGGAAAGGTGATTGAGGGTAGAGGAGGCATTTGAGGAGAGGCAATGGGAGGTGGTGAAATTAAAACATGTCATATCCATGTATAAATTTTCAAACAATAAAAGACTTGAAGGGGTGCTGTCAAAGAATACCTTGAAATCTTCTTAGTTTATTCTATGCTGCTAGAAGTCAGTTTGTATTTATTTTAGGAGCATGCTTTCCAGTTCACCTAATGATCTGCAGTAAACTTCTAGAGTTAGATTTTAATTCTCCTCTCAGCCATACCTATATATCATTTCTGAGGAACCAATTCCTTGGTTGAGATTTCTTGTATAATATCTAACCCTAATTTATATAGGGGAGGAGAGTGCAAGTATATAAACAACTCCATACTATAGATCACAAGATGATAGTTTTGCTTCAGATTAGGTTTCCTGCTTTTCAGAAATGCTCTCAGTAGTGAGATGTCTTTACAAAACAATGTTTCTTATTTCTTCAGTGTTAGCTTTCTCCTTACTACTTTTATGTATTATGTTTCAATTCTGACACCTGCAACACTTTTCATTCTGCCTTACTCTTCTGTCTGTGGGAAGTGACGGGTGTTCCCTAGACAATAGAAAGAGAAGAAGCATCCTTCTACCTCTCCCAGCTTCTTAATGAGGAGACCACCTCAAAAGTATGAATAATAATGCAGTCACTGAAATGAATACATTGTCACCTAAGAGCATAAATGTGCACACTTTTGATGTGCTTTGAATAACTCCCTTGTACACATCTATGAGATCTTCCACTAAAATGCCATTTCCAGTGCTTCCTGAATACTTTCCTTCTGAACCACTTAACTCCAGTATTTCATTGCTGCTTCTCTCCTGGTTATAAATGTGATGCTGTCACATTTGTCTATAAAACAGATGAACAGATCCTTCCTTTTGTCACTGGTTTCTGATCATCCTTCTGTATGTTGCTACCAAGGCATCATTCACACCAGCAAATTTATCTCGGCATCATTTAGTTAATATAGGGCAGCAAACAGGCAGCAGACCGAGTTTTCCCCAATTTTTCATGTCTTCATTCCTCATCTCTCACTTGCCCGTCATATTTTTAAAAGTATTTTATAATCGACCAAGTAATTATAAAATAGTAATACTTAACATTAATGACTAGCTTTTTAGCACCTCACTAATACTGTGATAATGACAATGGCGACAATGACAATGATGATGATGATGATGATGATGATATTGTGTGGCATTGCTGTATTCACATTCTTGTATTATCATTGAGTCCAGACAACTTCCACTGTGACATTTACTCTGTGATTTTCTTCCCTTATTGATGAGAAAAGCTCAGTATTAGAGAGGTTGAATAACTTAAGCAAGGTCTCAGGGTTCCTAAGGCAGACAGCAGGATTCTCACCCATGTGTCTTGCCTGAAGACTCTATGTATCCATTGAAGTATTCAACGCTATTAATTTTAATTTGGGATTTTAATGACCTTGAAATAGTGTTTTAAATCAAAAAGAAAAGTTTTACTAGCTATTACTTTTAAAAACTAATAGGCCTTGCTTTTTCTTCACTGTTATCTACCACTTTATTGCCAAAACAGAAGATAAAATGTGAAGTGTTCCCACTGTAAGATGCAGAGAGTTTCTTCCTACTAAGTACTTTTATTATTCCAAAAAATCAGAAATCAGAAATATGACCTTATACAATATTTAGGTTTTTTATTTTCTTCCTTGAATGGTCAATAAATATATAAGTCTTACCTAGAAATATCCCAATAGTTTTGTTTATAAACTTCACAAACTATATGACTCTTACTGAAAAAATTAAATTTTTAAAGCATGAAAATAAGTTTAAAAATTTTTAAAGATTATCGAACATTTGAATGTTGTCTGATATATACCCTATAAAGTATTCACATTGTTAGATTCATTGTGAGAAGTCTTGACTCAAACTGTTAGCTATCAACTAATGTTTATTGTTACTGAAAGCGGCTCATTTGCTTGTTTCTCATATTTTCTCTCTTCTTTTCTTCCTTCTTTCAAAAACACTAGCTTCTGGTCAGACTGTTACTCTAGTGACACAGTCTGTGGTTACCAAGGAAACTGTCATCTCCAAACTAGAAATGCCATCTTCTTTGCTGTTGGAGGTACCTGCTCTGGCAGACTTCAACCGAGCTTGGACAGAACTTACGGAATGGCTTTCTCTGCTTGATCGAGTTATAAAATCACAGAGGGTGATGGTGGGTGATCTCGAGGACATCAATGAGATGATCAACAAACAAAAGGTATGGATAAAAACAATAAGTAGAAAATCTGTAAGAGATTTTTCCTTAAAGTGCACATTTTCACTTGACATGTCCCTCTCCTTTATGACTTACCACCAGTTTTTAGGCTCCCTTATTTTCTGTTAGCAAACACAGTCCACGCTCTACTTTGATCAACCTAAATACGATCAAAGGCATGACTTAATTGTCTGAAGGAGTCATAATTTAAAGGGGGAAGAAGAAGTGAGGGACAAACATATAAACCTTATAAGTATAGGTGGTTCAGGTAAATTCTGTAAACAACTGATTTTTTTATATCTTTAATACAAAATAATTCGCTCAGTTGCGCTGATTACATTTAAACTATTTGTTTTGGCACTGTGCAGCCATAATATATTACAAAGATAAAAATAATAATCTGGGACTTGCTTATTATCCACTACTCTGAATTGTCTATGCCAGTATTCTACCTCAAGTCATAAGGATAATTGACAGTTAGAAATAAATAAGACAAGTAACAAAATACAACATATTTCAAATACCCTGGATCTCAGTATTAGGTTTTATGCTTCACCATATTCAAATAAGCAAACTTTAATAAGGCAGCATCTCATTTCTCACCATCATTGAAAATCATTTGCTGAAATTACCCAATCAATTAGAAACTCAAGAATTCATTCCTAAAAATGTGCTTTACCTGGATACTTCAACTATGCTATATGTCTTTTCTTTTTCTATTGGAGAAAAAATTGCAATTTTGAAAGTTTTATACATGGTAGTCATTTCACTTGTAAAAGCACTGAAGAACTTCTAAAGAAACAATAAATTGTGCTGAATGTGTTTGAATGTTACAGAATTTTTTTTCTTTCTTTTGAAAGTAAAGCAGAGAGCAAGCCAGAAATAGGGGAACAATAAAATGAATTTGATGATTAAGAAACGAGTAGCATTTAAACTACCTTGAAGCTGATGTGGTGGTTAGTAGCCACAGGAAGTTTCTGAGTTCAAGGCCAGCCTCTGTTGTATAGCAATATCAAAACAAAATGATTTTTAAAAAGTACCTTGTACTCTTAAGAACACAATTTTGTGGGTTTTTCTAGTTGATTACAAATGAAATGACGATAGTCAAGTCATTCGCCTCATCTTTGTGAATGCAGAGCCCATAAAAGGCACCTCCATTCACGTTTACCATATAGCTTTAGATAGTTACATAATAAAAGATTTAATTATAATTCATATGAATTTACACATTTTTATAACATTTATTTGTACCCACATTTATCTTCCAAAAAAATCACCTGAGGCTCATAGGTGTTCCATACACCTAGCAGATATCAGAAGTATTCTGATTATTGTCTGAATCTTACACCTGTATTCCTCCTTGACATATATACTATCTGTATTAATAACTGTAACTTGAGTCAGAATTTACTGGTTTATATGTATCTGTATACCTAATCTAGGCCAGGCCCTTTACTGAGCATTTTGCATTTGTACTGGCATGATACAGAAAAAGCATTCTATCAAAACTCATATCATTTTATCAGCACTTCAGGTAATATCATTTAGTAAAAGTATTATGCTATAATGCTTAAAGTGCAGACTTTGGAACTTTGACCTATGTGGCAAAGCTGTAAAAACTGTGGTGAGTTATTCTACCTCCCTAAACTTCAGATTGTCTATCTGTAGGATATAGCTATAACTGTGAGCTATACTGTTTACTATGAGAATTATATTGGATAGTGTCTGAAAATGTTTCCTTTTTGCATTGATTACTTTGAATATTAAACTACTGTTAGGAATAAATATTAGTTTTTGTGACAAACTCTAGAAAGCTTCATAGTTATATTTTTTGAATCATGTTACTGACACAATAGCTTCATGTAAAAGTCTGTTCCTTTATGTTAGTGGGCAAAAGAAATTTTAGTAATTTCTGATGGGTTTGTGAACCCAACTTTTTGAGAATATTATTAAGTGCTATCCAAAAGAATTAGTCTTTTCTAGATGGTGCTCTTAACTCAGTATTCTTCAAAAAGATGTAAAAATATAGTCCAAGAGGTAATTTAGAAGAGTTCTCACAGAAATAAAGTAGGGAGCATTGAGGAAGATGCCCAGTGTTATCCTTCTCTGGAAAAATAGTAAGAATGTTTTTCTTGCTTCTTTTTTGTATTAAAAATAATTCATATATACAATTCTAATTCTTACATGTCATAGATTTACTCCTTTTAGTGAAGAAAAGCACTCTAAATAGTGTATCTGCATACATATACTATGCTTGTGGCTATCTATGTGTGTATATATATATATATATATATATATATATATATATATATATATATATATATATGAGAGGAGGGACCAATAAGGAGATGTGAATTCTAGGAGAATTTTATTATACTAAAAAATAAAGAGTTTAATTATATAATTTTTAAATAAACAAACATACCCACCTTTAATAGTTAATGAGTAGGAAATGAGGCAACATTCCAAAAAGGGTTTTTTTTAACTGTGGTACTCTGTAGAGAAACATTTATTTATATATTGCTTTAATATAATTTTATTGAGCTGTTAACACAAGTGCTCATAATATATAATAAAGTGTAGATTTAAAAGGTTGAAATAAAAAATAATACTGTAAGGTTATTGTCTTACCTACCTTTCTATTAAAGTGAAGAGACACCATGAACAAGTCAACTGTAAGAAAACAAAGCATTTAACCGGAGGCTTGCTTACAGTTTCAAAGAGTTAATCCATTGTCCTCATGGTGAGAAGCAAGGAGGCATGGTATTGGAGCTGAGAGCTTTATATCCTGATCCACAGGCAGCAGGTAGACAGAAGAGAGAGAGAGAGAGAGAGAGAGAGAGAGAGAGAGAGAGAGAGAGAGAGAGAGAGAGAGAGATTGGGTTTCAATGCCCACTCCCAGTGACACAATTCTCCCAGCAAGACTAAACCTACTCCACCAAGGCCACAGCTCCTAATCCTTCTCAACAGTCTACCAGCTTGGAACCAAGCCTATGGGCACTGATCTCATTCTATCAACCACAGGTATATTTTAGAATAATAGCTACAACATGTTTGTCACTCATAATATGCCAGTCACTGCTCTAAATATGTTTTGTATAGTATTTATTGTTTTCAATAATTCTAGAAAACGAATACAAATACACAGTTGAATGCTGTGCCCAAAATCAAGAAAGAGGGATTTAAACTCGAGTAGTCTAGTTCCACAGTCCTGATTTTTAAATATGGTTTTCTACTCCCCTTAGTTTATGTGGGTGATAATCTCAGGAATTATTCTAGTGAAGATTGAAAACAAGAGAACATAATTGGGAATAAGTTCTTAAAGTTAAGCAAAACACTGAAGAGGAGGTGAGAATTAATCATTTAGAGGAAACAGGGACAGCACAAACAGAAGAAATGAATTAATATTTCACAGAGATGAGTGAAAACAACTTGCCGCCAAAGTTATGATTTGATGTCACTGAAATTAAGGTTATTATTGAAAAATCATAAGGCTGAACAGACAAGAATAAGACTAAGCAGTGGGGGTCTGTGACAAACAAACTTCCATGAGGGCCTTGGTACATGATGACCATCCTTAAAGACATTTAAACAGGAAAATGATACCAGGAAATAAAATTCGGTTAGTTTTTTCTCACGGTCCTTTGAGTACAGACAACAGAAATCATTATTTTATTAAATGAAAGAACAGAAACAAAAGCATTAGCCCAAAGGTAGGGGAATATGGCCTAGAAAAAGAAAAAACCTGTCCACCAGGAACTACTTAAGTCTCTTTATAATACATTATTATCTTCATTCTTTGTGACTCTGTGGAACTTCCAACTGAGTTACTTAGGCCATACCAGTCACCTACCTAAACAGAGAAAAGCAGAGAACCCTAAAAGTCCAAAGTCACTCACATATAGTCAGAGGTAATTTGATTTCAAGGAAATTAGAATCTATTGACAATAGATAATACAAAGATGCTCAGCAATGAATTCATAATCAATGCCCACTGTCCTAAGATAAGAATATGTAGAGTTAATTAAAGGGCAGAGCAAATGTGCTTTATTGAGAGTTGGTTCTCATTACATAGCAAATGGTTAACTATCTCAACTGTGATACATCCAGACCCAAAATTAGGATAATTTCTTGGCCATTAACCCATGTGAAAATTTGCTGGACCATTTAATTCCATGATTTCAATTTTGACAAGTGTAGATCGATTGGTGGATAATGTGAATGGCATGTAGTTCGAAAGCTCCAATTTTAGTATATTGCAATTTGGATGTAGGTTATGATTTGTAAGTGCAAGGCACCAGAAGTTAGGTACAGTGATGTAAGAAGCTACATTATGGCTCAGGAAGAAATTAGGACTGAATTTGTAAGATCCAGATAATAACTTAATCATTCATTGAAGTCACATATTAGGCTCAGAATTGCTACAAGGATATAGCATTTGAATGAGCTAGCTTTTTGTAGCTTTAGACTTTGAACTTTAAAATTATATATTTTATACAAAGCTTTTGTTCTCCTTATCATAAGTTTTTAAAATTAAATTCTTATCTTTAGAAATAAGGGGCAGCTAGAGATTTCAAATACAAACCATTTTACTAAGTGAATTATGTTACACAAATGAAGATGAAAGTTAAAATTACAACTTAATTAAAAACGAATATGTGGCCATTTGAAACATTAAGCAACTCTACTGATAAATTCAGACAAAGAAGTAGACTATTTTCTTTCAGAGGAATAGGGACTCATTATGTACAAACTCAGCATTTCAAAGTAGAATTTGAATGAAGCTCATACTTTTCTTTCTGTAAGTTCAAAATAATAACATTTATGGGTTTTAATGTGCATCTTGGTATCATAAAAACTGATTGAGATTGGAGTTTATTCCTGTGGGTCTCAGAGAGATTTCATGCGCTGCACGACAGTGACCTAAGGCAAGGATATTGATTATTCAGGTGTTTGAGTTCCTTCTAGTAAAACAGCTCTCCATCTTTTAGCATCTAAGTTCTTTTTTTGTACAACCTTATATAACAGCAAAAGTGTGCTATTCTTGTGTACACAGAAACTATATTTAGAATTCTGCAAAAAAAAAGCTGCAAATCGTCTGGTAAAAGAGATTTGCAAATGTTGTGTTTCAATTATCTTCCAACAAATGAATATGTTTCCAGTAGACAGCTTGTTACCCTTGGATCACTGCTTTGCGTTCACTCGGTTTACTTTTCTTAGCCTCTGTGAGCCAAATTCAGTATTATCTTCACTAAAGAGTATAAAGATCCATGTCAGGAACATCATGATGGCAAAAGGAAAGTCCCTTTAAGTGGAAAAAAAAATTACGAGTTCCAAATACAAAGGAAAACAATTCTTATATCTTTTATTATAAGCTTTTTGTGGAAAATGAAGCAATATACATGTTTTTCTTAAAGGTAAATAAGTTATATGAAACCAGATATTTCAAAGTCATAAGTGCAAATACAAGTCTTTGTGTATTTCAGTTCAATGCATTGTGAAATGTTCTGTCAAAACATTACAAAGAAACTTTGAATTGTAGTATTTAAATGAGTTCAGATGAAGGCTAATAGAGTATATTTTCACTGAAATGCCCACAGGATTCCCCCAAAATGTTTTCCTTTGTTAATAGTGAATTCTGTTTATAAATTTCCTTGCTTGAGTCTAGGATCTCTTTATTATTTTCAAAGGAGTATTCCCTAACCCATATCAACAAGCAATAAGGGCAATGAAATGTTTTCTACTTTAAGTTTTAAAAGGAATATAATGTTATTATATCCTAAATTTTAATGCCTGCCTTTTGGAATTTTATGCTTCACATTAAGTTTAGATCCTTAAGGCTATTACTGAAGTTACAAAGTATTAGGATGAAAGTTCTTTTTTACCCTTAATGCTAGGGCAGACACAGCTAATGTCACGTTAGGTCCATGGATATTTTATCCTTTATGTCTTCTATCAAAATTTGAAACCCTATATTAACAGATCAATTTAGAATCAGGTAGGGGCCCATAAGAAAAATTAATGGGAAAGAGAGCTATGCAAGAGTTTGGATTTCAACTTTATTTCTTTGTAGATGGTACTGAACCACTGCAAATTAAATGATGCAATAATCATATGCCATTAGAAACAGAAGCATTTGCCTTATTTATCCACACATTTCTTAATATGATTATGTATGAGCACATGTATGTATATGTGCATACATATTCACAATTCAATATTCCTTGATAGTATTTTGATAAAAAAATAAGTGGTGCCTCCTGAAACTGAGAAGTTTCTATAAAGAGAAAGACATGGTCAACAAGAAAAAATGGCAGCACAGAATAGAAAAATATCTTCATCAACCCCAAACTGGACAGAGGACTGATCTCTAAAACATATAAAGAACTCAACAAACTTGTCATCAAAAGAACAATTAATCCAATAAAATGTGTAACAGACCTAAACAGAGAATTCTCTATAGAGGAATCTAAAATGGCTAAAAGACACTTAAGAAAATGGTCACTCCTTAGCCATCAGAGAAATAAAAATCAAAAGAACTCCGAGATTTCGTCTTAAATGGCCAAGATCAAAAACACTGATGAGTTCTATGAAGTAAATTAGTTTTATGGGGACCATGGGAGAGAGTTGAAGGGAGGGAAAAAGCAGGAAGGGGAGCAGAGAAAAATGTATAGATCAACAAAATAGAAAAAAAAATCAGTCAATCGAATTGAAATACACAAAGAGATACATTTGTATTTGTGAATTTGAAACATGTGGTTTCATATAGCTGGCTTTTTAAAGAAAAATATGTATAAAAGAAAAATTTTAGCTCAGACTAAGGTAAATAGTGAATAGTGGAACAATATTTTTTTTAAAGGGAGAGGAAGGAAGCTAGGACTGCCACTCAGTGTCTGAGTACTTTCCTAACATGTCAAAGAGACTAAATTACACCCAAACACCACAAAAGTATATCAACTGTTTTTAAGAACTTTTTGGCTATACTGGGTTTTTTGTTTTGCCATATAAACTTGATTATTGTTCTCTCAAGGTCTGTGAAGAATTTTGTTGTCATTTTGATGGGGATTGCATTGAATCTGTAGATTGCTTTTGGTAGAATTGCCATTTTTACTATGTTGATCCTCCCAATCCAAGAGCAAGGGATATCTTTCCATTTTCTGGTATCCTCCTCAATTTCTTTCTTCAAAGACTTAAAGTTCTTGTCAAATAAGTCTTTCACTTCCGTGGTTAGAGTTACCCCAAGATACTTTATTCTATTTGTGGCTATCGTGAAAGGTGATGTTTCTCTGATTTCCCTCTCTGTATCTTTGTTCTTTGTGAATAGGAGGGCAACTGATTTTTTGGAGTTGATCTTGTATCCTGCCACAGTACTAAAGGTGTTGATCAGCTGTAGGAGTTCTTTGGTAGAGTTTTTGGGGTCGCTCATGTATACTATCATATTGTCTGCAAATAACGAGAGTTTAACTTCTTCCTTTCCAATTTGAATCCCCTTGATCTCTTTATGCTGTCTTATTGCTATTGTTAGCACTTCAAGCACTATATTGAAGAGGTATGGAGAGAGTGGACAGCCTTGTCTTGTTCCTGATTTTAGTGGGATGGCTTTGAGTTTCTCTCCATTTAATTTAATGTTAGCTGTCAGCTTGCTGTATATTGCTTTTATTATATTTAAGAATGAACCTTGTATCCCTAATCTCTCCAACACCTTTATCATAAAGGGGTATTGAATTTTGTCAAAAGCTTTTTCAGCATCTAATGAAATGATCATATGTTTTTTTTTTCCTTCAGTTTATTTATATGATGGATTACGTTGATAGATTTGCATATGTTGAACCAGCCCTGCCTCTCTGGGATGAAGCCTACTTGATCATTATGTATAATTTAGGATGTGTTCTTGGATTCTGTTTGCCTGTATTTTATTGAGAATTTTTGCATCGATGTTCGTGAGTGAGATTGGTCTGTAATGAAGAATACCTTTTCACTCATCCTTTATTTATTGAACACTTGGTGACACTGCTCAGTGTTATCCATTCTTAGACATTTGAATTTAAAAAGCTATAAGCAGTTGTTTATAATATAACCTCTTTAAGGAAAAAGAAATTGGTAAAAAGTAATTATTGCCAGAAAAGGAAAAAAGAAGAGAGAAAAGAAAAGAAAAGGAACTATGGTTATTTCACTCAAATACCCATTAAAATAAATAACTCTGTGAATTAATATTTAGTTTCTTTTTCTAACTATTTTACTTCTTTTCACATATAACATAATGCTGTGTTGTATTTCTTTTCACTTGTGACTGGATAATTTTCACTTGATACTGTGGGAGTGAGAACTACATTTTCTGCTGTGTATGAATTATTTTACCTATCAGTAACTTCAGTAATTGATCCATAATTTCCATAATAATCATAGTTGCTTTCATTTTGAAAGAGAAAAAGATATAACTATTTTCATGTAGCATTTTATGAATTTATTGAAAACAATATTTGATTTTGAAAATGTATTAGAATCATTTTATTCAACTTATAAAATAACTTTGACTCTAATCCTAATAATATACAAATACCTTCAGGCTCTTTTTGTATTTTATATTCTGCATAAACAAGTAGCATAAAATGTAAGAATTATACATCTCCTAGGTTTTATTTAAGGAAAGACTGTAATATGTATTATTTATCTCAAGAATCAAAAGGTTTTGATTGTAATTACGTATTTTTCCATTTAATTATAGAAGAATAATAAGCATTGAAGTGATTAATTTGATTAGAGCATACAAAATTTATGTATATTCATCCCTAGTCTTACATGTAAGCCATCCAACTAGAAATAATAAAAATAAAATTCATGGGGAGGTTTGGAGTAAAGGAATACATGCTAGTATTTCCCATCTATCTTTTTACTTTAGATAGTTTAAGTTACATATAGATCATGATGTAAATTTTAAGTGAAAATTTTCAAAATTACAATGTTCATGCATCTCAATTAGTCACTGTTCTTTGTACTGTGATGAATCTCTTGCCAGCTTTCTCTACATAAGGCATGTAAGCCCTCACTTTGTCCCATATGTCCATACATATCCTTGTTGGTCTTTTGATAACTATATTGATGATCAGATCCTTTATGGATACGACAGTGCTTATCCTCATATAACCCCCCAATTCACTTAATTATCCTAAGGTTGAAAGGTAGTGATGCTAGCAATTTCAACTTCTAAAAGTGAAGACAATGCTTTCTTTAAGTCCAAAGATGAAAGCTCTTTCTTGAGGAGGGAAAGAAAAGCAATCACATAATGAGCTTAATATGGTTTACAGTAAGAGCAAAAGTCTGTGAAATTGTCAAATGAAATTCATGCTTGTTTCCCTATCTCACTTTCAGCAGCAATTGTGAGAGTCATAACATGTCATTACTGCTTAGTCAAAATGGAGGAAACGTAGGAACTTACAGAGTTTAAGAAATCTGCAGTTTTAGCCTCATATTTTGGGTCTTAGAACAGCCTTCTGTGGATAAGGCAATGACTATTAAAGAGACACTAACTTGATTCTACTTTAAAAATAGAGAAAAAAGAATAATCTTCACTTGGTTCCTTCATGCTTTTAGCCTCCATATAAAAAAGTACCAAATTATAGGGAGAGGAGGACATAATCTATAGCAATTTTATTGATGCAAAACTTTTTGTCATTTAATAGCATAGAACATAATAAAAATCGTCTATAGATTGATTTGAGTGATAGAAATGCCAGAATTCCCTTTTACTCTGCTTACACAAGTTTTATTCTTTCTTTTTTAAAGTTACATAATAGGCATTTGACACTAGAAGAGCACCAGATGACAGTATTGGAGAGAATGGATGCAGGCAAGATGCTATCAGTAAGAATCATTTTCAGTTAAAAGAGGTTTCTAAAAATGAGCGTATAGATTATTTTAGGATCAAGACACTTTTAAGATGAAAATCATGCAGCTATTTCAAGGTGTGAATTTCTTCAAGATCCAATTATGAAGTGATCACACCAAGGACAAGGTTCACACTCCCTCAAGTTGATTGTAAGAAGGAGAAATATAGAGTAGACAAACTGCTCAGAACATTGAAGCCTTTGAGGTAAATTTCTGACTGTTCTGTGAAATATATTTGGACCATTCTAATCTTGATCTTTTAAATCAATAATGCTATGAAATCTGTTTTCTCCATTAACTACAGATTTTTATGAAACTCTTCTACTTTGCTTGGCCTTTTCTTTTTTGATGTTGGTGCTTTGTATATTTATGTTTTAACACTTGAAATGAATTTAAAGCACCTTAAAAACAGGCTGAATACATATATGTTTTAAAAATACTTGATATTACTTTATTTTTATTAACACAGTGGTTTTACTCAGCATTTGGAGTTTAACAATCTGTTATAGAGGCATATTCATATCTTTATTTTAATTGTGGATGTTTATTTTAATTGTTGAATTCAGCACAGTTTATTTTGGTGTTGGTCAATAAATGAAAAGTCATTGAGGATTAAATTTACTACATTTAGAAAAAGCAATTAAATATCCAAAACTCTAAGAATTTTAGAAGCTAAAGGCTTTCCCCATTAATCAACTGTCTTCAATTTTCTTTTGACTGGTTACATATGACAAAATTCTCACTGTAAATGGCTTATATAGATCGGACAGCATTATTCTCACAATGTAAAAAGAGACAGAATGATGCATCTCAGACTTGTAAAAATATCATAAACCACCACATATTCCAATTCTTTTCTCCACCCTCAACCGCCTTCTAAATGGACTTTCTTGTCACTGTCATTGAGGCAGTTACTTTGCCTGCAGGCACCATGTCTGTGTTCAAAATGTAAGATGGACGAAATGGGCCAAGGTAGAACATGTTCTAAGTAGGTCGCTCTATTTCTAAGGATAGCAAAACCTTCTAGCATCATCAAACAGAAGTCTACCTACTCCAAACTATTCCAAACTGCCAGAAATCCTGGGAGAGTTGAATATTTTGTTAGAGTGTGTTTCTATATTCATATCTCAAAATGAGAAAAAATCAATGACCTACTCTTAAAACTTGTCTATGCTGAATAATATTTGGGTTTCTTTTACTTAATAAATAAATAATGGATATTAGCTATCCAACTGTCTCTGCCTCCTAAGATAATTTGAACCAAGAGATATTCTTTTTTCCTTTTGACTTATTTCATATTAATTTATTTTTTATATTAATTTAGCTAAGTATTCTGATTCCATTTATCATCTTAGTTTTCTGATTACAAAAAATTGGTATGATGGCATAAATGTAAAGAGGTGATCCCACTACTCATGTGTAGTGTAAAACATTGGTTAATTTACAATATAATACTCCCTTACAAAAGTCACTGACAACAGAGAAAGACAGAACTTGAAATACACTATCTGTAGTTATATTTTCTCTTCTATTCTCTAGGAATATCCAAACAACTTATACTAACAAAACTCTGTGAATCTGTGTTGTGAATTACAGCCACTAGCTCGTGTGACTATTTTAACATCAGTTAACTAAAATTTTGATTTGCTTCTTCACTGATACTGGCCACTTTTCAAATGCTTAATAGCTGGTGGCCACCATATTGAACAACATAGATATGGGAAATTATCAATGTTGAAGAAAATATCAGTAGTCACTGATTCTCAGTATAGTATTCATTTAAATTTGTTTCATATATCAAAGTAAAATTATGAAAAAATAATATGTTATGTTACACCTGAATCTTACTACTAATAATGATTGCTTCTTAAATTTATATTGTAGGCTGAAAAGACATGGAATGTAATTTTAAAATTTTTACTGTGCTTTGATTAGCAAGATAGATAAGTCCTGTAGATCTATTATAGAACAGAGCCTACATGGGATATTACATTGTATATTTAACAATTTGCTAAAGGTTAAGTCATATTAGTTTTTACTGTCATATATCTTTATGAAATTATTATTTCAGTAATCTTTGCTCTAATCACTTTGTCAATAATCTGTGAGGTTTATACCAGAATAGCATTTGTGTTTCTTATTATAAGGAACCTACCAGCAATTTAAAAAATTTCCTTTCCCTTGGATTCATTATCTGAGAGAAAGAACTTAATACTACATCTACAAAATCATCTTTATAATAATGGATGTTATAATATATAGTAATCTATATCTAAAGTATCAAGTATAAAAATCTGCATGACAGTTTTGAGGAACAGCATATAATACAGGACAAAAATTAAAGGAATCAAAAGATCTCAAAAAATTTAGTATTTTCTTATCTAGATCTAAAATCAGCATTTGTTGTTTTTGCTCAAATGAGCAAAAATGTTTTTGCTCAAATCTGCTCAAAATGAGAAACTTTTTCTCTTCAGTGGTCAATTACAAAGAAGATCACTAGGATATATAAGAAGAACCACAAGTTCTAGTTGCTATTTTCATCTTATTATTTTCAAGTAACATTGTTCTGTTTTCTAAAATGCGGAATATATGAATAAATTCATATGCATTAATTTTAATTGATATGCATTGATATGTGGATTTAATTTATTTACATAGTATGTGTGTATAGATAAAAAAGATGGTGTGTATGGAGAATTGGACTTGTCAATGTGTTAGATTTTTCAATAGACTCATAGTTATATATCCGTGATGTACTGGTTATTTTTCTCATTACTGAAATCTTATAAGAAGCAACTTAGTGGAGCAGGGATTATTTTGACCATAAGAACTGGGAAGGTATAGAATCAGGAACATAAGCTACTTTCTCACATATGGGTTGACCAGGATTCAGCGGGAAAGGATAAGAAACAAAGCCAGGCCATAGTTTTTTAGGCCCTCAGCGATTCACTTGTGACATGAAGGCCCCAACTTGTAAAGGTCCCAGTAGAACCCCATGAGCTAACATCTAGGTGATTAGACAGAAGAATCTGTGAAGACAATTCCCATCCCAGCCACAGCACTTGAAACTTCTGATGACAGTACTCTCTGTTGCCAAGGGAACCCATCATGAGATGTGAAAGCTTTTATAACAAATGATTGATGCTCTTGCCTTTCATTTCATCATTTCTGAGGAAAAAAATCTTGTTATGTACCTCAAGATGACCTTAACTTAGTGATTCTCCTACCACATGTACCCTAATGGAGGGCTCAGGGGCATGCCTGGTTCATTTATTTTCTTTAGCTTCTCTTTGTCTAGTAGCAAACTACTTCCTTATATAAATCATAAAGAATAAAATTAGAGATAGTTTCCAAGCCCTAGTCTCTGTGAGCATACTATTTCATGGCCAAGATTATGTTCTGTCATATTTTCCTTCTTATCATGCTTGACATGTAGATATCAAAGTAAAAGTTGGACTGAACTTAAATTTGTGAAAGATAACCCTTTCTTGACAAACTTTCATGTTGGCTTATATATATTGGTAAACCATTTATCAAAAACTATAATATTTAAGATATACAAATATATCTTTGAATTATTTACATCTCCATTTGTATAAGTCCATTTCCTGTAAAAATAAATAAGCATGTAGTAGTTTCTTTATATTAAGAGGGTATTGAATATAGGTTGATACCAATGATTTTCAGAATTTTTAAAGTGGGGAAAGTGTTTTGAACATTTCTGCCATATAAGATCATTTTCGTATATGTGTGTGCTTGTGTATCTGTATAAGTTGATGCCACATGCGTAGAGTTGCCTGTGGAGGCTGGAAGAGAATATCCAGTTCCCTCAAGCTAGAGCTGTAGGTTTTTGTGAGCCAACTGATATGGGTGCTGGGAAACAAAGATGGGCTCTCTGGAGGTGCAGAGAGTGTTCTTACCTGCTGATAGATCTGTCCAGGCCCTCCTTCTGGATTTTTATGTACAAGAATGCACTTGAATATTTCATATAACCTTTAATCATGTGACAACACATTGTCAGAATTGTGGTACTTTTAGGTATTTAAACAAAAAACACTAACATCAATGCTAAAACCTTTGCTTTGCTTTGCTTTGCTTTACTTCCCCTTTCCACTTAGTTTTATTCTTTTCTAATATTACATAGCCTACAATTCTTTTAAGGTCCAGAATATGTAACTGATACATAAATTCTCTGAAGATGAAGTATGATTTGGTTTTTGTTATCATCCAAAATTGTGATGGTGTAACTTACAGTTTTCCTATTAGGAAAACAATCCCTCATTCCAAAATTATGTTGTTTCATTTTATAGTTATTCCTTCATAAATTAATTTGTTTGAGTTTAGACATTAAATCTAAATATTCTCCTTTAATGAGAAAATATTCTTAAGAAATATTCTTTAGGACACTTAAAGCTACAATACATTTTGATTATTCTGAACACAGGTGAATCAGAAATATATACTTTGTCTTTATCTTTTATAAATGAAATGAAATGTGGCTTTGAGAATTTTCTAAGATGCTTAAGGATCTAGTCTTGGAACATGGCTTCAGTTGCAATCAAAAATTTAATGCACACTAACTTAAGTATGAAAAGGACTTTATTGGTCCTTGTATAAGAAGCATTGTTTCAGCTTCAGACATGGTATTTCCAAAACCCCCAACTTCATTGTTCCGTTTTACCATGACAACTTCATTGTTCCGTTTTACCATCACATTTCCATAGTAGTTGCAGAACAAGGGGTTTATTCCCTAGTATATCTGAAAGGAACAAGAATGTTCCTCTCTTGGGCTTCAAGTTCAAGTTCTTATATGCTGTCTTATTAGACACACTTAATTCACTCAGTCACCCCCTGAAACAATTATTGTAGCTAGGTGTTGTGATTTGAATCTGACGTGTTCTCCATACACTCAGGTGTATAAATACTTGCTTTCTAGTTTGTGGTAGTATATGAGGAGGTCATGGAACCTTTAAGAGTTGGAAACATATTGATGGTGGCACGTCACTGAGGGTAGGGTTGAAATATTTTCTAGCCTGGCCCTTTTTCCTCTTTGTTCTTTGCATCAGAACTGTTGATGCAATGTGACCATCTGGTCCCATACTCCTGCCACCATGTATTTCCTTCCACAATTAACTTCATCATTCTGGCACTATAAGCCAAAAATAAGCCCTTGATCTTTTAATGTGCTTCATTCAAAAAAGTTTTATGGAAGCAAAAGGAAAGAAACTAAGATATAAATTGGCACCAAGAAGTGAGGCTTTGAGGTGATAAACTTGACCATGTGATTGCATAAGAAGAACCATCAAGTGCTGTAAGCAGACATTCCTCGGCCATCATTCATAAGGAATTTTGGAAGAACAGGATGCTAAGAAAAATATATACAGTGGAGGTTTAATTTATGAGCTATCAAATGGGAAAAAAGCACTCTGTCAGGAACTTGACTAGATTCTGGGAAGGAATCTGGATTCATTCTGCTTCTGTCCTGAGAACTTAAGTGGGGTTTAATTAAATGTTAATAGACTAACTTTTGGTAGAGGAAATTCCAAAGAAGCATTACATTGAGTCAGCAAAATTCTTTCTATTTAATATGCTTATGTGAGTCTATAATGAAAAAGAGTAGCAACCAGTAGAAAGGGAAAAAATGAGCAATTGGCATAAGAAAAGAGATCTAGGTAACTTAAAGTTAAAGGCAAGTATTGTACTGAATAAGAAGCTATAATTGTTAAAGAGATTAGCACTGTTAACTGGAAGCCTCCTAGTCTATACTGAAACAATGAGAAAGGTGTCATGCGAACACGGCTAAATCCACTAAAGGCTCCAACTTAGGAAAACTGAGAACCTATTGGGTGTCTTGATCCTGGAAATCCACTACTTAAGAAAGTTTTCATCAGCTTCAGCCTATTGAAGTTGTTGCAACTGTGGTCTGAGGTGTCCATAGCTCTATCCTGAGCTAATAGCAGAACTCAACAGTATCATCCACCTGGTCCTGATTTTGGAAAAAGGAAAGATGCAAGACTGAATGTGTCTTGGATGTTTCCTCCATGATTTCAGAGAGGTCCTAAGGCCAGATAACATGTAGCAAAGTCAGAATCCCTGAGAGTAGACTCTGAGAGGTCATTGTGTAAAACTGAAGCCAGGGGTGTGGTGGAGACTCAGAGCAGCAACACCTCGGCCAAAGATGAGCACACACAGAGAGTCAAACTAGTCCAAGAGAGAGGTTTATCTTCTAGGCAGCAAAGCTGGAGAGGCAGAGCTATCTAAGCCCTTTGAATCTGAATATCAAATACCATGTGTAGAATTCCAGGATTTGGTATTTGCCTTGTAGAGTTTAAGTCATATTTTCATCCAATTCTCCTTCAGGATGTCCCTATTTCTCCCTTTTAGAACTGAAATATATAGTATGTGACATTGTATACTGGAAGTATGTAATTTAGATTTCAGATTACAAGTAGTCACAGTTAATCAGTTGACTTGAGTCCCAGGAGAGGCTTTGATGTTTCAAGTATGTTGAAACTGTTCAAGTTCTATGGGAAGCATCTGAAGTTGAACTAAATGCATTCCACATTATAAGGTAACCAGATCATATGGGGATTGAGAGCCAAACATTATGATCTGATTGTGAAATATTTCCCCATTGGCTTGTATGTTTCAAGACGGGGTCTTCATATGGTGGCACTATTTGGGAAAGTTATGGAACCATTGAGAAGTAGAAATTTGCTGAAGAAAGAACATCGCTGGGAGTAAGTTTGTGTATCTCTAACCTTGCTCCACTTTTTGTTGACTCTCTGCTTCTGAACTGAGGATAAAATATGACTAACCGTATGCTACTGTTGCCATGCCTCCCCGCAGTGATGGACTTGATTCCGCTGAAAGTATCAGCCGAAACAAACCCTTTCTCCTCTAACTTTCTTTGCCCAGAGTATTTTATCACAGCAATAGAAGAGGAACTAAGCCACAAACCAAACAAGAAATACTACCCATGTCTCTCTCTGCTACAGATAAGAGTTCTTGGAGGATTATCAACCTATATATAGTCGGTACTTATTGACATAAAAGGGGCTGATGGTTGCTCCAGAAAAGATTTCAATAAGAGTCAGTATCTGAACCCAACATTATCCCTTTGTATTTAGATAACAATCTTAAAATATGGAAGTTCCTTTGTTTTGTGCTGTTTTATCCTAGTAGAATTCTATAAATAAGTGTGAATTTACAAGCTAGAAAGGAAAAGAACAGAGCACCATCTATTTTGTCATTTTAAAAGAAAAAGAAATGAACATAAATATTCATTTTCTTTCACTACACATCAAGATAAGGATAATAGATTTAATAAACATGTAAAAATGATTTTCAGCAGTGACAAACAGGAAGCATTTTGTCATAACCTTATCTTATTGTTTTCTCCAACACAAACATATTTGGTTCTTTGTCAGATTTTTAAGTGGCATCTCCAAGTAGGAGATTTATCCATAACAAGATCTGATCACTGCAATAAAAAGCACTATTAGTGGTGCTAGAGAAACGGCTTTATGATTAACAGCATCGGCTGCTCTTCTACAAGATCCAAATTCAGTTCCCAGTACCCTTGTTTTCTGCTCACAATTTCTTGAAACACCATCTCCAAGAGATATGACACTCTTTTCTTGCCTACTTGGACACTTGTATGCATGTGGGCATGCACACACTCACATAAAAGTTAAAATCTTTTTTAAACCAGTATTATTTTAATTTGAACATATGTCTCTCTTCAATGATGATGTCATTGTATCACTTTTCCTGCATTTGTGTTATGGAAACAACATAAACTTTGTCTGCAATCAGCAATGTAAAGCCTTGTATATTATTATTTCTTTTGGGGGGTGTTGAGACAGAGATTCCTTGTAGCTTTGGAGCCTGTCCTGGAATTCGCACCATAGACTATGCTGGCCTGATCAGAGATCTGCCTGCCTCTACCTCCTGACTGCTGGGATTAAAGGCATGTCTCACCAACCCAGCCAAATCTTGTATATCATTGTCAGGTTGCACACCAAATTCTTGATAATCTATAAAAATATAATGTCAAATTACAGATTATAACAGGGTTTTGGATCTTTGATAATGCTAAATCTGGTGATAAATGTCTTTAATATTCTTTAAGAATTCCTTGTGTGATTGTTCTTACCTTTGGAAAAAACTGGGGGTTTTGACATTTTAATTTGTGTCTAATATAATTATCATATTTGAATTTTACTTCAAGGTAATCATATTTATGCTTCAAAACAAATATTATTTTATATGACTAAATAGGTTGTTTCCAAATAAACACTCTGAAGCTTAATATTGATTACAAACCTTTTGGTCTTTTAGATCAGGTTTATTATTTACTAGCTCTTAAAATTTAAAATTAACCCATTTCTTTTATTCTATATTTTAGTACGAGATTTGTGGTGTGTTAACTCACATCTTGCTTCTTTAGCAGCTGCGGGTGTCCCCTGACTCTGCCTTCTTTCTCTCTGTCTCTCTGCTTGAATTTCCATCTTATCTATATTTCACCTGGCTATTGGTCCAATCAGCTTCTTTATTAACCAATTGTAATAAGACATTTATAGCATGCAGAAGGGTATCCCACATTAGTGTGGAAGATGGTAAGGAATGAGACTCTAAATAGAAACACTTTGAAATATTGTGATGGTCTAATACTTTATATGCTAATTTAAAATTTAAAATATTATACAAATAAGAATGTAATGTCTGAGCCAGAAACAACAGAATGGACATTATAGTGCAGTACTTTAAAGCCCTTTGACATTTAGTAGTACAAACTGAAAAACAAAATTCTATTTCGTTTTAACTGAATTTCAGGTACCTCAGAGAATGTATATGTTCTCAGCAGAATAGGATTTTTAGTGGGTTTAGAATAAAAGTCTCCCTTAAAACATTTCATGTAAGAAGCTATTATGTGTCTAAACCAAAGACTATGTGACATTCTGTGACCAGAGAGAAATCTTTGTTCTTGGTGATGGGCTTTTATTAGGTCACATCAAGCCATACACAAGATATGAGTAACTCATGGAATAAAACATAAGCTTGAATGAGATAGCTTCTTATCCATGGCAGTTCCCAAGCAGAGAACTACGACAGCCTTGATTATTAACCTAATCATCAGAGTGCTAGTGTATTAGCAGGTGAGGCTTGTAGAACAAGATTAAGTCATGAGAACCGTTCTAAGGAATAAAACCACACACTACCATTGTAAAAGTGCTACAAGAGTGCTCTCTTCCCTTCCCATCAAGATTTGATACATAGGATGTGCTATATGAAAGGAATGGATTATTGTCAGGTACTTTGCTGGTATCAAGATATTGAGCTTCTCAACCTAGGAAACTCTCAGCAATAAATTCTATTTTATAATTTATAAATGAATGATTTTAGGATGACTGGTTAAAGTTATCCAAGTAGACTGATAAAAGGTGACACTTGAAGGCTTTCTACCATCAATACTTCTTAGAGATGGGAAAATCCCTATCATCAGCCAGGCGATGGTGGCTCACGCCTTTATTCCCAGCATGCAGGATGCAGCCGGATCTCTGTGAGTTCGAGGCCAGCCTGGTCTACAAGAGCTAGTCCATGACCGGCACCAAAGCTACAAAGAAACCTTCTCTCGAAAAAAAACAACAACAACCAAAAAAAAAAAAAAAAAAAAAACCACACACACACACCAAAAAAAAAACTATCATCAGGACTCCTTAAAGATGTAGAAATCTGATATATCTAAAGGGGAAATGGGGTATTATAACAAAGATTTTTACTACACATAGGCTCGTTATTTCTACTGGGAACTAGATTTAAAACTTAAATGTTCAGGTTAATAGATTAAAAATTCAATTATGTATAATTTTTTGTAATATTTCTATACACCCAAACAGATAGACACACACATATACTTTACAGAAATGCATGCAATGTGTAAATTTATAAATATTTTATTGATCTATGATATGTGATTTTGTTCTGTGATTTCAATAATTGATGAATGTTTAACAGGAAAAGAATCCAAATATTAGAAATTTTTTCATTTATTTTCTATTAAATGTTAAATAGAAAAATAATAGTTGTACAACAGAGGGATTTTAAATTAAAAGGACACATTTAATTACATAATTGTAACCCAACTGTGATTTTTAAATTATAGTTTAAAGTTCTTTTTTTATTTATTCTTCTCTCATTTTACATCCTGACCATAGTTGACCCCCCTCATCTCCTCCCAGACCCTCTCCTGTCTCCTCTAAATACCTCCTCATTCATTACCCCTCTGCTTCCCTTCAGAAAAGGGCAGGCATCCCAGGGATATCAACTAAACATAGCAGGGCAAGTTGTGGTAAGACTAAGCGCCTCTCCTCATATTAAGGCCATTATACACTTGATCTCCTAGAGTTGTCTGTTTTAGTGTGGCTTCTAATACTGGAGCTCTGTTGTTGAGCCTGAAATCAGGGATGGTGATAAGTTGGAAAGATCTTTTATTGTACAGGACTGTGTTAGCTATCCTGGTTTTTTGTTTATTTGCTTATTTTGTCCATATGAAGATGAGTATTGTCCTTTCATGGTATATAAAGAATTGTGCTGGAATTTTGATGGGAATTATGTAAAATGTGTAGGATGGTTATGATAGGATGGCCATTTGTGCTATGTGGATGCTACCTATCCATGAGCATGATAGATCGTTTCATCTTCTAATATCTTCTTTAATTTTTCTTCAAAGACTTGCAGTTATTGTCATACAAGCTTTTCACTTGTTTGATTAGAATTACCCCAAGATAATTTAAGGTTTTTGTGGCTATATCAAAGGGTTTTGTTTGTCTGATTTCTTTATCATACTGTTTGTCATTTGTGTTTAGGAGAACTACTGAATTTTTTAGTAAATCTTGTATCCAGCCACATTGCTGATGATGTTTCCCAGATGTAAAAGTTCTCCAGTGGAATTTTTGGGGTTACTTATGTATACTACCATATCATCTACAAATAGCGAAAGTTTGACTTCTTAATTTCCTATTTGTATCCCCTTGATCATTTTTTGTTTTCTTATTGATCTAGCTAGAATGTCGTGCATTATATAGAATAGATATTGAAAGCCTTGTCTTGTTCCTGATTTTAGTGAAATTTCTTTGAGTTTCTCTACATCTAAATTGATGTGGGATGTTTACTTGCTATAAATTGCCTTTATTTAGGTTTAGGTATCTTCCTTGTATCCCTTATATCTCCAAGACTTTTATCATGAAAGGGTGTTAGATTTTGTAAAAGGCTTTTTGAGGATCTAATGAGGCGATAACATGGGTTTGTTCCTTTCAATTTGTTTATATGGTGGATTACATTGACAGATTTTCATATATTTAACCATTTCTGAATCTCTGTGATGAAGCCTACTTGATCATATTGATCATGGTGGATGACAATTTTGATGTGTTCTTGGATTCAGTTTGTGAGAATTTTATTGAGTGTTTTGCATCTATGTTCATGAGGGAAGTGGTCTATAATTCTATTTGTTGAATCTTTGTAGTGTGGGTAACAAGGTGACTGGGTCCACATAAAAGAAATTTGATAATATTCCTTTTGGTTCTATTTTGTAGAGTAATTTAAGGAGTATTGGTTTTGGCTCTTCTTTGAAAGTCTGGTGAAATGCTGCACTAAAACTGTCTGACAGTGGGTTTGTTTTGTTTTCTTTTCTTTTGATTTTGGTTGGGAGAATTTAATGGCTGTTTTTATTTCACTGGAGATTATAGGTCTGTTTAAGTCATTTATCTGTCCTCGATTTAACTTTGGTAAGTTAAATTTGATAAAATTATCTTTTTAGATTTTCCAATCTGGTAGAGTACAGGTTGTTCAAGTGGTTTGCTGTGATTCTCTGGGTTTCCTTGATGTCTGTTGTTATGCCCTCCTTTTTATTTCTCATTTTCCTAATATGGACATTCTCTCTGTCTTTTAGTTAGTTTGGATAAGGGTTTATCTAGCTTATTGATTTTAACAAGGAACCAACTCTTCGTTTCACTGATTCTTTGAATCATTCTCTTTAATGATTTCAGCCCCAAATTGATTATTTCCTGTCATCTACTCTTCCTCGGTGTGTTTGCTTCTTTTTGTTCTTTTCAGGTGTGCTGTTAAGTTACTAGTATGAGATCTCTCTAATTTCTTCTTAAAGGTGCTTAGTGCTATAAACTTTTCTTCTGTCACCAATTCCTTTGTGTCTCATATGTTTTTATATGTTGTGCCTACATTTTCATTGAATTTCAGGAATTCTTTCATTTCCTTCTTTATCTCTACATTGACCCAGCAGTCATTCAGTAGAGAGGCATTAGATTTCCATAAGTTTGTAGGCTTTCTGCTGTTCTTTGTTATTGAAATCCAGCTTTGATCTATGGTGGTCTGAAAGAATACCTGGGGTTATTACAATTTTCTTGTATCTATTGAGACTTGACTTTTTACTAAGTGTGTGGTCAGTTTTGGAAAATGTTTTGTGAGGTGCTATGAAGGTATTTTTGTGTGTGTGTGTTTGTGTGAAATGCTCTGTAGCTTTCTGATGGGTTTATTTGGTTCATAACAGCTGTTAACTCCAGTATTATTTTGGTTTGTTTTTGTCTGGATAACTTTCTAATGGTGATAGCTGGGTATTGAAGTCTCCCACTGTCAATGTGTGGGTTTTGGTGATGATTTAGGCTTTAGTAATGTTTCTTTTACATATGTGGGTGTCTTGGCTGTTGGGGCATAGATGTTCAGAACTGAGACTTCATCTTGGTGGATTTTTTTTGATGACTATGAAGTGTCCTTCCCCATTTCTTTAGATAAGTTTTATTTGGAAATCTATTTTGTTATACATTAGAATGTCTTTCTTCTTGGCATTATTTGCTTGAAAAAATTTTTTCCAACCCTTTCCTCTGAGGTAATGTTTATTTTTTGATGATGAGGTTTGTTTCTTACATGCAACAAAAGGATGGATCCTGGTTTCATATTCATTCTGTTAGGCTTTTCATTGGGGAACTGAGCACACTGATATTGAGAGATATTAATGACGAATAAGGATTAACTTCTGCTATTTTCTTGGTGGCTGTAGCGTCCACACATGCGTGTGTGTGTGTGTGTGTGTGTGTGTGTGTGTGTGTGTGTGTAAAAGTTTCTTTTCTTTTGGTTTCGCAGGTGTGAAGTTCCTTTGTTTCATTTGTGTAGTTATCCTCCTTGGGATAAAGTTTTCCTTCCAGTACCTTCTATAGGACTGAATTTGTAGATAGATACTGTTTAAATTTGACATTACCATGGACTGTCATGTATTACACTTTGTGGTGATTGAAAGATATAAATTGGATATAATAGCTTTGGTTGGCATCTTCTGTGATCCTTTAGATCCTGGAGGACTTCTGTCCAGGTCCTTCTGGCTTTAGAGTCTCCATTGAGAGTTCAGGTATAATTCTGATAGCTCTGCCTTTATATGTTTCTTCCTCTTTTTTCCTTGCAGCTTTCAGACTTTTGACAAAGTTATGGGTCCAGATATGGATATAAAGGAAGGCGTTGATGTTGGGGAAATCTACCTGGGCTGCAAGTGTTCTCCTTTAAAATTTTTGATTCTCATAGCTACCATTTGTTAAGTCTATTGTCTATTTGAATAGACAATAGACTCCAGAGATTATTTTTGTCTGACTGACATTAACTGTGATTTTTAAAGGAGAGTCCATGAGAAATTAAACTGACTTGTCGAAAACCAACATATACAAATGTATTCACATATGGCCAAATTATAGACATAATATAAATAGATACAATGAAAAACTTATGATACAATCTAGCACTTTGAGAATGACTTTGAGAGAATGCAAAATAAAAAGAAACTAAATTAAAGCATGTTTGCTTTGGAAAATGATTTAGATTATATGTCCCTTATCCATAATGCTTAAGAAGGCTTCCATATTTTACAGGTTTTCATAATTTGAATGTTTGTATAGTTTACTGGTTGAGCATCCCTATCAGAAAGCATGAAGTCAGAAACATTTTTAGCATGATTTAGCTCAAAAATTTTCACATTTTTACTGCCTCTCTGGGTATCTATTTTTACAGATACCCAGATGAGTGATAGAAGGCATGAGCAGAGAGGCAACTAAGAATTCATTGGAGAGTTTAGATAAAAATGTCAGAGAGAGGGCCAGGGTTATAGATCAGTGGCATACTATATTCTTGACATGCAGAAAGTTTCACATTCAACTTCCACTGCCAGTGACTCCAACCACGTTGAATACAGTATATTTTGGCAGTCAAATAAGCAAGCTCTCTTGATAGTGCTTGAGAATGGTCCCCCATTTCCTGATCAAAATTCGTGATATTTACTTTATCATATAGTAGCTTTTTGCATTATGTAAGGATGTTTTATATAGCTTACCCTCTCTCCACATGTATGTATGTAAGTGCATATGTATGTATGTTTAAAATCAGAAATACTTGTCCATTTTTCCCTTAATCAGATAATTATATAAATAACAAATTTTTGATGAATTGACTCTGGCTATTACTTGGGAAAGTAATTGTCTGAGTAGCATACCTAAGATGGAAGGTAATGTAAGATTTGTTTATGCAGTTGAAATGTTATATAAAGATGGAACAAAATCTTTAATGATCTGGTAATTAAACCATGTTAGACAAAATAAAGCCATGAAAAATTTAATGTTAGATTACTGGAATAAAATTAAATGTATTGTTGAATAAAAAGGGATAAAAATTACAGGAGATAGCTGCTTTTATGCTAGCATAATTTCTTATATTATAATTCAAAGTTGTACTCAAAGTCATGAATTATAAATTAGTATTAATATACATGTGGATTGTTGAATTATTTTTGTCAAAGCAAATCATAGCGATACCTTCATAGTTTAGGTAAAAGCTACTCCCTTATAACTTAAGTATAATTTAAGATTAAATGAAACATAGAGGAAGTATCAGATAGCTAGATTCTTTAAATGGATATGAAATGACAAAATTGATTAAACATTAAGTCTTGATCATCATTTCAAAAAGTACAAGTTGTATAACTTCCTAGACTTTATGGCTAGGCCTTATAAGGTTAAGTAATAGTTCTCAAATGTTTTAACCACAATGTATACCTTAAGTAACACTAATTATGTAAATTAAAACTCCTTTATAACTTTAACTGTGATCATTAGTGAATCTTCCAGTGTTGACTGTAATAAAAGTAGTTAATATGCTTGGAGGTCTGTCTCTGAAGTCTGGGCTTTCTGATTTAATTCTGACCCAGCCCCCATTTGAATCCTGATTTTAGTAAGTGACTCCTAATGCCATAACTTATTATTAGTTCCTGTGTTGAATTAGGTTAATGTAAATTAGAACCATCATACCACACAACAATAGAAATGATACATACTTTAAGTGGTACACTTTCTTCAGGTTTATGTGCTAACTATGAAGGTTTTTGCTTTTATGTTTCACTTTGTAATGTTTGCTGTGTATTGCTTAGAAGTTTGTTCTTTTCTAAGGAGAGACAGAAAGGGAGTGAAGCCAGAGTGGAGGGAATGTGGGGAGAAGACAGGAGGAGTAGAGAGAGGGACACTACAGTCAGGATACAGTGTATGATGAAATAATCTATTTTCAATAAAAAGAAATCATATTCGTTGTGGCAGTCTAACAAGAAAGCAAGTACAATGGTCCTAAATCAGAAATTCTTTGGATATATAGCAGAGAGGTAAGCATTTGGTCTCAATTCAATAATGAATGAAATGATGTTACATGAGAGCATCTCCCTAGGTTGTAGTGGAGTAATGGAGCATGGGATTTGCAGATTCTGCAATAACTGAGAATTTGAAAAGATGTGTAGCTTTCCCTACAACTTTGTTTAATGAAACCTGAAGTTTATGTTATGAAAAGGGCTTATTGTTTTCTTTTCATAAAAGTCATATAGTTGTTATCTGTGTATTTAATAGTTTGCAATTTGGGAGTGATACATTCTTTTTATGGTATGTTAGGATGTGGCAAATCGAAAAGTTTTTTTTATGCTGTATAAACTAAAACAGTGTCCTGTAAATCAGGGTGAGTCTCCCGTTTCCATCAATATACATCTATGTATCTGGTTCTTTCTCTGCCTAGTTGTCAGGGTTTTTCAGATTTGCTTTTCCCGGAAGTGTAAAGGGCACAGGTGTAGTATGAGGGCCGGCTTGTTGGGGTTTCTGTCTCACCCAGTACCCCAACAAGCCAGCAAGTCCCAAGGAAAAATCACGCACAAGACTCCATAAGGTTATAAACTGATTGGCTCATTAGGTCAGGCTACTTATTAGCTCTTATAACTTATGTTACCCCATTATTCTTATCTACGTTAGCCACATGGGCTCATTACCTTTCTCAGTGTGACAGCTTACATGTTGCTTCTTCCGTGGTCTGCACAGGAATGGAGGGAGCATCCTGTTTTCCCAGAATACTCCCAGTCTCTTTGCTCCACCCCTACTTCCTGTCTGGCTTTCCCGCCTATATTGCCTGCCTGGCCAATCAGCGTTTTATTAAAATATGATTGACAGAATACAGACAATTCTCCCGCATCATTTCCCTCTTTTTTTTTTTTAAACAAATGAAAATACCCATAGTCCATTTGTTGGGAATGTGGGCGTAGTATTTCAGGCTACTTTCTGCTGGTTGGGGGCGCTGATAATCTTATGGGGACCTAAAGAAAATTTAGAGTTATATTCATGTCCTGATTGGAGTATCCTGTGAGTCTTGATCATCTCAGGCAGCATTTTGAATCTGTTCTGGATGTAGAACTCAGACATCTGGGCCATCTATTCCTGTCGGAGATTTTTCAGGTGGCCTCCCTTGGTCAAAGGTGATTTTTCTTAACTCTGAATAAATCCAGAGCCTCTCGCTTTCTGTGGAAACAAAAGCAGAATCTCTTCTCCAAAGTAACATACCTTTTGACTTTAGTTTTGAAGCCAAGGTATTTTCAAAATTCCTATCTTGGGTTAGTTCAGCAGCATTTATAAACAAAAGTCTTTTAGCAGTTGTTGCTCCTTCCTCAGCAATCAAACAATTTAAAGAGAGCATAATAGCATACAGTATGAAGATTCTCTGTGTATTTTTTATCTTTATGTGGCTTTATTTTAACCTCTATTTTTTTTATTTTTACTTTTACTTTTTGAGACAGGATCTTTGTATATCTTTGTCCTGGAATAACACTGTAGACCAGGCTGTCTTTGAACTCACAGAGATCCTCCTGTCTCTGCCTCCCCAGTGCTGGGATTAAAGGCGTGTACTACCACACCTTGAGGTCACAGAGGTCAATCTACCTCTACCCCTTGAAGTCACAGAGGTCAATATGCCTCTGCCTCCCAGGCATTGGGATTAAAGGTGTGTACCACCACACCCTATTTCTCCCTTTCTTTCTTTTTTATTTTTAATGACTTTAACCTTTAGCCTGCATATATTTTTAACACACTGTAAACTCTTTAGAGGTTTTCTTCATCTTTGAACCTCTCTTTACTGTATCTCTCTCTCTTTTTTGACCACTTGAGCCTTTAATTTACAAAGCAATATGGAGAGCCGTGGCTTTGACGGCTAGATCCAGCTCATTCCTTGGCTTTTCAGCCTCAAGGCTGAGGTACCAGCCAGAGCTGTGGTTCACTGCCACAACTCTATGACGTTTCAAGGTCCTTGCTAGCAAGCAAGCAGCATCATCCTGCTCACAGACCACACTCAGTTGGACTGCCTGCCTGAAAGAGTCAGAGTTTGCCCTGGCAGGACAGCCCATAAAGCCAACATTTTAAAACAGCACAGCTTTTTTCCTGCTACAGCTTAAAACCGAAAAGCATGCATTAAGCTTTTCATCAACACCGTTTAAGTGTTTCGTGGCAGGACCTCTTAATGAGCTGCAAGGTTTTGCAGCTGAAGCTGAGTCAGGAAGCCTCTCTTAGATGAGAGCATTTGCTTGCCTTTAGCAAGCAGAGCAGAACCGAAAAATTGCTGCTACCAAGAAAACATACTTTACTCTATTCTTTCCCAAACTTTCTCAGGCTTTTTGTGGATTCATTTATCCACGTCTGGGCGCCATATGTAGTATGAGGGCCGGCTTGTTGGGGTTTCTGTCTCACCCAGTACCCCAACAAGCCAGCAAGTCCCAAGGAAAAATCACACACAAGACTCCATAAGGTTATAAACTGATTGGCTCATTAGGTCAGGCTACTTATTAGCTCTTATAACTTATGTTACCCCATTATTCTTATCTACGTTAGCCACATGGGCTCATTACCTTTCTCAGTGTGACAGCTTACATGTTGCTTCTTCCGTGGTCTGCACAGGAATGGAGGGAGCATCCTGTTTTCCCAGAATACTCCCAGTCTCTTTGCTCCACCCCTACTTCCTGTCTGGCTTTCCCGCCTATATTGCCTGCCTGGCCAATCAGCGTTTTATTAAAATATGATTGACAGAATACAGACAATTCTCCCGCATCACACAGGCAACAGGCTATTTTCTCATTAGAGGGTTTTTCTTAATTTAATTGCATTTGTAAGAGGAGTGCAGTTTGAACTGCTTGGTACTACTCCCCATATTCAGGCCAGAGATCTAAAGAAGCATCTTTTTTTGCTATTCTTATGTCCCCAATATCATAATAACCACATGATGAACAACCATTGTGTAATCTTCAAAAATTTGTCAGAAATTATTCTGATAGCATTGCTTTTATAGAAGGTGATATGTTGGTAATAAATATTTATTTTAAAGATTTAATTGAATAAAAACAAATCTATTTTACTACCCAGTGAGTGATAATGCACAAGCATGTCATAGATTTCAGGTTTTTCTAAATATCTTCCCATTCATAAACCAACAACATATTTTCTTTCCTAACTGGAAATATAAAGTTATAGACTTAATTAAAATCACGCCAGTTGATCTTGTATTTGAATTGTCTTCCCCTTTTCTTGCACTTGAATAGAAAAAGACTAAAGACAAAGAGAAGATTGTTGAGCACTTTCTGTCTCATTCCTTATAGAATTTTAAACTTAAAAGTTTATCATCATAGAGGGGCTGGAGAAATTGCTCAAAGGTTAAAAGTATTTGCAGAGGAGAGAGTTTGGAATCTATTACTCACACTAGGTAAGTCACAAGTGCCTATACCTACAACACCATGGGATCTGATACGTTCAACTGGCCTCCAAAGCTACCCACATGATTATGTTCATACAAATACAGAAACAACAACAAAATAAAATATACTATTAAAGACCAAAATATTTTCCATATTTCATAGATCTCTTCTTATGGATACATCATTTGTCAGCATGTCTACATGTTTGCATTTCTCTAATTTGAAGAAAACTTTTCATCTTCATTCTCAAGGCATGGCATCTATTCAAGCAACTATATAATAATCATTTATATACCATTTCTTTTTGTTCATTAGTCCCATGTTTCAGGATTGAGGATCAACCTTGACATCTTCTTCACCCTCCTCCCTCCAACATATTATCACACAGCCTACTGATTCATTCATATCCTCGATCTAAATTTGCTACCCACTGTATTTCTGTTGTTTGTGTATAAATGTAAAAAGCTTAATTAGATATTGTTGAAAAGACACAGGGGCTCACTCTCAGTTTTCATTTGGTGTTCTTCCTGTCTCCCTATGGTTTTTCCATCGTGAGAAAATAGTTTTCTCCATGGTAACATTAAAAAAATAAAATATTTTTCCAATTTTTGATAGTGGTTGTTGCCCAGCAAAGAACTACAAAGGTAGATGATATTGAAAGACTAAAATGGAATTACGATCACTAAGAGGAAGGTTTGAAGTGCATTAATAGATGTAAGGACGTTAGAAAGTCAAATGAGCAAAGCCCAAGGAAGAGGAATATGGTTAAACTTCACTATAGGTGAAAGTTTCTATCCTGTCTAGTCCCACAGCTGTTTAGTCCCAAAGAAACACACAGATTCTTATATTAATTTTAATCTGTTTGGCCTATTAGCTCAGGCTTATTATTAACTAACTCTTATGATTTAAATTAACCCATAATTCTTGTCTATGTTTAGCCATATGGCTAGTTACCTTTTCTCAGTGAGGCATTCTAAACTTGCTTCCTCTATGTCTGGTTGGTAACTGTGTCTCTGCCTTTCTTCTTCCCACCTAGTCTGGTTGTCCCACCTATACTTCTTGTCTGGCTACTGGTGAATCAGCGTATTATCAAGCCAATACAAGTGACAAATCTTTACAATGTACAGGAACATTATCCCACAGTTCTTTGCCCCAGAAGGCAGTGTCCTTTTGTAAAGTCTGTTATTCCTCAAACATAACACCTTTACTTCAGAATTTTTCTGTTTCACCACTGAAGCACTATCAGGCACAAAATGGCAACAACCCTGATTTCCTCAGAAGAGACAGTTCATTCACTCTTTTAATATAATACCATTACTTGTGGATGTGGGGAGATGCTAAGGATTAAATCCAGAGCTACATGTAGTCTATACAAGTACTCTTACCACTGATTTACTTATTGGAACTTGAATATAAAACCTGGATTGTCTTCAATGTGCATCTTCATTTAAATAATTATCAGGGAACAGGGTGATGAATATCTTCCATTTTTAGAGACTTTTAATTAAACCTGGTTTGCCACAGAGAGAGGACTGGGATTTTTACTGCTTTTGCCTTATGCACATCAACTGTGACGTTTCTTATCTTTTGTTACTAAGAACAAAGTGTGTTTAACAAGCCTGTGCTTATGAGATGGGCAGTCTACTGATGAATAACTACAGAAACATTGGAATGCATGAAAGGATATGCCCTTCCACAAATATGACAATTCTTCCAAATTCCTGGGACATGTGCATGTGTTGCATGGTTAAAGGGATTTTGCAGATGTGATTAATATATAGACCTTGAGATGGGGAGGTTTGTCGTATGACATTAATCCTAAAGAGTGAGCAGGGTGAATAGGGTGAATAGAGTGTCTATTCACCCTAGACAGATAACCAACAACAGACCAAAGTAAGTTAGCACAAAACTCTACCTTGGTGAACCACTGAGTTTCATTGAAATGACTTACCGAATGTGGATGATTGGTTACTTACAAATGCAGAAGTGACTCAAAGACAGCTACATCACGAAAAGTCCACCCCATCAAAGATACCCATTGATAGAGACTTGTTAAGTTGTTTGATTTTTCTTAAAGTTTAAATATGAAGAATAGAGAAACTGTCATCAATTTCATTTTAACCATAAATGTATGTCCTTGTATTCGGATAAACTGAATTATATGTGTATTAGAACAGATAGAAGAGATAAATTGAAAATGAAGTGATAAAACAATAATTAAAAGCAAACTAACTGTGTGGGGTTTTGTCACTTTTCTCCTTAATTTGTTTAACCCACTGAATTCTATTTTTAAAAAAGAACTTCAGTGAAGCACTGCTGTATCTGATGGCCTGTGAACCCAGGTAATGCCAGGAAATTATAAAATAAGTTTGAGAACAGAAAGCAAGGCAGCCTATGGAGAAGCCTTAGAACAGATGGATAGGGCTTGCATGAGGAGTCATAAAGATCCAAGTTCCTGTGCTTTAGGTGTTCATAACTGACTTGCTGTCACTGGAATATTATTCATTTATTGGACTCTATTGTACAATGTGGGGAAAATACATAGTCAGTCATACAGTGATCAGACAGGGAGCTCTGTTGTCAAGGCAAAAGTTATGATGAAACAGTTAAGTCAAATTCTGCCATATTGCTACATGGAGCTGCTTAGAAAGTTGTCAGTATAACATATGGGAGGAGACTAGGAAGAGAGGAGGGCAGGGTAGTTTCATTTTACCTTTATCATCTTTTATCTTTGTGAGTTTTTGTAAGTAGTATCATTCCTTTGTTCCTCATTTTCCTCATCTTCTGAGGGGAATAATGTCTCCCTCCAGTGTTAGCTGCAAGTGCATGTATACAAAGTCATGGGAACGATATCTGATTTATATAGACAGCATGGTACCCTTTTATTTTTATAATTATTGCAGTTGAACTCTATGGGAGTTGAACTGTAGAGCGGTGAAGTGTCTCTAAATGTTTTTGGAGAAAAAGAAAGGAAACTTTTGAGTTGTTATTCCTGAAGACTGTTCTATTCAGTTGGGTTCTATTTAGAGACACATATTACTATTTAAAGACTGCAGATTAGATGATGCAGATGGAAACTCACCTGAAGAGTTCTTCTCAAAGGACTTACCCAAAGCTTCAGTTCAGTCTCTCCTGGAAAACCGTCACAATGGTGTTGTTATCTTTCACACTCCTAATATCTCACATTTGGGGTATCTCATTCTGTGCTGTGTGATAGTACAAATCTTTAATATCCTCAAGTCCTCTTTGGTAGCACATGCAGTGTGTTATTTTAACCATTGTGTGTATCTAGTGGCATACATTTTGTGAAAAGAAACAGGCATAGAATTAGCCTTTTGACTTTGACCTTCTTGTTTTGCAGTATGGATTGAAGTGTTATCCCCATTAACACCTGCCCTGGCCACTCTTGTACAGAAAATTTCCTTTAAATGTGAGACATTTAATTAATATATAGGGAAGACTGAGAAAAGAGGGAGGCACACTGGGACACTGGCAATTGGAACTAGCCCCTCAGCGGTAAATTAATTATTCAGCAGTTTTTGCCTTCTCCATTCTCAAAACACTAAAGTATGCAAGGCAGCCAGTAGGATACAATGTTGCTCACATTATATAAATAAAATAAGGGAACGGGAACAGAGGATTGGTCCTCCACCCTTTCTGCAAGGAGTGTCATTTATTTTTACATTACTTAAAATTCACTGACATTAGTGCTAATTAATGAGCAACCTTCCCAGTAAAGCCGAGAGCTCAACACAGTCCTGTGAAGTAAATGACTTGATTAGGTATGGAGTACTACCAAACATTTTAAGCACTAATGATATTTGCTCTTTGCACAGATCGAGGTCACAGCTTAGAAACTGCACCCACTTTTCTCTTGAGCGTGACCTAAAGTGTTCATGCTCCTCAGAAGCAGCTTCAGCTATGCCATGTGTTTTCTTAGAACAATGTCGCATAAAGCATTTCTCTCTCTAAGCAGGATCTTTTCCAGGGTGCAGGATAACTGTGTGACTTACTAGCAAAGTGTGCTAATGTGGAGCCATTTTATAGGATAAGAGTGGGGTCAAATGAACAGAAAGTTGTACCACATAACTTCCCCAAAATCATGCCATCGCCTTCAAAAGCAGTCACAATGCCAGTTCCATCTGAGAGTTAAAGACAGTTATGTTCCTATAGGAAAATAGGTTCTCTTTTAACTTTTATATTTACCAATAACAGTCTGTTCTTACTTTACTAAAAGAGAGATTTTGTGTCATGAAATGGTACTTTTTTTTCATTTTGGAGAGAAAAACAGAATCATTGTTTTATCAGGAAAATTTTTCTCTAAGAAGAGGCAGAATAAATAGCCTATTTCTTAAACTCCTGATCAATGTCTACCACCTCCTACCCCCAGCAACACTTTCAGCAAGTGTATTAGCAGTTTGTAATAGCAATTCCACTCAACTACGAAGAGATCATCTTCACAACTGATTTACAGTTAAACCGCGGCTTAGACACATAGCACCCAATCAAAGACAATTTTTATCTTCTCCCCCGACATACAATTTCTGAGAGAAAAAAAAAATTCAAGTTGCTCTCTGAAACAGCATCCCAGGAACTGTATAAAGGAAGTCTATTTTGAAAAGTGAGACCCAATTACCCAGCATTTCTCCCTTATATGTGTGTACAAATGCTGTTCACCTGCCACTTAGAAATGGAAGCATGATGCATATTTGTCCACACTTCTCTTCATTTGGAAGTTGTCCTTTTTGTGTAAGTCAAAAAGAGCTTTCCAAACTACTATAATACTGTTCTTTAGGAGAAGCTGGTGATTGTTCATTAACCATATGTTTCCTTCCATTTTCTATTATTATTTTATTTTATTAATTTAAAAAATTACCAATCCAAATTCCCACTTCCTACCCTCCTCTCCCTTCCCTCCCACTCCCTCCACACACCCCACCCACTTCCTGCAATCTTAAGAGAGGGCAAGGCACCCTGCCCTGTGGAAAGTCCAAGGCCATCCCCACTACATCCTGGCTGAGCAAGGTATACACTCAAAGAGAATAGGAACCCAAAAAAGACAATGCATGCAGTAGAGACAAATCCCAGTGCCATTGTTATTGGCCCCTCAATCTGTCCCAACTGTCAACCACATTCAGAGGGACTAGTTTGATCCCGTACTTGCTCATTCCCAGTCCAGGAGTTGGTGAGCTCCCATTAGCTCAGGCACATTGTCTCAGTGGGTGAACACCTCATGGTCTAGACTTTCTTGATCATACTCCCCCTCCTTCTGCTCTTCAACTGGACCTTGGGAGCTCAGTTCAGTGCTCCAATGTGGGTCTCTGTCTCTGTTTCCATCTGTTGTTAGATGAAGGTTCTATGTTGATATTTAAGATAATCATCAGTCTGACTACAGGGCAAGGACAGTTTAGGCACCCTCTATATTGCTTAGGGTCTTAGCTGGGGTCATCCTTGTGGATTCCTGGGAATTTTTCTAGAGCCAGTTTTTTGCTAACCCCAAAATGGCTTCCTCAATCAAGATATCTCTTTTCTTGCTCTCATATTTGTCCTTCCTCCATTTCAACTATCCTATTCCATCAAGCTATCCCCAACCCTCTGCTTCTCCTCTTCCTTCTACACCCTGCCCCCATGCTCCAAAATTTTGTCAGGCTATCTTGTCTGCTTCCAATTTCCAGGTGGATCTATATGTGTTTTTCTTTGGGTTCACCTTATTACTTAACTTCACTAGATAGGATGATGAACTAGAGACTCAATGTCTTTTGCTTATGTCTAGTATCCACTAATGTGTGAGTACATATCATGTTCATATTTTTGGGTCTGGGTTATCTCACTCAGGATAGTGTTTTCTAATTCCATCCATTTGCATGCAAAATTCAAGATGTCATTTTTTTTACCACCGAGTATTATTCTAATGTTTAAATATGCCATACTTTCTTTATCCATTCTTCTGTTGAGGGGCATCTAGGTTGTTTCCAGGTTCTGGCTATTACAAACAATGCTACTATGAACATAGTTGAACAAATGCTTTTGTAGTAAGATTGAGTATCTTTTGGGTATATTCCCAAAAGTGGTATTGCTGGATCCTGAGGTAGGTTGACTCTCAATTTTCCAAGAAACTGCCACACTGATTTCCAAAGTGGTTGCACAAGCTTGCATTCCCACCAGCAGTGGATGAGTGTTCCCCTTACTCCACATCCTCTCCAGCATAGGCTATCATTGGTGTTTTTGATTTTAGCCATTCTGACAGGTGTAAGATGGTATCTCAAAGTTGTTTTGATTTGCATGTCTCTGATAGCTAAGGACGTTGAACATGTCCTTAAGTATCTTTTGACCATTGAAATTCTTCTGTTGAGAATTCTCTGTTTCATTCAGTACCTCATTTTTAATTGCATTATTTAGAATTTTAATGTCTAATTTATTGATTTCTTTGTATATTTTGGAAATCAGTCATTTGTTTGATGTGGAGTTAGTGAAGATCTCCCATTCAGTAGGTAGCCTTTTTGTCTTATTGACAATGTTCTTTGCTTTAAAGAAGCTTTTCGGTTTTAGGATGTCTCATTTATTCATTGTTGCTCAGAATTAAATGAAAGCAGAAAGTTAAAACCCGTGGGTCAAAAAATATTGTAAATAAAATATTCTTCAATCACTTGGAATGTAAACTATCTGGCTCACCATATTTTGCTAATTTCTGGCTAACATACTTTAATGCATATAGGTAAATCTACTGCTTTATTCATAAAAGATTCTTTGATAAATATAATTATCCTCATTTTACAGGTGAATAAACTGATATTGATTCAATACCTGTATTTGCAGCATGAACTGAAGAACTGTGTCAATTATTTTGATAATTCAAAGCTTCAGCCATTTAAAGATAGGAAAAAGAAAACAATGCTGCTTGAAATCTTCTGATTAACTATGTACATTGTTATAATCAACACTAAAGAATCACTCATTTCTCCACTTCTCTTGCTGTCTATAGGTAGTACCATAGTACAGTAGTATCTATTGCTCTGCATCAGTTCATTAATAGTTACAGCTGGAAATTAGTTCAAAGGTTCTTTTTCAGTACCTAAATAAGTAGTGTCTTTAAAACTTTTAAAATATGAAAAGCCATGGGGCTCAGAAGATAACACGGTGCATTAAATTCTTGCAATATACAGGAGCATGAACACTTAATTTTGGGCCTCCAACACCAATGTCACAAAGCCAAATGTGGTGGTTTATGCTTATAATTCAGTGTGGAGTATGGGTAGAGGCAGGCACATTCTGGAGAGAGGGTTTGTTGTCCAGTCAATGAATCTGAAACAGTGATCTCTGGGTTCAATATAAAAATTTATCTGGAAAAGAAAGGTAGGAAACAATAGAAGAAAATACCCAAAGAGGACCTCGGTCCTCCACCTATGCCCACACACACACACACACACACACACACACACACACACACACAGCCTTTCATAGCTGAGTCACTGTTCCATCAAAGGTGAAATATATTTTAAACTAGTATTTTGTTTGACATTTGATATTTGAAGAAGTGAGTGAAACCTTCCCTTGCTCCTTGTCCTAAAGAGAAGTGACTGCTGAGTACGCATTTTCTATTAAATAATGTAGATCTAATACAACAAATGTTTGTTTCACAAAACAAGAAATTGTTGCCAATACTGGTGATAATCTTTTCATTTATATTTCTAGAAAATTTCTATTTCCTCTCACGTTCCAAAAGTCAATTTATCATTTTAAGCAGAAATTTCAGAATCCAAGGAAATATTTTTAAAATAAAATTATCATCTTTGTCTACCCCATCCATTTTGATATGTTATTACAAATGAGTAATAAGAAAAATTAGTCAATACTTTCTTTGAACAGTTTTCTTTGCAAGCAATGAAGCTGAATTCATTTTTTTCTGTGTGTAGTAGAGTAATATTTTAAGCAAAAGGACAAATGAAATTATATTTTAATTGTGTGACTAGTTCTCAGGACAAAAAACTTAACCAAAAGGTAGAGATAAGGAATTTGGGTGGATGTCTAGTACTTTAAAAGTTCTGTCATGGAGCAGAATTTGGATGCTCTGGTACAAGGGTAGTATTTCAGCAATATCACTTTTATTGTAACATTCTTCTGCTCAAAATCCTCCAACAACTCCCTGATGCCTTTATTGTCTTTATTCTGTCCTTTGTTGTTCACAACCATCTCTGTCTCATCTCGGATCTATTTTTATCAAGGTTATCATAATTCTGTTCACTACCAAGCTGATCTTCCCATTCTCTGCTGGTAAATTGTCTATGTTCTCATCCTGACATGTTAGACTCAGTCCACTTTTTGTCCTTCTTCTCTCTCATCATAGAGTCATTCATTAATAATCTTGTTTATCCTCAAAGTTCAGATTTTAGCTTATCTATGACGCTTGCCCTGGAATAATCTCATGAAAATTCCATTCTTCATCATCCTTTTAGGATAGAGTCTGTGCTCTATAAAGAGATTTTTGGATCATTTCCCTAATATATTCTGTTAGTGCATAAAAACGTATGTGAGCACACCTGAGTGGATCTTCAGATTGTCTCCCAAGTTTCACTGAAATTTCAGTAACTTCACTCAAGATTCTGTTTTATGGCATCAACTGTGAGTCACAAAGAACACTTATCACTGCTATATAGTATTCATGGAATTATTTCTGCCCGTATGATTGACCAGGACATAATTACTTTAAATTTTAACCTTGTTTATTTGGGATTTAAGTGGGCTTTCTGCAGCATCCTTAACATGCAAAATCAGGGATTGTCTGTTTCAGGAAGCATATAAGCAATGCTGTCAGTGAGTTACATTTTGATGCTCATAGTTTGTAATTTATCCCCTCTATTGTTAATGTGACATGGTTATGACATAATTTGCTTTATAGTGTGCTCTGAATAGATAAAACAATTTATCTTGATGAACTAAAGTTAGAATGATTCCAAAATCTTGCTACTCAAGATGAAATAGATGAAACTAAAAAAAATGAGCTACATAATCCCAAGTATGTATGTTCATAAGTTGCTTTTCCTTATTTTTTATTCTAAGTTAAAAGTAAGGGGAAATATTGCATCAATTATTATTACTGGATCACACACTAGAAGGTGACAAATGTGGTGCACATGACAAAACTGTCTTTACAAAGTACCGGTTATCCTTTGTTAATATGCCAAATTTACAGAACAATGTGATTTCAGGAAATGTGAACAATGTAGAATAACTAATAGATCTAATGTTGAATAGCTAAAAATATCAGCCTTCTTTGTATCCACTTAGAAATGTATTTGGAATTTATTATCAACAAATTGTAACCTAAAATTCTTTCTTCTTGACTTTGGAATTATATTTTATGATCCCCCACTTAGAACTCATTACTCCCTGGCTCTTATAAATCAGGATTTTCCTTTTCCTCCTGTCAAAGGTTTTATGAAATGACAAGGAAAATAACCCTGTGTGCTTCCTACTGCACAGTAACTTTACACGGACTGTCTTAAAATTTTCAAAAGGAAAAATAATTTTTCTTTCAAAATGACATGTTAATGGTAGATTAATTTGGCATTATGCTATTCAGGGATGACATTAAATTTAATAGGCTAACGATTTTTAAGACTAAAAAATCTCAACAAACACAAAATCATTGTGGCAAAGGACTAGAGAAATACATTCCACAGTCTATCCTACCACCAATTAAAAAAAAATTAGTAGTTAATGGTAGTTTCTTAAATAGTTGTTATATGTTTTTAATTTTACTCAAATATAATTTTTATATTAACATACTAAAGGTTTATTCTTTAGTTTCATTAGTTATCCTGGCTTTATTGTTCCTTAATAGTCCATGTGATATAATCTATTTAAGCTAATTTTTTCAAAGCCAACCATAGAATAATTATGTGTCAATTACAAATTGAAAATGAACTAAAAATCGATTTTATATTAGCTTACATACCATTATTTTCAAAGAACCTTAGACTTCATGGATCTCATTTGAAACATTCCTTTCTATGACTTCCTCATGCCTTTTCCTCCTTCTTGTGACTTAACTAAATTTTCCAAGGTTTAGGGGTAGTGTCAGTCCTTATATGAAGTCTCCTCTGATATACTTCAAATGTTGTCTCTTTCTTACATGATTCATTTTAAGAACTGTTAATGTCATTGCTATCCACTTTAATATTTTTGCTTTCTTTTTCTTATTACATTCCAGTCTCTAACTTCCTTTCTATCCCGAACACTTGACCAATATGAGCCTCAATAAAGACTCATCCATTACCAATGTTCTTTTATTCAAAACTTCCCAAAGATCAGCACAAGGGAAGAGAATCAGTCAAGGGAAAATTTAGACCCTTGGGTAATTTCCACAGCGCCAATCACTAAGTCATCTCTCTATATCTCTTTTTCAGTTTCAACGTGCGCACTCTTCTTAATTTTTCAAACTCTTGGGATGAAAGTTTCCCAATCCCAGTTTGAATGGAATCTTACTTACTTCAAAAAACCTGATAAAAAAGCATATACTATTTTCCTGAAGCCAAAAGAAATTTCTCCCTCACCCTAAGAAGATGCTTTTTAAAGCTTGTGATTGATCTTCTCAAAAATTGAAATTTATCTCCAGAAAATAACAAGATACATTTAAATGAAATATGTTAATTATTGTTTAAGTAATTAAGAATAAAATAAAATTAAATTAATGGTTCAGTATTAAACAATTAGCTACTGCTTCAACCAAGACTTGCAACTTTCATTTTTTTTACCAACATAAGCGTTTTAAGGGTTTTAAGCGAAGGGTTTCAAGCATCAAATTTGCTGAAAGATCCTTTGTTTAAAAAAAAATTAACTCCATCCATTTGCCTGCAAAATCCAAGATGTTGTTTTTTTTTCTACTGTGTAGTACTCCATTGTGTAAATGTACCACATTTTCTTTATCGATTCTTCGATCGAGGGGCATTTGTTTTAAGGTTCTGGTTATGAAAAACAATGCTGCTATGAACATAGTTGAGCACATGTCCTTGTGGCACTCTTGAACATCCTTTGGATACATGCCTAAAAGTGGTATTACTGGGTCTTGAGGAATGTTGTTTCCTAGTTTTCTGAGAAATCACCACACTGACAGCCAAAGGGACTGTACCAGCTTGCATTCCCACCAGCAATGCAGGAGTGTTTCCTTTACCCCACAACCTCTCCAGCATAAATTGTGATAATTTTGAGTGAAGTAACCCAGACCTAGAAAGTCAAATAGCATAGCACTTACGCCCACTCATAAGTGGTTTTTCAACCCTCTCTCAAGGTCTCCATGCTCTCAATTTACTCAGGAGATCTTGTCTTTTTCTACTTCCCATGTAGATTAGATCCATGTATGTCTCTCTTAGAATCCTCATTGTTGTGTAGGTTCCCTGGACTTACCTTCAAATTCTTGGAGGCAACCAATAGCAGTTGTAATGCCCAATTCCTGGGCATATACCTGAAGGACCTATCATCCTTCTCAAGAAATACTTGCTCACTCATGTTCATGGCCACAACATTCACAACAGCTAGGAAATAGAAACCACCTAGATGTCTTTCAACAGCTTAATGGATAACTACAAGTTAAAGACAAATTTAATCGGGAAATGTACAGGTAAATCTATGAAACTAGAAAATGGCATATTAAATGAGGCAACCCAGACTCAGAAAGACAAACACCACATAGTCTATCTTATTTGTGGAAACTAATTCTGAATCCTTAAGTCTGAGTATGTGACCTAGCATAATAGCAAAAACTAGAAGAATTTAAAAAAGTTGGGGAGGGGGGTATGTGGTATAAAGAGGAGCTACAGAGATGGCCACATTGAACATATGGTTTGTTAAAAGTTGGAAATAGGAAAACCATGAAGAGCAGGGTTGCAATCAAGACTTAAAATGTAGGTCTCAGTGACATGGCATTGAATATGTGTGGCATGGTTGCCTGAAACTCATGACAATCCTCCGAACCCAATATTCCAAGAGCTGTAGTTACAGACATATGACACCATATCTTACTTTAGAGACATGATATTTGGAATTTTTCTCGAGTTGCTTAGAAAAGAAATGTAATATTTTGTGTACAGACTTTACACACAGAGACACCAACACATACTGACTGATGACGCAATATTTTAATTATAAATCTAGGTGAAGAGAACAGGGGATTTCTTTGAGATTTCTTGTATGTATTTCTAAAAGTTCTAAAGCACGTGATTATGTTTATTAGTAAATTATGTATTTGACAAATGATGAACAAAACGATGGCCACAGGTAGGAAGTGCTTATGAAGAAGTGATCAGCAGACATTCTGACCGTTGGCAGAAAGAGTAGAGAAGCTACACCACATCGGAAATTATTTAAGCTGGTTCAAAGTGTGAGGAATGAAGAAGTGAAGGGCAAGCAATGTAAATTGGAGTTTAGCCAGCCTCTTTGGAGAAGTAGCCGGCGGCAAGGAAGGTGAGAAGGCAGAATGAAGGTACTCAGTGAGATAAAGGTAATGCAGTTTCAGTTACAAAAGGCTACAGAGTAACTGCCACACCCAAATATTTCTCCTTCCGCATATAACAGGGTACCACGAACCACTCTACCTCTGCAGTGTTTATGAATATTCTTAAAGTTATAATATGTAAAGGTCTTTATCGTTATAGTCAAGCTTAATTCATGTTTGGTTCTTGAAAATGGCAGCAGTTGTTGTAACTGAAACCATAGGAAGAATGCTTATTAATAGAAAAAACTCGGTTAAGACCTTCCCTTAGTATTTAAGAAATAAATATTCAATTCGGTCTAGATTTTTCTATTTTAATATTATTTGTGTATAATTCCTTTTTAAAGGAGTATAATGATAATAGTTTTCTAAGAGACTAAAATGACCTACTTTATAGTATATATGGTTTCGGTGTTTAACTTCCTTTTTTATAGGATTGCTATTTATAACCACTTCTCTCAACCCGGGGGGGATTTCATAGGATTAAAGACTTCTGATTCACTTTGTATTTGAAGTTATTTTTTCCCTCCACTTTTGCCCAGCTAGTGGAATCCATGATGAATTTTCATCTCCAAGGGGTAAGCTGCTTGTAGTAAAGTCTGATAGCTGCCTTAGGTCTTCCTAGAAATAGCATCAGTTCCTTCCTTTTCCTGTGTTTTGTTTCTTGTAGCATGGTAGACTCCATGTAGACACAATAAATTACAATGCTTAAGTACTGTTAAGCATGTAATGGCTTTAGTTTTGTTCATGTAAATATTCAGTAAATGTGTTGTGTCATAGCAGAGAAATAGATAAAAGCCTTTAGCATTCTACATATTTGGTACGAGTAAAGTTACAATGAGAAAGGTGAGAGACAGAGGCACCCTGAGTTCATCTGAGGATTTAGATTATAGTCCCAATGTATTTGAGAGGGTAGCATCTGGTAAGAACAGCAGATTGGGGCACAGAATAGAATTTGGAAGAGATAATTAGGAGGCAGGTACTTCAAATAATGATTTAGTCAAGTGTTTTCTGACATTTGGTTAACTCTATAGGAGACAAATAAAACTCCTTGCATTTGACAAATTGTGGAATTCATTTAAGTTGCTAGTTAAAGTAATTATAAAAACAAATAAATAATTAAAAAATAACCTTTATTCACATTATATTATAGTGTTATGTTTCTTGAAATGTCCTTTGGTTGTTATTTTACAATGTATTAGTGAAAAATACTTGAATGCCCTCATTATTCAAATCTTTCCCTTTTTTCTACAAAGAAAACCAAAGAACACTCTTGTTCTACCATATAGGAAAAAGTACTTTAATGGGTGTGATAAAGATTTGTGGTTTTGCTCAGGAATACACAGTTTTAATACAGTTGTGAAGGGCTTTTTGTTTTTATGAGGTTTCTTTGAAGGATGTGATTAATAATCTTCCAGGGTGCTTATGAAGCATGTGTCTGTCAGCAGAATTAGGGAATCACCCAACTGGAGAACAGGTTTCACAATAGCCTGAGATAAATTCTGTTCATTAGAGGGGAAAATGGGTTGTTTTAAGCCTAAATTGACATGCTTGCTAATTTCAGCAGTAAAAGTTGTTCCTTATGGTCAGGTTTAATTTGGAGTCTGGGAAAATTCAAGTACAAGTTGATGGCATTACTTTTACAACACACTTTTAAGTTTAAAGGAATTTAAAAGTTCTCAAAATAAATAAAAATAGAGCAAGTATCTAGTAATGTATCGGTAAGTAAAAAGCAAAGAATCCTATTAACATTTAAGAGTGAACTAATAAGAAATCAAAAAAGATAATCTGTTACTTCTTATCAAAATCTTTTCAATTGTTAAAAATAACTTTCACTAGATACATAACCATAAATTTGTTCATTGCCACACCCATTGCCCCTAGAAGATCTAGAATTGGAAAAAGAAAACATGTAATATTATAAATGAAGAAGTAAACAAATGGAGAAATTTATAACTTTTTATCTACATGTATTTGTTTAGGTATCAAATTCAGGGTGAGTGTTTGGCATTATCTGTAGTTTGGGGGTAACATTTTAAAACTATATGATCTATTGACCATAATTCTGCAGTTGAGAAGAAATCTTACTAAAGCAACTTTTCAACTTGCTGTGTTCCAGATGATTAACTTTTAGCATCCTAATCCTAGAATATGTCTTATTTTACAAAATCTATCTGCAATTGTTGCCTCTGCCTTAAATTTTGTTCAGTACTGTCCAACTTACTTATGCTACTTACTTCAATAGCTGTCTTTGGCAATTTGTTCCATATTTCAAACACACTTTTATATAAAGAAACCATAAAAGTTAGAAACCTGAAAATTGGATTTTTCTTCTGAGCAATCACAACTTACAAATGCAGAAGATTTTTTAAAAGCGAACCACTCTGATTTTTTCAAAAAAAAAAACAAAGAAAAGTTCTCTAAATAAATGTACACTGTTTGAATAAGTTTCTCTAACTATTTTAATATTACAAGAAACCATTGAGATTAAATCTGAAAGCTATTCACAAAGAAAATGCTAAAGAAATGATCCAGAGTTGCCCTTTCCAAAATCAAAATCACTAGAAAATTATCTGGTATCAAAGGGCATAAAGAGGTAAATGAGGTTCAGAAGTATTATTAGCTATCAAATTTTATCTTTCCACTTTTATGAACTCAACATTTAAAGTCTGACAATTTCTAATGTAGTTATTAAAAGAACAAAAATAAGAGATGCATTCTGGTCAGGGAAGCAGGTAGGCTAACTGTAGATCTTCACTTCTTCTGCTTCTCCAAATCCAATCCTCCAGTCTCAACCCCAATTCTTTCATAGCACACCATTTTCTGAGGCCTTCGTTCTTCTCACTACCCTTCTCTCCAGCGAATCATAGAAATATTTTCCTCCTAATCTCCTTTCCCTCACTCATTGTTTTATACCAGTTCCCAAATCAAACAAGCACTTCCTGGGAGCACACAGGTCAATCTGACCAGGGGAACAAGTAGGCTCACTACAGACCTCTACTTTTATTGGAAAAGAAGAGGTAAAGTATCTTTATTTGCAAATGATATGATAGGATGCATAAGTGATCCTTACAGGAAATTCTTACAGTTCATAGGCACTTTAAGCAAAGTAGCGGGATACAATATGAACTCACAAGAATCAGCTCTCATTGATACAAATGACAAATGAACGGAGGAAAAAAATAGGAAAGCAGCACCTCTCACAATAGCCTCAAATAATATATAATATCTTGTGGTAACTTTAACCAAGAATGGGGAAAGACCTGTGTAGCAAGAACTTCAAGTTTTGAAGAAAGAAATTGAAGAAGATATGAGAAGATAGAAGGATTCTCATGCTCATGGATAGGCAGCATTAATATGGTAGAAATGGCCCTCTTACCAAAATAATATACAGATTGAAGGCAATTCCACCAAATTCCAACAGATCTTCAAATTTTTTTGCAGACCTTTAAAGGCTAATTTTCAGGTTCATATGAAAATACACACACACACACACACACACACCAAAAAAAAAACAGGATAGCTAAAACAATCTTGAATGACCTAGTGTCTTTGGTACAGACAGGAAGGTACTTTGAACATAAATCCCAATGCAACCACAAATCCTCTGATCCTGACTGCAAACTATACTAGTGTAACGGGGGCACAAAGCTTGTGCAAGTAATCAAGCAATGTCTCATTTGAGTTATGTCCACTTCATGACCCAGAAGTTACACTTGATATTGCTAGGATGACCAAGAACCCAAGAAAACATAGTCTAAGAACCTAGTGTAAAAAACAATAAACAAAAACTAAGAAGTGAATGCACAGTATCTGTCAGAATGATGGTTAATAAATAGAAATTATTGTTTATTTCACCCGTTTAAAGTAAAATGTATTAAGTTTTGTAACCAGAACAATATTTTTTTTTCAAATATCTTGTTAATATTTCTAAGATTTTGGTCATTGACTATAGAGGCTAAGATGGCAAAAAGATATTGATGCTTGAAGGAAAAAGGAAGTAATTACTGTTTAACATTTATACTTAAAATGTGTTTAATGTTAAGTTTACTATTTTGAATAGTTTTCCAAAAGTCACTGAATGTTAAAATTATTTATATGAGGATTGGAGAGATTGATCAATGCTTAAGAGTACCTACTGCGCAGCAATGAAGATTGGATTTTGCATTCCAGTTTCTAGGATTGCAGTTCCCGTGAATAAAGGAAAGAGAACCACTGGGGCTTGCTCGTTGCCAGCACAGCTGAAAATTATGAGCTATACATTCTCAGGAAGACCCTGTCTCAAAATACTAAGGCAGACATTAAAAAAGGAAGACATCTGAACACTATGACCTCCATGGGCCATAGATAGGTGCCTGCATCTGCCAACACATGTGTACATACACCACATATACCACATATACACCAAAATAATTGGTAACAGAAGATTCTAAGGGCTAGAGTTTTAAGTGATGCTATTCAAAAATTTATCATCGTATGATGAAGTGGAGAATTTATTAAAAATGAGTATTACCAGCTATTTATTAATTCATTAAGTCTGAAATGGATCAAAGAAGTTTGGTGATTTTCGTGAATAGGCAACTTTAAGGAAACTTGCTGCAGTTCATCTATATCAACTTCTCATTTTATATGTAATGAATTTCATTTACAAAGACATTAAATCATATATCTTAAATGATATATTTTTCTGTCTCTAAAATATATATCCATGACAAGACTAAAAATATAACTAATTTTTTTTCAAATACACTGTGATGAGTCAAATTACATTTTTTAGAAGTTTATTTATACAAATCCAAATTACTCCATCTTAGTTCATAGGTATAGAGGCAAGTCTCTACTACAATTTTCATTTGAAATCATCTTCTATCTAAGAATGGAACACATGTCACATTCAGTTCCTTTCTATAAAGCCTCACAAACTAGAGATTCATATCCTGTTACGTCTTTTCATTTCTAGAAATGTTTCAGCTGATTTGAAAATAGTCCTTTTCCTTTATGGTGTAAAAAAGGAATATACAATGCTGGAGACCTCCCAATGCAAGAGATATTTTTCTTGTTTCAGGCAACACTACAAGATTTGGAGCAGAGACGCCCCCAGTTGGAAGAACTCATTACCGCTGCCCAGAATTTGAAAAACAAAACCAGCAATCAAGAAGCTCGAACAATCATCACTGATCGAAGTAAGTCCCTCAATGGGTCAGGGAACATTAAAGCCAGATACATAAAATACTCAGTAACAGCTCAAAGTATAGAAAATGTAAGATATTTGTATATGATAACTATTTCACTGAAGAATATTTTCACTATATAAAATTGTCCAGCTGTTGAATATGATTCCAGTGAATTAACATGTATGATTTTAGTGAAGCTAGGGTTTATGAAGTCTCAAGGCATTGCATGGTGAATGTGGTGAACATAGTGTGGAGAGTTATAGTCTCCTTAATTATCATCTATCTGAGCTGATGTTCATGTAGATAACAGTCTCTTCCTCATTGTCTTGATTTTCGGGCCAAGCCAACACATGTTTTCTTTAATGTCTCTCTACAACTTTCCTCTATGAACTATCACATTTTAGGTATCTTATCATATAAAGTGTATGTACATATAAAGTCTATAAAAAGTCACCCTATGCAATTTCATAGTATTTTTTTTTGGTATATAAGGAACTGGGTTCCAAGTTACTCAGATTGTTAAAGCTTTCAAAACAAAGAGCATAGCTTAGAATTTTCAAGCCTCTTTATGGTTTGACAACCTTTTTCTTTAAATACTTTATCAATTCATTCCTTCTGTTTTTAATATGATCACTAGAACTAAATACATTTATGTTCTGCAATTATTTGTGTCCTGATTCACTTCCCAGAAACACTGTCTCTTTCATTTGTGTGGTGTTAATCTAAATGTCCTCTTCTCAGCTGTGAAATCTAAACTTGCATTGCTGTTCAAACTATAAATTTGCAGACAAGCCAACGTACTAGGTGAGCAACATTAGCCACTGTAACTAGTAAGCTCTCACATCTTTCTGGCTTTTTGTAGTAGAAGATTACTTTTTTATTCTGTTGCTGCCCCAAAATGTCATCTATGAAATCACCTGAAAACCCAAATGTTTTCCATGTTTTTGTATCCAGAACAACTTAAGCATTTAATCGGTAGATAGAAAATGACTATTGCTCATAAGAATTTGTCATGAGCCAAACCTAAAAGAAATACACATTCATTTTATATAGTCTGTTGTTTGTGCCATGTGACATGAGCCCATGTCTATAAAGACAGTGCCAAATTAGAACCAGTGAAGAAGAGAAATCGATTTGGAAAGAAACTAGGCAGTTTCTCCCACTACTACTATGGGCAAAGAAGAACAAATGTAGGTGCTATAGCTCTACATTCGATTTCAAGTTGTCATCTGTACATCCACCATGACAAGAATAATGCGATGGCTAGCAATGAGTCATTCAGTTGATGCAGCAGAACTTTCCTTCCCAAAAGTGGACCCTATGAGTTTTCTACAATGTTGCATTATATCAGCTCAAAACAGTAAATCTTAATGTGCAATTGTATTGTTTCTTGCCTGAAAAAGTATGAAAATTTGGTAAAGATGTATATGCAAATCTTACCGGAATTTTAATCATTTGTTATTTTGCTAATGAAAAATAGCTTCCTTTCCCTAAGAGAAAAATAGAATTAATATATTTTGCAATATATGTTCATCATCAGATATAGATTTTCCTTTATCCCTTGCAATCTTTTTTGCTCTATTGTGTTTACATTTTTTTCATGATATAGATTACAATTGAGTGGCTGGAGGGCAGATATCTATTTCTCTGACAATATCTAGTGATTTGAATAACTTTGTGCTTCTGAGCTTTTTTCTTTTAGGAATGAGACCCTTTATAAATAATTGCAGCATAAGGAACTGATTTTAATTTAAATAGTCTTTTGAAATGTGTCATGCTGGTTATTAAAGCATAAGCTGGAATCTGACTTCTGAACATTCATAGAGTTGCTAATGCTGCTACTTGGATAATTCTGACAAGATATGTTTGTCTAAATAATGTCATGTGTAACACTGCTATGTTCTAATTTGCCTTCCTATTTCAAATCTATGAAATAGGATGGAAATTCAGTACTCACAAAGTTATATTAATGCTCAAAATACAATTTTTCTTCATGTAAATTTGGTTTTCAAGGATAAGGTGGGAATAAAGTATTTGCTCATAAAGTTGTATTTGCCCACTAATTATTTTGTTCTTCCTTTTTATTGCCCTATACCTTCTAGAAATTATTAAAAATTAATCATAATCACTTAAATAGAGAAAATATTTAATACATGTGTGATACTGTATTTCCCTCCTTCATAAATCCCAGCTCATAACACTGAACATTTTGAATATATATATATATATAGTTATTATATTTCATCAAAAGCAAACACAGTGAATAAGCATTTTCCTCATTAGTAGTAATAGACCTCAATAATTAGGTCTACAAATTGCTGTATGTTGTTCTATCATACAAAATTGTTTCCTTGCTACCTGTTGCTTTCAGGTTATCATATTGGTCATACTCATATTTAACTCTAAATGCAAGAGTAAGTTTCCTTTTAAGTGAATTCAGATGAGACATTCTAGTGTTCAGATTGCTTATTTTTTCTCCAGTTCTTTAACTGCTGAATTTGTCAACAATTCCTGGTCATTTTCTTCTTCCAAGTGAATAGGTCAAGGGACCAAAAGCTCATAAATTAAGAATGATTTGAAGTTGCTTCCCTAGAGGTATCTGAATTATGCAAAATTCTTGTTCATGCCCATTAATATTGCAAAGCATAATACCACAATAACCTGCATAGCAGTGCAGAAGATATGGAAAGACAGATTCTGCTTTATTATGTTATTCCTTTCATTTCACAAATAATGTTGGCCAATGTGAGTCCCCTAACATTTGAATGTGAGGGCCTTGCCTTTGTAACTTTTTCTGCCATAATTTCCACTGCTACCATTATGAGTCCATTTACCAAAAGCACATGCAAGTGTTTGATAGCAAACTGCCTGAATTGGCCATTGACTTTTTTCCTTGTATAAAATCTCTAAAATTTCTGACCTCAGCTTCCTTTTTTATAAAACAGAATTACTTTTTCATGCCTTAGTGAAATAGCATATGGAATACTTAGTGCAGAAACACAATAAAATCTCAGTGAGAATAAGTGTTAGCTGGTGTTATTTTGATTATGATGTTTGGATGATTGGAATGCATGTTTAGAGAGTATCTAATAAACTTTTAGTAGCTTTTTGTTTCTCTCACTACCAAAAAAGCAGCAATTTAATATTTAACAGTGAAGACTCCTTGGAAAACATGAAGTAAGTTATGTAGATAAAATTAAATGATCAGAGAAAATTGTATCTGGGTTTTCTCTGGGTGGTAAAGAAATTCATGTAAGTGGTTTCATTTCAATAAAGGAAGAGCATATTGTTATTGCCATTTTAGAGATAGAAAATTAAGTCTTAGGAAACATCAACTAAATTCATGGAGGAGGTTAGGAAGATGATACATGAGAAATTAGAAATCTAGCCTATGTCCATATGACTTTTAATCGATAAACCTGAAAAAGTTAGTTATTTGTCAACTCTGGTTACCTACATAAGACTTGTGAAAATTTGAAACAGCCAATATTCCATCAAAATAGGAGAGGAGCTGCCCAGACCTGACCTTTCCTGGAAAACTCATTAACACTAAATTGTGGCTGAAGCAAGAGAAATAATTTTCTCTAGTGGTTAGTGATTAGTAAGTTACTCAACCCCCAAATAAATAAACCCCGATCTAAGTTCATACAAAGAAATCTAATAAACACAGGAAATTACAAAAGTCTTGAAACTAGGAAAGGGACTTTTGGGGAATGTGTATGGTGTTCAGTGTAAGTAGAAATGGTATAATATAATAGTGGGGATAAATAAGATTGAAAGTATATTAGGCAAATTATGAAATTGTACAAGAATAAAAATATCTTTTTAAAAGGAAAGATTGGCTAGTCGAAAAATAGAAAGTGTTATGTGTTTGAAAAAGATCTTGTCCTGGTGTTTTATCTTCCCAAAGCGGTGGTTCTCTCAGACAATGTCAGGCGTGGGTCACATCTCATGGTATGGTCCTTAAATCAAAACAGATTTCAGTTGCTTACCCACAAATTTTGTGCTACTATTTTGCCAGAGTATCATTCAGACAGGCCACCATTGTAGACTGAAGGGTTTACAGCTGTGTTAGTGTTTGCATTTCTACTTTGGCATCAGCAGAGTTCCTTCCAGCACCAAGAACACTAGACTCTAGGGGCGAAGACCCTATATGGGCACCAGTTTGACTTCTCCATGTTCAGTGAGTTATATAGGTGTTGTCTTCAGCAAAAGGGCCTTGCCTTGCATTTGTAAAGATAGAACTACAGCCATGACAACAGAACGGGTTGGTTGTAGGTCCCAAGGGTCTCCTTTGTCTGGCAATTCAGGTAGATATAAGCCATTCCCAGTACTGAAATCTTCATTTGATAACAAGAGAGGTCCAGTTGGGGTCCTGTTTCCCTTGTTATTTGAAGAATTAATTTAGATCACGTTTTATATGTTATAAATGTTAGAATCTATTTTAGGAAATTTCTCCGCTATTAAGTTTGCATACCTCTACTCATATGGCTCTTAATTTTAGCTGTCCCACTCCATCCTCTCTCCCTTGTCCCCTTATTTCTCTCCGTCCTCGCTTGTTCCTCCAGTTCCAGCCCCACTCCCCATTAATCCTATGTTTGCTATCACCTCTTCATATGAAGATATAGTCAGTTCCATCCATTTACCTGTCGATTTTATTAGCTTTAATAGCTGATTAATATTCCATTGTGTACATGTGCTATGTTTTAATTATCCATTCATCTGCTGAGCAGTATCTAGGTTGTTTTCAATTTCTGGCTATTAAGAATGAGCAGAAATAAACACAGTTGAACAAAAGTCTCTGTGGTAGGATGAAGTATCTTTTAGATCTGTGCCCATGAATAGTATAGCTGGATCTTAAGGTGGATCGAGTCATTTCTTCCTGAGGAACCACCACACTGATTTCCACAGTGGCTGTACAAGTTTGCCTTCCGAACAAGGAATGGAGGAGTGTTCCTCAACTTTGTCAGCATGAACTTCCCCTCCTTATGTTGATCTTAGCCATTATGAAAGGTGAGCAGTGAAATATCAAAGTAGCTTTGATTTGCATTGCCCCGATGACCAAGGATGTTAAACATTTTTAGTTTTTCTCAGTCATTTGGTTTTTCTCTTCTGACATTTTTTTGTTTAGACCTGTGCCCTATTTTTTAGATTATTTGTTTTCTTGATATCCAGTTGTATAAATTCTTTTATATACTTTAGATATTAGCCCTCTATCAGCAGTTCATAAAAATCCTTTCCCTTTCTATAGGCTTCCCTTTTGTCCTAATGATGATGTTGTTTGGTATTCAGAAGGTTTTCAGTTTCATAATGTTCCATTTATTTATTAATTGTAGAGCCTATGGTAACAGTATTCTGTTCAGAAAGTATTTTCTTGTTCCAAAGGCCTTCAAGGTTATTCCCCACATTTTTCATCATGTGTAATGTATCTGGTTTTATGTTGAGATATTTGATCCATTTGGAGTTGAGTTTTCTGCAGGGTAATAAGTATAGATCTATTTGAACTCTCTTACATACAGCGATCCAGTTTGCCCGGCATGTTTTAACAGAATCTAATTGAAGACCCAGGTATAAATCCACACACCATCAGCACCTGGTTTTGATAAATAAGCCAAAAATACACTGGGAAAGAGATAATGTCTTCAGTATCATAAATTATTGAGTGCCCATATCCCTCTACAGAACAGTATGATATGGACTCATCTTCCCTATCGTTTTGAGCCCGTGGTGAGACAGTACATACTAGCAATGTAGATTTGTCAGAGCATATTATGACTACAATGAGAGGAAACAATAAATCTATGAGTCCTTGTTTGGCTTGAAAGAGAGAGTCTCAAAGATTCAATGAACTTCCTAATCTTATGAGAGTAACAATGTGAAGCAGTGTTTCTGTACTTCACCACTGTTATCACTTGTTTAATCTGAAAAGGAAAAAGCCTTTTTATTCCTATTAAGTAATAACAATGGTGGTAGTAACAGTAGCGCTTTATTCCAGCATTAGCTGTTATAAGATTTAATAAGTTATTTGTATATATGTTTCTGTAAGGCTATCTAGCACAAGATCACCTAGAACTGGAGTTCCAGGCAGTTGGGAGCCACCATACGGGTGCTAGGAACCAAACTCTAACCCTCTGGAAAGCATAACATGTTCTTAATTGCAGAGCCTTTCTCCAGCCATTTCTTTCAGTGTTAATTACTAGTTATAAGGCATTATTCAGAGAAATAGAATACATAGTGTGTGTGTCTGTATGTGTGTGTCTGTGTGTGTGCACGCGTGTATGTGTCTGAGAGAGAGAGAGAGAGAGAGAGAGAGAGAGAGAGAGAGAGAGGAAGCAGAGTGGTAGGTGAGTGGGGGAGAGAGAGAAGTAGACAAGCAAAAAATTTAAAGCTTTGATTTACAGGATTGTAGGAGTAGACAATTTCACAAAATTGGGACAAGCTGGCAAGGAAAAGACATGGGGATTGTTGATGCTGGAGTTCAATGGAAATCTGGAGGTGGAATTCCTTTCAATTCTGGTGACTTGAATCTTTTCTCTTAAGATCCTCAATTGATGGGATTACATTTATCCCACTTATGGAAAGTAATCTGCTTTACTAAAATATTATTGATTGAAATGTTAATCACAGATAAACACCTTCAAAAGTCTAGACTGCTGCTTGACTAAACAATGGAATAAAATTTATCAACTCAAATTTCATAATGCCATGTTTCCTTTTAGATAAAAATCTTATGATTCTTTTTAATAGTATACAACTAATACGGCACCTGAAATATACATAAAGTCCTAGAAATTATCTTTGATACTCTAATGAATTTCAAAATCGTTAAAATAATAACTTATATATAAAACATCTTAGCTATAAAAAGCAAATTCAGAGCTGGTGAGATGGCTCAGCTGTCAAAGACACTTGCTACCAAGCCTGATGACCTTAGTCTAATCCTCAGGACCCATATGGTAGAAGGAGAGGACCTATTTCTGTAAAGTGTCTTCTTAACCTTCATACTCAAATATGTGCATGCACAAACACAATAATACATAAATAAATATAAAAATTAAATCAAATATGTTTATGATTATAGTTTGCATTGAATGTATACTAAATATTTATACTGAAAAATCTTAATGTCATTTTCAATTCTAAGGACTAATAGAAAAATATATTAAAATATTCTTTAAATCTGAATTATCAAATCCAGTTGTATTCAGCTAACATTTCAGGTGAATATATAATGAAGAACCAATTTTATTTCAAGTTATATACTTCCAATTAATAATATAAAGTGTTTGCTAATGCTTGTTTATTTTATATTATATTTTAATCTAAAAAGAAAACATTTAAGTTAACAAATGTTTTCATTCACTTTTATAATAAATAATGAACACAGTAAGTTCAAAGCCAAGTAATAAGAATATTTTTAGTATATTATGGATGCTAGAATAAATATAGTAGTTAGGGACATAAAGAATTTCATAGCCAAATCAGCTAATAATACAAATATAAGGCAAAGAGAGGTGTGCTAACAAAGACAGGTTCCAGATTCAGAAAGTTGCTACATGTATGCTACTTTGAACCACATATAATTGCTTAGTATGATAATCCAATCTCTCCTGAGACTATGACAGGAAGACTGACTTACAGGTGAAATTAGGGTACATAGCGCAATTCTCTCTCTGCATTGGTTTTAAATGATATAAGCTCAGAACTGTCAATGATATGTAGGTGTCACATTAAATAAAGGAAATTAAAAGGCTTCCCCCTTGGTGTAATATAACCAAGAGCAAGCTCAGATTTGAACCCTCTACTTCTTTCTCCCTGTATCTTTCTTTGTCCCTGTCTGTTGTATGAGTCTGAATCTGTGCCTGTCAGAAGTCTATTTTGTGTATATTTCTGCCCATATCTCTATGTTTCTAATGAAGGGCTTTCTCTTTCTATTGTTGAACAATACAGAAAGCATTACATGGGAAAGGAATGGTGTACTTTATAGAAGCTTTTAACAGAGTTTTACAAATGATTTTGTTGCTGACTCCAACTGACCCCAGCTGATCCAGTTAATAAACAAATGCTATCAAGCAATATCTCTGTGCTATGTTCAATACTTATAGTGGGTGCTCATTATATAATGTTACTTTCACCCTACTTGCTGTTTTCAGCAAATAATTATCATACATGCATATATACATTGCTTTCTGGGCAAGAAGAATAGAAGAGCATATAACTTTAGCTTGTAGCTATGATTTTATAAATGTTGATTATATGGGGAATCCAAGTCAAGTAATGTTGGCTGTTATATTGTTCTTTTAAAGGTAGGTTAAATAAACAAGATGAGTACCCAACAGGGGAGAAGTCTTAAGTCTGAAATGATCTCAAAGTATACTAACTCAGCCTATCAAAAGTTCTAGTCTTAGAATTTAAGGTGTGTGTGTGTGTGTGTGTGTGTGTGTGTGTGTGTGTGTGTGTTGGATTTTTGAGATAGGGTCTCTCTGTGTAGCTTTGGAGCCTGTCCTGAAACTCACTTTGTACACCAGCCTGGCCTCAAATTCACAGAGATCCATCTGCCTCTTCCTCCTAAGTATTAAGATATATTTTTATCCTTATCCATTGCCACAGTTCTTCTCATAATCTGTCTATCTGTCTGTCTCTATATTTCTGTCTCTCATTCTGCCTTTCTCTGTCTCTCTGTCTCTCTGTGTCTCTGTCACTCTCTCATACACACACGTGTACACACACTTGTACACACATTTTTCCTTAATTTTAATTCATGAATGTTGTAGTATTATCAACATTGAATCTAAAACCAGATTTGTCAGACTTAAACCAAATATCTGTGACATTTACTTAGTTGCAGTGCTACCTTTGGAAAATTATTTAATATACAATATACCCACATACAAAGTTACAAATGATATATTTATATAGAAATCAAAAGATACTACTAATATATTTATATAAGTTACCAAATTATGATCCTTCATGCCAACTAAAATCAAATGTATGGGAATGAATTGGCTCAAAACTTGAAAACCCTCAGAGGGACTATTTCATATACCACAATAAACAAAGCAAAGTCATATTTAATCCATTTTAGAAAGATATGAAGCTAATATGAAAAAACATACTGGAATATATTAGAAACAAAGAGTCCAGTATGAGAAAAGTTAAAATTAAAGTTCAGCTAGAGACAGAAAAGTCAAGAAACTTATTTCTTATGTGCCACACTTGGTAACCAGCAATGCCAGAGGTTAAGAATTCCAATAATTATTGTGTCTCTTCATGTACTGCTTTAATGTCCTTAACTGAATCATAAACTTCAGACTGTTAACACATTTGAATTATTGTAATTCTAGCATAATGCCCTGAACATAAAATATTTGCCATAAATACTTACTAATTTAGTAGACAGTCTCACGTAGGAGATGTAGTGTAGACCACAAGTTACCACTAACATGCCATGTTTTTAGTTACAGTTAGCATAAGAAGATTCTTAAGATGCCTTGTCTCAAAAGCAAAAACAAAAAATGGAAACCAAAGTAAAGAGACTCTGACTCTAAGATGGCAGGGGAGCTTTCAATCCTACAAGTCAAGGAGTCTTGTTTTAATAGGATGGATTTGAAAACATCTTGAAGTGATATGGTCACATAAATTATCCTTGCAGAATGTGACTTGCTTGACCATTTGATATGGCCTTTAGTTTAGTTTTCATGTTGTCTGATTTTAATGATAGGGAACTCTTATATTTGAAAACTTCCCATGGGAGACCTCGCATTCTCTGAGGAGTGGATAGGGGTTGGGTTGGGGAGAATGTGGTAAGAATGGGAGGACAGGAAGGAGAGGGAACAGAGATTGATATGTAAAATAAGATTGCTTTAAAAATAAAAAATTTGAAAAGCTCAACTCCCTGTCTTCATAATTTAAAATGCAAAAGGGAAGTAAAATTTCATCACACACATACACACAGACACACACACACATGCACAAGCACAATTTATGGCTAAGTAACTTGTTGTTTCTAGGGTAAGCAAAACACATACCAATTCACAGAAGCCAATAAGATGTTGTGGCCATTAAAATATTATGATCAATTACGTTATACTTCATTATGTAAGTAATGAGTTTCCCATGTTTTTAAGACTAAAACCAACCAAACCAACTATGACAGTTTACATCACTAAGTACTAAAATCTTAAAGAGTCACTAGAGAGTTATTTATTTAAATGTACTCATAATATTTTATGTCCATAAAATGGTATAATTTACTTCTTTATATGTAACTGATTCTAGAAATATATATCATAAGTTTCATAGTGATTTAGCGTAGGTCAACCTTAAATTAATTCTTATGTAGAGATTGTATAATGTGTCTACATCATAAATGTAGGACTTAGATTGCAATTTAGAATTCAATCCTACAGACTAATGGGTTTATACAACTACTCAGTACAGATATATTTTATTGAATATCAATTTCTTATTTTAAACCAAAATTTCATTATGTGTTTAAGAGTGTGCATGCTGTTTTACTAGGAATTGCTAGGTATGAAAATTATAACAGCACAGTATTATACATAGTATATGTGCAATATAAGGGAAATATAAACATGTTCATGATGTATTTTTTATTCATTCAGTTCTCTACACATTCATGCATTTATTCATTGATCATTACTTCATCCAATAATAACTACTTAGCCGAAGGTAAAGAACACATATAAGTAAATCACTTTTGAAAGGAGTTGACAAGCTCGACCTTACGAGCAAGCTGAAAATAACTTGGATATAAAGCAGAAATGAGGTACAAACAACAACAACAGCAAAAAGAAGTACAAAGACAATAGATATTTGGCCTAATTTGGAGAAGAAATTGTGTCTGTTTTGTCTCATAATAAATTTCTCAAAACCTAAGTCAGTGTTGAGCACAAAATCAGTTTGGATTAGTTTGAGTCAATTGTCTACCAATTACATTACATACCAAAGACAAAGAAAAGCTGAACCTTGATCTTAGTGCTGGGAGAAATAACATTTTTCAGTTAGACCCAAAAAACCACAATTGCATCCTAACCATGATAGTACTAAGTTAAATCAGATATTTTTAATCATCCTCCTACCTCTACTCCAAGTAAAAATAATAGGGATAAAAAATGGATGGAATTTGAAGCTGGAGCTATGTCTAAATCTTCAGGAAAGCACGGTGTATATGGCAGGAAAAAAGTTTATGACAGAAAACAGCCATTTACCTCGTGACTGGGGTGCAGAAAAGAAAAGAAGGCTCTGGAAACACAGCTCAGTTGTCCAAGCATCACAAGGAAACTGGGTGTGATGGAGCTGTCTTGCAATTCCAACACTTACAAGCTTAAAATCAACCTCAGCTACATAGTAAGTTCAAGGTCACCCTGCTCCATGTGATGCTTTGTTTCAAAAACAAACTTGATAGGTTATAAAAAATGGACACAAAGTTGAGAAGAAGAAAGAGGTAGGAGAGAATTTAAGAGGAGTACATACATATGCATGTTTAAAATTCTCAAAAAATTTTACAAATATCAATTTAAAATATCAATAAACAAAAAATCAAGTAGCTTCTAGCAAATAAGTCAGAAATCTGGGAAGTCAGAGATGAGCTATGGACTACCACAACAAAGGAACATGCTTCCTTATATCTTTTCCTGTCTGGGACAGAAATACTCTGTGTCATTAAATTTCAAGTGTTAAAGAATTGAACAACATACTCTCATTTTAATGTCTCGAAATGATAGCAGGACGTCGCCTTAGCTTATGGTAACCAGAAGGTGACATTAAATTTTGCATGCAATGGGAAACTTAAGCAAAGATGCAGGGAGAAATAAAGGTAATAAATCATCTTTTAGCATATATGCCATAAAAATTTTTATTAGTTCTCATAAAATTTATGCATTTATAGATTTTTCAAAAAAAACTGTAAAAGAGATTCTCATCAGTATCCATGTGAAATCAATAAGTAAATTGCTAACAGATCCAATATGGTACAATCACTTGTCACTGAAAAAGAGAAAATGAATACATTGGAATAATCCACATACTAAGAAAATTATTTGTGAGTGGCATGAGTGTTTGAAAATTTGTGTAACCTAGGGACAGTAAGTCACGTGTCTGGAATTATGAAGGATTATGGAAGAAGCCTGATTGCTAAGTGTAATGGCAATGGGAGTAGAGCATGCTTGCTGTATTGTGCAGCTCTGGTCATTGACTTTTATTACATTAAAGTAGGTTTACATGAGACAATTATAAGATCCTACCAAGAACTTAAACCAATTCTCCTTTATGGTGTGTTTCACCTCTATCACATGAAAATACCAGGATTAAATATATAGCTCTGCATCTTTTACCTATTTTTTGGCATTTTCTTACTTAACACTATATCCTTCCACAATAACAAGCTATTCTATTCATTTACTAAGAATATTTCAAATAATTGTAGTTTTTAACTCCCTAGCTTATGAATTTTAACAATATTTGATATACGCAGACAGTTGACATTCCAGAAGACTATTTTTCAATACCGTGTGTAAAGACAGATTTTTAAATATCTTCATAAGTGAATGAGAACAATGCATACCGCACAAAACACATCCTTTGCATCCTCATGGTAGATCTTTTAGGATGAGGGAAATGGGATGTAGAAAGGTTAAGCTAGATGACAGGCAGAAGTTACATTTAATATGTGATCTCTGACTGACTTTGGAATATGCATTCTTAACCTGTGTATTCATCATTTTGAACTGCACGTTTCCATAAAGATTTCCATGAAGGTTTCTTTTTCAGTGTCTTGCTAATGCATCAGTCACTTTTGAAGAGAGAGAGAGAAATGTAAAATCCATTTGGCAGAAAAAAAAATAACTTGGCAATAAATATTGGGCCAAAAGTACATGCCAAGTAATTATCAGAAAGCCTGATTTTTTTTGTTACTTCACAAGTGTGATTTTAAGGTAATGGGGTGAACCTTGTATTGTGAGCTGCATAATGTTTTACAGTGTGATATACTTTATGGTTTGGCTTGAAAAAGAAAAAAAAGATTCGTAAAGCATTCTGGGATGGTCTACCAATTAAACTCCGGAGATTAGCTGAAGTTTTTTAGCAATTGAATTTTAAATACAGATGGTGCCAAATTGAGTGTTTCCATAGCAGCAGAGGCTGCCTTAATAACTTTTAAATGGGAGGGGATACATAAAAGAGGAAACCATCTTTAAACAGATGTAAATTCCTACATCATGTCCTCAGATTAATTTAGAAACTAATTAACTGATGGTTATTATAAGTAGACTTGAATGTTACTATATTCTGAGAAAACATTTAAGGAATATCATAAATAAACTTTAGGAACCTTAGAAAAACATAGAATGGTGTGATTTAAAAGCATTTCTTGATCTATAGCCAAATATGTTTTGACATTGAGTATCACTAAGTTACCATGAATCAAGGTTTTCTGAACTCTAATATTTTATCCTTACTTGTTATAATTACTAATCAGTTGCTATTCTTTGTGGTTTACACCAGTTAAGATTTGATTATCTGGATATAATCAAAGATAAAATAACTCTTACAGATTTTGAATTCTTCCTATATTCTTCACCCAGATTTACATTACTTCCTCTTGTTATTTGTTAATTTCCAAAAAATAAACCTCATGTTGTAAATCGTTTCAAGAATAACCTCATTGATAATGTTCATATCAGGCAGTAGTATAGTCATAGATCCAGTATCCAGTCCTCAAATTTGCACAACCAGCAATTAGATTTTACTAATTTACCTAAGAGTAATCACTCTCTGGGTTTGTCCCATCTACATAAACGAAAAGGCAAAATTCTGCCATCAAAACCATTTGAAAGAAGAAATGGGAGTTTCAGATATGCTTGAGAAAGTTTCGGGTAGGAACAAAGCAAGTACATTGTGAAATGGTACTTAGAAATTTGAAAAGTGGTGAGTAAACATCCAATTTATTGTTTCAGTTTTTCAGACTCTTGAAACATACGCATCTAGTTTAGGAATACTATTAATGAAGGAATATTTGCAAATAATTATGAATGAAAGACTTAATTTATTGTCTATCATCAACAATGTACAAATTTGAACAGAATTTAATACAACTTTCATGAATATATTTACTTTTGTATCTTTCTTCTGAATCTTTCCCTACCACACTGTTTGCGTCTACAGAAATTTCTTTTCTTCTAATTACTTTGGAATTACAGAGGAGGTGCTGGGTTAACCTCCTGTATTCTTAGCTCCATTATGGTTATTAAATTTGGAACAAAAACTCTGAAAATCCATGGTAACTTGTAGGTAATTTTCTCCAATTAAACAATTAGCAAGAGGTACCTGATGAGTCTAAGGTCATTTTGAAGCTGGTAGGTTTTTGGTTGTTTGGTTGGTTGGTGGGTTGGTTTAGTTTGGATAGTATGTCATTTTATTGTTGATTACTTTTCACAACTCAGAAGTTTTCCCTTTTAAGTTGGAGAGACATAGGATGAGCAGAAGAGGTACTCAGCAGCCCGGCAGGCTGGAAAGCAATTAGGACGATGCTGGCCTGAGCAGAGGTTTTCATGGACCTCTCGCATTAGCTCTTTCAGCTTTTTTAATGTTCAAAGCGAACAGAATAATGAACAGGCTATTTAGGAGGCTTTGGACTGAGGGGAGAAATCCTTTCATTAGGTTCCAAATAACAGCTAGCTTATTAAGCAGCAAGAGATTGAGATTTAGTAGAGAGAAAAAAATAAAAGGATGGACAAAAAATAAAGCATTGAGATTGAAGGGTCAGTAACACCCTTGCAACTGGCAGCAGCAGGTTCACTTCGGATATGTTTTGTGAAAAGCAACTGAACTAACTTAGCTCTGTCCATCTTTCTAATGCCTATAATGAAATATAATGAAATGGCATAACATTATGTGTATGAGCACTGATACTTAAGGAAAACATTTTTTCCTTCAACTGTGCTCAAATTAAAAGAATCCATAAACGAGTTCATAGGTAAAGGTGTGAGTTAGCATATACTTTCTATTTCTTCATAAAATACCTATCTCTACCTTTCAGAGATAGTATAATAGTTTTTCAAACTGAGAGGAAATGGATCATTACTATCATTCTCAATAGAATCAGTTTGGTTCTACTAACAGAATGAGACGCTTGTCATAAGCAGGAATCTCCTATTGACACTAATAACAAGTCATAAGTAAGTCCTTTCACTTGGTGCAAATTCATGTTCTGACCTTGATGGTCAATGAACTCAATCACTTCTGAAAGCTTTTTTATTTTCCTGTGTGTTTTGTAAAATAATTTTAATGGTAAAACGTTCCCCTCCTACAATTTCAAATTAACATTCTCCTACCCTGGCTCCCTAATAGCTTGCATAACGTTCCTCTTCCTTGTTCCATATTTTTTCAAGGGTTTGCTCCCATAGCCGATGTTCCTTCCATGGTCGGTTGAATTTTCCTTTTAACTTCCACAAAGAACACTCTAAGCATGCCTGCTTAGAGTGACATCTCATCTTTTTTGGTTCATGTTTTCACTTGTCATTGAAATATTGATGGCCATGCAAGATCCACAGCTGTCTTACTTGAGGGTCCAGGTCATGCTTTGTCCCCCAAAACATTCTGTCATAAATGCAGGAAAAATATAGAGCCTTTCTTGAATTTCTCATTTGATGTTTTACATTTGATTCTTCTTTCTTCAAAAATTAGTCAATGTCTTATGCCAAAGTGTTCTTCATCAATTCCTTTCTTGGGGACAACCATAACCTAAGATTCAAGTGAAAGCATGGGTTCATTTTGTTTGCAATAGAAACCTTTTCAGCTTCTGAAAGAGACTGGATCAGTTTTCTTTTTTCTCTACAAATGAGTTAAGATTGATCTTTTGAAAGAGTCAGGCATGGAAGTCCCTAATACAGAGTCTATCAGAAAATATTTCGGTGATATTACATGCAGCTTGTTTTCTAGAAGGGGAACAGAGATATGTGCATTCCTTCCTTAAAAACAATGGTTCCAGTCAATCAGTTACACCTCCTTCCTGAAAGGGGGTTGTCTGTCTTATTAAGCTAGGGTCATCTGGGAAGAAGGTACCTCGTATGAGGAACCGCAATCATACTGGTCTGTAGGCAAGTCTGTCTGGCAGTTTTGATCATTGAGAGTTGATGTGAGAGGAAACAGCTTTTTGTGGGCTGTACCATTCCTGGGAACTGAGTTGTAAATAAAAGCAAGGTGCGGAAGCCATGGGTATCAAGACACTAAACAGTATTCTTCCATGATCTCTACTTCAGTTCCTACCCTGGCTTCTCTTTATGATGGAGTGCAGCTGTCAGCTATAATAAGCCCTTCTTCCCCCAAGTTGTTTTGGGTCATCACAGTGTTTATTGTGGCAATATAAAACAAACTAATGCAGCAGGAGGTAAGAATGGCAAAGTTGGGACTTAGATCCTTTGAAGACATTGTACCGACCATACACCCAGCAGTGAATTCTAGACATTCTCCAGAGTTTGGCACTGCTGCAAGCTTTCCATCCTCTGAAATACTGTGCATAAATTCTTTCTTTTTATCACTCACCAACAGGCTATGCCTGGATGTCTTACCTGATACCTTCTTCTGAAATTCTCTCTTTCTTTCCTTGCCTAACTCCCCCCTGTCTCCTCTCCAGTTAGCATCCATTAGTGTCATGACTAATCTTTGAATTAAATACTATCACTCCCTGTCATTCCCATTGCCCTGAGAAAGAAGACCCACATCTTTACCATAACACAAAAGACCCCAGGAAACTAAGAAAGTCAACTTTTAGATTTTCATTCTCATCAGTAATGCATTTAGGTAGACTTTATATTGAAGGCAGAGCATAAGAAGGGAATTCTAATACAAGTAAGTATGAAAATAAATCATTTATTTAAAAAATATTTACTTAATGAAAAAGTAAAGGTTATTATAGGATATTTATTACTTATTTGTTGATATTTATACACATTCTAAATACATCTCAGAAACATATGTTATTAATACAAATTTGTGACGAATTAATAGATAATTGAACAAAGATGAATACACACAACATATAAATATAACTATAAAGACAAATAATTGTCAGATGCTTCAATTGCTTTTCTTGTCTAAGAACATAGAGAAATATATTCTCTTGTTTGATATCCAGTGCTGTCAGTGTTTTGTGCATTTTTTGCTTAGGTTAATACACAACTGCTTTCTGTTTTCAAGAGAATTACTTGCTTGCTACAATGGCAGAATTATGTTTTTCTACATCTCATTCTAAGGACAACAGCTAGAGTCAGTTCCTTATATTTGCTCTCAGTTTGAAATTCAAAAAGCACTTTTCCTATAGATTATGTCTTGCTACATTTCTCGTGTTCACTATGGGAATTCTGCTTTGGAAGAATTTTCTTTTAAATTTAAGGCAATTAGACCACATTTTGTATATTTCTTAGCCATATGTTTCACCATGGTATTGGATCTCTCAAGGGTCTTTCTTTTCAGAATGTACAGCTACGATTTACCTAAGTTAACTGTACAGTCCATAAAACATATTTTTGTTTTGTTCTCTATAAATTCAAATGTTTCATTTAGAAATCGCAATGCTACTTTGCAAGTTGTATTAAAATTCAAATTTTATTTACACTGTTGAAATTATGCTATTTTTGTTGTTGTTATCACTATTTTCCATCATTAGAACTGACAGAGAATAATGTGTGCACCCCCTACATTTCAGAGTATACTTGCTGTCAAAGCTCACAAATTGCTAAAGTTTCAATAAACAAAATATTTAAAAAACTGAAAATGGGGCCTACAAATATCAGTTCCAGACTTTAATATGTTTTACTTTTTAACCTTTCATTTAATGCTTTACACCAAAATATATTTTAGATGGATGATAACTGTCTTTGCCTTAAATAACAGAATTATTTGTATATACACACTAAATGAACCACAGTTGATTGATCTTTACATTAAACTCAGTATTTTGTTTCTGTACAGGAGAATCTGAAGAATTTGGCTATACTTCAATCACTGTATGTCCCCTTAATAAAGAAGACCCATTTTTACAAAATAATTGAACATATATTTTATTTTCATGGCATTGATTGCATATATGTAACTGTTTTAAGTATTATATATGTCTTTGAGGATTTTTTGCTGTTATAGTAACAGTTTCTTGGTGACTTACACATGGTATCTGTCCTTTTTACACATTTGAAAAATCTCTTTCTATCTGTCATTCTTTTGACTTCTCCAAAGTACATGAACGCATTGCCCATCATCAGGTAATTATCTTTTAATATGTAAAAAAGACATTAAACTCTTAAACAATTATTAAACCAAAATAGTCATTTAAACAACTATTAAAGAGTATAATCAGTGTGTTCATGGGTAAGGTAAGCAAACAAAAAGAAAATGCCTGAGAAACTCACATGGCAGAGCAGTATTGACCTTGGCTTTAGTCAAAGGGAATGGTCAAGAAGACTAATGTTTAAGGGCAGTAATGTTGGAGCAGACTGTGTCATCTGAAAAAGTGGGCACATTTCTGAATAAACAGAAAACAGGCATGGGTGAAGTGTGTAGGTCACATAAAAATGCTAAAATATCCTATGAGTCTAAGTCACTTAGGATGGGCTTTCGATCAAACATCAGAAGCTAAGAAACTACAAGATGTAAATAAAGTCTACTTTTTCAAGGTCTTGTAAGCCAGTGTGCCATTGTAATTATACCTAAAATGTATGGGGGTGTAAAATGAATCGGAGTTTAGACATGATGGCATGCAGAATTAAATTTTTATTTTCAAATGGCTTCTTTGACCAAAGTAATGAAGATAGATAAAAAGTACAAAAGGCTAGTAGTAGTTTAATAATGTGCATTTTTGGCTACATAGTAGAATCACTATAGGGAGCTTTTAAAATTGCTGTTGCCTTGATTCCACCCCAACCCAATTAATTCAGAACCTTTGAGACTAGGTCCCAGGCACTGGTATTTTTTTAAAGTACCCCAGGTAATTCAAATGTGTACAGAAGCTTATGGTCTAACAATTAGAGAAAGCAACAGGGGGCTTTTAATTAAAGCAGCACAAGAAAACGGGAGTCAGATGATAGAGAGGTTAGGAGAGCAATTAGAGGTTGAAATGTTGTATGAGTTGGCATATTCTTGGTTAAAAGACAGGAGGTAAGTGGAATCTTAAGGATGGTTTATACATTTTCCCTTAAATTTTCCTAGATAGAGGAACAGATGTGTCAGTAGTTAGACAAAGGAAGGGTGAAGATAGACAGTATGCTAGATTTTAGAAGTGCTGACACTTTCAAAGTGATTTGATAGGCATTTGGCTCTAGGTACCTCATGTGATTATTTAATACACAATTTTGAGTGATCTCACCATAGATGACACTATATATGTAAATGAATTTGCCAGGGAGAATACATAAATGAAGAGAAAATTAAAGAGAGACCCCTAAAGAATAGCAATATTCAAGGGGTGGACAGAACCATCTGAGAAGTGACCAAAGTGTTAGAACTAAATTAAGGCACAGCTCTGTTCTCAATAAAGAAGACTTAAGAAGCTTTTGTCAGTAATGATGCATAATAAAGGGCACTTTGTGAAAATAAATACACACTCTACAGGCTCCGATGCTAGGGCAGCTGGAAGGTTGCTACTATCATCTGCAAAAGTAATTTCAGTGCCAAAAAATCAATTTGCATTGAGTTGAAAATATCACCTGAGATATGACTATGTAAATTGTGGGTGGAGACTTGTGCTTCTCAAACTTCAGCATGAATATTAAATCACCCAGGGACTCTTGCTTAAAATGGCAATCCTGATTTAGAAATTCGAGGGGAAAAAGTGAGATTGCATAATGACATCAAACATACAAGTATAAAAAATACTGCTGTGATCCAAGCCATCTTTTAAGCGGCACTGTTTTGTGGAAGGGAAAGACATGATTTACCAGGTGGGTGAAGGAAAAATGAAAAACAAAAGAGGATGTTGATTTGTTTGATGCTTTTCATTTGCTTTTACACAATAGAAGTAAATGTGTTCTAGACAGAGACTAAAGATAGACAAGGGTATGAAATTGAATAACTACCATCAAGAAGTAGAACAGAAGAGATCATAGAAGGGGTAGATGGGAGGTGAGGGGAGAGGATGGGAGGAGATGGGGAAGAAAAACTTTGGTCAATATGTAAAATAAATGAAAAGTGTTGATTAAATTTAAAAAAGAAAAGAGAGTACAAGAATGGATCCATCCAGGTGAGAGACAGAGAGGCATCTCAATCTGAAGAGAAAGAGCAGAGGAAGAACACATATATATATATATGATTTTATATTTTAGTGATAGTTTGTGTTCTGTGAATTTTATTTCCTTTATTTTTGTTGCTATACTTGAATGAAGAATCCGTGAAGTGTTCACCTAAGAATAGTGAGTCCACATCACTTTTATGTTATCATTTGCCTTTGTTTATTCATTAAAAAAGTTTGAGAGTAGAGTGTAGAAATGAAATTATACGTGTGCTAAGCAAGAAAAAAAATATATTCCAATGAATGCATAAACTTTGGACAAATTTACAATGATGGATAGCTGTTGTTATATACGTTGCATGTGTTTGGCATGTTAATAAATCTGTGGTGCTGGAACTGTAATGGGACTCTTTAACTCTGCTCTAATGAACTCTTTCCATACCTTTTTTATGCTGTTAGCATTTTATTTGCTGTAGTTGACACCTAATTAGGCAATCACTGCGTTATTGGACAGATGGATTATATAACAAGACACTGTTTATAACAAAACTAGATAGTTTCCTTTCTGTAACTTGCATGTGGCCTAGGATAGTAAAGCGTAATATTTTAGTTATTATATTGATCAGCTTGCTGCCACTGCAATAAATTCTGGAGACAAGCAGCTTTAGAAAGTAAAAAGCTGTCTTTTAGCAGTTCACGTCCACGAGTGGGTAGGCTTCTTTGTGTCTAGTGGAGCACACCATGGCAGCAAGCACATGGAAACAAAACCACTCATCAACTCATGGTTACAAAGAAAAAGACAGCGGAAAAAAGATCTGCAAACCCTTTTTCAGGGATTATCTTCATTTATCCAAAGTCTAGGTCATGCCTGTTAAAGATTCCCAGACCCTCCTAACAATGTCAAGGTAGGGAGGACGTAAATAACATTTCCAAGTACTTATAAATCATTTGTTCCCCCAAATTCAGGCTGTCATGTAAACTGAAAGTCTCCCTGTTTTTAAAATCATCTTTCATCATGAGAATTTTCAGATGATTGATAAGCCAAATAGAACAATAAACCTTCATTAGAAGACTTACTCTTCAACTTCTCGATAGGACTATTTACCATACTTTTAAAATTACTACCCATCCTTTTCTAACCTGTTGATTGGAAAGTGAAGAGACCATGTCTAACTCCACACCATGAATGCAGGGTGTAATTACAAACTAAACACTTTGTCATTTTATTTTATAAATCCTGTTGAAAATCTTTTAAACTTCCATTTTCTGAAGGTGGTGGTTTTTTTTAAAGTAAATTTTATTAAATTATAAAAGTTTCCATTTCCGCCCCTCTTCCCAACACCCTCCCACTCCCCCCACTCCCTCTCCTCCTCCCTCTTCGTCCCTTAGGGCAGTCAGGGTTTCCTGCCCTGTGGGAAGTTCAAGTTCCTCCCCCCTCCCTCCAGGTCCAGGAAGGTGAGTGTCCAAACAGACTTGATCCCCAAAATCCAGTATATGCAGAGGAAACAGGTCCCAGTATCATAGTCAATGGCTTTTCAGAAAGACAAGGTGGTGTTTTTTTTTCAGCACTGGATAGAAGTGCTGGCACATTCTACAACTGGTTGAGTAGTATGCTGTTCTGCTGTGGAGGACCGTTTTACTTAGCAATCCAATACTTTGAAACGTTTCCAAAGGAAAAGAAAACTTTGAAAACATTGCAGTGAATATTCAGGAATCCATCATGTAGAATCCAGAGCCTGTTTTTTTTTATCACTTTTTTCTTTGTCTACCCCCATCCCTGCTATTTTCTGATACATTCCAAAATAATTCAGTGATATAAATTCACTTTACCTTAAATGCAGCATATATCTCTTTATCTAGAACTCATTAGTCAATGACATTTCTATTGTCCATGCCAGCTTTTGTTTAGCATACATCTAAGTACTCCATTTGATGAGGTTTGATGAATAAAACATACCTACGTGGTGTGTGCTTCTATCAAGATACACAAAGGTAAACTAATCAATCTGGAAAAGGACAACAGTTTTTAAGGTTGGCTCAAGCTTATTTTATCTGACTTTCAGCATGACTGAGTATATGACCAGAGGATTACCAAGGAGAAACATGAATAATGACCATCTAGGGAGATGGATAATGTGGCTCTTGACGTGCTGTTTGCACACGACATCACAGTGTTGGCTAAATTCTTCACAATCCTCCATCTCTGACAGAAGCATCAAGAGACATGCATGTCCCGGCTTGTTACAGCTGGAAAGAGCCCCAGGGCATAGCCAATCTGCTTGCTCTTTGTTTTATCACTCACATTTAAGAAGCCTGGAGAAATATTACATAAGTAGATAATTGCCCATCTTCAGCCCTATAATTGAGAGCAAGCTAAGGACAAGATACTGATAATAAATTGTGACCATTATTTCGTTCAGCTCTGTAGACTGATGTCTTTGCTATGACCTCTATGTTACAATATACTTAGTATACAAATAACAGTAAATAAGTGCTCACTTCAGCAGCATGTATACTAAAACTGGAATGATACAGAGAAGATTTGCATGGCCCCTGAGCAAGGATGACAGGCCAATCATTGAAGCGTTCCATATAAAGAAAAATAATAACAGTAAATTAATGATCACTTCCGTGTTCCAAACAAATGTTAAATGTTTGGTTGATAGTCTGAACATTTTTAATTCAATCATTTATTTATTTTGTTTCTATCTTCTGTGGATTTAAATGCTCAGTTATCCCTGCCATGCTGATTTTTGGAGACAAGGGGAAAAAAGATATTCTACTTGATAATAGGCTAGGACTTCATCATGCCCCAATGATTTCCTTCTCTTTAGTTTCAAACATGTTATAGCATGGTCATTATACACTTTATTTTGACTGTAACTGCATTCCTCCTCTCTTTGTCCTAAAAAGAATAAAGCCATTTTCATACCAGCTCTGCGGTTATTGCCTTTTCCTCTTCTTCATGAATTCCTTCTTGAAAGCCAGCGGGATTTACATTAAATATCATCTGTAATGTTGGTTGATGTCAATTTTACTTTGCATTGGTTGCTGTTAAGTTTTAGAAGATCAAACATTACTCTTGGTATAGCTGCATCTATCTTAGTGCAAGGGTACAGTAATAACAATATCTTTGTTTTATTACCTCAGGCGATAGTATGGGAGGACCCATGTTTTCCTCATCACAAAAAAGATAGTTCGGAGTTCATTGTTTTGATTGTAGTTGGGATGCTTTTTCTTTCTATCTCCTCACAGTGGAGCATATCTGTTTTCTTTCCTTGCTCGAGTGAACTCTGATTTCCCTACAGTATAAGTGTTGCAGCTTGACATTTTCTACTTGGAATACTTGGACACTCTGTGGGATCATTAAGATCTACAGTGTGTACTCCTAGGAGACCATGGGTGTATGCTAAAGACTAAATCTGCTGTTTAGTCTTCCCCATGTAGAAAAGTGTCATCGCCTTGCTTAACAAGGTTCTTTATGCTTATGTCCCTTGCTGAGTTTGGCCATCACAATAACTTTGTACCTAGTCGGCTGTTGATTGCTTTACTTCTGTAGTTAAGAAAGCTAAAATATGCCTAGGAAATTAATTTTTCCAATTACAATTTGCTATTTTGTTACAAAACTAGGGCTGTAATCCAGGACACACCGAAAATCAAGGAGGCTACTTTCTAAAATTCAATAGCACTAAGTCTTAATTCTCAGTCTATGGCATCAGTGCTGAAATTGCTATTCTTTGTTCAATAGCAGTGTATGTTCAAAATAGCAATCATTTCTTTTAAAAAAAATAACAGTCCTTCCTGGGAAAGATGAAAGAATTTATTTCAGTCACAAACGTATATTGATAATCAAACATAGCTCTTTTAAAAACTTGAACTGAAGAACTGGTTAGTACTTAATCAACTGAACTGTTACATTTTCTGCAATATTGTGATTCTTAACATGATTACTGGGTTTCCAATTTGACACTTCTAGAGACCTGTAAATCAGCACACATGCTGTTTCCCAGTCTGTTATCTTGTGTCGTAGCTCTGGTTATTTACTTTCCTTCATTATCCAGCATCTATTTGCTGTGTAAATCAGTTGAGAAGCTTTCTGCAATGGACCTCTACGAGAAAAAAAATAGAGTATATCTGGGTTGATTTTCAATTACACACATGCACAGATTGCCTGGGTTTATGTGCATATATTTTATTATTATTTCACTTTTGCATGTCAGTGGAAACTGGTGTAAATGTAAATCTAACAGTATGGGCTCTAGTGACCAAGTGCATTGCCATAATACATCTTTGATCAATCAATCTCATGGGGAAAGGGTTGCAAGTGTAATAAAATTCTGTAATTTGAAGTGCTGCCCATTATGGACAATTACTATGTCTGCATGCTGTCCAACTACCACACTGAACCATTTCCAGGATAACAGCTTCACTTCGATGAGCTTTAGATTTGATGCCTTATTTCCTTTTCTAAAAAAATTGTTATTTATTTATCTATCTAGCCATTTATTCATTTTACATCCTAATTTAGTTTTGCCTCCCCTCTCTCCTCCCAGTCTCTCCCCCCACCTCCATTTCTATTCTGAGGTCAGACCTCCCATGGATATCAGCAAAACAGGGTATATCAAGTTACAGTAAGATTAAGCACCTCTCTTCATATTAATACTGAGAAAGAAAACCCAATGTGAGGAATAAGGTCCCAAAAGTCAGTAAGCAAGTCAGAAACAGCCCCCACTCCCACTGTTAGGAGTCCCACAAGAAGAACAAGTTATACAACTGTAATACGTATACAGAGGACCTAGATCACGGACCCAGGTTCCCTGGTCATTGGTTCACTCTCTGTAAGGAACTATGAGACCAGTTCAACTAATTCTGTGGGTTTTATTTTCTTGTTATAACCTTGACCCCTATGGCTCCTATAATCCTTCCTCCCTTTCGTCAGCAGGATTACCTGACTATGCCCTAATGGTTGGCTGTGAGTCTCTGCATCTGTTTCCATCAGTTACTGGATGAAGCTTCTCTGGTGACAACTGGGCTAGGTGCCAATCTATGAGCATAGCAGAATATTGTTAGGCATAATTCCCTTGTGTTTGACTCTATAGTAGGTCTCTGGACCATTCAGCCTCTGGGTCCTTGTGCTCCAGGGGAATGCTCACTCTCATGTCATGGGTTTCATGCTGGAACAGTAATTGGTTGGCCACTCACAAGATCTCTCTGCCACCCTTACCCCAGCACATCCCATAGGCAGGAAAGTCTAAAGGTTATGTGGGTGGGTTGGTATTTCAGTTCCTCCACTGGAAGTCTTGCCTGGTCATAGGAGAGAGCCCTTTCAGGCTACGTATTCCCCTATTGCTTGGAATCTTAGCTGAGGTCATCATTGTAGATACCTGGGAGTTTCGCATTTATCAGGCTTCTACCTCACCCCAAGTGCTCCACCCTTTCCAGTGGTCTCTTTCAGTGTCCCCCCCCTCCAAAACACGGTGGACAATAGCTTTCCAATAAAGGTTAGCCATGCTATAATTCACAGACCAAGAGAGGTTAGGTAATAAGGAGGATTCAATGGGGAGCGCTTTGATCTCCCTGGGAAAGGGAAACAAAAGAGATTTCGTGTGTGGACTGGGGGTGGGTAGAGACGGGAAAATGAGGCATCACATTTGATGCCTTCTTTCTTTCATCTCTTGACAAGATGAAATATTTGTAATGCTTCTAAAATTTTCTGCATACGATCATGCAGGGTCGTCCCTGGCGATTACTGCAGTGCCCAACTTTTTTACCCAATAGGTGAACAACTGATTACTCTTCATATTCTAGTTTCTGATGGAGAGTATAATCTAGTTCACTGTCCGGTAAACATTTTTTACACATCCTCCTTTTGTAGTACTGAGGACCAGGCTAAGAGCTCCTGTATGACAGGCAAACTTCTGTGCACTGAAAATTATCTGCAGACACTGAAGCCCTAAACAGTGTTGTAACTACAGCAAATCAATCTATACAATACATATTGCACCTCTTTTGAAAAAACACATAAATTACATATATTAAGTAAAATAATATGTCCATTTCTATGTATAATGAAAACTTTATTTAGCATAAACATCTAAATTGGCAAACTGTCACAAACTGAGCACACCAGTGTAAACACCACACAAATCTAGAAAGAGGGTATTATCAGAAACTTGTCAGAGCCCTTCGTATGTATTCTAGAAACTACCAATCCAGCAAGAGCAAATACTACCCTGAGTCCCATAATCTTCTATTCTTTCCTGACTTTTCATCTTACATTTAATAAAACAGCATATCAGTATCTACTCAATTGTAACTAACTTTTGTACCCCTCAATAATTAGATTTTTGCAATCTGTTCATATTATTGCAAATAGTTTCAACTCTCTAACTCCTCTATATATACTACATCATCATAGAAAGATAGGAAATAGATAGAAGATAGATAGATAGATAGACAGACAGACAGACAGACAGACATAAATAGAAATTTGTATATATTGGTTTAAGAGGAGTGAAAAGTGTGAGTCTTTTGGTAAATATAAATAAGTTTGCATTTCTGTTGTGTATCTGGTAACAATTGCAAGTCAAATAATAATTTGAATACAGTTGACAAATTGACTAGTTCTCTAAAGTCTTGTGAGTCCTTTTGTAAAAGCAATACTCACTCTATAATTCCTGCTCTGCAAAATGAATTCTCATATGTTTACTGTTCTTTCTGTCTTTCTAATATTCATATAATCGCATTTAGTTAGTAATAATAATACACTATTTGTTCTTATTAGCTTCAAGACTTTAAAGTGATTCTAAACTTTAAAATGCATCTAAAATAGCATTAATTTATATAAAAATATATTTTATATTACTTTGTCAATTATTAAATTTAAAACAGGCAAGCAGTATAGCAACTGGGTCTTTGTAACTTGCAATTAAATTGAAAATATTGGAGAAAAATAATTTATCAATGACTTTAACACCACAGGATTCTTCAGCTCACCATACATTTTAGTCTATGAAATTTATATCATATGTTGACTTTCTTTTAGCAAGCCTGATTTTGAGGGATTTTTTCTACAAAAATATGGTTAATATAAATTAGTGTAACAAAACTATGGAAATGATTTCTTAAAGTGTAGTCTTAAAAATTAATTTAGAATCAAAGAAACCAATCTCACAGAACATTTATTGCATGAGATAGCAATTATGAGTGTGAATGAAGACAATAAAATAGGAGTTAAAAACATTATTGGAAAGATGTAAAGCTGAGACATAATAAATGGACAATGAAAAATTTTCAATAAGAATGACTCTACCATATAAGTTCTGGGATTTGAACTCTGATCATCAGGCTTGGAAGCAAGTGCCCTTACCCACTAAACCATCGTGCAAGCAGCTTAATTTCTTTAATGACTATAGTAGTACCAATTTGGGCTAAGTTTCTCAAGAAACAAACCTTGGAATGATAGTTTGAGGAGAATGTGTTTATTTGTAAGGTGATCAAAAGAATTACTTGTAGGGGAGTGGAATAGAGCTTGGGAAAGGAAAGAAGAGGTACGAGTTGATTATGATGGAGGCTATTGTTTTTTGCCATGGTTTGTTCAACATTACTGAGGGAACTCAGGGACTAGTGAACAAGCTTCTCATAGGTTTCCCTTCCAAGCAGCAAAGCAGGGAGCAAGGAGTGATGTTCTTCCAACCCTTATCTGACAGTGCCTTAATACTGTCATTATTCCTTAATTGTCCCTGCAAGTCTGGTCACGCTAAGAGAAATCCTTCATGCTTTGTAGTACAGCACAGTAAGTGCTTGCTAATGTGTACTTATGAGAAGTACCAAGGGTATATAGATTGGTTACTTCCAGTATCTATTACAAACCCTATTCTTGCTGGTGAGGTATCCATTGTGTAGACCGGGAGAAAAAAGATAAAAATATGAATCATAGTAGTATTTGATAAGTGACTATGACTGCAAAAAGGATGATCAGGAGAACTCTTCATCTATAATAGTGGTATTTGAATGTGCAGTTAGTTAGCAAAGATATACTAAGCAGGAAAAATATATATCTTAAACCATAGATACAAAGAGCTGCTCACAAATAAGTCCTCTGGCATAATCAAGTCCTTATATACCTACTTTAGAATGTCCGTCTTATTGACAAGTTCATCATAAAAATAATTAGAATAGGAAAATAATTAGAATAGGATAAGGCCAAAAATTTCTTTCTACATATAAGAATCATGAAATCATATCATCATAATATCATTTCATCGCTTATGGGTGAGGTTTCATTCTATGGGCATCGGAAGATGTGGAAAATCTGTTTCATAGTTACATGAGCATAAAGTATATTTGTCCAAATTCCCTTATTAAATGCATTATTAAATGTCTTATTAAATGTCTTCTCTTACTTGTTCTCATTTGATCATGAAGGTCAGTGAACAACCTCTAGAGTCAGAATTCAGGCATTTTCCACCATTTTTGAGACAAGGTCTCTTTTTAAATTGAAATGTCACCAAGAAGTATAGGCTAGCTACCCAGCGAGCTCTAGAAAATTTTCTGTCTCTGTTTTCCATCTTGACTCTGACTTTGGGACATCCAAACTAAGATTCTTATACTCACAAGTCAAATGCATAAGTGATAGGGCAAAGCCATAAAGAACATTTCTAAGAGATAATTCTTTTTGGTATTAGAGACTAAGAATAAAATTATATTTCTACCCATGGCAGCAATATTCTAGTTTACTTTCATGATGATAATTTAATAGAAGATCAAATTTGCCATCTGAGCAAAGAAATGTTATTAATTATCGTACCTATAGCATCATAAATATTGTAATGAGAAATGCAAATATGAAATGAAGTTTTTATGATAAGTTTAAACTGTCTTCTCTAGAGAAGTATTTACTACTATTTACTTTTCCTCTTATGGCAGTTGAAAGAATTCAGAATCAGTGGGATGAAGTACAAGAACACCTTCAGAACCGGAGACAACAGTTGAATGAAATGTTAAAGGATTCAACACAGTGGCTAGAAACGAAGGAAGAAGCTGAACAGGTCATAGGACAGGCTAGAGACAAGCTTGACTCATGGAAAGAGGGTCCTCACACGATGGATGAAATCCAAAAGAAGATCACAGAGACCAAGGTCAGTGCCGAACATCACTTTAAAAATAAAATACTTGTTAAATAAAATCATGCCTTAGATTAAAAGCTAATGGCTTTAATGGAAAAAAATACTTAAACAAAAATGAATAGTGAAATTTGTTTGCTTTCTTGTTTCTTTGCTTGCTTTTTGAGACAGTCTCAAATTGAAAATGCTCCTTCAAGATGGGGTTGCCAGTGAGTGGCACCACACCTACCTGCGGAAAATTTTGAGACATAATGCAGGTTAGAGGAAAACTGATAGCCTCTTGCAACTTTAAAGTTGATTTTCATCTTATAGCATCCATGTGGTTTCTCAGTTTATGTTTTGTTTTACTGAAGCAGGCCCTTAAATAGCCTGTTCCCGATCCTCCTGCCTACACTTCCTGAGTGCAGAAATTACAGGCATGTGCCTTGCCACCATGCTAAATTTCTGCTGGGGATTGAACTAAAGACTTCCTAAAAGCCAGGCAAGCATTCTATTAAGTGTTCTATTTCTCTACCCATGACCTGGGTTTTACACTGCACTGTTTTTTAAGAGCACTTCAAAGACGATATGCATACCATACTTCTGCGGTAGTATGAATTTAAATTAATGTCTGCCATCACTTCCTACCTAGAAAATGTAACAGATCTATCCCACCTCCCACTCTCCTTACCTTACAGAAAGCTTTAATTGGAGAAAGGAATGAGTGAGTATCAGGGAAGGTATAAAGGGAATATATATATATATATATATATATATATATATATATATATATATATATATTCAACTTCTTTTCCCATTCTCTGATGTTAGCATAGCATAGTCTATGCCTCCTGTTCTTCTTTCTCTTTTTCCTTTTCTCTCTCTTAAAATCTTAGAAATATCTTTCCACTTGATAGTTCAGTTCTCTCTAGGCTAAAAGAAAGGGGCAAAAAGACTAATCTTATCAACTACTATACATGATGTTTATATACATATGATGCTTTCAATGTTGCATCTATAGGATGTCTAAGACATTAAATGTTTTACAATAGATACTATTAAGATAATGCAGTTGGAAGGTTATATGATTGAGTACTAAACCAAAAACTCTCTACTTTTTTTGTTTTTTGTATATCTGGTAGAAAATGCTTTCTGGTAAACAAGGATTTGAATCAGACATGAGTTATATCTTTTAAGAAGAAAAGCCATATAATTTTCTTACATACTGTTTCTTTCATTTCTAAAGTATCTCATTCCCAAAACAGTCTGTTTATATTATATTAGGTTGCATTTAGAAATAAACCCTAAAATATTAACTACATAATACAATAAAATCAATAACGATTGATTTGTTTGTTATAGTCTATCAGAAGCTGATAAATCCTTTTTACAAGTTTTGTCTAAATAGTCACCTGGAGATAAGCATTTCTAGCTTTTTAAAACCATCATGTTAAACATAGTTGCTCTAAGGCCACTGCAAACATGTTTGTTCAGTGCATGAAGGTTTCTAGCCAGGCCTAGGATTTCTACCATGTCTCATTGACCAGAGATTTCTTCCCAGTTAATTTCAAAAAGACTAAATGGTATTAATAAATTCTAGCCAATGTTTATCATACCCTTTTATTAAAGGATCTAAGCTGCTGTGAAGATAAGATCTTCACATATACCAAGAATTATATAAGGCCATATAGGTTTTTAAGACTCATCATAACCTTTATTATTAGTAATTTGCTGACATAGATGCATAAATAATTTCTGATAATTATTTTCTTAATTTCTGCTCTATTTGAAATGCAATTCACATGGTAAATCTTGAACACTCTGTTCTTTTAAATTATTCATTCATACATTACATTCTGACTGCAGTTTTCCCTCCCTCATCTCCTCCCAATTCCCCCTCCCCGACCTACTACATTTTGTTTCAGAAAAGGGCAGACCTCCCAAAGAAATCATCAAAATATGACATATCATGTTGCAATAGGACTAGATACATCCCCTCATATCAAGGTTGAATGAGGCAACCCAGTAGGAAAAAAGGGTCTCCAATGTTGACAAAAGAGTCAAAGACACTCCAAGGCTTCCACGTTTAGGTGTTCCATAAGAACACCAAACTACATAGTCATAACATGTGTACAGAGGACCTAGGACATACACAATCAGGATCACTGATTTCTTTCCCAGTTAATTTCAGGAAGACTAAATGTAATTCGTAAACTTTTAGCCAATCTTCATTATACCCACTTTGTTAAAGAATCTAAGCTGCTGTAAAGATAAAATCTTCACCTATACCCAGAATATATATATATATATATATATATATATATATATATATATATATATATTCTTGTCTCTTTCAGAGCCTTATAATGTTTTACTTATCAATTTGTTTTATCCTCATAGATAGAGGGTAAAAGAGAAAATCTGTGGGATCATTTATATGAATAATTGCTATAAATTCCCATCCCACATCTCTATTCCTATCAAATGAAGTTTTCATCATTTCTTCAGTTTTCTGAATACAATTGAAAAAGAGTACTTTCATAAGTAACCTGAGAGAACCAAATAAAATGATGCTTGTCAAATGACTAACATTGCCTTTAACATACAAGATACATGTTGATATATAAGTCTCTGTGATCTCTCATGACCCCTGGGTAGTTTATTCTGTCCGTGGGATCATTTTCTTGTGGTGTCCTCAACCATGCTGGTTCCTAACAATCCTTGCTCATTTCGGCCTTGATGTTAGGCTATGGGTCTCTCCATCTGTTCCCATCAGTTGCTGGATGAAGCGTCTCTGAGAATGATTATGTTAGGCTCTGGTATAGTCTCCCTGAAGTTAGCATACTATGAATTTCACAGATCACATACAAAATGTGTTAACAGATACAAAATTATCAAGAAGGGGGTTTGAGATAGATGTAGAAAAAGAAAGATGAGAGGTAAGTGGTGCTATATTTGAATAAAGAAGGGTCTAAAGACTGACAAATAAAAATAATCTTACCATGAGAGAACCCTAAGTGAATATCAAGAATTATTAGGGTGCAGTAAGTAGCTGTTGGAAATGTACATAGCTCTATATAAGAGACTAAAAGAAAAAATATGGAAGAAAACAAAACAATCTATCTAAACAGGTGTTTAAAAACATCTAAAACAACAAATGATTTTATTGTAATTACTATCTCTGTCGATGTTTTAAAAAATGGTTTTGAATAGACTTAAGTATTTCATTAAAAATGACTTGATCATTATCTATAGAAACCATAGCTATTTTTGTCTGTGCTTAAAAACTTAATGATAGGCATGGCTGTCACAGTAAAAGTTAAGATCATAAGGCAGATAATAAAGTTGGCCAAAACTTTAAAGTTACCACCCACCTCTTCTTGTGGATAGTTTATATTAATACTGAAACAATACTATTATTGATATTAAAGTTGAGTGTTTCTTGTATGTTAAAGGCAATGCTAGTCATTTGACAAGCATCATTTTATTTGGTTCTCTCAGGTTACTTATGAGATGGTGTTTGGGAAAGCCCACCTTAAAAACCTGGCACATGCCTTTAACCCCAGTGCTAGGGATGTGAGTGTGAGGCCAGCCTGGTCTACAGAGCCAGTTTTAGGACAGCCATGACTGTCATATAGAGAAACCTTGTCTCAGAAAACAAACAATAAACAATAAACAAAATAAACAAACAAAAACGTGGAAAACATGTCAGAATAGAAGGAGGCAGAAGAGAAGGAGAACACTGGTTGGGCAAAACAAAAAACAAAACAAAACAAAAAACAGACTGCAGATGGTCTATTCTATGAATTAGTAATTAGCAGGTCTTGAAAAACTATCCATATCTATTTTCACATTATCTCCTTGCTGTATAAAACATTAATTTTCTGAAAAAAGACATGCACTTGGAAAGCAGATTATTTTATTAATCACATCTCTTCATTTGATCTTCTTAAAGTTGTTTAAATAAATGCTCTTTTTTTAAAAGAGAGACAGATGTTACAGGGGAAAAAAGCATACCAGATTTCTGTTACAAAATCCCTGACAATCAGCCGTAACAGAATCCTATGACTGATGATGGCATTTAGAACTTTCAAAAGAAACAAAAGAAGTATGCCATTGGTACCTGAAATGGCCAGCACTGATCATCCTAGGATTTATTTGGTACAATCTTGGTCGAGCTCACAGTCTGTTTACCAAGCTAAGATTGGTCCAAATGTGACAATAAGTTCCTAGGGAAAAAAAATATTTCTTCATCACATTGAACTTTCTTTTCTGGTGGCAAGGGAGATTTGGCCAGGCTCACAGTTTTCATTTATTTTTCTCCTTTCAGCCTTTGAAAAAGAAATTCCTTTTTTGTCTGCTCTGTGATTGCTTTTGTGTCAAATTCAGCATAAAAGCCTTTCAAACGTGGCAGCATTAGCTGTTTTGTGCTTGGCTGAGCTAAGAGTACATGAATTCAATAGAGAAGTGAAATCTTGTTTGAGCCTAGCTGATTTGGCTATTTAATATTTGAAACTACTTCAAGTGAGAAATCTAATAATTTTAAAATTATTAAAAAAACATTTCCAGGGCTGAAAAAAACTTATGTCTTAAATATGTCCTTTACTGGATCATAAATATATTATAATTGGAATTAATTTTCAAAATTAATCCTCTTCTCTAAAGTAGTTACACTGGCTAGTTGAGAATCAAAAATTATTTTAGTAGGAAAAAAGAAATCCAGGGTCTTATTGTATAACCATAAAAGGTACAATTTTATTATATATTTAAGAGGTAAACTTACATACCAGACAGTGTCCTGTCTGCATCGTAAATATGTATAATGTTATAAACTGAATTATTTCATATATGCCAAGCAGATACATTTTTTATATATGTATAAATGTGTATATTATAGTTATACAAAGTTATTTCTGCTAATCTAATAATTATAAACATTATCTGAAATTCTCTTTTAAGAAACTAAATTTGGTCAAACATTTTAAAACTCCCCTTTATTCTCTCCCTAAAGCTGCTACATGAATGAGAAGAATCAATACACTAATAGTATTTTTCTTCTTAAAGTACTTGGAAGCTACTAAACTTAAAGTATATGGACCATACCTTATATCAGTGAAGCAGCATAGGGAGTGAAAAGATAATTTCCCCTGCTACTCACTCATGTATTTAAGGCAGAGTATCCAAGTCTTGTGTGCATTCTTTTATGCTCTGATCACAACCTTATTTTTGATAGGTTTCTGATCATATTTTAATTTCTTCAGTGTTGGAAAATATACTGTGACGACTAAAAAACACCACTACACACACACACACACACACACACACACACACACACACACACACACACACAAATTCTGGCAAACAGTTTTAAAATTGTCTTTGTGGAAATTATAAAATGAGCCAGAATATAAAAATCTCTGAATTGTTATACTTCTACAAAGCAGTAATATTAGAGGCTTTTTTGTATTTTTCCTTGTCATTTTCTTCCGGCTCCACATTAGTTTTGAAAATCATTGGCCTTGGAGCCCCTGGTAGTTATGAAAACTAGCAATCTTATAGCCATCAAGAGTGACAGGGTTGGTATTCCTCAGAAAGCCACATTTTTATTGCAAAAGTGATGGCACTATATTCCCCTATCTAGGAAAAATCAATTTATTTTTTATTTATTTTTCCATTCAAAAATTTACACTTCCTCCCCTCCTCCCATTCCTCTCCAGCTCCCTCACTCACCCTTCTCCCTCCCTCTCCCTCCTTAAGAGAGGGGAGGGAACCCTGCCCTGTGGGAAGTCCAAGGCCCTCCCCACTCCATCCAGGCCTAGGAAGGTGTGCATCCAAATAGACTAGGGTCCCAAAAGCCAGTACATGCAGTAGAAACAAGTCCCAGTGCCATTTTCCTTGGCTACTCAGTTATCCCTCATTGTCAGCCACAATCAGAGAATTCAGTTTGATCACATGCTCATTCAGTCCCAGTCCAGCTGGATTTTGTGAGCTCCCATTAGCTCAGGTACACTGTCTCAGTGGATGGATCAACCCCACAGGCTTCAGACTTCCTTGCTCATGTTATCCCTCCTTCTGATCTTCAACTGGACCTTGGGGGCTCAGTCTGTTGCTCTGATGAGGGTCTCTGTCTCTATCTCCATCTGTAGCTGGACAAAGATTCTTTGTTGATATTCGAGATAATCATAAGTGTGATAGTGGGGCAAGGTCAGTTCAGGCATCCTCTCCTCTGCTGTCCAAGGACCTAGCTGGGGACATCCCCGTGGACTTCTGGAATCCCCTCCAGAGCCAAGTCTCTTGCCAACCTTAAAATGACTCCCTTAATGTAGATATGGTCTTCCCTGCTCCTATATCTGCCCTTCCTCCATCTCCACCCTCCCAGTCCCCCAAACTCTCTAAAGGCTTACAAATTCAAATGGCCAAAAGACACTTAAGGTCATGTTCAACCCAGGGAAATGCAATACAAAGCCACTTTGCGATACCATCTTACACCTGTCAGAAGAGCTAAAGTCAAAAACACCAATGATAGCCTTTGCTGGAGAGGATGTGGAGTGAGGGGAACACTCATCTATTGTTGGTGGGAATGCAAACTTGTGCAGCCACTTTGGAAATCAGTGTGGTGGTTTCTCAGGAAACTGGGAGTCAACCTACCTCAGGACCCAGCAATTCCACTCTTGGGAATATACCCAAGAGATGCCCTAACATACTACAAAAGCATTTGTTCAACTATGTTCATAGCAGCATTATTTGTAATAGCCAGAACCTGGAAACAACCTAGGTGCCCCTCAATAGAAGAATGGTTAAAGAAGGTGTGGAACATATACACATTAGAGTACTACTCAGTGGTAAAAAGCAATGACATCTTGAATTTTTCATGCAAATGGAAGGAAATAGAAAACACTATCCTGGGTGAGGTAACCCAGACCCAATAATATGAATATGGTATGTACTCACTCATAAGTGGATTCTAGCCATAAACAAAGGACATTAAGCCTATAGTTCGCAAGCCTAGAGATAACAAGGTGAACCCAAAGAAAAACATATATAGATTTTTTTGGAAATTGGAAGCAAACAAGATTGCCAGACAAAAGTTGCAAGCATGGGGGTGGGAGTAGGGGTGAGGGTGGGGTTGGGGAGAGGGGAGAGGGGGAGAGAGAAGGAAACAATAAATTTAAAACAAGCCTATGCACTAGTCTTTATTTGGGCTGACTTAGAGCTATGTCCCCAGGAAAGACAAACATTCTTCTTCATGGTGCATATCATTCTGTAGCAGTTATTCAACAAGGCATCTTACACTGTAGTGATGTTCATTGAGACGGCTTGGAGACAAACTTGAAATGGGCATCTGGGAATTGAGTTGTCCATATGGATACTTCAAAAGCTCTGACATATTTGTGGAGAGTGGAGAGGGTCTTTGGCATGCCTTCATGAATACATATGTAAAATAAATATAAAAATTATAAACAAGAACCAATTGAAAATACTGGCTTTGAAAGAACAGCCATATGGAAAAAACAGCCATAAGTGGAAAATACATAAAGAACTGTGTTTATGTGCTAAAAATAAATAAAATAATTTAAACAACAGAGAAAGAATGAATTTTTATATTTTTAAATTTTTAAATTTAAAATTTTTAAATTTAAATTTTTTAATTTAAATTTTTATTTTTTAAATTTTTAAATTTAAAAATTTTTAAATGTTAAATTTAAAATTTTTAAATTGTTAAATGAAATTTTAAATGTTTTAATGAATTTTTGCTATGAATTTTATAGATATAATATTGAATTTAGACAATATTATGAAAAAATGAAGAAATAACATAATTAACCTATAATAAGAAAAGGGAAAAATAAGACTTTTTCCTTTTATTTTTCTTGCAAACTGATTAGTTTCCCCTCCTTCCCTGTCACCCCACTTCCACCCACCTCCCCTCTCCCCAGATCTACTGCACTGCTTATCCATCTCCATTCAGGAAACACAAATAACAAGTCACAGTAACATTAGGCACAAAGCCTCATATCAAAACTTGCTGAGGCAACTTAGTAGTAGGGAAGAATCCTAAGAGCAGGAAAAAGAGTCAGAGACATACTGTCCCCACTGTTAGTCTCACCAAGCTACACAACCATGACATATATGCAGATTATCTAGGTCAGACCCTTGCCGGCTCCATGATTTTTGCTTCAGTCTATGTGAGCCCCTATGAATCCTACTTCTTTGATACTGTGGGCTATTTTCTTGTGGTATCCTTGACCCCTCTGACTCCTACAATCCTTCCTCCTCATTTTGTGATGGGTTCTGCAAACTCCACCTTATGTTTGAGTTTGGGTCTATGCACCTGCTCCCATCAGTTTTCAATGCAGGTCCAGATGGCTTCACAAGTGAATTCTACCTAGCTTTTAAAGAATATTTATTCTCCATCTTTAGCAAACTTTTCCAAAAATAGAATAATACTTCCCATCTAAGCAAACATATCGCAATAAAAAAAGAATAAACTACTTTTAGAATATAGACCAAAAACATTTAACCAAATATTCTCAGTTTTAATACAATGACATATTAAAAGTATTACCACTAAAACTAGGTTATATTTTATCCTAGGAATAGCAACATGAGATACTTATTATATATATTTATTGATATATAATATATGTACAAAACATAGTGAAATAAATTCTACCATTTGTAACAGGATGAATACAAAATAAGCCAAGTACAAAATAAGCCAAGCACAAAATAAGCCAAGTACAAAAAGACAAACATCCTATTATGTTACATGAATTTAGATATGGAATTTAATCATAACAAACTTACACAAGTGGAGATAAGAATGGTGGTTACAAGAAGTTTATTGTATTGTGGTGGGTATCATGTCCCAAGTTTTCAGTAATAATAAGTCCTCCATGTTTATTATACAACAGGTTGATGTGGTTAATAATAAAACCTTGCATGCCTCTAAATGTTTTTGAAGCCACATTTCAAATGCTCTAATAAAAAATTGAACACTATATGATATGGAAGATCAAGTTCTTTACCATAAAGTAGTAACAATACACATACATACACACACATCACATTATATCCTGTAAGAATGTATAATTGTCATGTTAATTAAAAGTAAACATTTAAAATAAAAACAATTGAAGTTTATTTATTTGAAAAATTAACATATTTGGGGATGAAATGTAAAACTGAACACAAGAAGTAAAGTGTTAAGAGTTGGAAGATGGCTCAGGACTTAAAATCACTTCTTTTTCTCTTTTTTAAAATTAATTTTATTGAGTAAGACATTTTTCTCTGCTCCCCTTCCTTCCTCTACCTCCCCTTCAACCCTCCCCCATGATCGCGATGCTCACAATTTACTCAGGAGATCTTGACTTTTTATACTTCCCATGTAGATTACATCCATGTATGTCTCTCTTAGGGTCCTCATTGTTGTGTAGGTTCTCTGGGATTGTGAATTTTAGGCTGCTTTACATTGCTTTATATCTAAAAGCCACTTATGAGTGCATATGATATTTGTCTTTCTGGGTCTGGGTTACCTCACTCAATATAGTGTTTTCTAGATCCATCCATTTACATGCAATTTTCAAGATGTCATTTTTCTCTGAGATTCCATCTTACACCTTACATTAAATTTCAAGATGTCACCATTTTTCTCTGTTGTGTAGTACTCCATTGTGTAAATGTACCACATTTTCCTTATCCATTCTTCAGTCGAGGGGCATTTAGATTGTTTCCAGGTTCTGGCTATGACAAAAAAAGCTGTTATGAAAAAAAGTTGAGCACATGTCCTTGTGTTATGATTGAGTATCCTTTGGATTTATACCCAATAGTGGTATTGCTGAGTGTTGAGGAAGGTGGTTTCCTAATTTTTTAAGAAATTGCTACACTGACATCCAAAGGGGTTGTACCTGCTTATACTCCAAAAAGCAATGCAGGAGTGTTCCCTTTACTCCACAACCTCTCCAGCATAAGTTGTCATCAGTGTTTTTGAACTTGGCCATTCTTACAGGTGTAATATGGAATCATAAAGTTATTTTGATTTGCATTTCTCTGATGACTAAGGATGTTGAGCACTTCCTTAAGTGTCTTTTAGCCGTTTTAGATTCCTCTATTGAGAATTCTCTGTTTCGGTATGTACCCCATTTTTTATTGGGACATTTTTTTTCTTTTGATGACCAATTTCTTGAGTTCTTTGTATATTTTGGAGATCAGATCTCTGTCTGATTTGGGGTTGGGGAAGATCTTTTCCCATTCTGTAGGCTGCCATTTTGTCTTGTTGACTATGTCCTTTGCTTTACAGATGATTTTCAGATTCAAGTGGACCCATTTATTAATTGTTTCTCTCAGTGTCTGTGCTACTGGTGTTATATTTAGGAAGTGATCTCCTGTGCCAAGGTGTTCAAGTCTACTTCCCACTTTGTCTTCTAAATAGTTCAGTGTGGCTGGCTTCTTGTTGAGGTCTTTGATCCATTTTGACTTGAAATTTTTGCATGGAAATAGATATGAATCTATTTTCATTCTTTTACATGTTGACATTCAGTCCAGCACCATTTGTTAAATGTGCTTTTTTTTCTATGTTATATTTTTTTGCTTCTTTGTCAAAAATCAGGTGTTCGTAGGTGTGTGGATAGATATTTAGGTCTTCAATTTGGTTTCATTGGTCATCCAGTCTTTTTTTATGCCAATACCAGTCTGTTTTCTGTACTGGAGCTCTGTAATAGAGGTTTAATTCAGGAATTGTGATGCCTCCATAAATTCTTTTATTGTACAGGATTGTTTTGGCTATCCTGGGTTTTTTGCTTTTCCATATGAAGTTGAGCACTGTTTTTCGAGGCCTGTGAAGAATTTTACTGGGATTTTGCTGGGCATTGCATTGAATCTGTAGATTACTTTTAGTAAGATTGTCATTTTTACTATGTTATTTCTACCTATCTAAGAAGAGCATGGGAGATCTTTTCACTTTCTGGTGTCTTTTTCCATTTCTTCCTTTGAAGATTTAAAGTTCTTGTCATAGAAGTCTTCCATTTGTTTGGTTAGAGTTACTCAGATATATTTTATGCTATTTTTGGCTATTATGAAGGATGGTGTTTTTCTGATTTCTTTCTCAGCCCATTTATCATCTGTGTACAGGAGGGCTACCGATTCTTTTAAGTTAATCTTGTATCCTGCTATATTAATTACTGAAAGTATTTTGGAGTTGTAGAAGTTCCTTTGTAGAATTTTTGGGGTTGCTTCTGTAAACTAATCTTTTGCCCTCATAAGTACTATCATTTGAATCCCAGCATCCACATATCAAACTGAATGTCCACTAATTGCCTATCAACCTCATTTAAAAAGATGAAGTACAGGATTACTGGGACTTGCTGACTTCCAAACAAGTCAAGAAAAACAATACAGATTCAGGGAGAGACCCTATTTCAAATGCATAGATACACAGTGTTAAAACATGACATTAATCATGATCTTCTGGTCTGCATATGCATGTATGAAGTTGCATACACAGCATACACATATACACACATACACACACATGTGCACATAAACACAAAAGCTTAAAACTTTAACATATTTCAAGAAAATATAGGGTTACAAAATACTGTTGGGTAATATCTTCTTAGATGCAGACCAAAAATAAATTTAATAAAAGACACACAAATTATATTTTATCAAAACTAAAACTTTTACACTTCAAACAATGCCAATAACTTAAAAGATAATCTTCAGGAAAGAAGAAATATTTTAAATGGTATCTGTGATGAAGAATATATTCTAAAACATATATAAACTCTAATACCTCAATTATAAAAATATAAATAAATAACCTGGATACAGAAATTCTTTTAATAGAAAATTTTTTTGAAATAGACAACCTTAAATAAATCATAATATTGTTATCATTATTGATGAGAAAACATAAATGAAAAACAATGAAATAGTACTTTGCGCTCCTTAGAATAGCTAAAATAAAGACAACAGACTATGACAAACACTCAAAGATATAGAATAATTGGAACCCTTATATATTTGATGAGAATTTTAAATGATGAAGATTTTCAGATGTGATCTTACACACCTATAATCTCAGCAGTTGACACAAAGAGTCAGAAGGATCCCTGAAAGGTACAGGTCTATATAACAAGCTCCATGTCGGGATGGCTATGGACCTCCACCTGAGCTTCCTCTGACTTCACCCTCCCTAGGCACAGTCCGACATCTCTCAGGTCCTCAGCTGCCCTGAGTTAGTGGGAGCTCCCTGAGTCTGAACTGACAACTGGGGAACATAGGACAGAACTAACCCCCTCCCTGAATGCAGGCGACAGTGGTGTGGCATGTGCAGTGTGTGGAGACATGGCAGTGGGACTGGTATCTAATTCTAATGCATGAACTGACTTTGTGGAGCCCATTCTCTGTAGAGAGATACCACGCTCAATCTAAGCATTGTTCGAAGTCGGGGAGGGGTTTGGTCCTGCCTCAACAAGCTGATGAGACAGAATTCATTGACTTCACAGGGGAGGCCTTACCCTCTTTGATGAGCAGATGGAGGGGATATAGGATGAAAGAAGGGGAGGGAAACTGGGATTGGTATGTAGAAAGGAAGGAAGGAAGGAAGGAAAGAAGGAAGGAAGGAAGGAAACAAGTTTTATGACAGCCAGAGTTATGTAATGAGACCCTGTCTCAAGAAAACAATAGAAATGAATGATCAAGTAGGGGAAATAAATAAACTGTGAAAACAATGGGAAAATATGCAGCAGTTTACAATTATATAAATATTAACATTCTTTTGCTAAATATATACTCAAACGGAATAGAAATAGACACAAAAAAAATTGTACAGAAGTCCATGGTAGTATTAACCATCATATCCAGAAAGCATAATCAACCCATCTGTTCATCAGCAAAGGAATGCATAAACAAAATGTGGTACATCCAAAAATGAAATCTTCCTAAATGATAAAAATTCATTACGATGCTAATACTAGAACATAGATAAATCTCAAAGTCATTAAGCTAATTGATATAACTCAGTGAAAAATATCATTGTCTCTATCTGCTTATATATAATACAAGAAATAACTGGGGATAAAGAAAATGGAGAGTGGAAAGTTACTATTCTTAGTATGAGGTTTTATTTTGTAGAGAAGAGACTGTTCCAAAATCGGATTATAGGAACAGTAACACATCAATGTTAATCAATGAACAAACGCATACTCTTTTAATGGGGATATTTAATAGGTTGACTATGCAATGGTAAATCTGTTTTTAAAATTATATAGGTATATCATGAAGACTACAGGTTTTTGTCTAGGTTTTAAAAGTGCAGATATGTAATCTCATGACAAGAGAGAATTGTGAATATAATCTTCCGTAGGACACTCATGGGATTTGAAAAGTTACCTAGAAATTCAGGGATGGTGGCACAAGAAAATGCTACTTTCTGGGGATTTCTGACGTTCTTTGGGAGTTGGTTCTACTGGACCCCTTCTACACGCTCCTAACCAGACTTCTCTTAGAAGCTTGGGGTATCTGGATGACTTGTTAATTATAACACTGCTTAAGCCTTTTAATAAAGTCAGCAAATTAAAGTGAGAGCTCAAATAAAGAGAATGCTTTCCAAAATGTCATAATGAAATTAAGGTAATGAAACACTTGGAGGACTCTCCTCCCTTCCTTTTGTGTAAAACTTCTTCCAAAGAAGCTGGAAGAGAAATGGGGCCTGAAAGTAAAGAGGGGAAAAATAAATTGTGTGCCATTAGTTTAATTATAAAAATTCATTACATGAAGCCATGTAAGACAGAAAATAATGGAACTCTAATGGGTTGGCCGATAACACATTGACTAGCCTGCTCTCAGCTTGTAGTCATTGTTGCAAGGACAAAAAGTAGCAGCACTGGTATGCAGCCGTCAGAGCTGTTGAAAGATTAATCATTTCCAGTAAGCTGGAAAATGAGGGCCATTTTCTTAAATAGTATCCTGTATGGAATGTTACCTTGTGAAACAGAATTGTTTGGTAATGTCAAAGGTTTAATAGATGAGTCTTAGAGTTAATGGTGAGAGGCTTTACATTCGAAATAGCTTTCTTGCACATATTTTAACATTTCTATTATAAATCCATAAAGGATTTTATAGGTCATTTTAAGTCACACTGGAAAGAATGGAATTAACTTTACTTTCCCCAATAAAGATTTTCAGAACATCAATTCTTATTTATAGCTAAATTATTTAATTTTTAAAGAACCAAAACAAATATGTTTTTTTCTGCTTCCTATGAACACCTTACTGTAGTTTGCACAATAATTTTCCAAAAATGCTATAATCATTGAGAAAGCAGTTTTGTGTTCTTGAAAGTTCAAGTACAGCAAATATAATTACTTTCATTATTATTTATATGTAAATATAGGTCATCCATCTAGATTGAATCCTGAGCCCGGATACCTACACTTTGTGATGCCTTTCACTAACTTTACAATCTTAAAAAAGTGTTGCAACTTTAAGGACTTTTGTATTGTTATGTGAACAGTTGCAGAATTGCAGCAGGAAAGAAATGTTAACAAAAGCTGAAGGTGGATACATAGGTGTGCTGCTTATACTTGTGGTATGTATTAGCAGAGGGAAGGTGAGAATTTTATTCATTGTGTAGCTTAAACATTTTACACAGAGGCACATCAAAGGTAGTACTTTCATTGCAAAAACTTAACTCAGGCAGTTATATGTAGGTTGAAGGCCAGTTTGAATGTAGAAAAGAGGAGTTAACTAACTGTTGTTGCAAAATGTGAGCAAAAGATGATGAGGACATAAATTAAGAAAAGAGGAATGAAGGTGGAAGTTTAAGGAATAAGGGGACTTCATGATGGATCCACTTTGGAGGTAGATGTAACCCTTTCTCCGTTTCTGGTTGATAATCAGTCTAAAATCAGAAGGAATAGACAATTGAATCCGATACAAAGTTTATAAATAATAGGATTTAATAGACAGGCAAAAAACACCTTGCATTCTATAAGAGAATAGAGAGAGCCAAGAAAAGAAAAACCTAACAAGCAAGTAAGAGTAGGTGATAGGACCTACTAGTGAAAATCAATTAAAAGACAAGTTTTTGACTTCCCAGAGGTACAGACCATTGGTAACAAAGCCAGTTAACTACACCCCCCCCCAAGGTTTCAGTAACAAGCAACCTTGAAATACAAGTATCCCACAAAAATAAGTATGCATTGCCTGTTTATGAGGTTACAACTTGAGAGGGGCTTCAGAAGGATTGTAGTAGCTGTGCTAGCACGTGTCATTTCAATACCCTCTCGCTCAGATCAATAAGCTGGCTGCGGGCAAATCAGTCTTATGGTGGTGGGGACGTATATGCACTGAAAACACACTTTAAGCCTCTGGTCCCATTAACTTCTTTTTCGAATTAGCCGAAGCAACATAATCAAGATCAACGTTATGGTAAGATGCCAAACTTAGCCTTCTGTAGGAGAAACTTCAGAGTTTGTAGGCAGAGATAAATAAATTAAGTCAGTGAGATGATTTAGCAGATAAAAATGCTTATCACCAAGCATGATGAACTCAACTCAATCCACAGGACTTTTCAAGGTGGAAGGGGCCTCGGACCTCAGCATGCTTACCCTGAAATGCCTGGCTTACACAGCACACAGAAAGACAGATAGATCAACTTTCAAGGATGAACTTAGGACGGCAATCAATTTTGTTGCCGCTATGTCTGTCTGAACAGTTTTCTTAGAATGGGGAAGGCAGAATGGTGGTGAATTGCATGACAAAAGTGGAAGCAATGAGTAATTTCTGAAGGGTATAACTGCAAAAGGAAAGACAATAATCCCACTCACAATCTGTTGTTTAAAGTGAGATAGTCGCTATTGATTGAAGGCTGCAGAGAAGGAGCCCGCAAAGTAGGAAGAAGTTGAAACACAAAGAGAAAGGGAGCACATGGAGGAAGACCCCCCCTTTGTGAGCCCAGATGCTGAAATCAGCATCCAGGAGCAAAATGGTTGTTGTCCCCTGAGACTGAACAGGTGGAAAGTCTTATATTCTATGAAACTGATGATTGGTGTATGAAATGACCTCTGTGGGAAGCATAGGTACGGTCATTTGCTGTGAGATTCCTTTCTCCTGATACTGTCAGGATGGAGTCTGGGTCCCACAGCAAATATTTCAAACAGAAGTGTAATTCTAAGAACTGGGTGTATAGCTACTGAAGAAGCTGAACAACACAACAGGAGGTAGGTAACTCCAGATTTAACAACTTCAAGACGATGATACCACTTTAAAAACTGAAAACTTAGAGCTACAAATGCCCCCAAACCATAACCATCTGATGCTAACTCCAGCAGTGGTGTGGATACACAGTGCAGGTGAAAAATTCTTAGTCTGAAGCAACCCCACCTCTCTGCTATCCTGTTTTATGCCAATGTCTACTATTGGCCTGATCCAACAACACAACAGCTCCCAGGAGGAACTGGGAAAAACAGATTTCTTACCAGGGTTACTCCATCTAAATTACTGTGTAGAGCAAGATCACAAGATAAATCTAAGAGATAATGAGTTATTGATCGTTAGCTAATAGAGCCAAAATTTTCCATGAATCCCTTGGTTCAAGATACACACATGATATCCTGATAGAATAACAAATATTCAACAACCAAAAGCTTTTTATATATCTTATTATATAAAACAATTTTTAAATTTAAATTTACTTTGATTGTGTTTTCATCTCCCTCAAGTCCTTCCAGATCCTCTCCAATCCCCTACACATCCAACTTTAAGTTCTTTCTCAATAAATAAACAAAAAGAAAATAAATCACCAAAACCAATAAAACAATACTCTAATTTAAAAAAAAAAACCTGTGGAGTCCATTGTATGTTGGTCAACTGCTCCTGACCACAAGGTCTATTCTGGATTGTTTGGCATACTCTGTGTATTTAAGAAAATTTATTTTTTCTTCTCACAAACAGGCTTAGTTGACAGTTCAGTGGGTTAACCTTTTGTCTAGCAGCTAGGTTTTCATTCATGTATGCATGTATTTAATCATTTTTAAATATGACAAAATAATTTCTAATAAGATAGAACAAAAACTATCACATCAAAGTTGGATAAGATAAACCAATAGAAGAAAGGGGGCCCAGGAAATGGCACAAGAATCAGAGATCCACTTGTTCACACACTCAGCAACTCTGTAAAAGCACTAAACTGGAAGTCATAATGTGAATGCAAAGGACCTAGGGGAGACCATGAAGGCTCTGCGCATTCTGCTTCAGTCTCTGTGAGTTCATATGAGCTCTGCTCATGGTGATTGAGAGGGCCTTGTTTTCTTGATGTCCTTCACACCTTTTGACTCTTACTGTCTTTCTGTCTCTTCTTCAGTGGTGTTCCCTAAGCTCTGAAGGGAAGGAATTGGTGACACCCCAATTACGACTGGGTGATTCAAGGATTCTCACTCTGTGTATTGTATGGCTGTGGGACTCTGTATTTGTTCTTATCTGCTACAGGATGACGGTTGAACAAGACTCTGATCTCTGAGTTGTTGGTTGGTCTCTCTCACCAGTTTTATGTTACCATTGCCTTAGCATATCTTGGAGGTAGTACACCATTGTGGATAAAGGCTTTGAGGATGTCTTGGTGCTGGTGCTTACATTTCTCTTTACATAGTGTGCCGAATTTTTTTTTGTACCAAAGACACTGGAACATAGTGGTGAAGGCTCTATGTAGGCACCAATTCAACACATCCGTATTCAATGAGTTTTGTGGGTGTTATCTTTAGTAACAGAGCCTTGCTGTCTGTTTATGAAGAGCAACTTATAAACTTCGCAACAGCCTATCTTGTTTGGAAATTCCCATGGGGACTCTTTGACCAACAGTGAAATTACATGTAACAAAATTCTGGTACTGGAAGCTTTATTTGGTGACAATAAATGGCAGTTGGGATTCTGTCTCTCCCAATTATTTGACAGTTTCATTTAGCTCACCTTCATATATGTATATATTTTAGGGAGTTTCGACTGTTTTAGGTTTCTATACTACTCTTCAAATGTCACTTAATTTTAGCTGTCTCTCTGTGTATCCCCTGCCACAACTCTCTCTTCCTTCTCCCTCCCTACTTGACCCGCTCATTTCTGTCCCCACTTCCATCCATATCTGCATATTTTATTTCCCTTTCCTAAAGAGATGTAACTGTTCCCTCTAGTCCCTTACTCATTATACATACCCTTTAAGGGCCTTGAGATTTTTAATTTGATTATTATTCACTTATGAGCTGTGCACATAGTATTAAGATCCTATTTTCTAATTTTCCAAACAAATTGATTTTGATTTTGCACACTTCTTACAACATGCTTGATGTAAAGGCAGAGTTAGTAGCTCCATCCTCTTTTTGAAAAAATAAAACAGAAACTTACAAAGTTATTCAGTTCCTTAAGATAAAACTGTAAGACAATAAGCAAACAAGGCTTCCTTGGAACTGGGTTTTTTGTTGCTCCTCGCAGCTTATCATGAGATTCTTTGAGATGTTCATTTAGAGTTTCCAAAAGCAAGTTCACTTTGGACAAGTATTCATTTCACTGGTAGGTATATATCGCCAATCACCTGATATACAAAAAGTTTTGTAATAACATTGCAATTTTATTTCTATAACTATCAACTCTCTTTTATCTTCTAAGTTAAAGAGGAACATATCCAGCTGTTGTATCTGTTCAGTGCCTATAACGTAAGAAGCCATTTCCTTTGCATTTAGCAGGGACTTTCACTGTGATAGTACATGAGATTTTAACAGCAGTCATAGTAATCATAGCACTGGTAATTATAGTGATGGGTAGTATTTATTTAAGTCTTTGATTATGCCAGATAACTTTGTTTTACATGATTTTTTTCTTGCAATTTTTCATCCAGGCATTTTCCCACATACTCTTATTTCAGTGTAGATAAAATATTCACAAAATATTAACAAAGGAGAAAGCTGACTCATGGATAGCTTTTCCTTTTGTCATATAATTATTAAGCAATTAATTCAGCAGGGCTACCCAGCAGGTATACTCTATAACCCACACTTTAACTTGACTTCATATATTTATGTATATATATATATATATAAATTCAAAGAAGACAAACATTAAAATAAAAATTAGTACTCAAGATTCTTGAGGACATTCAAAATGTTTAAACATAATAAGAAATGAAAAGAAAATTTTGTATCCTAAGGATTTTCTAGGAAGAGAAGCACTTGTGGGATTAATTCACATTCACATAGCTTGTACTTATTACAGGAATCTGCAAAGTAGAAACAGGAACTATTTCTTATTTATCAATTTATTAATTCTTGGTAAAAGAAGTATTGAAGAAAGACTGACATGTCACAAGGATAGATTTCCGTTGTTTTGTGATACTAACAACCATGTTCTGTGCCAAAAGAGACTCCCTCTCTTTCTCTCTGTCGTTACCTCACTCTATTTCCTCTCTCTTCTGCTTTCACGGCACTTTAGTATTTTAATAATAGCTTGATAATCTGAATCTATTTGCTATATACAGTACGTGCTACAATTTAGCTGTTTCCAAAATAGAATATTCTAATTAAGTGAGAAATGGTGGATTACATAAAAATTCTAACTTTGTGAGGGATAAAAGTCCAAACAAATGCATTGAATTATGCCGAAGTACCAAGATTTTCTTTTGTGCATATAAACATCATGCTAAGACAAAACAAAAAATATCAAATAAAAATGTCTCTTACTTTCAGAAACTTCTATGATCATTTTTCTTCTGTTCATACTGAGTTTTTAAAAAATGCATTCTGTTTTGCTGTAGGAAAAGCATGGTTGTCTTTGTTGTTTGTTTAGGCACTAGGGATTGGACCTGAGCCTTGAACAAGAACTCTACTACTGAGTTACAGCCTCACACCAATCATGTTCTTTTTACTATGATTATTGTATACATTATTGGTTATTTTCTAATATCATCTGAGTAAATATTAAAATCAGTCTTTTGGTGAAATTTTTAATGTCATAATACACTTACCTTTTAGAACATTTTATTGGGGTAAAAAATAATAAGTGCTATTATGGGGTCACTTAGTGTTTATTGCCAAATTGTTACAATATTATGTTTCTAAAAACAGAATGTAAGGATTTCACTAGTCTTCCCCTATATGACATTTGGTTAACTATCATCAAAGTATACCATCTTGATTTAATACATTTATATTACTTAAAATTTAAGTTTCTTTCTTTTATAAAGTACTTTATTCTGCCACTTCATTTCATTGCCTGTTCATATTTCTCTATTCTTGCAGCTATACCTTTCCCTCCACACTGTATTAAGCATAAATTTCTTCACACTTTAATTCTACTTTAATGTGTAGATCTCGCTTTCATGTGGAAATGGTAGCTTGATATGCTTCCATATGTACATGACCTTGGGTGACTTCTTTTCAATGAAGAAATGACTGATTTGATTCCACTCAACTGTCAACAAAAGGAAGAAATAAACAAAGAAAAACACTTCAGTTTTTTTTTTTTTGGTTTAGAAAGAGTTTTATATCGTGCCTTGTATTCAAATATTAGAGTATCTTTAAAGTTTTATAATCCTTCAAAAACTGTGTGGTAACAGTCCTCTTTTTGTTCAGCATTTTCAGTATGCAGAGTTTGTTAAATGCCAGTAGATGGCACTAATTACATAAACAATTCAACAAGTTAATGAAGGGAGGAGATGCATGTTTTGTGGTAGATAAAGATAAATGTGGCGAATGGTTTGGCTCTGGACCTTCTTTGGGACTATTCTGTGAATGATACCAGAAACGTACACATGATTTTGTTCTATGTCACATTCTAAACAATTACAAATGAGTCTTGGAGTTTTAGAATTTATTCTTTCCTATGATTAAAAAAATTAGACTTGTTTTATTACCAACTTATTGATACTAAATTGAAGTAGCTGAAAAAGTGAATGGTTAAGATCTTGCATTTGAAATTTCATCATGGAAAGCATGTTAATTTACATCACCATAGCTGATTGACTCACATGACAGGTGACTTGAGTAGACATGCTGTGACCTGAAGAATCAGTAACTATTTATGAAATATTTAGAGATATCCACCTAGGAACATTGCTGGATGAAAAGTGACATTAATTTTCTTTCCTATGCACACCTATAGCAGCTGGCCAAAGACCTCCGTCAATGGCAGATAAAGGTCGATGTGGCAAATGATTTGGCACTGAAACTTCTTCGGGACTATTCTGCAGATGATACCAGAAAAGTACACATGATAACAGAGAATATCAATGCTTCCTGGGGAAATATTCATAAAAGGTAAGAACTACTTTGTATCTCAAACTATTTGTCAACTGTAATGAAGGGGCAGTTACCCCGGCTGGACAGTACTGCTCTGTTAAACTACAGCTTGGAATAATACGAGATGACAAATGCTAATTCAACTCAAAAGCTTGGCTTTGCTGTCCTGTTTTTAATGAGGAGAAGACTGGCATTTGGTGAAGTGAAATTATTTGCCCCCAATAACAAAGACAATGGTGGAGCTAAGCAATTAATCAAAAACAAAACCAGAGAACAGCAGTGGAAGTGGCTGGGGTCAAGCTACCTCTGGAGGTCATATATTAAGTGAGCTACTTCTTCCACGTAGGCCCCAGCTTTGAATGTTTCAACCTCCTTCCTATAATACCAACCAATTTTAAACTGAGTGGTTGATCCATTGATGAAATAAACAACTCTCAATGATGAGATTCGCCAGCTACCAACCAAGACTTGACACGCAAAGCATAACAAAAAATTAACTGCTCTTAGAGGTACTACCTCTTCACATTAGGTTCCATCTTCTTATCAATTACTTTAACTTTGTTGGGCTTTTTTTACACTGATGTTTACTCTATTAATAAAACATGAATCTCATAATTAATTATTTTGTATTTGTCTCACAAATGAGTCTAAAGACAATGAGGGCTAAGACTGTCCCCTTTCTTTGACACAACCGCTCATGCTAAAGAAGATTATATAATAAGGAGTTGGTAAATAATGATTCTTTTTGCACGAAGTTTTATGCTGAATGTGCTGCTATGGATTAATTATTGTTGGGCTCTTATTTTTAATTGTGCATAAATACAGAGACAAAAAAGTCATACCTGTATAATAAGGAGCAGGATAACAGAGAAAAGTAAATCCCATGAATTACCAGAAAAGTCAGTTAGGCAATTCTAATTTGGAGAAAAATCTTAGCATGGAGGGGAAAAATAAAATAGAATTTAAACTACGAGAAAAAAAGTCTTAGGAGTAATGAGCTATTTATATGCAAACCTGAACTACGGATGGAAAGTGAAAATTCCTAGGGAGTTTGATTAAGCTGGTGACCATGGAAATAAAGCACTGAATTCCAGAAAGAAGATTCAATCTAAACTTACACTGGAACCCTATCCAAAGGACCCCAGTGAAGAAAGAACAAGTTTTGAAAGGGGACCAATACTAGGGGAAAACTTGGACCTAGTTCCTCTTTCCTCTCAGGACAGGGTCAGTCTTCTGCAAGTGTTAATGTGTTAACTGTTTTGTTAACCAGGGCATAGTAGGTTTGGAAAGAAGTATCCAAATGAATCCAACTGGTATTAAAAAGTTAACCATTAGATCTCCGCAGGAAACACTGAGGCTTGTCAAACAGAGAAGATCTCAAACAGAAGTTTCTTTGGCTAAGGGAGTTAAGTAGTTAAGTAGTAATATAGTGAGTTTATGGGATATAAACAATGAATGGACTAGGAGGAAAGCTTCTTGTGCATGATAGGAAATTAGAAATTTGGGAGTTGGTCTATTCTATTTACACTGTGATTTTTCATGGGCCCTTCTTTTCCTAATTTCATGATCCTTAATGCTGTAGTTGTCTCAGGTCTTTCCTCACGTTAGTAAAGTCTTTGGATTCTTTGGGAAAATGGCTTTTGGTTCTGGTAAAAACTACATACTTACGTTGGGCGGTTGTGGTGCATACCTTTAATCCCAGCACTCGGGAGGCAGAGGCAGTGGGAATCTCTGTGAGTTCAGGCCAGCCTGGTCTACAAGAGCTAGTACCAAGATAGGCTCCAAAGCTACAGAAAAATCCTGTCTCTAACCCCCCTCTCCAAAAACAACAACTATAAAATAATATAAAATAAAATAAAATAAAAAACCTACCTACTTAGGTCTGGCAGTAGTGGCACATGCCTTTAATCCAGCACTCAGGAGGCAGAGACAGGTGGATCTCTGTGAGTTTGAGGCCAGCTTGGTCTACAAAACAAGATTCAGGACTGCGTGTGACACAGAGAAGCCCTGTTTAAAAAAACAAAACAAAAAACTGCCTACTTAGGAAGGAATATATTACTTACCCAATGAGTGAATAACAAATTCAATTTTTCATCTCTGTTTATATTCTCATGCACAATCTAGAGTTCACCAAGCTACTTTTGACGGATGTCTTAAGTATCTTCCCTGCTTTTATCTCTAGCTACTTATACCCTTTGTGATGTGTATCCATCTGTGTGTTTTCAGTCATATGATGATGACGTCCATTCGATATTTTCAACTGAAGACACCCTTCAATTTTTGACCAGTATGTCCTACTGTTTACTTTCTGTTTTAATTTCCAACAGGAACTAAAAAATTGAATAGATCCAAAACTGAACTCATCTTTCCCCTCTGCCAAGCTTTTTCTCCAAATGGAACAATTTTCCCCTATGATTCCTAACCAATGAGCACCACACCTCATTCAGCTGTTGATTTTGGGAATCTAGGAGTCACACTCGATCCCTCCCTCTGCAAATATCATTCTTAAGCTTTAGGAAAACTATTTGCTATCTACGTAGCTTTCAAAGCCATTCTCCTTCTCGGTCTCTTCTCTACTACAATGTCTTGTTTAAATTGAGAAAATGACCATAATTGATTCACTTCTAGTCCTTCGACTTTCTAAACCCTTCTCCATGTAGACTTTGAGTGGTTTTTTTTCACTTATTGAATTCCTGTAGTTCACTTGCCTCCCTATTTTAATGGCACTTCTAATTCATTAATTGCTTTTTTCCATTCTGAAAAATGGAATACAAATTCTTGTGCATGCTCTGCATATACTCTTCCCATAAGCTACATACACAGCCCATATTTGTTGATTTTTTTAAGCACAGTCTATGCTATGTAGTAAGATTTGGCCTTGTCTTAAAATTCTAGCCTAATTGATTGCTCTACTTGGCTCCTTCTCCACCTGCCCTCACACAATTGATAGTGACCTATTTTCATTTCCTTTTAGCTGTATTTTCTCTATTACCTGCTGACTGGTACACTTTCTTTATTCTTTGTGTGTTTATGTTCTGCTCATTATCAAGGTCTTAGTTTCATTGCTAATTGCCTAGGGAAGTCTTCTATGTCAATCATAAAATCCCATGCTATTTTAGTGTTTATCTCATGACACTATGTTTCAGTATTTGTGAGTTGTTGCTTTCTGGGAATGTTGACTCCTTACTGAACCTACACTAGCAGCTGTCCACCGTCATATTACCAAGCACTTAGCTCAGCACACAATAACTACGCCTGAAACCTGCTCTGATTACATAGGTAAATGGAAAAAGCACTGGTGAGCCCACCAGGTTCTAAATGAGAATTCCAAGTCCAAGGTCACACAGATGGCCCTCATTAAATTTATTGGCTCTCAAAACAAAACAAAAAATAAATGAAGATGGAAAGGTGAACGGTTGGGATGAGAGATGGTTGATAGAGGCAGGGGGTAGATAAGAAATGTCAGGGAGCCAGAGTAATCAGAACACATCACATAAAGTGTGAAAATATAAACAAAGTAAATAAAAAATTCCAACTGTTCCTTACGACAGTAACCCAACAATGAAATAAACTGTATCTGTTGAGTTTGGTTTTTTTTGGTTCCAAATTGCAATACATTTATCAGAAGTTTATCAAACAGAGGTCAATTGACCTCTTATAATGAGGCAGTCAGAAGTAGGCAGGTACTGACATGGATTCAGTGGTTCAGCAGTATCAACTTCCTAGCATCTCCTCAGAAATGCATACTCCAGCAGAAAGAATAGAAATGAAAGGAGATAGTGCTTGCTTTAAGAAAGCAATAATTCTTCAAAAACTTGAGGGCTAATGCTGTGCTGTGTATTCATGTCCAATGGCTGAGACGTTGGAGTTTGACCAATCAATAGAGAATATCTGCCACAATGAGGATAGAAAGATGGAGTAAGTTACAAAACAATCCCACACCAGTTTGGAATTATAATTAATAAAGGGGTTATTTATTTAAAGGAAAAACTTATAGATCACCATCCTAGACAACAGCTCTCTGCGTGATCAGGAAAGGAGTCTAGTAGCCAGAAGCGGAGTCTGAAGCAAGAGAGAGAGCACATGACTACCACTACGACAGTTGCCTTTTAAAGCAAAAGAGACCACGCCCAAGTGGGCTAGTATCTTAAAGGCTATTGGATGAAGGAGCAGAAGGAGCTCCCACAGCAAAAAGATAAACTAGTGAGTTTCACTAGACAACATTTTCTTGAAAAATTACCACTCAAGTGATAGACTGCTCCTAGGGAGTCACAGTGACAAGGGGCCAGTTGGGCATGATGATTTCTCTGATCATTATGACAGATTCTGTGATTCTCCATTGACTCCTAATCCTTCATACAAAAACCTAGACTGTTAATTCACTAATGAGTGAATTTTTTCAGCTTCTTTATGTAGGCATTTAGTGCTATGAACTTTCCTCTTAACAGCTTTCACGGTGTCCCATAAATTTGGGTATGCTGTGTGGTCATTTTCATTGAATTTTAGGAATCTTTAATTTCTCCCTTTATTTCTTCCTTGAGCTGTTGATAACTCAGGTGACCATTGTTTAATTTCCATGTGTTTGTGGGCTTTCTGGAATTAGTGTTGCTGCTGAATTCTAGTTTTAAGCCATGGTGATTGGACAAGATATATGGGGTTATTCCATTTGCTTTGTGTGTCTGTTGAGGTTTGCTTTGTTACCTAGTATGTAGTCAATTTTTGAGAAGATCCCATGAGGATAGATGTCTATTAAGTCCATTTGAGTCATAATGTCTGTTAGTTCCCTTATTTCTCTGTTCATTTTTTTGTCTGACTGACCTGTCCAGTGATAAGAGTGGAGTGTTGAAGTCTCCCACTATTAATGTGTGATTTAAGCTTTAGAAGTGTTTCTTTTACATATTAGGGTGCCTTTGTATTTGGGCTATAAATGTTCAGTATTTATATTTCCCCTTGATGGATTTTTCCTGTGACTAATATGAAATGACTTTCTTTGTATCTTTTGATTGATTTTAGTTTGAAGTCCATTTTGTTAGATATTAGGATAGCTACACCAGCTTGTTTGTTAGGTCCATTTGATTGAAATATTTTTTCCAACCATTTACTCTGAGGTGATATATGTCTTTGAGGTTGAAGTGTGTTTCTTATATGCAGCCAAAGGATGAATTCTGCTATCATGTACAATCTTGGGTAGGTAGAATTAATATAGTAAAAAATGGCAATCTTACCAAAAGTAATCTACAAATTCAATGCAATGCTGACCACTAAAATCCCAGCAAAATTCTTCACAGATCTTGAAAGAAGGTACTAAACTTCATATGGAAAAGGGAAAAACTCAGTATAGCCAAAACAATCCTGTACAATAAAAAACTTCTGGAGGCATCGCAATCCCTGACTTCAAATGCTACTACAGAGCTATAGTACTGAAAACAGCCCAGAATTGGGACAAAAACAGACAGGAGGATCAATGGAACAGAATCGAAGACCTGGATATTATCCACACACCTACAAACACTTGATTTTTGACAAAGAAGCAAAAAAATAAAATGGAAAAAAAACAAAGCATATTTATCAAATGGTGTTGGTATAACTGGATATCAACATCTAAAAGAATGAAAATAGATCCATATCTATCTTCATGTGCAAAACTTAAGTCCAAATGGATCAAAGACCTCAACATAGAGTCAATCACACTGAACGTCATAGAAGAGAAAGTTGGAAGTACACTTGAGTGCCTTGGCACAGGAGACCACTTCCTAATTATAACCCCAGTAGCACAGACACTGAGAGAAACTATTAATAAATGGAACCTCTTGAATCTGAAAAGCTTCTATAAAGCAAAGGACATGGTCAACAAGACAAAATGGAAGCATACAGAATCAGAAAAGATCTTTTTTTTATTAAATTATAAAAGTTTCCATTTCAGCCCCTCCTCCCAACACCCTCCCACTCCCCCCACTCCCTCTCCTCCTCCCTCTCTATCCCCTAGAGCAGTCAGGATTTCCAGCCCTGTGGGAAGTTCAAGTTCCTCCCCCCTCCCTCCAGGTCCAGGAAAGGTGAGAGTCCAAACAGACTGGAGCGCCAAAATCCAGTATATGCAGAGGAAGCAAGTCCCAGTGTCATTGTCAATGGCTTTTCAAAAAGGCTCCGGGCCAGCCACATTCAGAGAATCTGGTTGGATCACGACCTCGTTCAGTCCCAGTCCAACAGGCCTTGGTGAACTCTCATTATATCAGTTCCCTTGTATCAGTGGGTGCTCGCATCCCTGCAGAAAAGATCTTCACCAACCCCACATCAGACATAGGGCTGATCTCCAAAATATACAAACAACTCAAGAAATTGGTCATCAAAAGAACACATAATCCCAAAAAATAAAAAATAAAAATAAAAACAGAATACAGGCAATACAGACTTAAACAGAGAACTCTCAACAGAGAACCTAAAATGGCTGAAGACACTTAAGGAAATGCTCAACATCCTTAGTCATCAGAGAAATGCACATCAAAACAACTCTGAGATTCCATCTTATACCAGTAATAATTACCAAGATCAAAAACACTGATGACAACTTATATTGGAGAGGCTGTAGGGTAAAGGGAACACCCTTGCATTGCTGATGGGAGTGCAAGCTGATACAGCCCCTTTGGATATCTGTATAGCAATTTCTCAGAATATTAGGAAACAACCTTCCTCAACACTCAGCAATACCACTATTGGGTATATACCCAAAGGATGCTTAATCATACAACAAAGACATGTGCTCATCTATGTTCATAGCAGCATTATTTGTCATAACCATAACCTAGAAACAACCTAAATGCCCCTTGACCAAAGAACAAATAAGGAAAATGTGGTACATTTATACAATGGAGTACTACACAACAGGGAAAAATGATGACATCTTGAAATGTGAAGGCAAATGAATGGCTCTAGAAAACATCATATTGTGTTAGGTAACCCAGACCCAGAAAGACAAATATCATATGTACTCACTCATAAGTGGCTTTTAGACATAAAGCAAAGTAAACCAGCCTACAAATCACAATCCCAGATAACATAGACAACAATGAGGACCCTAAGAGAGACATACAAGGATCTAATCTACATGGGAAGGAGTAAAGACAATATCTCCTGAGCAAATTGAGAGCATGGGGACCATTGGGAAGGTTGAAGGGTAGAAGAGAGGAAGGGAGCAGAGAAAACTGTATAGCTCCATAAAATCAATAAAAAAGAAACCTACACTGTATATTTGCTGTGTGTCCTGTGTTCAGAATAAATTCTAGAACCATTTTTTATACTTGCCCTTGTTTTGTAATTTTATCGACCTTATTAAAAGTAAATAAAAATAAGAATACTCTTCCTATGATCTTTTGTATTTTGGTCTTGTTGTCTAATAGCTTTGCATATCTCAAAACACAGAAATGAATTAAAGTATCATCTTCTATGTCTGGATTGCTCCATACGATAGCTCCCAAGCATAGATGTGTATTCACCTTTAATTATTGCTAAATATAACATGAGATTCAGTTGGTTCTACAGACCATCTTTTAAATGCTTAAGAGCCCCTCTATGTAATGGTTTCCCAACTGGGGAGTATAAAGAGCAACACTTCTATCACCACAGAAAGTTCTATTTACAGTCCTACTGCCAAACAGCTTTGCTTGTATCACCTAAGCAGTTTCAGGGGCTTTCCTAATAATTATGTCCTTTCTTACAAAAGAGCAACTGCCACATTTGATCAGTAAATGTTTACTTTACAATGCGTTTTGTAACAACTGCCTCTCCTCGTCTCTATTTCTTATCTCATGCATTTTACCAATTTTCTACTGTTAGAGTTTTAAAGCCTAAAAAGTTGTTACTGTGGAAGGATGGCACTTCTGCTTTTGTTTATCATGTAACCTTATGTTAAACAAGCAAGAATGACAAAATAGATATTCGGGTTGTGGAGAAAAATGTTACATATTTGAAGAACTTGCTATGGAAAGCATTGTGATATTGCGATTGCATAATTTCTCACAATTCAGGTTAGAAACTACTAAGGAACCCTGATATTGCATGCATTGAAACTGCCAATCACACTGATAAATGCTATGCCATATTGTTATGTATTTGGAAGCTGATTTAAAGCAATAAATCTTCAATGCAGGTTTAAATTGTGGACTGATAAGAAAGGTATATGTTACTTGGAAGAACTTTATTTTAATAATATACTTTGACAGCTGTGAGTTTCAAGAAAGGAACAAACACAGGAGTAAACTTGTGTTTGCTGTAGAACTGCAAGTTAGTACACGCATTGTTTATGATCATATTACATATAGAATCCTTCATAACATAAGTCAGAGACTTGAGGCCCTATAACTTCAATTCTTTCTCTTCAACCTCTAAAGATAGATAAGAATTTTTGAATAATAGAATATTAGATGTGATATTTACAACTAACTGTGAAAGGTCTGAGTCCTGCCATCTGGCTGATGACTTTATGAGATTTCATTTCCTTAATATTATTCCAGGAATCCTCCTCAAAACACAAATCAGCATTAAACCTAAATATGTGTGTGTGTTTATACACATATATAATATATGTTATCAACATACAGATTAGTTTTTTGATAAATGTTTTATAGCATGTGTCATGTAGGCTCAGTTCTTGGTATTAGGTAACAGCTCTGAAAATTCTTAACCTTGTAAGGCTTATTTTCTTGGAAGGAGATAATAGGAAATAGACATCAATGAGTTGTTTTGTATGTATGTGTGTGTGTGTATGCATGTGTGTGTATGAGTGATAGGAAAACATAAACAGAAAAAGGAGTTAATATTATATGTGTGTGTGCATATCAGAAAATAATCTAACCATTAAAATGTGGTGGTCAATACCAGGGTGGTAATAATTATTACATATCTCAAAACACCTACAGGATAGGGAAATAGAAAAGTCAGATTAAATAAGGCATTTCACTTCTCTTCTCAAAACTGTTCAATAACACTCTTCTCAATCAAAATAAAAGTTGAAATACTTAGCCAAAAAGGTCGTGATTGTCTCCTGCATGCCTGTTCACTTGATCCTTTCCTACTGCACTGATCTCCTTTGGCTGCAAAATACTACTCATGCTTCAACCCCATAGGATTTCCTGCTAATATGACCCTTCTGGACTGCTTTACTTAAAATTAAAATATGATTCACATCCTCAGAGCCATTAAATCCTGCTACAATATCATCCTTTCCATAAGACATTTTTGATCGCCATAATTAATTTTTTAAAATTTTGTTTTCTTTTTATCACCATATTGCAAATTTACATATTTATGAGGCACAGTGTGATTTTGGATTTGTATTTACATTGGGTAATGATCAACTTAGGTTAATTAGCATATCTTTAACCTTTAAACTTTTATCGCTTCTTGGTGATAAGTATATCCACCCATGTCATTTCATTATAATAGAGAAAATGCTTGCAGACTGTTGTTTAAGGGAGAGGGGTAAACATGAGTGTTGACAAAGCAGCTGGATTCCATTTCAGTTTTAGAGCAGAAACAGCAAGATTTAACAGTGGATTATATTGGGGTATAAGGTCGAGTCCATAAATAGTCCACACATTTTAGCCTCTCCAAATAGAAGATGAAGGTCTCCTTACTGTGTTGGCAAGGAAATACCCAATAACAACATGAATTAAGAAGACATAGACATGTTTTGTTGAAATACTTATGATCCATCATGTCAGGCAGGACTGTCCACTAAATGAGAGACTATACAAAATCTTGAGGTTAGAGGAATCTAAAGAATGGCTCGTAACTGTTCCTTAGGATGAAAATTGAGACTTGTAACCATAACAGTATAGATTCTTTTGTTTTTACTTTATACTGCCATAAATATTGGGTGTTTTGGTGGTGGTGGTGTCATCCCTATTGTGTTTTATTGTTGTTATTATTCTGGTGATTGGTCTCAGAGACTTGCACGTTCTACACAAGTACTACACCACTGAACTACAACCTAGAAACTCTCTTAATTCTATTTCCTCTTTACCTACATATTGTTAATTTCTTTTTATTGTTTTCAACTAGCATTAAGACACCTCAGAATTTATATTCATCATACCTTTCTCCTTATGTCCAGAACTATATTTTATGCACCTATCATCATTTCTACCCACACATCCTATAGACTTCTGAATGTCTAATGAAAAATGGATTCTCTACAGATAAAACACATTTCCCCCTGTGTTTCCGTTGCATTTACTTACCTCACTTGTCTCTGAAGCTAGACATCTGAGAATTATGTTCTTCCATTCTTTACTCTTTCCTAATTTACTAAAATATATATAAAATTGGCTTCTGACTTTTATCAATTTTTAAAATTGCCGTATGACTTAATTCTTGCATTCATCCCCATTTTCACATCATCCAAAAATCCTCTTTAAAATTAATATTCCGGATTCTGGATTCCTTTTGCTACCAGCATTACTTTTTTACCCTTTTCAAAACTAACAAGTGATATTTAAATAGATGATATATTTTACAAAGCACATGTACTTTTGCAAAAAGTAAACATTCAGTAAGTATGTATAATCTCTACTTACTTTCAGGGAATAAAAGCATAGAGTTTTGTAAATTTTCAATTGCCTGTGTATTTAAAGGGGTATGGACATGGAAAATTTGGAAAGAATCTTCAATTCTCTACTCACAAATGTCATTATTTAAAAAAATTATAATTAACTTTCTGAAAATTTTTTGCACTGTTTTTATGATTATCAGAGGGCTGTTAGAATCGTGTTATTTTTGTATTTTGTGCATTCTAGTGATATGTTCAATAACTATGGACAGAATGAAATGTGGATGAATGTTGTATACTAAGTCGCTTAGGAGTGTTTCCAAATTTCTAAAAACAATGACACTTTCTGCCCTTTGAAACTATGTAAAAGAGTGTGACATGATGCTAACAGGACATGAGTTTAAAATACAATCACTTATTATGTTGGAGTATGCCCATAATATATTTTCATCACAAATACTAAAACTTCAAATGAAATGACTCTAAAAGTCACTAGTTCAACATTTTCAATTTAGAGTAGTCTATTTTTAATATCTTTCATACAAAATACAATTTTGCAAAATTAGTAATGAAACTTTTTTCAAAACGAAATAATAGAAATATCCAATTATAATGTAAGAAAGCATTGCACTATGTGGGTGAAAATTATTCAAGGGCCCCAATTATTGTTTGTGGTTTCTTTTATGGGTTTCAAGGAAAGGGGGAATTTGGTTGCTAATTTGAGTGGCAGACTAATTACACAATCATTTTCCTAATGCACATGTCACTTCCCACAATGCATCTGATCTTAGTTATATACATGACCAATTATATATAGGCATAAAATGGTAAATAAGAGATTCTATCTTAAAACTCACATTGAAGACACAGTTTCTTGCGTGCATCCAAAATCAATTCAGGACAAATCTACCTTTGTGATCACATACCTGAATGTAAGGAGAGTATTATTGAATATACTCTGTCTTTTGTTCATCAACAGTAAAAGAAAGCCTGTTGTTCAGAGAAAGGAGTACATGTTAATCTTTAAAATTTTTCTTAGACTGTGAACAGGTTGGTAAATGTAAATTGTCTAATGTTTGGAGATGGATATGTTAGTGACCAAAACCAAGTAAAATCTTGAGTTACTATCCTATTCCCTGTTGGCTTGCCTCAGCTATTATCAGTTATCCTGGATCTCTTGACATACTCCCATTATAAAAGCCCTCTTTTTGAAATGGCTGAAGTAGTACTGGATTGTCAGAATTTCTGCCCAGATGTATGAAATTCAGTATCATAAATAATAAGAACTCATCTTCCCTGAGAGATTTGACATAATGTCAAAGAATCTACTTGAAATGCAAAAGGTACCATTTCACACCAGGTCTCTCATTGTGGTGAAAACTCAACAGCGTTTTTCTGTTTACTGACTTGTTAAAGGAACAGGTCTCACAGAATAGTCCAGCTCAGTTAGCTCATGAACTCCAGCAATCCTCCTACCTCCTGTGATGCCACAGTTGGCTTCAAACCAACTGTATTGTGTGGGAAGTCACCGGGTACTGCCTCTCCCCACTCCTGCATCTAGCCTTAGGTCATTGTTATCATTGGTTCTGACTATATTTAATTCATAAATATTAAAACTACAGATTATTCTGAAGCCACAATTTCAACAGTCTCAATTTAGAGTAGCCTATTTTTACTCTCCATCCTTCAAAATTCACTTTAGAGTCTACTTTAATCAGTAAAAAGGTTGTAGGTGTATAAAATTCAGTCCATTAGTAACTCCTTTAGATATGAAAAAAATTGTTTTGGTCCTTCAGGGGGGAGTTATATAGTTAGTTTACAAGACACTTCCATTATTATACTTCTGAGGCCTAGACTTCCCAAGTAATTATGAATTATGAAAATTCTTACAAAAGCACATCAGATAAATACCTCATATAAAACTTGGTATTCTGGTGTCTCATGTTAAATGAAAGCTGACTATGGACATGCATGCTTTTAATTGTAGATGGAAGTTTCTGTCCTGTCTAGACCTGCTGCCCTTCATTCACAAAGAAATACATGGAGGTTTATATTACTTATAAACTGTTTGGCCTATTAGCTCAGGCTTATTATTAACTAGCTCAAACAACTTAAATTAACTTATAATTCTTGACTACATTTATCCATGTGACTTGGTACCCTTTCTCCATGGAACATTCACAACTTCTTCTGCATCTGGCTGGTGACTACATTGCTTTGCCTTTGCTCTTAGAATTCTCACAGTCTGTTCACCCTGTCTATACTTCCTACCTGACTACTGGCCAATCAGCATTTTATTAAACTAATATGAGTGACAAATCTTTACAGAGTACAAGAACATTATCCCACAGCATTTAATCCCAACACTCATAAATCAGAGACAGAAAAATATCTGTGAAGTTAAAGGTAGCCTGGTTTACACAGTGAGATTTAGGCCAGCCAGAGGTACATAGTGAGACATTCTCTAAAGAAGCAAATTAAACAACAGAAAAAAAATTGGAAGATTCTCTTACTTGCTTTAATTAAAACATCAATGATAGTAACAATATCCATTACAGTATTTTTAAATTATGTTTATATTTTCCATTTTTCTTATCTCTACATCTTGCACATACTTTACAAATATTCAGTAAGATGTTTCAATAGTTAGACTTAATTTTTAGACAGTTGAGTTATTTTGGTTAATAAATATAATCATCACTTGTCTTAATTTTTATCTATTTAATTGTCAATTTTGCATTTTAAGAATATTTTTGGCCTCATTAATTTTAGTAAAGGCTTTTTATGTAAGGTAAATTTATAGTTTATATTAAAAGTATATAGGACACAAATGTATTAGTGAGATTCCTAAAATACATTCTTTCTACCTTAATGCAAATACCCATGTACATTCATACATTGACACACACATATAGGTCAGTCAAGCAGTTCAGAATGATGTTCGATAATTGATTTTTGGTAGCTCCATCTAGCAGGATAGAAACTGGTCTCAGATTACTTGTGACACGTTTTCATATTCTTGAGTCCAGTAAAATCTCAAATCCTTACCACTGCAAGCTATTTCTCAACCCAAAGCACAGCAAACCCATGTCTACAGTCATACATATCACTTCCTAATTCTATGACAGTTCTAAAACACAGTGACACAGTGACACTTAATATTGTATGTAGTTGCAACTTTTCAGGTTTTCTATAATTTTTAAATCTCTCATGAGTCTCTCTGAGAATTTTCTGTGATTGTGTTATAAATTCTGCATCTGAAATAGCATGACACTTGTAATAGAAGGTTACACACACACAGAGACGCACACGCAAATCACATTTCACATTTACAACAGGTCTTTATGAATAGATCATTGCCTATTTTCCTTACTTCAGATTTATTAACAAGCTAAACATTCCAAAGTTTTCTATCTTAAAAGTCACTAGCATATTTTGTGAGGGTGGAAATGTATCAATATTATCTTTTCAAAAAGAAAATTGAGGATATGATTCCTTGAGATGCATGCTGACTTGCTAATGAGCCAGAAAAGAAAGGCTAATACTCCACTGCCTCAAGCCAGTGTTTCAGGCTCCAGCCATCCTGTCATCATTATTCACCCAAAAAATGCAAACTATTTAAATTAACTGGGAAATCACTTCCACATTCAAAGCAGTAATTGTTGTGGCTCAAATATCCTCTGATATTCAAAATCACACTTAACTTCACCAAATCCCCAATTATGATGCTTGCTGAATCGTTCTGTATCCAGTAATTTATAGAGAATTTAAAGCAACTATGAAGGAGCATATGCAAGCATCTTTTGAGGTTATATCTTATATTGCTTAGGTATAGGGGCGCTAATACATTTCTTTGAGCTGAAATTTTCTTCCATATTGTAAACACTTTAGCACTTCTTAGTGTCGAAGGCAAGCTTTGATAAAACTCGAACATTACAGGGTAGGGGGTGTGAGGACTAGAATTATTATGCAAAAGGAACAGAGATATAGGAGAAATAAGAGACAGAAGCACAGATCAGCATTGGGAGGGACAGTCAGTGAATCCTGAATCCACCTCCTCTGTTTTCCACATGCTTAAATACTTCACTGCAAAAGGGAAATGGGGGGCAGCAGATTTCATTAACCTGAGGTAAGGAATAGACTTGAAATCTCCGACCTTTGGTCCAGGCAAAAAAGATCCACCTCTACAGCCAAAATACAAATTAACCACGCCCTAGGTCAGAACCTCTCTCTCATTAGTAGTCACACCTATCATCAGTAACCTCGAGAGAGCAAAACTAAGCTCAAACTCTGTGAGCTCCAGGCAAGGTGGAACAGTCTCACTGCTCTGGGGGGTCTTATATCTAGTGGAATTGGGTGAGCCATTGAAGTTCAGTCTTATCACGCCTTCTTCTGAAAGATTTTTAAAGAAACTCTCATAGAAATGGCTAGACACAGCTTCTCCCAGGAAGTGACACATGTAGCTAGTTACATGTTTATGGTGTTAATACTTTTACATTGTTGTAATTAGGTGTGATTTATTAATATATTAGCTACTTTTCTCCTTTATGTGACAAGAAATCTAACAGGAAGCGAATTAATGAAAGAATGTCGTATTTTGACCTAAAGTTCAAGAGGATATAATTAATTATGGTGGCAACAGCATGGTCATAGGGTTATGGCTGATCATATTTCATCTGCAGTCATGAAACAGAGATTGAAGAGGAAGTAGGGCTATAAGACCTTAAGACCTTTCAGCAAGATTATAGCTCTTAAAGATTCCACAACCTTCCCAATTAGTAATCCTAGATAAAGACAAATGTGAAGCTGCAAAATAGAATGAGGGACATTTTCGCTCACCTTCAGTATTCTACCCCTGGCCCTCCCAGGCTCATGTCCAACTCATGATACAAAATGCCTTTGTTCCAGCTTCAAACGTCCTTACACTGTGCAAAACTCCAAACTCTTCAGGAACTCAAGGCAATATTTTAGCTATGGTCTTCTGTAAAATAATTTTTAAAAAGCAGTTTATATACTAATAACATCAATTCAGAGAGTAAAATCTTAAAAATAAGCTGTAGCATGAATTCTAATTGGTCATAATAAAGAAGACCTGGAGAAAGATACTGGGGTGAAGGCTGGAGGATCAGAGTACTGAGGTTAGCTACTAGAGAGTCTGTTTCCCTCTTCAGTGCTCAGATTGAAGGGGTGACCCTGTCCTCAGACTTTGTCCTCTGGCTGCAGTCCTCAGATTGAAGGGGAAATCCTCAGCCTGCGACTGTCTCCACCAAACCTTGAGTTCCTGCCTTAAATTCCTCTCTTCACACAGCAATATCACTCCTGTCTCCATCTCCCTAGTGCTGGGATTAAAAAAAAATGTGCCATCCCAAGTGCTAGGATCACCTTTGGGTGAGCTCTGTTTCTCTTTTAGACGGATTCAATCTTGGGTAGCCCAAGGTGGACTTGAACTAGCAGAGATCCCTCTGCCTCTTTCTTTGGCCTGGGAATAAAGGTGTGTGCCACCACTACTTGGCCACTAGTGGCTTAGCTCTGCACTCTGATCTTCAGGCAAGCTTTATTGATTAAAACATAAACAAAATATCACACAGGAAACAGTGGTGGGAGACATAGCAAAGAATGATTAGGTCAAGGCAAAACCATCAGCAACAGGGCAAATACCAAGTCCATGTGCAATATCTTGAACTTTAATGAGTACAAGTCTTAGTTCCGAAGGGATTTAATAACTCCACCTATTCAGTTCTGCTGCCCAAGGCATATGTAGCCTTTCCTTTAAGCCATATCCACTCATTGCTGAAGCTTTTCTTGATGGATATTCCCATTAGCCATAGTGAGCAGTAGAAGGATTCTCGACACTGGGAGTCTCATTCCATCATGAACTGCAACTGTAACTTTAATCATATTCATGATCTTTTCCTTGACGAACTGTGTATGTTTAAAATGTGTTTCTCCCTTCTTGCTGATTTTTACTGTAGACTTCGATAAGGGTAGTGAGTCACAACTACACCACAATGTGTAACCTGTTGTGACTCAAAGTTTTCTCTTTTAAATCCATCAGTTTGTAACTTTTAAATTTACACTCACACAAGTTTTCATGACATGGGCAGAATTCAGTCTGATTATTGTCCGAAATATAACCTGAATGACCTCTAGTCCAGTTATCAGCATGATTCTTGTTTCTGTGTTTCAGTTTCTGTGAAACCGCATAAGCCAATAGTTCATATTCTGCATTTCTCTCAAACTTTCTTTCTTACAAATTCCTACCAGCGTGGCTTCTGGAGCCCTGTTTATGGCATGTGAATGTTTTCCTGGCCCAAAGTTCCAAACACATTTGCCCCAAATTAGTTCCAAAGGCTTAAAAACCACATCATTGGATTTATCACAGCAATGTTCCCCTTCTTAATGCCAATTTCTTGTATTGGTTAGTTTGGTCTTTCCTAAAACAAGATACCAGACAAGAAACAAACTAAGAAAGAAAATATTTACTTTAGTTTATAGTTTGAGAGAGTACAACCAATCACTTGTAACAGAAACAAGTGGCTCTGGTCACAATGTATCCACAATCAGAAAACAAAGAGTAAACAAGAAGACTGGATCAAAGAAGGAAGCTTCAAGGCCTACTTCCAGTGACCCATGTCCTTCAGTATGGTTCCAGCTCTTATAGGTGCTACAACTTTTCCAAAAATTACTACCAGCTAGAAACCGCTTCAAGCACAGAACCTGTGCCGTCATTTCACACTCAAACCACAATTATTATACAGCATGAAATTGGTGTCTAAGTTTTAAAATAGAAATCGTTAAATGGAATTGTTCTTTTTGGCTGGTTATTAACTAGCACTAATAGAGAATGTGTTCCCACACAAATCTTAGGCTTTAAAGGCTTTCCGCATTTTTATTACTATTTAATGAATAGAGACTTGATCTCAGCTTTGTCTTCTCCAATATTTTGTCACTGGCTTAGATGAAGATGTAGATAACATTCTTATCCAATTTGCCAGTGACAGAGAGCAGAAAGAAATAGAAAAAAACAGTAGACAAGAATATCAGGAGCCAAAAAGTTTTAATCAAATTGAACTAATAGTCAGAATGCTGAAGGATAAAATGTAAATGCAGGACACTAAATTTGAATTCAGAAGTAAATGAACCCAAACTAACTCAGACTCCACTGCCTGGAAAAGATTATGAATGGGAGAGTTCTGTTCAGAGGTTTGTTGGGAAGTTTTTTTCTCATGAGATGCCTATATAAGAATGTAAAAGAGGCAAGACTGAACAGAGGGAGAACCAGTTTGTGGTACACCTAGCTCTCAGCAGATTGTCAAGGGAACTATTTAAAGGGTCTTTCAGAAACACACTACATCAAAAGCAACCAGTGCTGGAGCAACCATTTTATAAAACCGTTATAAAATGAAAATTGTCACCACAAACGAAATGAGAATTCCGTGAGAGAGGCTACTGTGACCTGTTTGCAGTCAATATTGTCATGCACAAAGATATGCAAAGAGCATCAGCACTTCCTCCACCCCAGTGTCACACGAAGTGTGGCCATTGAACAAGTAGAATTGGCATCATCTATGAAGTAACTGGAAATGTAAATTCATGGATCTTATCTCATCTCACTAAATCAGATTCCTGGGAATGGAACCTCAAAGTCTTTTAACAAGTGATCTGGTCTCCAAGACATTTCTAGTGAGATTGAAGTTTGAGAACAACTATACTATGGCAAACAAACTAGTCAGAATATGGAGACATCAAAAGTAATATTTGTCCAGTTTATATGTCACTTTGGACTCCCCCTATACCCTATAAATATGCACACGTGACTGCACACAGACATGCATGTGCACGCTTGCTTGCACACGAACACACACACACACACACACACGGACTGTAGTATGTGTAAGTGTAGAAAAGTAAAAACAAAGGATAATTAGGTTTGGAAAATTCAAGTATACAATATAATTCCATGAAACTATATTTTGGATTATTAGAGAAATTAAAAGACTGTAAAAATATTCAATAATATATAGGATACTACTTTGAAAATCACAAGATAAAATTGTTTCAAGTGTCAGCTGGTTACAGACTTTATTCGCTTAATATGCTCTTTATCTACAAAAGTTTTATTTCATTGAGACTATGCCAGGATTATCTTCATGAAATATTAATAAATATGAACTAAAACAATGGTTCTATGATAGAAAAAAAGAATAAATAGATGTCAAAAATTTATATCTGGTAGAATTAATCAGACTATGTATTGTGGCGTCTGCATTGCTGATTAAGAAAGCATCTATGTTTGTGAATGTGTATAGAAAAATAATACAACACATCTCTCTTCTAAAATTTGGTCATGGGAATCTTATGTGATATTTTAGCATATGTTCCAATACTATACATGAGGGATGTATTGAATGAGCATTGGTAAGCTAGATAGCAGAACATCTACTCTGAAACCCTATATGAGAATCATATTACTGAATGTTACCTAAATAATACTCAATGCCATATGAGCTCAACTCTCCACTTCAGCATAGCCCCATGTAGCTGCCATATTAACCAAAAGAATAGGTTAACTTTTCTTTCTGAATAACTTTACTAAAATATCCTTTCTATTAATAACTTCCGACAATTATGGCCTCTTTACAGTCTGTTAAAGATTTATGAACTTTTTCTAAGAAGAAATATAGGTTACAAAAACACAAAGAGACCTAGCATCTCTGGCAAGGCATATTTGAATTACAGTGGATCTTTCTTTTTTGAGACTTTATACAGGAGAATAGAGAGAAAAGTATTTAAAACATGTAGATGAAGCTGGAGATACTTATGCTAAGATATGTTACACTTAGCCAGTCTTTATTTTAGTATATTATGATAAATAATATAGCAACGGACAGTGGAGTTTTATAATTGCTAGTATCTGCTAATAAGGTTTTTTTCCCTGAAACAAACTCCATTAACCCTCCTTGATACTCTATTCTCGTCCAGCATTTTAATAGCATGAAACTAATTCATAGTTATGTGTTTTTTCACTGCATAAAACATGTAATTCACACCCTGCTAATGATAACTTTTAGCATAATTATTAGGTTGCTCCTGGTGACACAAAAACTTATCCTGGCAGGTAGGCAATTTGAGAGGCTCAGCCAAATAGGTGGTATGTGTGATTAAGCCTCAATATGCTTCTCATGTAGAGTGATCTTGGCCAACCAATCTTACTTGGCATCCATTTCTGACCGAGAGACCTGGTCTACTTTGAGAAGAGGCCAAGGATCTTCAATAAGGCAGTTGTAAGATCTAGCAGAATTTTTTAGTCTCCTTGGCAAGCCATTCATACAACACTTACTTTTTACTATGATCCATTTATTAGTGGATGGGTCAGGGCTTTTCTTTGTCAGATATACCTACTTGTCAAATGCCTAGCAGGTAGAAAGTTTTCTTTACAATTTACTAGTTTGCATTTCAAGTGAACATAACATTTTAAATGTCTTAACACAAAATCTGTGTCAATACTTTCAATGTAAACACATTTGCAAATTAGAAAAGAATCTTGAGTTAGTAAGCTTTTCAATGCTTTGACAAATTTCTTGAGACAAGCAGCTTAAAAGGATGAAAAAAATGATCTTGGCTTACTTGACCCCAATATTTTAGGACCCATGTGGACACCAAATATTATAGCAAAGTAGAACATGGTAGGTCAAAGTTGTATCCAGATGTAGGTATGTGGGACAAAATTTATACTTGAGTATAATATCCCTAGCTTTCTCCAACTGTCTCCTACATCCTAATGTTGCCTTCACCAACTAATAGACTATTATGGTTTGAATTCAGCAGTAACATTAGACATTTATTAGATTCAGATTCTTAAAACGAGGCACCAGCAGCCCCATCTCTGAACTCTGCTGAATCTAAAAGCAAACAGTCAACACATAAGCCTTTCAGGGAAAATTCAGATCTAAATAATCACAGAATTTCAGGCACAGAATGCATCATTCCCAGGCTCCAAATGCCATTCTCAGGTTTTAACAAAGAACTTCTTTTGTTTGTTATTGATTTTCTTTTCTCCTTTGTTCTTTAAGTTTACCTGGCCACATAATTTTATCATGTTGGTTTCTATAATTCTCTAAGAATATTTTCAAGAATGGTGATTTATTACTTTTTACCATTTCAAATAGTTCTGCAAACCCATTTCTACCTTGACCAGTATATTACTATGACAAAATTTGAAAGATATCTAAGCAAGTAACAGCTAATATTTCTGGCAAAACACTCTTTATTCCAATTTCTTTGTTTTTGTATCAAAGTTATGGCAAAATTTGATCTTGTAAATATGTTGCCTGGATGAGATTTATAATTCTTACCTTGAAAGAATCAATGAGACTCAAACTGTGGAAGATTTTTATGTATGTTCAAAGAAAGCCTGTAAAATGTTATATTCATTTGGAATGAGCGAATGAAGTTACTACACAGTGAATTATTTAAAGTAAAAAACTAATCTTGTCACATATATGCAACCTCTAATTCATTAGCTTCAATAACATATTTTTGCCAGTTATTGAAATAGGCATTGGAAAATTGAAACACACTATGTAGACACACATTTCTGTCCCACCCAATCCTGCAAACATTCAGTTCCAAAGAGTTTCTTATATTAATATAAGAATAATTATATATTATATGTATAATATATATACATATATTATAAGCAACAGAGGTTTATATTAATTATAAACTGTTTGGTTTATGATCTCAGGCTTAAAATTTAACTAACTCTTACAACTTAAATTAACCCATAATTCTTGTCTATGTTTAGGCACGTGGCTTGATACCTTTTCTCAGTAAGGCATTCTCATCTTACTTCCTCTGTGTCTGGCTCTCAACTCTCTCTTGCTTTCCTCTTCCCAGAATTCCCTTAGTCTGGTCACCCCACCTCACTTCTGCCTGCCTACTCGCCAATCAGCATTTTATTAAACTAATACCAGTGACAAATATTTACTGTGTGCAACAGACTTATCCCACTGCAATAATATTATTAAATCACTGTTCATTAATCCAAATTTCTATCTCCTTTTCTAAAGAAGTGTTATCATCCATTAATATATTTTTATTATTTTCAGCATATATTTAAGTAGTTTAATCATGGTTTTAATTGAGAAAAAAACTTATAGAATTTTGTAAAATACTATGTTTGTAAGGCAGGCATTTTTTTCCTTCATAAAACTCTGGTGCATGCCTGTTTCCTAGGACTTGGGAGAAGAAAACAGAACCATGTGTTCAGAAACTGCCTAGTAAGTTCCAAGACAGCCTAGGTGTTTATGACAAAACTCTGTCTGAGAAAAGTTCCAAACACATAAACATTTATATATGTTTAAAACATGATCAAATGGGAAAGTTTATGGTGTTCACATTTTCTAATGAGAAACACTTGATTTTTAAAATAATATGAAAATGAATATTTAAATAGGCTATGTGTATAATTATATAGCATTTCTTCCTCCAAGTATTCAAACTGATTACTGATAAACTAGCAACTTAAATTGTTTGGGGAATCATGCCTTATAATTATGTAAGAGTAAAGAGAAATGTGAAATAAAGAAAATGATACATTATCAACCATTCCTTTGTTCATACTGACTACATTATTCCATGAAGAAAAGGGAATGCAAACCTTCCAGTTGATATGGAGAAATAAACTCTGACCATGATTTCTGTTTTTGCAGCAAGGAAGTGGAATAGCTCAAATCTAGAAAGTTACTTTGGGACACCAGTGTTTGCTTATGTAATCACCTATACCATTTTTTAAATTAAATTCAACATTTTGATTTATACCAAGAAGTGAACAAACAGATCAAAATGAGAAGTACCATCATTCTGAATATCATTCATCTTTCTTAAATATACCATTTCATCCTGTGTCAGTGTTCAACTGATTTTCAATGGTGTTTCCAAGCAAAATGTATTGTAGTTCCCCTGCCAACTGGTCTCTTGTGTTGCCCTGCTTTCATGGTGATATAGTAAGTGCCCTTTTGTGCATATGTTCAAAAAATTCATAGCACTAAACAAGAAAATGAAGTGTTAGGGTGAAAAGAAAAGAAAATGCCTTTATGTGGTAAGCAACTCTGGTTCATATCAAGGCTTGTATGATCATTGATAGACATGTGATCAAATTGTTTGATAGTCAATTTGTGTGGTTTTATTAGTGTTGTGTCATAATCAGTATTGTTTATATATATATATATATATATATATATATATATATATATAGAGAGAGAGAGAGAGAGAGAGAGAGAGAGAGAGAAATTGAGAATGATTATGTGCTCAGTTAGTACAGGTCTTAGTTAAATGACAACATGCAAGCAAGAATTTGTCACTATGACAAATTACGCACATAGGAGAATGAATCAAAGGTTTTACTGTTTGAATAAAGAAAAAATATTAAGAGATGCAAAGGAAGAAGGCCACGTAACATATAAAGAAACACCTTTCAAAATTACACCTGACTTCTCATTGGAGACAATGAAAGTCAGAAGGTCGTGGTCAAGCATTATGCAGACATAAAGAGACCAGGGATGGGAGCCCAGACTATTATACCCAGAGAAACTTTCAGTCACCATAGATGGACAAAACACGATATTCCACAACAGAACCAGAGTCAACAAATACCTAGACACAAACCCAATCCTACACAAAGTACTCAAAGGAAAACTCCAACCCAAGGAAGTTGGTTACAACAAAAACACAGAAAATAGATGGTTTCACAGCAGCCAATTCCAAAGAAAGGAAAAACACACACAATAACATCACCAACAATGAAAACTAAAATAACAGGAGTTGGGAATCACTGGTCATTAATATCCCTTAATGTAAATGGACTCAACTCACCTATAAAATGACACAGGCTAACAGATTGGATATGAAAACAGAATCCATCCTTCTGCTGCATACAAGAAATACACCTCAACCTCAAAGACAAATATTGCCTCAGAGTAAAGGGTTTGTAAAAAATTTTCCAAACAAATGAACCTAACAAACATGCTGCTGTAGCTATTCTAATATCTAACAAAATAGACTTCAAACTAAAATCAATGAAAAGAGACAAAAAAAGATATTTTAGTCACAGGAAAAATCCATCAAGAAGAAATCTCAATACTAAACATCTATGCCCCAAAGACAAGGGTACCCTCAAGTGTAAAAGAAACACTTCTAAAGCTTCAATCATACATTAAACCCCACACACTAATAGTGGGAAATTCAATACCCCACTGTCACCACTGAACAGGTGTGTCAGACAGTAAATTAACAGAGAAATAAGGGAACTAACAGATGTTATGATGCAAATGGACTTAACAGACATATATAGAACATTCCATCAAAACATAGAAGAATATACCTTCTTCTCAACAACTAATGGAACCTTCTCAAAAAATGATCACATACTAGGTAACAAAGCAAGCCTCAACAGATACAAAAAAAATGGAATAACCCCATATATCTTATCGGATCACTGTTTCTTAAATTTAAAATTCAACATCAACACTAATTCCAGAAAGCCCACAAAAACATGAAAATTAAGCAATGCTCACCTGAAGCATCAGAGGGTCAAGAAAGAAATTAAAAACTCCCTAAAATTCAGTGAAAATGACCATACAACATACCCAAATCTATGGGACACAGTGAAAGTAGTGTTAAGAGGAAAGTTCATAGAATCCCAGTCTTGAAAAATCTAAAAAAAAAAAAAAAAACTGGAAAAATCCCACACCAGTGAGTTGAGTTAACAGATCATTTGAAAATTCTTGAACAAAAAGAACCAAACTCAACCAAGGAGAACTATATGGCTATATGGCAGGAAATAATCAAATTGAGAGCAGAAATCAACAAAATAGAAGCAAAGAAAACAATGCAAAGAATCAATGAGACAAAGAATTGGTTTTTTGACAAAATCAACAAAATAGGCAAATCTTTATCCAAACTAACCAAAAGGCAGAGAGAGAATATCCAAATTAACAAAATTAGAAATAAAAAGAGGGACATAACAATAGACACGGAGGAAATCCAGAGAATCATTAGATTATATTTTGAAAACATTTACTCCACAAAATTGGAAAACTTAAAGGAAATGGACAACTTTCTGGATAAATATCATTTATCAAAATTAAATCAATACCAGATAAGCAAATTAAATAGACCTATACCGGCTAAAGAAATAGAAAGAGTCATCAAAAGTCTCCAAACCAAGAAAAGCCCAGGACCAGATGGTTTCAGCTCAGAATTCTAAAATATTTTTCAAAGAAAAACTAATACCAAAAACTCCTCAAATTGTTCCTCACAATAGAAACAGAAGGAACATTGCCAAACTCTTTTTATGAGGCCACAATTCCTCTGATACCCAAACCACATAAATACATTACTAAGAAAGAGAATTATAGATCCTTCTCACTCATGAACATTGAAGTAAAAATACTCAACAAAATGCTGGCAAATCGAATCCATTTTGATTTATATAATGTAAGATAAATACTAGATATTCAATATATTTCCAATTCACTTTTTTTGAGCTTTGCCAGAATGTGAAAAAAAATGTCTATAGTATGAGAGGTTAATTTTTTTAAGTTCATTTCTTATTATTATTCAACTTTCCTGAGTCGCTATTAGCTTCATGATAATTATAATGGTACATTATATAGTCTTAACTAAAATGGGGAAGAATATCTCTTCTAGGTAGTGATTAAAAGTTGACTTTATTTTTCCAGATGTTTAGAGCAATTCTCAAAGACTTAATTGATCTGGCAACGTAAAATGCAAACTTGCTTTCTAAAGAAAAACAACCTACAGTAATGTTACTTATATTATTCAAATAACTGATTAATCCTTAAAAAAGCATCAGTTAATTCATTAAAAAGCACAAACACCACATTTTTCTTTAATAAGACACACCACAAAGAGTCAGGAAGGAATTCAGAGGATATTGCACATGATAGATAAACAGTCACGTATCTAGATAAACTTCTCTATTTTTGGAAAATGGCAATAACTTGTATCAAAACAATACCTTAAAAATCTATTCTAAATCACATAGAGATACCGCTGTGTATAGAAAAGATAAGGGTTTTTTGCTTCCTTCAGAGTATCTATGAATTAAACATATTCAAAAATATAGTGTATTAGGAAAAAATGGCTCATCCAAATAATTTCTCTTCTATATATCCATGGGGAAATGTGATATTTTTGTGCAGTTAGAAATGAATTTCTAACTTTACCTTCACTCTTGTTACCTCTGCCACTCCTTAGAGTTCCTGTCTCCATCTTTGCATCCACAATATTCATTTTTGTGCCCACCTTATCCCTCTGATATTCCTCCATTATTGCTAGCAAGTGCTTCCCCTGGGATTTTGTACTTTGTCAAGACTTATACATACATTCCTGTCCATATAGGTTCGCAATGTTTAGGAGTTAACATATATCCTGTTCTCATTTCATCCATGGCTTGTCATGCATTTTCAAATGATTTGCTCCTCAATATTTTCCTGTTTTTAGCCTCTCCTGGATCTGCATTGTTATTCATTAAAAAGATGGTATATAAGGACATGAGAACAACGCTACTTAAGGAAACTTTGCCCCTCCCCACACAAGGAACTATAAATTGCTCTGATGTATATACAACTATAACAATTAGAGGACATCAAATGCACAAAATCTCTTTGATGATTTACCTTTTATATATAAAAACCAATTTAGGAATGTTTCACATGGGTACTTACTGTATTTTGGAAATTCATTGCTAGGATCTTGATAATATTCAGTGTTTATTTTTAAATTATGTATACCTATTTATAAATTATACATTATTTTAATATGACTTTTGCCAAAAACTACTCATCTTGAAAATATTCATTTGGGAAATAGTTACAATTGCCATTTGTCTCCCCCTTTCAGTCCAAGTTCTACTTATCTTAAATACTGTGGGTTTTTTCTTCAGCAATAATTGAAAGTTGAAAAGAAAAAAAACGGTTTTTTTTAGTCCTGTCCAAACAGGTTTAACCAATTTTAGTGAGCTCAAAATAGTTCTTGTAGAAGTTAGAAAGTTGATTTGCTCCCTCCATCCCTTTCATTCCTTCTTCACAACAGCGAAATTGTAAATGTAAACTTCCCAAGAAGATGAGCCGGGCTGCAATTTTCAGCTAATTGGGAAAAGCAGCCCTGAGTCGAGCACTGTCAGACTGATTTGAGTCTTAAGATATGATGATGATGATTGTGTCAAATGTAATCAAGACTGTGGGCTCTGAACTGCCTAAAGGGCTGGCTGGTTTTAATTCAGGTTCGTATATGAAGTAGACCTCTCGTTCACCGATAGTCACAGCTGGCTGTAAAAGGCAGCAATTTTTAAAATGCTATTTCTTTCTCTATGGAGCTGTGAGGAGCAGAGATTGGGTTCACAGAAGGCAAATGTCCTCATTTCCTCTTCTTAAATTCTATTTATTTTCTGTTTGATAGCCTTCATCTTAAAGTTTTCCCGTGGCTGTCTGTCAGTGGTCTGTAAACTTCTTAAACACATCAGTCCTGTGTACCTTTTCAAAGAACAATAAAACACTTCGGAGCTCCTAGCTTGCTCTGGTGAACCTCAGCCTTTTTGATAGCACATGTAAAAAGATGACTTTAAAGAGAGAGACAGAGAGTATAATTTATAATAAAATAAGAACGTATATTTTAGTATGCGGTTATTAAGACAGGATTATACGGAAGCAGAAGATAACTTTGCAGATGGGACTACAAATGCAGAGTGACCATGGTAGGTTGCATTGTCTCAAACACTGCGAGCTACACTAACCATTCCTAGTGTAACTTTTGAAAATGGTGAACAAACTCATGACAACATTTTTTACTTGTAATTCTGTGTCTGTAGGTCTGTGTGTGGGTATGAGTATGTGCATGCAGGCACCCGTAGATAGCAGAGGAATTCATCTGACAGCCCTGAAACAGCCATGACAGGACCATGTCATCTGTCCTATCTGGGAACCACCAAGCTCTTGTCCTCTACAAGAGCAGTATGTACTATTAACCACTGAAATATCTATCCCCACAAATTTTATTTTGACATTATATAATTTTGACACCACAAAATAAAAGATCCTTAGCATTTTTATAGCAGTTGGTCGCATTCCTGAAAAGTACACCATGTGTTAGCACTATCAGAAAAAAAAAATGTTTTATATTTGTGTGTAAAATTGAATTATGTCCCACATTCAGGCATTAGTTACAATGATTACTTTATAATTGAAATTCTAGTGGGACATTTCAATGGTCTCTGGGATTTTAAGTCACTGTTTCCTGGTTTTCAGGACTTTTCTCATGACAAGTCTCTTTCTGCTGAATTCCAAGGATGCTGTTCAGTTACTGATGTAGTCAAACTTCTTGCCTTACTTTCCAGAATATTTTTCACTTTGTAACCTGTGACATTTGCTTAATTTTCCAGATAAAAAGTGATCTGGGGATTAATGAAGTTAAATTCCCCTCTTAAAACATAATATATGTTTATTGGTATGGTTGCTACTTTTACAAAACTGGATGAAATGAACAAAACCTTAAGATCTGTTGGTGTGTCTAGCAAATCTGTTAAAATTCTGTTGTCAATGCCCTTCTGTCTACTGCCACAGCCTTTATTGAACAATATGGTCTGTAGAAATAGTAATGCAATATCCTGTCCATAGCTGCATAAGTTTCTTTTTAATAGCATGTTGGCAAATGCGGTAGGATTGCATATGTAAAGCATATGGAATATCATTATTTCCTGTTATCCCAAATTCTAACTAGTACTTAGGTGGCAGCTATAAGAAAAACACAAAGTGACTTCTTATAAACATTGACCAGGTAAATTTAGGAAAACAAAACCAGATGCACGCATGTACAAAGATAAATGACAACTTATTATCTGTATCTTTCAGATGAATAATAGTTTATGTTGAAAAATGTTCAGCCCGGTAGATCAGCAAAATGCAATCTGTTCACATTTCCTCCTTCAGAGCCTTTACAAGGTCTTTCCTTTGAATATGCTAGAGGAGAACTAGCTAAGTACATGGCAAATTGAATGGGTAGAAACTGTTTCATAATGTTAGGCAAATGATCTCAATGAATATCTCAGTGTCAAGTGGTAAAAATGTATTTCTGATGCTGGGCCACGAGGCTCAGTGTGCATCCTTAACAGTACATGAATCGAGTCCAGGAGAAGATGCCCTTCCAGTTTATGGCTAGTACGCGACAGAACAGGCAGAGAGATGTTGGATAAGAGAAAAAAATGAATATCTAGCCAGGATTGTTTATAGCTTGATGTCTCTAAACCAAGGACTCTGCCTGGAAGAATTCTGAAAATTGGCCACAATGAGAAGCTAATTTTGACAAGTGTTATTCTTTTTGTGTGTTCTTTCTTTGTAAATATTCAGGTAAAAATAGCAGAAATTTTGCCCTTATCAACTAAATGCAAGGTATTGCCCAGTAAATCTGCCTCCCATATCTCTTTTATTGCTAGGGAAAAAGAGCAAGCACTTAGAAAAGCAAAAGTTCTTCTCATGTGTGAACATGTCTATTATAGCTACACTTGTCTTTTAGAGTTAGCCTTCTGTAACAAAAATGCTACAAATACCCTTTTTTTGTAAAAGAAAAATCATAAACAATTATGCATACTAGCCAATGCATTTACACCAGGAATTTAACTTAAAATTTTTAAAAATAGGAACCATAGGCCTCATTTTTAGAAACTGTGTCCATTTCATAGTAGGTTTATTGATTTTTAACTGAATTTATTGCATGCCCGATAAATGCCAGGAATAGTATAAATTCTTGACTTTATGGAATTTACAGTAAGTTAATGTTGAAGAATATTAACACTATAGTAAGCAGTGACCGTATCAAGGAATCCTAGCACTTCTTTGGTCTTGCAATTCTAATTGAAAAAAAAATCCTTATTTTATAACAAGTTTTACAAATCTTAATCGATATTACAAAAGTCATTAATGAATTTCTAAGTATCTTGGTCTTTTTAGATGCTCTATTTGCCCTAGTAATTAAAAGTAAGAAATGAAGGAACCTTTAATCTTTATTTTGATAAGTTTTAATTAGTTCATGCTATTGTAATCTTACATCTTTTCTTATAAATCATATCTGAGCCAGCATAATAGGTTTTAAAAGAGTGGAAGGACCACTCTTTCAAAATATAGCAAGATTGAGTCACTTTATGAGGTTAATTCATTTCTCTATTGACTAGATAAAAGGTATTTATTTTAATTTAAAATTTATATGTACTTATTATGAAAAGGCCACAAATGTATGTTCTAGAATTTTCTTTAATTAGTAAAAAGTTAACTACTTTATTACTACCTATTTTAATACCTGTTTTTAATAGAAAATTTTGAAGCCTATCTTGAAACCAAAGAACAGTGTTCATTTTAAAACGTTTCATAGACAGTACTTGAAAGTAAGGAAAAAAATTCTTTTGCCTACACACATATACCATAATCTTAATTCATATAACAATCACAAAAAGCAAAGGGTAATTTATTAATAATGTATAATTATCCATATTTTTGCCTGGTAATGAGGTTGCATGTCCCTTTAAGAGGTAATGTCTTGGAATGTTATGGCCTGAATGAGGTGTTTCGGGCTTTTGCCACTTAATTTGGAAACTCATTAAGCCTCCCTGAAGGTCCCTTTGTAGTTCATAATGTTCAAAATAATATAATTTGTCCTACTAGCTTCATCAAGTAATTTAAAGTATCAAAGTAATTGTATCTATAAATAAGCCTTAGGTTGAAAAGCAGTACTTTAGTACAAAACATTATACTCCAAAATATTGAATGTAAATATAAAAGACTCTTTCCAGACTGTACTGTTAACTGCAAGAGTGCTTAGTATGTGGGTATTTGAGGTCAAATATTTACAAAACATAACTTAATCTTCTAGAAGAACTTATGAAATCATTGATATTTTCATATTCTACTGATAGTGCTTTGTTAGACATTCATTCTTTTGACTGATGATAATTTTAAGAGCTTATTTGATTCGACTATGGTTTTCTCTTTTCGTCTTAGAAAACTGAACCTTTGTGTTTTGCCAAGTTCTCGTTATTATAAACTGATGCCTACCAATCCAAATTTCTGTTTCTCTGTAAGTTATCACAGATGATGATGTATTATTCGCTCAAATGCACAGTCTTAGGAAATTTTAAAGGATTGATCCTAGTCATGACTTTTAATTTAGTATCCCCACTGTGTAATGGCCCTTCCCCACAATCTTCACAGTTACATTCTGTAATTCAGGTTCTTTTGAAAGCAGACTATGGAGCCCAGGCTATACTGGAATGTGTCATTCTTCTGCCTCTTCCGCTTTTTGAACTTATTTTCTCCATATCTTTTTAGTTGAAAAAAAAAACAGTTTAATGTTGTCTGTCATATTTTAAAATTTAAAGATATTAACACTAAGAGTAACCAGAACCTTAAAGACACACATTATTCATATTGTTTAGAATAAAAACTATTTCCAACAGTAAACTCAGTCCTAATCTAATTTTGTATGCATATGAAAAGTAGTGCTTTCTGAATTTTTTCTGAATACCCTTTTCAATTTTTTAAATTCCAAGTCAGTATATTGAGTGTTTATATATGAATCAAATGAACTTCATCAGAAATGATTTTGCAAGTTCCCAAAATAATATCTTTTAATATTGTACCATTTCAAAATTAAAAACACAGATCACAAACTAAAGAATATTAATCTTTTTATCAACGTAAGAGAGAAAAGGATATGTGCATGTTATAGCTGCTGCTGATCTCATTCACACGTCTTTAGTCAGTCAAGTTTCTCCGTTATTAATGACAAAGAATCACAAGTCCAATCAAATGACTAATATGACGAAAGCCTGTTTTACTTTTATCTCCGAATTTTCTCTTTCAGGAATATTCCAGTAGTTTCAAGAAGAATACATAAATATGATTTTTAATAATGATATATTTTGCAAATTATGAATTTTAAATACATTCATAGTGGGGAAAGAATGAAAGAGATACAGTATATATTTTATATTGTCTGAATTATAGATAATATCTAAATTCTTTTTCCATATGAAGGTAAATTCCAGCTGATTTATTTTTATAAAAAGCAAAATATCTTTATTATTGAAGGAAGATCGCATGTCTATGCTCAAAGCTGAGGTTTATCTTTAGAGGACTAATCTCTTTGTCGTGCAGGGATGTTACTACTGCACATGTAACAAAATCATCCCGTGCTGTCTGGGGTGATGAAAGGTTGGAATGAGTTTTCTGAGAACTAATCAGCAATACTTTGGGAACATTTAGGTCGTGCTTTCCAATTAACTCTGGAGAGTTTGAGTAATTTAATACCAGACCTCAGGAGAGAAGGAATGAAAACCTCGTTAACTCATATGTCGGTGGGTGAACAGCAAACCAGCAAATTTGCATTGAAAGCAATTTTTTTTTGTTTTGAAGCAAAGAGAAGCTAAATGTTTTCTGCTATAATGAGGATAATGTCATATCTTTGTATGTGTCTTTTACAATGCGTTTTAACAATCCTGTTTACTGTAAAGTAACAAAGGAGTAAACTTTCTGCCCACAGTGTGAGGGTCAGGAATCAGTGGCATAGCCTTCCTTGTACTTCTTCTCCAATGAATACATCTGTCTTCATAATTAGATAAACTTATTTTTAGGGCATAAGAGAGACTATAGCCCTAAGTCTTTTTTAAACAGAAAAATGAAATCAATGTCACTCACACTGTTTATCCAAAGGTTTCTTATATTTATAAAAATCAGTTCAATTGGGCAAACATTTATTGAGCATCTATGACTGCATTCTGGAACAAAACTAAGCTAAGCGATTTTCAGGTTTGAGCAAATTGGTGTACAAGTTCATGAATGCTCTCAGATATGGTACATTTGAGCTATAGTATAGAATGTATTTGCCCACAGAATATTTATAGCCCTAGCTCATTGTATGTGTAATTGCATTCTTCCCTATTTGTTCCCCTACCAGAATTGAGTATATAAAGTGGCGAGTCTAAAGTAAAAAAAATTTCTGTATCGTCATTATTAAACATAGATCCTGGTACATTAACATGCAATAGATTCATGTGTGACCTTGCCAATGAGATATTAATTCACACGTGGAAAAAAGAATGAGGTGTTCAGATTTCAAGACAAGCTTTTTATCGGTCAGAATAACTGGGAAGGAAAAGACTATCAACTGAAATTAAGCAAAGGAAAAAAGAGACAAAAGTAGGCATGGTAGTTTATTTACATTTGAAATCCCAAAATTTGGGAGGAAATGCAGGAGGATTGGATTTCAGGGGCAGTCTCTGTTACATAGCGGATTTAATGCCAGCCTGGACTATGAGATCCTATGTCAGTGAGAAAAGAAAGAAGAAGAAGGGGTATGGGGGGTGGAGCTTCAGAAACAAAGCTCGTCGAGAAGCATGAGCAGGTGGAGCTCTTTGGAGTTCATGGCCAGCATGGTTTTCCTGAAGAGTTCCTGGTCAGCTAGGAATACACAGTAAGACCCTGTCTCAAAAAATGTTTGTTTATTTATTTTTTTAATGAGATCAAGAGTAAGAAGGGGAAAGTATTGTAAATTCATTAAAAATGGGGTTTTACACATTAAAATATTACTTATTAATTAGCATAATAATTCCGATAATATTTGCAGAAAATTTGAACTTCAGTTTAATATGTGTGTGTATGCACACACGCATGTGCACATACTCATGTATGTATAAAATGACAGACGGTGTATTTATTTCCTCATTGATAATCATATATATGTTAATGGCTATGCAGGGACACGTGTTCTGTGATTTGTCACCTTTTCTCAGAGTTGGGATTGGATAAGCATCTTCTTGGGCTTATCTAATTTTGCACTGTTTCATACATCCAGAATTTTGCCCCTTCAAACACTCTTTTTATTAGCTGATATTTCAGATACCCATTGTCTCTTTTGGAGATGACAATCTGCAAGATTAATAAAAACCCAGAGACAGATATTGAGGTTCAACCTGAAGAACAGAAAAACAAAACAGCTAGTCACTGGCTCTTACCTCTACCTCAGTTGTAAATGGAGATTTTGCCTCCAGGAATCCTCAGAATGAGACTGAGAGCTGTCTCCTCCCATTTTATATTCCTCTCTAGTGCTGAGATTAAAGGTGTGCACCACTATTGCCTGGTTGCTATGGCAAACTGGTGTGGCTACTAGGATTAAAGGTGTGTGTTATCATAGTCTGTAAGGCTGACCAGGGTGGCTGTTTTACTCTCTGATCTTCAAGCTAGCTTTATTTATTAAAATACAAAAAAAAAATCACTACAGCAATCTGTATGAGAAAGTGTTTAGTTCTCCACATCAATTCAGTGTTTGAGAAAGCAGATTCAAAGAAAGTACTTAATGTCTGGAATTTGACTGCGAAGTGTGCTCTGGCTTAGCACTTGTTCTGGAAGGAAAGTCAGCATAAGCAGCATAGGCAGAACTAGAAGCCAGGCTGCGTGAGTGTTACTGCTAACAATTGTCCGAACCCCACCCCACCCCAAATGAGGAACCAGAGTCTACCTCAGGATTGTCCAACAGAACAGATACCAAATGAATGCCAATACATGGTGTCAATCCAGAAATTCAGGAGGAAAAAAAAACAATTCCACAATCTTGACCCAAATTTGAAGCAAGCTTTAATTAAATACTGGCCAGGATGATGAACTCTGGACAGGTATACTCCTGGGTTACCAGGAAATATCCATGATTCAGTTTTTGTGGTGTGTTAAAAAGGCAAAGCCACAGTGTTGTTGGAGCATGCTTGATCGTTTCCTGGCTGCCCAGACTCCCAAAATAATCACACAAAAACTATATTATTTAAATCACTGCTTGGCCAATCACTGAAACATATTGCTATCTAGCTCTTACATCGAGAATTAACCCATTTCCACTATTTTATATTTTACTAAGAGGCTCTAAGCCTACCGGCAAGGTTCCAGGTGAAAGCTTGTGTCTTTCCCCTCTGGTGGCTCCATAGGGTCTCCTCACTCCGCCTATGTGCTCTCTCTCTCTCTCTCTCTCTCTCTCTCTCTCTCTCTCTCTCTCTCTCTCTCAGTCTAGCTATATTCTGTTAAGCCATTGGCCAAAAACAGCTTCTTTATTAACCAATAAAAGCAACACATATACAGATGAACTTCCCACACCACCAAAGGGCTACCATATTTTCAATCAGGTCCAATCAGGGCAAACATATCTCCTGACTTACATCCTGACTGTGCATCTTCTGCCTATGCAATCAAGGGCAGGGGTACATCCTGACAAATTTCCTGCCCATATACCTCCTGCCCATGTGTGGTCAAGCATATCTGATGCAGATGGCTCCAAGATACATAGGACAAGCAGGAAGTTATTCTTAATTGTTTTAGCTGCAAACAGAACACTTAATCTGCAAGGTATAGTTTTCCCCTTGTGGTCTCCCATTAACTTGCATAGTGTATTGCTCTTTTTCCTGTTTTGGTCTCGCAATGGCTTCTGCCTGCTTCGGGAATGAACAGAGCAACTTTGAAGAAGGAGGCTCTTTTAATTCTGTCCTAGTCTCAAATAATTCTGACATATGAGAACCTTCAGCCAGCAGTACTCCCAGAAACTTGGGCAAGAAGTCAAACAGTCTCAGTCAGAGATTGGAGCAACATACTCCAGCATCGCTCACACAGTACTTCTCAAAGTTTCGTCCCCAACAGAAGCACTTTTCAAACTTTCGCATGTGTTTGAGATGCCTGCAAGGCTTCCTCAAACACAGCTGCTTGGGCTCCACCCACTGAGTTTCTCTTTCAGTAGATCTAGCCTGAGGCCTGAGAATTTGCATTTCTAATAAGTTCTCAGATGTGGCTGCTGCGACTGTTGGTCCATGAACCATATTTTGAAACCGCTGTTGTATACCACCCTTATTTATGAACTTATTAAGAACAGGTCTTAGCAATGGAAAGTAAACTTTTACATGTCATGAATTCTTTAGCCCATCAGATTAAATTCTTACCCATTTTCATGCATTATAAACTTGCAATACTGATAATTAAGCTTTGTTATAGAGAAAGAACTTAATATAGTAGATGACAGTTTAAAAGCCTTTTTGCAATTTCTTATATGTACTCATTATTCCCTTTAAAATCCAGTGAAATTATCTTCAGGGTCCATAGGACTGTATATCCTAAATAGAGAAACTTTAATCCACATTTGCAGTCTCTTTTCCCTAGCCAATCTTTTATTTCTTTATGATTCTCATTATTTTTATATTTTTATTTATCACATAAGCCATCCAAAGGCATATGGTTGAGGAAAATGAAAAACTAGGGGACACATTTAGACCTAATGTGAATGCACAGATATGGAAATTAATTTGACTTTTTTCTAGGATAGATTTGACACAATTAAATCTTAGAATTCAATAAACTCTGTACATGTCTCGGACCTAGGAGTGAGTTTGTAGTCATTAAAACCTCCAGAGAAGCAGGAAACAACAGTTGAGTCTGTGATCCAACAGCTTCGGATAGGAGCTCATTCGAAGAGATTTTCTGCTCTTGCTTCTATTGAATTCTTTTTAAAGTATTTCCCGAATAAGGAAATATTCCACCTGATGTTGTCAATATGTCAGACCACAAGGGTATCCTTGAAGTAAACGGTGCCTTACTGTCCTGAAAATGTTCCTCAGCTTCCCTAAGGGCCTAATTTACAAAGCAGAAAACTGCTGGCAGGATTTGGCTGAGAATCGCCTTGTCTGGATAGAGCCCTTTCATCTGACTTCCTGCACGCTGCTTTGAAAGTTATTTACTAGTCACTTCTTATGGCCGCGGAAGGTGAATGGTGTGTCTCACTGAAGGGCAGAAGAGCTGAGACGGATAGAGTGCCCCTCCGCATGAAGATGACTCTTAGAGTGACATTCACACTCTCTAATCTCTGAAGCTTCATTCTGCCGTGGGAGACTTTCATTTTGTCCTTTCGTTGTGTCTGAAAGTGGAGAATGTTCCACACTAAGCCAACGTCTTAGCCAGGCACTGTCTTCTAGACTGGGACAGTTTATTTCTGTGATGAGTTTTTAGGGCTGGGGGTGGAATAACTCTTAGTGTAAACTGCAAGAAACTGTTTCTTTGGCAAGTCCGAATCAGTAGATTGTCAGCATTTGCTCAAGAGCTTCCCTCTGGATTAAAGCCCAATTTTCCTATTCAGAGTCCTCGAGCAGCGACAATGGCGCTGAAAACATTTTACCTACAAATGAGGGAAACTGGCAGTCCCAGTTAGCCCTGCAGCTCTTCCAGATTTCACTACCGTGCCCGACCAGAACCCCACGGTCCCTTTTCCTTGTAGAGTATTAACATTTATTTAGGAGGTGATAAATGGTTTAGCGCGGTGCTCACACTTTTCCAATAGCGGCACCCTCATAAACCTACTCTCTTCTCTAGCAGCTAGCACAGAGGGAAGATTTCCATCCAGTCTGCGCGGAGAGAGCACACTGGGAAAGACTGTGTGCTCAGCAGAACCTCAGCCATGACGAGCACACAGCTCTTCTGGGGACTTCACTGTATGGCCGCGGCAGGCGTTGTTCATTGCCTGCTTTGCACATCCCATGATAAAGTTGCTGCTAAAATAAATTGCAGTTTTGCATAATTATTGACAATCACATCTTAACAAGCAGTATGGATCATATTCAAGTGTTCATTTTTTTTAAATCCATTTTTAGCTTATGTTTAATCCCAGCAAGTGTTTGTGTAGTCGTAGGAGGCAAATAAGGCATTTAAATAGAGTACTAATTTCCTCATTGCAGACACAATTTACCTGAATCTTTTTAGATGGGGCTGTTAGAGTTTAAGGCAATTTCGCCTCCTGAGCTATTATTATTCAGATCTTTGCTCAGGGTGTTTGTATATCCACATTATATGCAGTATAGAAGTGTGTGTATATATATCATACATACATACATATATATAATTGGAAATTATGATTTAAAAAGTTCTCATAAGGGATTTTTGTTTCTTCCAGTTTTTAAAAACAACTTGGAAATTAGAAAATGAGGTGTAGGCAGAGGGACTAACATTTTTATGAACAATCGTAGTCATACTGTGTGAAGTTTGATGCTCATTATACCAGTGGAAGAATGCAGAGAGGAGTTAGTAACAAAGCCATATCACACAACTGGGAAAGGATATTGGGAACTGAATCGCTGTTTGTCTGATTTGTAAGCTTCAACTTTTTCAACTTGTTGTAGCATTTTTCTTTTGGATAATATCTTTGGTCTATGACCACCGGGTTGTGCAGTGTGAACCTAACAAAATACTTTGAATAAGCTAGTATGTGGCAAGATGACAGTTTGTACAACTCGTTCCGTGAAATACTTTCTTCTTAGTCTTTCTGTCCCTTTGCCGGCCAATCTGTCTCTTCACTTGCCCCTTCAGTATTCACCTCCCAACTCTCCATCTGTGGATTCTTTACTTGTTACTTTATTTAATCCTTGCTTCTTGACTCAGTTTGATATCAAAGATAGGCATGGCAAGGGAATTTAAGGTTTTGCATATGAAATTTAATGTCAAATTCTGTGGCATCTCAAAATAAGTTTTCCCATTGCCCAACACAAACTTAAAGTTGAAAGAAAGGTATTTTGGAGTGTTTATGAACAAAATTTGTAAGTCTCTGTCTCTCTCTTGATTTGTGCATCCATCCATCTATCTATCTATCTATCATCTATCTGTCTATCTATCATCTATCTATCTATTATTTATCTATCTATCTAGTATGTGTGTGGCCATTTCTATAGAAATCTTTATTATTCATTTTTTAGGGAGGGTCCAGGGATTAAACCTAGAAACCTAGGGCCTTGAATTTAGTAGGCAAACACTCTACCGTTGATCCACAGCCCCAGCACATTGCTGTTTATTTTTAATAGCTCCACTTGCATGCCTTACATCAAGAAGAAGTGTTCAGATGGAATTGAAATGAATATTAAACAAAGAGCATGGCATTTTGGTTGTGGGTTAACTGGAGAGCTTCAGCAGCATACCATTCTTGATCGTTTTACTGAGTTCCTTGCATATACCATCCTGATAGTGAATCCCATCTGCCTGCTTGTCCTTTACAGAGTGAGTGAGAGAGAGGCAGCTTTGGAAGAAACTCATAGGTTACTGCAACAGTTCCCCCTGGACCTGGAGAAGTTTCTTTCCTGGATTACAGAAGCTGAAACAACTGCCAATGTCCTCCAGGATGCTTCCCGGAAGGAGAAACTCCTAGAAGGCTCCAAGGGAGTCCGAGAGCTGATGAAACAGTGGCAAGTAAGTTGAGTGTTCCTGCGTTAGCCCTCTAGTCAATCCAACTGTACCATCCCAAGCATTTATACTTGATATTGACAAAGTGAGGACAAAAATAAAGTTTCTTATTCAGGCTGATATAGTTCAGGATTTGGACAGGAAGGAAAAAGGCAAGAGGCAGTAAGAAAAGTCATTTGTAATTCCATTCCAAATATCATCAGCTTCTAAAATTACAGATATTTTTGACCAGAAAAATATTCACCTAAAACACCAGGGGTCTTGTCAGACAGAAACTTTACTCAGACAGAGAAGTAAGTTAAGGGTAGGTTTATTAAATTAAAATGGCTGCCATTTTCACTGTTTACTTAATGTCTTACAGGGAAAGCATCTGTAGGAATTGTCTGTTTTATTTAGCGTTGCTAACTAAATCAGTTTCTCTTCGTTACTTTCAAATACATTCTGAAATGTTAATCTGACATTTTGCAGTTTTCTTCCCAACATGATCTGTGAAAATAAAAATGAGATTGCTAAATTTGTTATAGCTAGTGGATGCACAATTTTCAGACAATTGTTTTCCCTGACAGCAAAAATTATTAAATCTGTGTTCGTGAGCAGCAATAACAGAAGCCTAGAGTAATATTGTTTAAATGGAATCTTGGCAAGAATCATGTTCTGTAGTTTAAGGAGTTTTCAAAGGTTTATTCTTAATAACTGATGGAATTTTCCTGAACTATTATACAACATTATCATATATCTTTTCTTTTGTAACTTTTTTGTTCTATATGTGTATATAAATGAACACCACTAGTATTTAGAATATAGTTTGATATGATAAATTGAAAAAATTTTGGACTAAAGAATTTCTTTTCCTATTGTTCTCCACCTATGTTTTATTTTGATGGGACAGTTAGTTTGTTGCTCTGGTACAGACAGTAGTAAGAGTGATTTATTACATCTTGAATTTGCCATTCCTTTTTATCCTCCTTCTCTGGTCTCACATGCCATATCCACAGTGATGTTAGTTTTGTTTGATCCTTTTAAGATAATTTGTTTAGTATGATGTCTGACTTTATCTCTGCTGAGATCTCCTACAGTTTGGGACAGAGTGCAAAAGCTCCACAAATTCAGATTTTATTTTGTCTGAATCTTAAATGATCTCCTATATCATTTATATTTACATATCCAATACTCTTGCATACTATAATCTGGAAAAACTATAAAGTTCTGTATAATTGAATTGAAATTTGGCTATACGTGTTATTAAGTATGAATAAGGAAAAAGCAAATTTGTGTTTTGATTTTTCATCTTTCTTTAAAAACAATTGGAAATTACTCTGATTAACATGTCTTAGCTTTCTTGTATTTCTTAAAATGCATGTGTGTGTTCTTCTTAAATCTGTGTGTATGCTTTTTATCACCTTTGGAACCAAGCTGAAGTATGTTTCTCATATAAACTCCAAAGATGAACCTTTCTGCATTTTTAGGCTAGGACACTGACTACATAAAATATTCAAAACAACAGAGTCAGAAAATAAAAATGTTCAAATAAGGAGGAATTTCTTTACATTCTTAATGTAAAGTAGTGATTTTTCGTTGTCGTTTTTGTTGTTGTTTTGGTTAACTGCTGTTGTTCCTAATTAGTGTCTTTACTTGGTAACCAGTTCATTATTTGAGGCAGGGGCAAGTACACAGTTATGTGGAGGTCTGAGAAGGACCTTGGGGCCAGGCCTGTGTCTGTCCATCTTACCTGAGGCAGGATCCCTTTGCTGCTTCTGACCCTAGCTGGTAAGAGCTTCTGGAGACTATTCTGTGTCTGTCCCTGCCCTCACTCCACCCCTGCATTTCCAGGAAGCATTTTGGAGGTACATAAAGCTTTTACATGGGGTATAAGGCTCTGAACTCAGGATGTGAAGCTTGCAAGCAAGTGCTTTTACTCTATACTATGGTTGATTTTCAATTAGTAATTCTCCAGCCTCAGACTCTCTGAATGTTAGAATTATAAGTGTATGTTGTCAGGCCTATATTGAACTGTATTAATTATTAAAAGAAGAAAAGAAGGAAGGAACCCAAATGTTTAATCAAAGTAACAGCTCACCCAACAGGTCTTGGGTCTCCTATCTACTCCAAATCCAAGCAAGATTTATTTTCTACAAAGGCTACTGTATAGAGAAAAAGATGAAGCCTTTAAACAAAGTTGTTTTTTTTTTTATTTTTTTCCGCAATTGCCAACCGTTCTCTGTAGAGAGACTATGAATCTTATTATTCCTTACAATACTGACTATTGACTTTGGTTGTTAGATATTTCAATATCTATTTGTCACAACAATAATCATAACTTATGGGATCTATGAGCACTGGATGTAATATAAACCATGTGCTTCCTTAATAAAATTAGTGAATAAATTTCACCATGAAACACAATAAAATTTTCCAATGTATTAGTAAAAAGTGCTCTTTACTTTCATGACTGAAATCAAAGAGTAATATTATGCTTGTCAATACACATGATGAAGACATTTTGCTCATAGTTACTTGTGATAGTCTAGCAGGAACATTGAAGCCATCAAACTTTTATATAACATCATTTAGATCCTGAGCATTGATAGTTTGAGAATGTATATATTGCAAATTTATTTCAAAATGTAAGAACTAAATTTATAATTGAATCAGATTCTTTTTCTATCCAAATTTTTCCCCTTTGGCCTAACAGAGTTGATAAAAATGCCCATGATTCCAACTTCCGACAAAAAAATAATGCTGGATAAAATAAATATTGAATGACCATGTATCTTTGCAAATATTCGACAAGTTTTGTAACTTCTACGTGATTCTTTAAGTAACCTGCAATATCATTGTTTTACCAGCCTGTAAAGAAGGTGCCTTGCTATAGGCATATTGTTGGTGTTATTCTTTTTAAAGATCTATGGAGGGAAGGCTGGTCCCATGAGGGCAAGGGTCCCACGAGGGGCTGCTTGCGGGTCGCCAGAGGCCTCTGCAGGTCAGCAGATGGGAGACCAAGGTGAATGAGAGACAGACAGATACACTATGCAGAGAGAGAATTTGAGTATAAAGTTTATTTAGTGGGTTATAAAAGGGAAAGGGAAGAGAAAGGGGAGAAGGTGGCGGTGAGGCGGGGGAGAGGTGGAGAAAGGCAGCAGCCACCTCTTCAGAAAAGGGACAGGCAGAAAGAGAGCAGGCAGGCAGAAAATTGCTTGCCTATGCAGCATTGGTGGGGGGAGTGAGTGGTACTTGTCTCTTAAGGGGACAGGGTATCCAGTTGACAGGCCAAGCCAACCGATCATAACAGTTGGGAGATAGCCTAAGAAAGTAAGGAATATGTGTAATATTTCCAATTCCTTCATCTGTGAGCTGAGTTTATCCTCTCTGGCTCTCTCTCTCTCTCTCTCTCTCTCTCTCTCTCTCTCTCTGTGTGTGTGTGTGTGTGTGTGTGTGTGTGTGTGTGTGTGTGTTTGTGTGTGTGTGTGTGTGTGTGTGTGTATCAGCATTAGTTATTGTTATGGTTTAAGTAAAAATGCTTCAGGTCCCCAAGTCGCAACAGTAGGTAGAGGGCCATGAGACCATGCAGCAGGTCCCAGAGAAGCAGAAGGCAGTGGGCAATAGGTCTGAGAGCAGCCAGACCCAGGCAGGGACAGTGTGTAACATGAGGGCTGGCTTGTTGGGGTTTCTGTCCCTCCCAGTACCCCAACAGCCGGCAAGCAACAAAGAAATTCACACACAAGACTCCATAAGGTTATAAACTGATTGGCTCATTAGGTCAGGCTTCTTGTTAACTCTTATAACTTATATTATCCCATTATTCTCATCTATGTTAGCCATAATGGCTCTGTACCTTTCTCTGCTGGGCAAGTTACATGCTGCCTCTTCGGTGGTCTGTACAGGAAAGGCTGAGAGAGAGCTTCTGCTTCCAGAATACTCCCAGTCTCTTTGCTCCACCCTACTTCCTGTCTGGCTTTCCCGCCTATACTGCCTGCCTGGCCAATCAGCGTTTTATTAAAATATGATTGACAGAATACAGATAATTCTCCCGCACCATTTCCCTCTCTCTCTTTTTTTTTAAACAAAGGAAAATACCCATAATCCATTTGTTGGGAATGTGGGCGTAGTATTTCAGGCTACTTCCTGCTGGTTGGGGGCGCTGATAGTCTTAAGGGGACCTAAAGAAAATTTAGAGTTATAATCAAGTCATGACTGGAGTATCCTGTGAGTCTCGATCATCTCAGGCAGCAGTCTTGGATCAGTTCTGGATGTAGACCTCTGTCATCTGGGCCATCTGTTCCTATCGGAGATTTTTCAGGTGGCCTCCCTTGGTCAAAGGTGATTATTCTTAACTCTGAATAAATCCAGAGTCTCTCGTTTTCTGTGGAAACAAAAGCAAAATCTCTTCTCCAAAGTAACATACCTTTTGACTTCAGTTTTGAAGCCAAGGTATTTTCAAAATTCCTATCTTGGGTTAGTTCAGCAGCATTTATAAACAAAAGTCTTTTAGCAGTTGTTGCTCCTTCCTCAGCAATCAAACAATTTAAAGAGAGCATAATAGCATACAGTATGAAGATTCTCTGTGCATTTTCCATCTTTATGTGGCTTTATTTTAACCTCTATTTCTTTTATTTTTACTTTTACTTTTTGAGACAGGATCTTTGTATATCTTTGTCCTGGAATAACACTGTAGACCAGGCTGTCTTTGAACTCACAGAGATCCTCCTGTCTCTGCCTCCCCAGTGCTGGGATTAAAGGTGTGTGCTACCACACCTTGAACTCACAGAGATCTGTCTCTGCCTCCCAGGCATTGGGATTAAAGGCGTGTACTACCACACCTTGAGGTCACAGAGGCCAATCTACCTCTACCCCTTGAAGTCACAGAGGTCAATATGCCTCTGCCTCTCAGGCATTGGGATTAAAGGTGTGTACCACCACACCCAACTACTCTCTTTCTTTCCTTTTAACTTTAAGAACTTTAACTTTTAGCCTGCATATACACACTATAAACCATTTTGAGGTTTTCTTCCTCTTTGAATCTCTCTTTACTGTATATTTTTCTTTTTCTGACCACATGAGCCATTAATTTACTAAGCAATATGGAGAGCCGTGGCTTTGACGGCTAGATCCAGCTCATTCCGTAGCTTTTCAGCCTCAAGGCTGAGGTACCAGCCAGAGCTGTGTTCACTGCCACAACTCTATGGCGTTTCAAGGTCCTTGCCAGCAAGCAAGCTGCAGCATTCTACTCACAGACCACACTCAGTCGGACTGCCTGCCTGAAAGAGTCAGAGTTTGCTCTGGCAGGACAGCCCAGAAAGTCAGCATTTTAAAACAGCGCAGCTTTTTTCCTGCTACGGCTGAAAACCGAAAAGCATACGTTCAGCTTTTGATAAACACCATTTAAGTGTTTCGTGGCAGGACCTCTTAATGAGCTGCAAGGTTTTGCAGCTAAAGCTGAGTCAGGAAGCCTCTCTTATATGAGAGCCTTGCTTGCCTCTAGCAAGCAAAGTAGACCTGAGAAATTGCTGCTACCAACAAAACATGCTTTACTCTATTCTATCCCAAGCTTTCTCAAGCTTTCTGTGGATTCAGTTATCCACGTCTGGGCGCCATATGTAACATGAGGGCTGGCTTGTTGGGGTTTCTGTCCCTCCCAGTACCCCAACAGCCGGCAAGCAACAAAGAAATTCACACACAAGACTCCATAAGGTTATAAACTGATTGGCTCATTAGGTCAGGCTTCTTGTTAACTCTTATAACTTATATTATCCCATTATTCTCATCTATGTTAGCCATAATGGCTCTGTACCTTTCTCTGCTGGGCAAGTTACATGCTGCCTCTTCGGTGGTCTGTACAGGAAAGGCTGAGAGAGAGCTTCTGCTTCCAGAATACTCCCAGTCTCTTTGCTCCACCCTACTTCCTGTCTGGCTTTCCCGCCTATACTGCCTGCCTGGCCAATCAGCGTTTTATTAAAATATGATTGACAGAATACAGATAATTCTCCTGCACCAACAGTGCAATTAACCAAGTGGCTGCAGTGGGCCACAAGGGGCAACAAGTCACATGAGGAGAGACAGACAGATGGGCACCCTTCGAGACCAACATTGTAGGTCTCCAAAAGTGGCTGATCCCAGACAGGGAGTCACACAGTGGGTGAGAGACAGAGGCATGGATAGGCACACCAAGCAGAGTAAAGTTGGATATTTATTTAGTGGTTTATGGAGGGGAAGGAGAAAAGGGAAAGAGCAGAGGGAGAGAGAGAGACAGAGGGAGGGAGTAAGGGGAGAAAGGGGAGAAGCAGGAGAAAGGGGAAAAGCAGGAGAAAGGGGAGAAGCGGGGAGAAGGGGAGAAGTGGGGAGAAGGGGGAGAAGTGGGGAGAAGGGAGAGACAGAAGCTGCCTCTGAGAGAGAAGGGGAGGAAGAAGATCAGCTTGCCTTGGTGGATGGGGAGATGGGGCTGGGGGGGCGGAGTTCTCTCTTAAAAGAACAGGACAGATCATTACAGTTCAGTTATCTCCTTTCATTTGCCCTCTATCATCTTTCAACATCAACACATTGTGAAAAGTTCTTTTATATTGAATAAAACATTGGCAGAAAGTTTGATGAACTTTGAATTGTATATCTGTATATACCTATGAATTAAGATAGGTTTGACACATTGAAATTGAAAAAACAGGCTTCAGTATTTCTTTCATAAAATCTTGATCCATGGGTTACTTCCAAGAAATAAGAAAAAATGAGACCAAGGTAGTATAATTAGCACCTTAAGTAAATTGAAACATCACGTTTCTTGGGCTATTTTACAGTAGAAGTAGTCTATATACCTCTGATTCTAAGGAATTCTTCAGTGTACTATTCCCTATTGATTTGAATTCATTTGCATGTATTTTTTAATCTGCCTATTCGGAATGGTTCCTGAGAGCATGAGGGCAATTCTCCATATCTTCCTTTTGTTTGGTGTTGACTTCTTCCTGTTCTACATGTGTAAAAATACTATTGAAATCACATTTACCTGCAAGTTTTCGTCTTATATTTTATATGTAAACTCACATTACCTTGGAAATTCTTTACTAAGCCCCCACCTGTTAGGTGCTTTAGGTCTAAGGATGGCAACATACCTAAGATCGAGGTGGAGCTCAGTTCCAGAGAGCACATCCAGCATACAGCAGCCGTGCATAATTGTTCTGCTAGAAAGCCAGGCAGGTCAATCGAGATGTAGCTGAAGTTCAAAAGATATTCAAGAAGATTTTCTTAGCTTTCTTTGTACATTGGGTAAGACTTTCAAAATGCTGAACTTTCTTAGACCTTGAAGAAATTTAAGTGAGAATGATCAGATCATAGTCTGGCCACGATTCTCAGCTCCAAACAAAGGATGAGAAATGCTGTTTAGAGAAAGTCGTGTTCAGAAATATGTCAGAGGAAGGCTGCTGGTGATGCTTATCTGGAACGCCAGCATCTGAGAGACTGAAGCAGAACACTGATAAGCTTGAGAACAGCCTAGTTTACATAGATCTTGTCCCAGTTTTGATGAGTGTAGTAGTGACTTAGTTTGAGGCCAGTTCTCCTTAGAACACTTCTGTTTTCATTAACACTCATTTCCTTATTTCATCTCCCATCCGCCGAGTCCCAGTGGCACACAGATTCAGGGGCTAGAATACTTAACAGGATGTGGGCATGAGTAAGGATAAGATCCATGAGACTTTCTTTCGAAAGGCAATGTACTGTAATACGTAATAAAAAACAAGTTTAGTGAGTGTAAACTTGCCTTTTCCTCCCCCACTGCATTATTTTTTTTAAAGTTTGAGTTTATCTATAGTCTTTGAGGAGTCCATATCTTTGTTTTAAACAATTATTGCAACCAATAAATTAATCACACTTTTTAATAAAATAGCTAAGACAGTGAGTGACATTAGACACATAAACTAGATAAGATGATTTTTGGCAGTTAAATGGGCATTTTGTTGCACTGCATGTGAGGCAGAGATGAAGAGACAATCTGAGGTAATATGACCAGTCGGTGTCTTCAGGGAATCACAGAATTTATGAGGACAAATAGCTCTGAGAAGGAATGCCAAGAATGTGCTTTGCATTGAGCTATCTGTGCAAAAGAGATGAAAATATTACCTCCCTTGAAGCAGTTGTGAATTCACATCTAAAGGGTTGTGAAAATCCTAATTAAAGGTAGAAAACCTGAAGGAGTTCAAAACGTAAACCATAGGAATCAATGATATTTCACACACGTTGCTATCATTGTGACTGAAACTTTCCTCTGTTCTACCCAGAAATCCACTTAAATACTACTAAAACCTTCCTGGAGCCCAGAACTGTTGCTTGCTGATCCCCTTCTCTACAGTATTTGAAAGAAAGTCACTAAAAAAATTCATAACGACAAAACTGAAAAATGTAAAAAAGAAACAAAACCTTGGTATGAAATTCCTATCATGAAAAAGTGAAGTATTTGAGGAGTATAACCAACTGGGAAAACTCTTTCAATTGCAGCGTTAGCTTCTTATCTCGTATAAACCTCAGCATTTTGTTTCTCCCTTTGGTCTCATGTTGCCATTTGAAAAATGTCATCTGCCTTCACCACAGTATTCATGGCTAGAACCTGACTACACTAATCAAAAACAGGACCTAGAGGCATAGGCTTATCCTCTTACTAGCCTTTATTATGCTGTTTAGATCCTGAATTTGTCAAAGAAAGTGACCATTTCACACCCATTGTCCTTCCTCATCCTTCTCCCAATCCCACTCAACCCTTTCTTCTTCCATGGAATTCCCTTCCTACTGTTGTTGCTTTGGTTGGGGGAGGGAGGGTTGCTGTTGTTGTTTGTTTTGTTGTGTATTGTTTTCTTTTATATTTGTGTGATCTTCTGAATTTAGTTAGGGTTGTTTGCTTGAAAGTAGGTGTGAAATTATTTACTAGAGTAAGGGCAATTTACCAGTACCTGCACCAGGAAAGAAAACAACTCTCCCTCACACATCAAGCATTAACTGTCCTCCTTTGGGAAAGGTGGGGCCTCACTTTACTTTGTCATCCAGAATGGAATGATAATAGGCCCAATCATGTGCAAATTTTATATAGGAATCTATAGTTTCTATACTTTCTTGAGGAAAGACTGAAACTCCTGTAAATCTCTGGGAAAATTCAAAAGGAAATACCAAAAGAAAATGAAAATTTAGACAAACAAGGTAATGAGGACAGATATCCAAGTCTGGTGTTTTAGCTGCTGTATAAAGAAAAACTAAATATGGAAAATAGTTTTGTGTGCAATAAATTGTAAAACAGCTATCTCAATTTAATGTGATTTGAATTTCAAGACATCATCACAAAAGTTGGATTACTCTTCTTGTGTTACAATGTTTTTGTTCATATGGAAACACTGAACTCTTACTTGCCTTGTATGGATATTGCTATGGGAGTACTACATTGAATAATATTTATTTTCAACAATTACAATCTATAATTTGCTATCTAAATACAAGAAGAAAATCCTCTATCAGCAAAAAGAAACTGTGTACGCTGAAAAGTCAATTTTGATAGCCTCTAATAATCATTGTCTTTTATCCTTCACAGATATTCTGTGTTAAACTTAGAAGGTAATAAATATCAAAGCACTTTGAAAAAGCCTTCTTCAAGTGAAAGGTCCTTTTTAATGTTATTAATGATCATTAGGCAAAAGTCAAACTGAAGCCATAAATCTCCTATTGCACTCTTTACAACCAATGAATCAAAGTTACATTAGCTAGTGATACCTGCACTTCTCACTTTTTATAATTACCCAAGTCATTTTACTTTCATTTTCTAATTTGATTCTCTAAAAACGTGACGCTGTACTATAACTGTTTCCATTTTTTAATTAGAGAATAAAATTGAAGCAAGTTGTAATTTATCTATGGTTACATCTTTAAAAACTAATTTTTCTTTCACTATCGCAGATTAGGCAAAAAGTCAGTAAAATCAAAGGCTAGCAAGATAAATTTGTTTGTAGGATTTAAAAGAGTATATTTTATTCAGCTCTTAGGGCAGATAATGATAACTAACATCACTTGAATACTTACTATGACTATACTTACAGACAATGAGCTATATGTGCTAGTTTATGAAGCAATATCATCATTCTCTTATTTCATTGAAAGCTCACAATTTAGAGGGTTGGAAGAATGAGTATTTGAAATTCTCCTTGACCTTCTGACCTGAAAATCCTGCTATCCTGCACATTATTCTGAACTGCCTCATCATTTTAAGCCAAAGCTCTAAATATCAAAAAGCAAACTTTAAAATGCCCACCGCATTGGAATACGTCAGTTCATAGAAATATTTGGCTCCCTAGGCATTCATTTTGTTGGACGTTTTTCATTCTAGTTTTTGCATCTGCTTCTCTGTTGAAATGCTTCTTTATAAAATCAGGTAATTCTCAGATGCAGATGTTCTTGTTAATGTCTCCTTGTTCTAGAATGCTGTGCTTCAATCGTTCTACTTGACTATTATAACATTTCCCTCCTTGTGTCTCACTGGGCTGACATAATGCGGTAAAGGTCTCCATACCTGCCCAGTTACACATTCGTTAGGCATCCTTTTCCAGAGCATCTCTTCCAGGCATTCCCATCTATTTTCGCTCATCTCATTTAACTCCTCTCAGTAGTCAATCAATACTCCCTTAATGTCAGTTGTCTGTTCCGAGCCTTTCAAAATAGTGTGCCCATCTCCAATAAACTACTCATTCAAGTGTTTTTGCTCTTTGCAAGATTCATCCTACATGTCTTATTGAATGTGGGACTTGCTTAACTCATGTAGCTCACATAAAATACAAGTTCAGTATGATGCACTGAAGCCATGTCTTTTATCTCCTATTCTGCTGTATCTGCTCTCTTCAGGGGGATTTCATATCATGTGTTTATTTGTATGTCTCTTAGATCAACATGTTAATTTTTATGAACTCTGGATTTTGCCTACATAATTTTTATATAGTAAAATTATGTACTTTTACTTAATACTACTGTAATTGGTGTTACTATTTCCTTGTATCTTCTTCCACTCATTTCTGGGAACTAATTGTTCCAATACAACCTGCAGTTTTAACTTCCTAAAATATAACTTAAATGGTAACTAGAATGTAGATTTAATGCCAGACAAGATTACACTGAATTCATTTACTTATCTGCCACTATTGTCAAGATACTTACAATATGTGTGATGGGTGCTTAATAAATATTTATTACTGAATTAAAGAAACATGTGACTCTTCTTGGCAACCATCTTTTATAACTTCTCTAAGCATTAAGAATGTTTTGTATATTCCTTCACCTTGCTGTCAAGGATTGGCCTCAAAGCTGAATTTTTAACCTCATTCCTTATTTTGTCTTTCCATATAGCTTGAAAGCCTACAAAAGCAACAGCAAGCAAGATTACAGTTATAATTTTTTTCAGAATTGAATTTGTGCTTTGGCTATTTTATACTTGTATATAATGTATTCTGATTATGCTCAGCCCCAACCTACCCTCTCTAACCTCCATCTCATGCCTATCACCCCCCACACCCAATAAACACATTTTGCTACAAATCCCTTTCCCACACTCATGGGGCTGTTTTCTTGGTTTGTTTTGACAGTCTGTGTTTAAATAAGCAGGGCCACCTATGTGAGCATGAGCTTGGAATTAATGATCAGAAATTGGTGTGCTCACTGGTGGCTACGCAACTGAAGCCAATGGCTCCCTGCACCATAGGAATCTGTCAGTAGCCAACAGTTTAGCGTGGAGGAGTGAGGACCCCTGTCTATGCTCCACCACCAGGAGCACTGACTTGACAATGCCAACTCTGTGCAGACGCAGTGCAGGTAACCACAACTGCTCAGAGTTCAGGGTTGCTACCAGCTTATTCTTCCAAGATTTCCTCTCTTCATCCCCGCTTACACAAATGATACCTAGTTGTCAGGAAACGGTCATATCAACATTAACACCTGTTCCCTAGTTGAAAGTCATCTGTCTCCTTCGTAATTCCTATAGGCACTGCAAAATGTTTTGTTCGTTTTTGCTTCCTTTTAGAAGAGCTAAAGAAGACAGTATTCAATGCAATGAGCGTTGAAGCTTTTCTGTGTGAATTTAAATCATGATTCTGCTTCCTGCTGATCATGGACTCATTTCTTAATTGCTTTTGCATTACATGGCTATAAATAAAAGGTAACCATAGCCATCCTTCAGATAGTTTGTGAAACTGGTATCAAGTCATATGTATGAACCTCATAAAACAGTATCTGAGATATAGCAAGCACCCAATAAACATTATCGTGTCATTCCATTTATGCTTATTTTTATATCTACGGGTAAAATTAAATTTGATTTACATATTTATTGATGAATTTTTGTACTGCTCATTGTAATATAGGCCCCTTGGGGAATAATTCTCATTTGATTTATGTGGGAAAGCTCATAAAATGAACAATTAAATACAACTTCTCAAATATTGACTTCCATGAGTGCTAAGACTTAATTTAATAAGGAAAAAAAAAACCTGTTAATCTTTAGTAGGTTTTAGTTCTTAAATGTCATTATTGACTCAAAAAGTTCTTTAAACTCTCCGAATGAAAAAAGCAAACTTTAATACTCTGTTCTTGAGAATAAACATTATACTGAAAGTGCAAAACCAGCTATGTCGTTTTACATCATGACCTCCTTGGGGAAGTAAGTGACTTGTCAGCCTTTGCTTTCAGCTAGACACCAGAGATTCCTTGAAACCCGCTTCGGCAAAAGTAGCTTATTTTTCTTCACAAACAGTCTGAGCAACAGAGAAAATCACATCAATGTCTTACAGAAATCTTAATAAAAATCTTTATTTTATTTTGCCTTACTGTATTTTGCTTGTTTTGATTTTTTAAATGTCTTTTTTTTTTGAAACACAGAAAAGGAAATTAAAGTGTGTGCCAGGGAGGTGGGGAGGATCTGAGAGGAGTAGAGGGAGGTGAAAGAACATTATCAAAATAGATTGCATGTAGAAGAAAACTTTTAATTAAAATTGAATAAAATAAAGTTGTTTGAAATGAATGCCAAGAGAAAGCACTGGAGAAAATTAGTGAACTCAAGACACTCACTTTCTCTGAACCATATCCAGATTCACATAGTTTTTCTCCAAACTAGTATTAAAAAGGTCAAGAAAAATTAAAGTACGGAAAACTAAGGTAATTTCCTGTCACACTCTCGTCTTTCTTTTCCTGGAAGAATTTTTGCGTGCTGTCTTTGGAGCAGATTTACCAGGAGAAAAATGATATGCTGTTACACAGTGAATCCTAGAACTTCCACTTTCTGTTGAATTAGGAAAGGTTAAACTTTTACCGGATTTAAAAACTATTTTTAAATTTCCATCTTAATATTTTTCTTCCACCTTTGTAAATTGTGATAATAAAACCTTTTTGCCACTAGGTAAATATTAATCATATTCAAAATAATTTAGTTTGTCAACATGTGATTTTCATTCCACATGAAGTCCATTTGCAGTTATGTCCTTTTCTAAATGGCATTAAAATGAAATGTCAGAATGTTGCCTATTCGTAACCGTGTTGAACTGTATCAAATTTGAAAGAAAAGCTCTTGAACAAAGGTTTGTGCATAAGTTAGGCATTCCCCATAGAGCTGAAAGAAATCATTATTCCTGGTTGTGAAAGCATGTGAAACATATAAAACATTACTTGCTGGAGATCCTATTAGTACAGATGGAAGAAGCGACAAGTTTCTTCCATTTACTTTTGTATCTGTGGTTGTCCTTGAGGGGTCTGTTAGTATGCTGACATTTCAATACTGCCATCACAACTTACAATATCCTGAATAGTTACACATGTCAACCTTGCAATTCTCTAAAGACTTCAGGTTTTCCTGTCAAATGTCTTTTTACCTCTAACCTCTTTTAAATATATATTATCCTTCATGACTTCCCGATATAATTATTCTCTGAAGAATACAGAATTTTATTGTCTCCTATATGTCAACCATTTTTGGTGTGGGATTTACCTCCGTATGGTCTGATTACTATTGGTTAATAAAGAAACTGTCTTGGGCCTGCACAGGGAGCAGAGCTAGGTGTGTGGGGGGGGAAGTAAACAGAATGCTGGGAGGAAGAAGGCAGAGTCAGGGAATCAGAGCTATGTAGCCCGGCTGGAGACAGACATGGGAACTTTAGTGGGTAAGTCACAGCCATGTGGCAATATACAGATTAATAGAAATGGGTTAAATTAATATAAGAGTTAGCCAATAAAAAGCTAGAGCTGATGGGCCAAGCAGTGATTTAATTAATACAGTTTTTGTGTGATTATTTTGTGGTTAAGCAGCCAGGAACAACCATGTGACCTCACTACACATTTTTTACCTCAATACTTTGCTCCCACTTCAACATTTCAATACTAAATTCAATTCTAGGTCATGACCCCAGATAAAATGATACTTGGATATTAATGAAATACTTGCTAAGACATTATCTCAGTTATTTACTCCATAAGTCTTATTTTTACTTTTACAATTATTTCATAAATGATGGGAAAACTCTAATACATTGTACTTGAAAAATAAAAGTCAATACATATTATGTTTTACCTACCGTGGAGAAGAACCGATCTTTTGTTTGAGGATGGGGATATGTTATTATTGGAATGCTGCACTTGATTAGGCAATTGTAAATGTATTTGCCTTCCGTGACTCAAATGAAACTTGTAGATTCTTGCAATTTATATATCTAGTAGAAAAATGTACTTACTGATTGAATTTTTGGATGTATCCTTTCAGGTGAACTATTATTGACAAGTGGGATTTCCTGCTTCAGAGTAAAATGAATCAATAGGTGATAAGAAAAATGTCCCTAAGGAGGAACTGGTAGTGGTGGGAATTGGCAGCATTGGGCAGGCCAGACCTAGCTAGTAAGGAAGAGAAAGTAATGGAAATAATTACAGTATCCTTTAGTCATCCAGAGAAAGAGATCCATCTTATTTGCCTTATGATCACAACCAAACAAGATAATCTAGTTAGCTTTTGCTGTAGGATCCAGGCTGACACTTCAGGGGGTTACTACATTTACAGTCATTTGTTTGTTTGCCAAACTATAATTTGAACAAACCCAGGATGTCTTACATGCACATTCCTCTTGAAATGATCTGAATCAGGTCAACTGGCACTGAAGAAGTCCCTTCCAAGAAGCTTCATTCATCCATTGATAACCTCATTTGGATACTTCTCCCGAACATGAACCCCTTTAAGCTCTTAGCTTTTCCTTTAACCTAGCTCCTTCATTTCTCTCCCACCTCCCTAACCTAGCTCCTTCATTTCTCTCCCACCTCCCTAACCTAGCTCCTTTGATGTTTTCTGTTACTTTTTCTTTTCAATTGGCTTTAATCTATATAGAAAATGAATTCTGCATCTGCCTGTCTCCAGGCTGTATCTATCTTGTTCACTCAAATGCTCTTTCTGAAGTTTTCCATCCATTTAGCAGCAATCCACTGAAGCTGAACAAATGATAGAAATTAACTTCTTAAAAGATCCGAACACTGCACTGACAAAGATTTGAAAAAGATTCAATAAACTGAACAAAGCAAAGTAATCTGGGAGAATTTGGGGGACATTGTGCTTAGTGTGAGAAGTCAAACACAAAGTATGGTCTTTGTGTGGTTTCATTTGTGGCAGGCACTAGAACAGCCCAATTCAGATTGCTAGAAAATGAAAGGATGATTTCCCGTGGTATATGGAGCAGAGAATGGGAATTTCTTATTTATTGGCTACCTGAGTTTTAGTGTAAGATGGTAGAAATTTCTAAAGACCAAAAATGATGATGTGTGTAAAACACTGAAAATGTGTTTTATACAATCAAAGTATACGTTTAAAAAATGCTGAAGTAACAGATCTTTTCATGAATTTTTATCACAGTACAAAGTAATAAGTAAGCTAACAATTTTTGAAGGGATTGTATGAAAATAATGTTATCAGAAAATATAAAATATGTTACTTTGTTTATTAAACCTTGTATCATTTGAGGAAGTCAGGAGTGTTAGAGAGGAAGGGAGGAGACAGGAGGAGAGGGGAGGGAAGGAAAGGGCAGGAGAAGAAAATGGCAGACCTAGACTACAGAAATATGTCTCTAATTTTTCTTGTTGCTTACCCATCCTTGTTGTTAAGAGGGCACTGAAAGTATGTGTCTATAGATAAGCCATGGGATTGTGTAGCCCTTATATCTACCCGCTTAAATCTTAGAACAGCTGAACCTGATGTTTGCTTGTGTCCATTTAGCTCTGAAGTTTGAGAAATTTATATGCTCACAAAATAGATTGTGTTTAAATAAATTAAAGAAAGAAAGAAAATAATAGCTTTTCTGCTTATTTTGAAGCATCTTTTCATTTGCTGTCTCTATCTCCAAAGCATATCCAATCAGAATTAGTATTGTTTATTCCTCCCGCTGTTTGGGAAAAAAAAAACATGAAGAAAAGCTAAGCCAGATGGTATCTAGTAAGATTTACATTGCCGTTTTCATTCCCTTTTCATTTGCATATTTTATAAAACTGCTCATGCTTCCATCTGAGACATGATCATTAATTTAATGTAATGATCTAATGGCTCATGACATTAAATTATAGCATGAGTCTATCATGATCAAATTATAGTATTATAAAGGAAAACTTCAGTTGTAGAGTGATTTTTTCTGCAACTTAAACAAATAATACTACCTACTAATTTTTCATGATTATGTTTTGGCCTTGATTAAGAGAGTTTCTATTTCATGCCAATGCATTTTGTTAAACAAGTTCTAACTTATAATCAGTGTCTCAAAATTGAATTTAAGAAGGGAGAAAGGATTTATTTTGATTTGACTTATATGAGTGATGTGTGTGTTTATCGTAAGAATAGCATTTTAGTTGGTGATACTGGAAAATTGAACCTAAAGGAAAATCATAAGATAATTGCTATTGACATGTTATTGATGGTTAGTGAATTATCAATAAAGTTCTAACCAAATTTGCATCCTGAAAAAAATTGCATTTATATCTCACAGAGTTTGTTAATCTTACATATAGGGGGTCAAGTAACACATTGTATATCCTTAGGTAATTCAAAGATTTATTATGAAGCAGGTTTGAGTTTGTCATTTTACTTATTTGAATTTTATTGCAAAAGGTTATTTTCTAACACAAAATTCTGTTTATTCTTAATAGTATTCAAACAGAAAATAGTTGACTTTATGGAAAGACAAACAGATGTAGGTATGGTGGCAGAAGACAGAGAGAAAATGAAACAAAAAAATAAAAATTGCATACTGTCTTGTCCTATAGAATTGGATCAACCAAAGCAGAGAGCAATAATTTGATTTTCTAAAACAAAAGGTAAAGAAATAAGATAGAAAATTCTGCTGCTTTACCAACTGTGATATCCAAAGTCTGACCCAACTTATAGCAACATTTCAGCTCACAAAAAAACATAGACAAATGACCTGTCCTATGAGAACTTCAAAATGACCTTCGGTGACAGCATAGAAATGGAAATCCAATAATCCATGCACCGGTGATCACAGGAATATTACACCTGGAAGGGAAATGTGCCCTCTACTAGAGAAGCCAATTTGAAAATCTTACTCAATGATATCTTCAAGTGCATTCTTCTTTTCCTTTTCCTTTTACAAAAGCAGAAAAACCACCAAAAAAATCAAGAATTTAGAAAATTAACAAAAACTAATGAGAAATTCTAAGAAGGTTGTTGTAGAGAGAGAGGAAGAGTAAAAAGAATGGGAAGAAGGTGGAGTGGGGCATAGTTGGCTTCACTCAGTGTGTCTTCCTAAGAAGTTCCTTTGCTATGAATTACCTCATTAGAAGTGCTAACTTCTTGTGATGTGATACTTTTTCTTAGTATATGACATTAAAAATAAAATAAATATAACAAACTCATTAAATACAATGTTGTACTCTAATTACCATATAGCATAAGCAGTTATAGCCTTTAATAAGTAATGCTAAAGTTGGGTAACTTAAAACTTTTGAATCAAGGGGCATTCTCTGGTCCTTCTACTTGAAAATACTTAGTCCTTCTGTAATCAAAGTATTTTCTCCAGTAAAATATGTGCTTTAATGGCTTCTACAGATGCGTAAGGTGGGGAAGGGAATAGAAAATTTCTTAAATTAAATGGCAGATTTACCACCAAGAACATTAGTAATGCAAAGCCATCACCAAGCACAAGTGAATATTGTGACAAAGCAAGCCATTGCAGACATGCCATTATCCTGTTAGTAGTATGCTAGCTGCTTTAGAGAAACTTCTACATCACTGTGAAAGATTCAGTGAGTAGCCCCATATCTCCCTCATCAATGGAGTGAATATAACAAGCCCTAGCCTTCGGCCTTGATCGCATGTTTTGCTTTAGCAGATGACAATTGAGTAAGCAGAAGCAACAGTTAGCTTAAGAGAACTTCCTGCTCTTGGCTGGACTTCTGGCATATGTCCGACCAGAGTGCACCGATTGAGGCTGTTTTCGGGAAGGGGCTGAGATATATGTAGAGAGATGTAGAGAGATGTACAGTAGATGTGCATATTTGGGAGAAATATCTGAAGGCATTCAGCCTTGTTCCATATTATGTTGACAACAGTAAGGTGAATCAGAAAATGAATTATTGACTGCCTTCGTCCTAAAAATCTGAAACTCATATTTTATTTTTAGGGTTCATAATTACAGACACATTTTTAAAATAAACAAATGCTCCTTCAGTGATATTACTTTCTGTTTGTATGCTTAAATGCATGCTGATTTCTGCTAAATTGGTTGTAGCACATATGTACCACCAAACTGTAATTGATCCACACATGTAGGACTTAACTCTTCACTCCTTACATCACAGTGCTGCACGAGGGTGTGTTTCATTTTAATGCCTCATATATTACCATAAGCAATGGACTGGTACTTGGTTTTTGTGAAAGATATAAGAATAGTGAATACGGACAAATTGCTTAACCTTAATGATGTGGTGAAATCACAATAATTACCCTTGAAGTTTGACTTCATAAAATTCCTTTAAATATTTACTATATTAGAAATCATATATTTCAAAGCTGGCACACATTGATTACAACTATTTTTGAAAAAATCATTAAAATTACGTGCATAGATCCAGGTAGTTAAATAGTTGCAAAGTAATAGTGTTCAAAACAAGAACATTGGAAACAGATTTTTAAGACTATACATTTCATATATCTTTTGAATAACTAGATTATTCAGAATTTTCTTCTCTTTGGTTCCCGAATGTAAGTCACACTGTCTATGTAAAAACAAATGTTAACTGAAGACAACTGAGCAGTAGATTTTCCTTGACAAGAAAATTTTTTATATATTTAGACTTTAACTAATACTAAATGTCTCCAGTTTTGGAATAGGGATGCCTTTACTTCTCTGAATTTAAGGAAATTATACAGGAGAATAGCATTAATTTGCTCTGTCACGCTGGCCTAATCAAATTTGAGGCATCTGAAAGACCTCATCTCATTAATTTAGAGACATTAAAATGATTATTGTTAATATAGCCTTAAGGTTAATTAATGACAAAAACTGTTACCAGGTAAATTAAGTCCAGATATAATGTCATCTTCAAAAGAAGATGAAAAGCATTTTAAAATGTCACAAGTATAATTGTGACAAAATCTATGATTGATCATTTATACTCTGTTGATTTCACTAAAGAAGTTTTTCTCAATATCTGTAGCAACTGTAGTTCTGGTATTTTTTTCTGAATTTAATTCATTGTTCATTTTTTGAGAATTTCACATATAAGGGCTGCATTTGCCTAATTGTTACCACTTCTCTACACATAGAGAGAGAGAGACAGAGACAGAGACAGAAGAGGGAGTATATTAGTGTTTCTCATAGTTATATGTGTATAGGTGTGACCACATGGAAGTGTATCAACTTTCAAGGGGGCTAGTCCCAGGAGGAAATGAATGTTTCCTATAGATCTTCATCTAGTAGTGAGGCCTTGTGAAGTCTCTGCTATTTATGTTGGCATGCTGGCTGTTGTTGTCATTATGCATTCTTGTTTAGGTGACCATAGTGTTGAGATTTCACGAATGCAGTTTTTTGTTTTGAATAGTAGGAGGTGTCCTGGTTCTCTGGGTTTTACAATCGTTTTATTCTCTCTTCTGTGATGTTGCCTGAGCTTTTGGCATAAGGGTTGTGTTGTAGATGTATGAGTTGGGCTGAGCGCTCGTCAGTCCACTGTTCTCTGTATTTTGACTAGTTGTTGCTTTCTGTAATGATCTCCCTCTCCTGAGAAAATAAACTTTGTTGAGGAGTAAGTGCTACACTTTCTTTTACTGTTTTTAGTTTTGACATTTCTATATAATTCTATTTCTTCCTCCCCTTACCTTTTTCTAAGCCCTCTTTAATATCTCTCCTTGTTTCATGTCCTCTTCTTTCAATAAGCGTTATTGCAGGCATATATGTATGTGTCTAACATATGCATACATATTCCTAATGTTATACTGATTGAGTGGCACTTTTTTGTGGATATAAGTATTTGGAATACAGAAATTATACTTACTTAGGAAAATGGCAGTAATGGGTTCTTCTCTACGTTCCATGGACTGCCCAGACACAGGAAATTGGCTAGCTTTCCAGTATCATGCATAATTTTTCTCCTACTAAGTGGATCTTAAGTCCTATTATATGAGTTGATTACTCCCAACATAATGGTGACCACTCCCGCAGCCTTGGGACTATCTTGTCATGATGTTCTGTTCTGGTTTTGTAGGCTTTATAGCTAAGTAGGACTATTGATTGTGTTTTTGCTTTGGCAGTGCAAGATACTATGAAAGCTATTCCTCATGGAAGAGGTTTCAGGTCATTTCTATCTCAATTTTTCCAAATCCTTCATCTGAAGCAAATGATTTTTTTTCCATTAATAGGGTCTTTCCTTCAAGTTCTGAGAGACAACCAAAGGCAATGGCAATAATGTTTGGGGATTCTCTTGGATCCCTCCTAGCCAACACTGGAAGTGGAGTTTCCCATGACTGACTCTAGAGTTTGTGTTAGAGTATGGTTCTTGTGAGTAACATTATTACCTTGTGTGGCTTAACTTCATATGAATCATTTTGTAACTAAGCTTATCAATAATATCTTGGGAAAACTCGAACTGGGAATGTGGAGAGAATACAAGACTGAGGTTGGGAGAAAAGAAAGATAAATAACAATAAGGATGCTTGAAAAAGATCTGACTTCCTTTGTACGGCTGTAGTCAAAGTTATTGATCGGTGTTTCAAATGGGATTCTTTTTTATCTACTACATGATCTAAAGAATAAATGAACTTTAATCTCCTAGAGAAGGCACTTGAAAGAGCAAAGAGAAGGTTCTTGTGTATTTGCATTTGCTACATTATCCATTTTGGTTCTTCGGATTAGTTATGTCTTAAAAGGGCCACATGGTAACTCTTGAGTCTCCGTCCTCCATGTCATGAATTTAAACCTATAGAAGAGGAGTGGAAAGTGGGAAGAAAATGAAATCTGTCAATATTGAGAAAGTATAAATAATAAAAGTGACAATGAGACTGATTAATTCCAAATCATTTCTATAAAATGACTGAAGCCCTGAGACTGCTCAGTCTGCACTGCTGATTGGGAGATGTGTGCAATCTGCTGATCTGAATTCATTTAGGAATGCTCTCTTCCAGAGATTGGAATAATAGAGTTTTCAAAATGTTTTTCTCCCTGTGGAAAATGAAAACTGAAGACCAGAGAGATTATAATTTTAAAACAAAAACAAACAAACAAAATAAAACATTTTCCTGCCTTAAGAAAAGAGCGGTTTAATTACATGATTTTTCTACTTATTTTGTATGCCTGTCAGGGAGGTAAATGTGTCATGGTGTATCTGAAGAGGGCAGAGAACACCTAGCAGGAGACGGTTCTCTTGTACCATGTGGGTCCCAGGAATTGAATTCACATTGGCAGGCTTCGTGGCAAGCTGAGTCAATCTGCTGAGTCAACACACTGGCCCATGGATGGCTTTCACACACATGACTGACACAAATGTGTCAATTGTGAGGGTTTTTTTTCCCAAAGGACAGTTCTGACCAATATAAACCTACTATTTGCTAAGAAAATTTAAAAATATAAATTATCTAATTATTAACTATTTAGTAAAAGGAGATGAAGGTTCTAGGTTTTAGTGCAGTGTTCCTGTGTAGAAAGATCTCTTTATAATGGTTCACATAAGACATACATCCCCTGTTTTTCATTAAACAAGATATGGTATGATTTTATATTCATGAAAGAAATCCTTTTAGGTAACTATTTAATAAGTAATTATTGTACATTGCATATTATTTTTCAGACCTCAAACTGGCAATAGCAGCTTATCAATGGCTATCATTAATGAAATTATCCATTTTCCATAACTATGATAATTTCCAGGTTCTTTGGCATAAACTTTGCTTGCTGAAGTTTCTTGTTTATAAATTCACCCTCAACATCCATATTTTACTTTTCCATATAACTTAGCAGAATGTTAAATCTCTTTTCACTTATGACTTTGGCTTATGATTTTAGCAAAGAGCATAAGCATGGCAACCATTTTGTAAGTTAGTACTGGGATATCGAAAGAACATGCACTTGTGTTACCGATACATCCCCTCCATTTGTTTGAAATGGATTCATTTAGCAGAAAACTTATTTGATGAATTACATTTATCAAGCTAATGGGAATGATGGAGTGTATCAATACTTCTGCTATTTCTTCTAGAAACCAATGTTCAATGAGAATGTGGTACAATCAGACTATGCCTAGAAAATCAAAACATAGTCAGTCAAACCTTCTTCACATCTACAACCTGCTTTACTGGCTTAAAGAGGCCCATGCCTATACATTGACACCCAATGCCCTTGGCCAAGAGACACACAGCTCAACCATTTCTTTGTTTGGTGACTGCCCATATTTGGATTTCTCATTTCTCAACAAAATTTCTTGAATATCCTACAAGCCTAGCATCATTGATCTTTGCCACTTAACTAACCTTACCTGCAATGTATACCTAATTAACTAAGGCAATTATAAACAGCAGTCTTAATCTTGTCACGTAAATGATTTTCTTAGGAACCACATGCTGGAAATTTGCTAACACGCAGCTTTTTATTAATGGCTGTGCATTAGCAGCACCTGTAGGAATCATTATTTCGTGATGCCCATGGAGCCTTGATCTTTCAACTCCTTCTTTCCCTGATATGATCTTATTAATTGCATTGTTTCCAACTATTAAAAGCCCTGAGCAGTGAATTATTCAATTTTTTAAATTCAGAGAGAAGAATGAATCTGTTGCTACCATGTTCTAATCTATAATACTTACAATTCATACACTTATTTGTTACTTCAAAGGAAAATTGCTCAGCAGAAGTTTTGTCATAAAGCTATATTGAATGTGCATCTTCATGACTTATGAAGTAAAAGGGGGTCTTTTGTGAAAAAGAAATTAGATATGCTCTCCTCTTGGAGCTTGGAACAGCAATATCCATGGATTATAGATGAGAAGGGCTGAAAACAAGGTCTTTGAATCACTGAATATAGTTACCAGATAAGAAAAATGAAGTTATGGAAATACACTTTAAAATACGTCAATTTTATCAACCTCCAATATAAAACAAAAGAATTATTAATTTTCAACAGGGTTGGTATTAAGAAATCACTTTATTGCTTCTTTATTTGGTCTCCTATAATTTTTCCACTTGTCGAGTGTAGAAAAAGCTGTCATTCATATTCAGACTAGCTAAGACACAAAAAAATCATCTGACTGAGCCATGAACTTGGAATTTTGCCAACAAAATCTTATCTCCTAACCCCTCAAAATAGTTCTGTGTTGGTGGGAATGAAATGAAAACTCCAACCCTGTAGCAATAAGCATAAGAAGGATTCTTTAGACATGAATAAAAGCAAGAAGAGTACCTGTTTCATTACCACCCTTTAGAAATAGAACAGAAATGCTGAGAGCGTCCTTATTTCCTCTTTCTACCTATACAGAAGACTCCTTCTGTTTCTGAGCAAGGTTTATTTGAGGATCCAATTTTGTTTGAGACTTGAATGTGGCATTTTGGAACTATTCCAAAACCAGTGATTTCAGTCATTAGCGTATCACAGCAGGCAGCTTTCAAAGACTGTAGGCTTCTCGTTTGCTTGAAAAATGTGAAACTATCACCTAATGAATTAAATTTGACTAATAGTTTTGCTTCTTTATTTCTAACCTTTGTTCCAAGTCAATTACTTGGACCTGGTCCTGATATCTAGCACAAATGTGAGTTTTGTCATGAGAATGTGACAACTTTCTAATTTTAGGCTTTTCTTCAATTTGATTGATATACATTCTGTAGAATTCTCTGTGCTCTATTGCCTCAGAGACATACTTTGCTTTCTTAGGTTTATATTAATCTGTTTATTTTACATCCATATTGCAATTTCCTCTCCCTTCTTTCTTCACCTCAAATCCCCTCTTCCCCTCACCCCACATCATCCACTTCCCCATTTTGATTCAGAAAAGCACATATCAAGTTTCAGTTAAGACTAAGCACCTCCCCCGTATTGAGGCTGAGCAAGGAGACCCAATATGAGGAATAGGGTCCCCAAAGCCAGTAAAACTGTCAGAGACAGCCCCTGATGCCACTCTTGGGAGTCCTACAAGAAAACCAAGTTACACAACTGTCTACAATATGTAGAGGGCCTAAGTCAGTTATATGCAGGCTCCCTAGTATTCAGTTCATTCTCTGTGAGTCCCTATTAGCCTAGGTTAGTTGATACTGTAGGGATTCTTGAGATGTTCTTGACCCTTCCTCTGGTCTCCATAATCCTTCCTCCCTCTCTTAAGCAGAATTCCCTGAGCTTGACTTAATGTTTGACTGTAGGTCTCTGCATTAGTTTTCACCAGTTGTTGGATGAAGTCTCACTGATGACATTTGGGGTAGGCACCAATCTCTGGTTATAGCAGAATATCATTAGGAGTCATTTCATTGACATATTTTTCCTCCGGTCATGTTTGATTCTATCCTAGATCTCTGGGCCATCCAGCCTTGGAAACACATTTAAGTTTGTAATATTTATTGGTTGATTAATATGTATAATAAACAATAAAAAGTTAATTTTAGAGCTACAATAGAAATACATTTTCATGTTTTTGTGTGTGTGCACTTTGGTAGTGTTTAGCCGGTCTTAGCTCAGTGTGTTCTGGCTAGTAAGCTGAATAATCTTCAATCTACATCAAAGACTTAGTAAGAATCATGCAAACAAGGATAGTAGCTATTCAGAGTGTGGTCATCTTGTGGCAAACAAAGAAACATATATCTGCTTTTGTCATATGGGTTTATACAGTGTAAACAATTCATGCCAAACCAAAATCCAAGGGGATAAAAAAATACTCTCTTTCTATATTAATGTCAACAGAGGTTTCTGCCCCACTAGGTCCCGCAGTCATTTAGTCCCAAAGAGAAACACAGAGGTCTACATTAATAATATTGGGCTATTAGCTCAGGCTTTTTATTAATTAGTTCTTATATCTTGACCCATAATTCTTGTTTGTGTTACCCACATGGCTTGGTACCTTTTATCAGCAAAGCATTCTCACCTATGTCCTCTATGTCTGGGTGACGACTGCAGACTGAATCTTTTCTCTTCCCAGAATTCTCTTATTCTCGTTGCCCCACCTCGACTTCCTACATGGTTACTTGCCAATCAGTGTTTTATTAAAAATAATACAAGTGACAAGATAAAAGACAATTGTCCCACAGCATATCAAGACAAGGCAGACATGTAAATGTGTAGTATTTTCAGGAGGGTGACATAATCATGGCCAGAAATTTCATCTACTTTCTACTGTAGCAGTGATAATTTAAGTAAATTATTTAAAAGAGAATGCTAATAAGTAACTATTATGCAGCTGCCGTAAGGATCCCTCTAATTATATTGGATTGTCTTCGAACTTTGAGAAACAAAAGCAAAATTTATCTCTGATTATGATTGCGTTGTCTCCCCTAAACTCTTAAGGTACACTGCAGCCTAGAAGCATCCATCAAAATAGAATAAATGGTTCTCTCCTTAGAGATTCAGCATGTAAAATGTGCAGTGTCTGATGATGTAGGTAATGAGACAATCCATTTTATTCAATTTGAGAATGCAAATGTTTATGTATTAATTTTCAATTAAGAGTTCTAAACTTATTATCTGCTTGGCAACCCTTCCATGCAACACTTGCTCCATCTAATTATGCTGGCTTTTGACCTAAATTTGAAAGAAACACATAAACCGTAAGAGCCTTGTAGTAGTATATTTTGCAGGCTGTTTGTGTCATATGATTAGGAAAATGCAAATACTCCAGTTGCTTTTTGACTGGCACAAATGTGTAATAAAAATTATTTCAAGTGACACAAGTATAAAACCCTTCAAAAGAACTTCAAAAGGAAACTGTAGAAAAAGAGGCAATAAAACACACAATGAAACATAAACAAGTAAACAAAGCATTTTTTCAGTATTTCACAGGAAGGGTGTTATCTAGAAATGATGGAGATTATAGAAGCACATTATACAATGCATCATGAGTGTGAAGGTCAAGGAGTGAAGTCTCCCTCAGTAAAGAACTATTAACAGCTTGGCAGGGTATTGTTGTAAAAGAAATCCACCAGAAAGGAAACAAGAGTATTAACATTAAAAAATGTATGGATAAACTGACCTAAGTCAAAATAAGATACTTTTAGAAAGCTGTGCAGTGCATTCCCTTATATGTGAGCCTGGAGTATTGAATTAAGTCCTGTTGTGTGTCCATTGACAAGTAATTTAAGAAAAATCATCACATCAAGTAGTATCATACTATGTTGTTTTAATGCTTGTTATAAGATATCACCTATATCAATAGTAATAAAGTTAATATACTTAATCAGTTTACTTCCTAAAATATATTTTTGCTCAGTTGTCACTTCTGAAGTATTTGAAGTTCAAATTTTGACTGAGTTTATTTTGATACAAATTTAAATTTTTTTGTTATGATGTCATTTGTTCATTTTGTACTCACTTTGTGCCTTGGTATTACTTTACATTAAAAAATGTAAATTTCTGTGAGGAACAGACTGGAAGCTCCCCTAAGAGTGTTGGAGGAGGGCCTACTTGTTAGTCCCAGCCACCTAGAACTGAAATAATCACACAGAAACTGTATTAATTAAAATACTGCTTGGCCCATTAGCTCTAGCTTCTTATTGGCTAACTCTTACATTAATTTAACCCATTTCTATTAATCAGTATATCACCATGTGGCAGTGGCTTACCAGCAAAGATTCTAATTGGTGTCTGTCTCAGGCAGTAGATCTATGGCTTCTCTGACTCTGCCCTTCTTTCTTCCAGCATTCAGTTCATTCCTCCTCACCTACCTAAGTTTTGCCCTATCAACAGGTCAAGGCAGCTTCTTTATCAACCAATGAAAGCAACACATAGACAGAAGGACCTCCTACACTGTAAGAGTGAAGAAACCAAGAGCATTTATAGAAATAGCTCAAACCCAAGCAGAATGGTTGTGGACAAGACAATCTTTATTCCTGTAACCCAAAAATTATTGTGCTTCCAGTCCCTTTATAGGACTAGCCTCTTTTTAATTTATTCCAATTTAAGATCATTTATAGTGACCTTGAATAAATGCTTTCATGTAGAATGTTGAGCCATATATAGTCAGCAATATAAATATTGGCTAAAATAATAACCCAACATGATTTACTTAGGAGCCATTGTACCATACTGTCAATACATTGAAATTATACAGAATAATTAACATACAGTTCACATAATATAACCATGTCCATCCTATAGTTAGGATAAATATGTCAAATATTTGCTGTCGGGACACCAGTACAAACATAGTTTGAAATTTTCTTAGTTTATAGTGAGCATTTGTACCTCCATTTTCTTGGTACTATAGTAACTGACACCTGGAATTCTTGTCCTTTCCAAGAGCTTATTTACTGCCCATATGTGATAATATTTCATCACAAGGGATAGATGTCATATTAAAATTAGGCTATATTTTACATGCCACAATTTCTTTTATTAGATATAAGATTTTAAATTATCACTTCAGTATCTTTGTAAAGATATCACTTCAATATCTTTGTTAAGATAGCATGTCATTCGTTATATTGGAAGTTGTAAATATAAGCATTGCCGAGATAACAGAAAATTATTCCCAAAACATTCATAACCAAAAAGTTAACTCACTCCCACTAATGCCCAAGAATATCGAGGTAAATGTTCTAGAGTCCTCCATTTGTATCTTTATTAGCCACCATTGAATAACCTTTCTCTAGGCATAGATCAGCAATAATTTTCTTGCCAAGAGTTGTTAAATACACAGAGAAATTCTCCCAGAGAAATCTGTCATGTGTATTTCTTAGGATAGCTAAAATACTGTGCTAAGGGAGAATGTGTAAAACAAGACCCTGGTTAATTTCAAACATAAGGTACCTGCTATTTCTATGCAATGATATTCATCAATATTGTGCTGCCATTGTGGTGACCTAAGTTTTGAGAAGTGTCAGCAAAATGGAATAACTCTGAGAGCAGAGAGGAATTCAGGAAATGGGTAGAGTCAGGAACCTAAGACTAGACATTTTGCAGTTTTCTTAATTCTATCTTCACTATCATCAGGGAAGAACTAGGTTTCCCTAGAAATTGAAATACTGTTAACCTAAATAATTCCTTTTATTACCTTCTTCAGAAATAGTCAATCCTTCAAGATATTTATTGAGTATCTCATACATAACACAGAGACAGTTGCTATGATTCTAAGGAAAAGAATGAACTTGTAATTCTTCAGATCTCCAATTGAGAAACTTGAAGTTAAACCAATTTGGGAAGAACATTATGCCTTTGAGACTCTAGGTCTCTTGATTAGAAAGTATTCAACATTTTCGTAAGTAAACAGATTAAAGCAAATTCAAAAATGGCTCTTGCCAGTAAGTTTGGATTAGTCTGGCAAATTCAAGACCTTAAATGGAACTTTTTTAATAATTAAAAGAAGGAGAACATGATAATTGCACCATCTCTAGAATACATGTTTACCACTAACACTTTATAATCACTTCCCAAGTATATTTAGTGTTCAGGGCTTTCTAACTCAAGAAAACCTTTGCAAACATCCAGTAAATTTCATCTTCAAAGAGCTCTTTAATTTTGTATTTTGTTAACACACTAAAAGTCTACATGAACTGCAGCAGTAAAAGTCAGATGTTTTTTTCTTTAATGACATCTGGTTTTTACCATTCCTTCAAATACTTTATAAGTATTTATTATTTAAAAAAACTTCATTGATTGTTAAGTTCTATTTTTAAATTGATTTATTTTCTCTTGTTATAAAAATTTTCTTAGATTTCACTCACTGGTAGATAATTCTTTGCTACATTTCTCGCCATGTAAACTGTGACTTCTGGCTGTCTCCATAAAGCTTTTCAGTTTCTATGAAGCAATTTGCTTGATATCAATGCAGTGCAATGACCATGGCACAAAGGTATTTTTATTACTGTGCTGTATTATTTTATTATGTTGTTGCTAATTAAGATCATTAATCATTTTGCTAGCATTATTTCCTGTTAAACTAAGTGAGTGTATGATCCCTATTTAGCAACATATTGAAATTAAAATCTACTGAGTTGTTTTTCCATAGGAGTTTAACCTAAAGTGGCACACATACAGATTTTGGTAGCTTAGTGAACCTATCTTCATTTTAATAATTTTTTAATGTAACAACCACTTTTGTATACTTTATTACCTATAAATATGTAAATACTAACTTGTTTCTTAGACAATTCCATTTCCTCATTTATTAGAGTCTCTCTTGATCACCAGCAGAAATGTTAAAAAAAAATGAGCAACAGTTTTTCAAAATAACAGGAAAAATAAAACAGGAACATAGTGTATTCTATCTTGGACCAGGCCCACAACCTTGTAATATGTATTCATAAATCAGCTATCATGAAAGTATCACCTATGAGAAATAAAATGATCCTATGTAAGTATTGTTATTGCTACTTGTAAGGATGTTCTTAAAATATACTAATTTATCTGATTTTCACCTTTATATAATCTGCTCTTTCAAGGTCCATCTCCATTTCCTTTTCTATAGAATATTCTGCATTGGTTTCAGTTAACATTGGTCTCTTTCTTTCACTCTTTAATTTTGCACAGTTGGATTAGAAAAACCAAAATGCAGGCAACAAGAAAGGTATATTAATTTAAGAATCTCTTTGGTGTGATGGTGTGGGGCTTTAATTCCAGACTCAGGAGGTGGAGACCAGTTGGGTTCCCTTTAGTTCAAGGCCAGCCTTGTTTACATAGTGAATTTCAAGACAGCTAAAGCTGTTGTGGGAGGGAGGGGGAGAGAAGAAAGGGGATGGGGAGAGAAAAGGAGGGAGGGAGGAAGGAGAGAGAGAGAGAGAATATCTTGTCTTTTAGCATTATATAAACTCCTCCAGGGCATATGCTCAGTTTTCCAAGTTGACTAGCCAGGTATCATAAATTATTATTACAACCCTCTAATTATAAATAAGATTAAATATGTCCTTCTGTTCTGAACTTCTTCACTTCTCAGTACCATGCACAATATTTTTCACAGCACCCACATTATTTGTTTCACAGCAATTTCTTGAATGGATAATCTATAGGTACTATTTATAAAAAAAAATTCACCCTGCTGTTGTTAATACTTAGAGTCTCTCACATGTAAAGCAAGTGCCCTAATGCTGATCTATACCCCAAACTCTTAAATGTTCTTTATATTGTCTTTTGCATCTATTTTCTCCATAGGACAGTACTGTGGCTAAGAACAACATCCATGAGCCGAGCAGTGGTGCAAGCCTTTAATCCCAGCACTCAGCAGGCAGAGGCAGGTTGGATCTCTGTGAGTTCAAGGTCATCCTGGTCTACAGAGCTAGTACCAGGACAGGCTCCAAAGCTGCACAGAGATACCCTGTCTCGAAAACTCCCCCCTCCAAAAAACAAAAACAAAAGCCAACATCCATATTCTTCTCTTAGTGTTCTATGACACTGCTTAGCACATAAGAACTCCCTGCAGATCGTGTGGGTATTCCCACATCTAAGAAGGCTGATCCTCTATGCCAGAGGATGCTGTAGTTGCCACTCTGTCGAGCATACTTTGATGCCTAGTGCCGTAGGATGCTTTATATAAGGAAATATGCTGTGTGGAAGAGAATGGGCTTGTTTCTTGGCAAAATAGCAAATATTCCAAGATGTAGTATTTTGAAACTCTTAAGGAATTGTTCCGTCATCTAGCAAATGGAAGACAAATATTTAATGCTGTATACAGCCTGATATATGGATGGTATTATACCACAATGTAACATTTTGCTACATGTAGCTTCTCAGTGACCTCAGAGTTCTCAGAGATGCTCCCAGAATTTTATCTCTGGGAATGTCTCCTTGGCTTTGTTACATTCTGTCTATCATTATGAAGAAACTGAGGTTCAGGAAGGTTCAATCCCTTGACAAGGATTCTGTGGGTTGGATATTCTCAATTGTTATTCAGCTTCCAGCATCTAGACGTAATTTTAAGTTATACTGTAGTAGCCTCCCTTGCAGTTAGTTGTGTGGCTTGGTCTGTTTGCGGTGTCCCTAGAAGTGGGATTAGGATCTATCCCTGGTGCATAGGCTGACTTATTGGAGCCCATTTTCTATGGTGGGATGCCTTGCTCCGCCTTGATGTACGAGGGAGGGGCTTGATCCTGACTCAGCTTGGTATATCAGACTTTGTTGACTCCCCAAGAAAGGCCTTACCCCCTCTGAGGAGTGGGTGGGGTGGGATGGGGTACAGGAGAAGGGGAAGAAAGGGGACCAGGTGCCAGCATGTAAAATGAATAAAAAGTTTAAAAACCTAACTTAAAAAAAAAATGTGACTACCCATAGTATGCTAGTGAGAATATTTCTTTCCAATAACAAAGTAAAACTTAAATCATGCCATAGATTTCTTTGTGGAAGCCATAAAGTTGCTTACTAAAATTTATCAGTTTTTTTGTTGTTTCTTGGGTATTTTAACTGTGTATATTTTCTTTCAGTAATACATATTTTTCACTTCATCAGTATTATGTTATGTTAGTTGTAAGTAAAGAATAATTGAGACCAAACTGACAAATTGAATAAGCCAAAACAGAGAAGAAAGCAAATACTCTTCTGATGAGAGCTTTTTTTCCAGTCCTTGAAACTTTGTGAATATCTGTCTTTATTAACTTTGCTTTCTGCTGATGGTTTCTCTCATTTTATTATAGCTTGTAGCACTGTAAATTAATTTAACATGAAAGAATAAAAATGTTGCTTTTCAAATGTTTCTCATTAAATTATGGAAAAATATTATAATAAATAAAAGAAAGGAATGCCTCCGGTACAAGCTTCTGTTTACTCAATTATTGCAGTACCAAGCGTAAATTATTATACAGTTAACTCAAAGGCGACATTATTGCCATTATATTATAAAGTACATGAGTTGCTATCTTTAAAAGAAATATACGGCACAGGTCCTTTGAAAGTGAATTTTTTTCTTATGCATCATTTAAATCCAAGCTGAAATCAAGTTTTAAGGTTGTCTTTTTATTTTAGCTTTTTTCCTTTAATGATTGGCCCAGCATTACATTATGTGGAAAATGAATGCTGGCCAAATTTTTTATTCAGACAAATAATTAGATGGAAGTACCTCTGAAACTTTGGAAGGAATATACTGCTAATTATCAAAAAACACTACTCAATATTGTCTCTATGGTTATGCCCTCTCTTATGTATTTTTAATTGAAAATAGCCTCCACAGAGGAGCTGAGAAATTGCTGTTTCAGAGAACTTGTTAGAATGGAATGAGAAGTGGAGAAAGCATTCATTTACTTCCCTCTCATGTGAGGCACCTGAATTCCTGGAATTGGGTCTCTAACCACTTTATCCAAATTTTTTAGGTTTTGGTTCAATGAGAGACCCCACATTGGTACTGACATATGCATATGTGTGTGCTTGTGTGTGTGCTCAGAAAAGGCAATCTGGAGTGTCATTCTTAAGGCACCATCTACTTTTCTTATCCGTGACACCCCCCCCTCATTTGTTCCCTTCCTTCTCAGCCACAGTTCCTACTTCTTTAACCCCTTCCTTTACCAAATTGGGCAGAAACTGGAATGCTAGTATGGTGAAGAGATAACAGGATTGCGGCAAAATGATATGATAACAAGAAGGCTTAAATTTTTACGTATTTTGAGAGTTCATTTGGCTTCATGTTCAAGGAAATGAAGTAGCTAATAAATTAAGGTGCAATTTTTGAATAAAAGGTAGGTGCTTGTTAAATCTGCTCCTAAATGTTATCGTTTGCTAAAACTGCTCCTAAATGCTCCATTAATGCTATCATTAAAATGGTGATCTGCGTCCAGTCTCTTTTTACCTAATGGTCATAACATGTAGATAATCGCATGTTAGTATGGCTCTGAGGAATGTTTTGATTCATTGGCACTTGATTAAAAATCTCACAGTACTTGGGTACTATATGATGATTGGCTTCTGTTCATAAGAATCCCCAAAATATTTTGTCATCAATAAATGTTGATAAATCTGGGCGGTGGTGGTTCACACCTTTAATCTCAGTACCTGGGAGGCAGAGGGAAGCGAAACTCTGAGTTCCAGGACAGCCTGGTCTACAAAGTGAGTTCCAGAACAAACCGCGCTATGCACAGAAACCCTGTCTCAGGAAAAAAAAATAGACTATAGATGGAAGTAATTAGGGGAAGGTTTTTTGAAGGGCAATATTTCCATGTAAGAAGCATTCCTCCTATTGAAAATTAGTTTTCTGTATGCATTGTGTTATCATTGTAAGAGCCTTGTACATTGTATAAACACATGCTCATTTTTCTCAGAAATGCACTGCCTCCAAAACTAGCACAGGGAAAGAATTCTGAAATTTAACATATACATAACTTTCAAATATCATTTGCTCTTTAAATCAGAATACAGAGTTCTGGATTGTCTGCACTCGCTCACTAGTTAAACTCTTCGTAAATTCATCTTATCAAGTCCATGTATTAATAGTCATTTAATGTTCCCACTCTAACTTCCTTGACCAATAGAAAAATTGGAGCCCATTACTCTTTTGACTTAGGTGTGTTCAGATAAAGCGTTACAAAGTAGAAATGCAATGTTCTAGGAAAGCTCACTCATGCATAAGAATTGCTTAAAACCATGCTCAAGTACAGATTAAAGGGTCTATTTGGGGCTCTGTTTAGGTCCGAGAGTTGGCATTGTCAACAAATTCCCAATTAATTTCCAGACTGCTGCTTGTGAGCAAGGCTAAAGAACATTGGCTAACACAAAAACCAGGTTCAGCTATTTCTCTCCATTGACTTTTGCCACTGAAGATGCGTAGAAGTACATAATCAGCTAGGAATGGGTGAAGTTTGATAATCAACATTTCTATTAAATTCCAATGCAAGCCACACTAGGTCACTGGATGAAGCACTAATTGAAATACCACAAAAAAAAGAAAACAATTTAGGCTAACAAAGTCTCCTATATAATGGAGGACAAAAGAGTTAATTTGGTTTAATTTGTTCAAAAGTTTCTAGAAAGGAAATTATCAGCAGCAATTCTGTACCTCAGAAGGAAATGTATACCATAAAATGCAAAGGCATTTATACATCACCTAGCTTGTTCCTCCACATCTGTTATTTAATGGGAAGACTTTCCACCTAACCTCACCACTTCAACTCCTCCAGTTTTGCTTTATTCTTCAAAATAATATCAATATCCGTGAAAAATTCATGGTCTGCTGCAAATCCCTTAGTAGATCATAAACAGTGATCCTAAGTTCCTCCAAATAAACTCTGAATCAAGTGTTTCAATATTTAGAAATTAGTAATCCCACTGAAATCATAGTGATTCCACATTATAAAAAGATATTTTCCCTATTTACTATTAATATTTTTTCATTTCTGTGAAGTCACCGTGTTTTTTTCCCACGCTGTTTTTTTCCCATGCTGGCCACTTTTCTGTCTTTTTGACAGAAGCCAGACTCGTCTGAGAGGAAACACCTCAATGGAGAAAACATCTCCATAATATTTGGCTGTAGGACAATTTTTTTTCTCGCGCTGTTGATGTGGGGAGACAGCTCACTATGGAAAGTTCCACTCCTGGGATGGTGGTCCTGAGTTCTTTAAGAAATCAGGCTGAACAAGCCACAAGGAGCAAATCAGTAAGTAGCACCTGTTCATGGCCTCTGCATCAGCTCCTGCCTCCAGGATTCTGCCCCATTTATATACATGCCCTGACTTCCATTAGTGATGAACTACAATGTGGAACTGGAAGTGGAAATAATTTCTTTTCTCCCCAAGTTACTTTTGGTCATGATATTTTATTACAACAGTAGACACTTTAACTAAGACAGCCACAAAAATTTTACTTGGTTTTTTTATAACATACTCATTTATACAACCATCTCATTGTATTTACTACTTAATAATCTAACAATTTCATCTCCAAAGAGTAGGTTATATTTTGAAATAGTAATATGAGCAGTTACTATAGTAATGTAAGTGAGAAAAACAAACATGTTCTTATTAAAGCAATAAAAGTTGTTTTACTTTGTAATTCAGACTATTGAAGGAGCTGTTAAAATAATACTAGCAAACATAAAACTTGTTTTAATAAAGCTCATTGAACCTAGTTAGATATAGTCCATTAGGAAGAATTATTATAATTAAATGGTCAGAATTTACCAATTGAAAACAATCTATGTGCCTTTGTTTGTGTTCTAGTCGAATTTCTGTCTTCTCAGGACTGCTGCCCTTACCTTTACAGCAGTTAACTTTGACCTATATTTTGTTAACGCACTATGTGCTAATCTACAGTACGACATGTGCTAAGCAGACCTGAGAGTTTTGGAATTGGATTCTATTATTTTTCTAAATTAAATGTGTAGAAAATCCTATTGGTTAATTTGAACCTGTTGCCATTTAACAGCAAGTTTTAACACTGGCAAGCGAGAAATAATATAAGAGAATCAGCTTTGTAAGTAGCCTCTCAAGTCACTCAACATGCTATGTGCTGTTTTAAGTTAGCAAGACCAGTTCTCCACAAAGTCAAAGCACAGTGTGATTTTATGGAGTGCAACAATATTGCTAACAGCATGGATACGGCAACATTTTCTGCATAAAATATTTCTTTTCTGTATGCATTTTTCTTAGTACACTGTAATGACAACATTATTCAGTTCCAGAATTAGTAGCACACCATTGGCAGTGGCTCCGGTTCCATTATGATTACTCATTCAACAACATTCTTAAGGGTTTGCAATGCGGGGAGTGTTAAATTAAGTAGTGTATGGCAGGGCTTCTCAAACCCACATGATATTTGACGAAAGCTTAATAGAGAAACAAGGAAAGTTAAACGTAGGGTGTAGCAGAAAGAAATCATGTCAGCTTGACCCCCCCTTTCTTAGGAAAGCTCGTTCTTTATTACAAGAGCATGTCTTTCTGGTTGAGTTCTGGTGTTGTTAAACTAACTGTCCCTTCATTTTCAATATGCTGGAACAACTGATGGATTTCCTTCTGTTTAAACCTGTACCTGGAAAAATATCACTTAGTATCAATATTGACCCTGTATTTTAAAATGTCTCATGCATTTTGCAACAGTTACTCTATAAAACAGATAGACCCCACATGCAATTGCTGGCCTATCCGAAAATGTAGTATTATAAAAGAATAAGAATACTACAGCTTGCTGAAATGGGAATTGGTGTTCTACACCGTGGAGTTCCTCTGCTGTGGCTGTGTTTGCATGTGTGGAGCACAGCAAAGGGCTCACGTGTCCAGATTACCTTTGCTGTCACTACTCTGTAGCTACTGCCTTACCCGTTCCTGCAGAACAGTGGTCTAAGCATAGACAGATGTCCCTGAAAGACTGTACATGGAGACTTACACAGCTTTAAAGCCCTTTCTCCATAAAGTGTACTAGAACCTTATGGGCTACCATCAATTTCATTTCTCCCTAAGACAGCTGGAAAGATGACCTCCGCAAAAATGCTAACTCCCAGAACCTATGTGATGCATCATGATATTTGGGGACTAAGATCTCTGATAGAATCAGTTGGATAACTCTGAGGTGGAAAGGTTACTTTGAATTGGACAACTGGTCCTGTGTGAACATATTATCAAGGGTCCATAAAAGTGAAAAAAAATGGAAGCAGGGAAATGGAGTCAGAGATAAGAAAATGTGAAGATGCTGTGGTATACTCTGCGTATGGAGAAAGTGGCCATTAACTGAACCGTGTGGGTGGGTTGCAATAGAAAGTTCCCCTGAAGCTTTGCCAGAAGGAACAGAACCCCACCAACACTTTAATTTCAGTCACTGAAACCCATGTTTACCTTTACTTTCTGACTTCCTAAACTACAGTTAATCGGACTGAGTTATTTTAAGCCAGTGAGTTTGTGGAATAGACAGTGTGCAGAATATGGGGCAGACAAAAGTGCAGGAGAAAGTTGAACAACTCACCCACTCTGACTCCAGCACCAGCACTGCATTCCTATCAAACAGGAGGGAAGTTGCTCATCTTGGCTTGTCTTATTGTTGGGCCGTCCCTTTCCCTGACTGACATGCGCGCTAAGATTTCCTCTTGTCTTCTCGTTTAAAATACATTTACCATTCTCCTTCTAAGAAATGTCTTCTGATCTCAACTCTGTAGTCAAGATATACGCTTACTCCTTTATTGGATAGAAGGCCAAACTTCTTGACAGTTTTTCTCAGTCTTTTTGGTATCATGAACAAATAAGGTGACTCATGGCTAAGGAACCAAAAGTGCCCTCAGTCATTGCTTATTTGTCCAGAAATAAAAAGCAAACCATCTAAAACAGGCATAACATAATGAAAACTTTTGCCTTAGAAAGCCTTCCTTCAGAGCATTTATCAAAAATGAACTTCTTGAAGTCTATGCTTTTGTCTTCATAATTGTTCTAGTCATAATTTATAGCACAATGCATGGTTCCAATAATTATTAATTTAAATGAAATTAAGTAAATAATAAGTAAATAATTCAAGATCCCATATGACACTGTTTTTCTCTCTTCCCATTACTGTCATCCAGTGACAGTGACATGGGCTGGTATACCTCAACTCAAGACCAAGGTTGTCTTAGTTCCTCACTTGTAGCAGTAGTTTTGCTAATACATCTTAAATATGGCTTGTTATCTGATGGACTTGGCATTATCGACTTATGAACTTAGTATTCCATGTATTAGGGATAAGCAGGGACTATCCAACTGTTTTGAAAACCACAGCGTTGTTGACTTCTTCTCCTCCTTGCCTACCCTCCCTGACGCTCTAGTAGGTTTGGATGTGTGATTCAGTTAAACGCTTGGCAAGTCCTCTTACATTTGTTCTCTAGTATCTGTTACAAGTAAGTGGAGCCAGGATGGCACTGGGCTGTAGTAGAAATAACATAAAACTAAGAGTTAAAAGCCCTGGGTTCAAATAAAAGCCCTGTAGTGGGATTTAGGCTAGTCCATTTAATGTCTCTCAGCATCAATCTCCTCGCCTGTGAAATAAGATTAATGATACCTGTCTTGCCAACACTTCAAGGTTGTTTTGAGGTTCATAGGCATTTTCCACCCCATATAGCCTATAAATCTCCAGTGCCTACTGACAACTTATAGTGTTCTACAGTAAATTTAATATTCCCAAGATTTTAAAACTCAATGACTGGTGCTAATCCAATCAAATATAATATATTAAGAGTCAATCCATGTAAGAATCTCTCTGGTTATTGATGCTAATGGAAGTTAGCATAGATTTCCTAAAATAGAAAAAAAAGCTCTGCTATCATTGTTTAATCAACTTTTATTTTATCAATGTCATTCATTTCAATACAAATATAATTGGGGTTCAAAATTCAGCATATGTCTTTAGTTTTCGTTAATTTTGAAACAGCGTTCTGGGGAAAACCTTTTAAATATAAGTTGGCATTTTCTTACATTAAACTTAAGCATCACAATTGATGGGAAAACCATGTAGTTGGGATACTCAATGACATCCTGGAATTAAAGCACATACTTTTAAAATGCAATTTCATTTTTGCTTTGTTTTGCAAATCGAGGAGTCTTGTTTCTGGGTAAACATATTTGATTTACCAAAAATGAAGAGTTTTTGTAAGCCCCTCCCTTAACCATTTTTCTCTTCCAAGTGATGTGGGAACTCTATGTCTCTGCCACTAGATTGATAGCCCTTCTTTACCTTTAAATTTTTTAACCCTAATGAGTTGTTATGACTCCTTAGAAGATCAAGCAAAATCAGTATTGTCCAATGCTAACACATTGAAATGTGATATTGTAATTACTTATCAAATGAACATTAATCACTACTAGATTAGAATGGAATTACCTGTTATATTCACATTAATAGCAAATGAGCTTTTCTGATTGATGTTGTTGTAATGAATACAAAAGAAATTAATAATGAATAATCTGGCACTCGCTGAAAGAGAAGTAGTCATTAATAGCATGCCATCAAAAGACAAGTAATACTTTATAATAAGCTAGTATTAATTAAAGAAACATCACAATGAAATATTGAATTAGTTATATCCACAGTATAAAGATATTACACTGTTGGAATTAATGCAATTGCAGCACATTTTATAAAAACTAATAACTACTAACTGAAGATGGATGATTAAAAGAAATCCCACACTAGCTCAGAATTGAATGTAATAGAGATTTATTTATTTAGGGATAAACTCACAGATTACAGTCCTCTGCTCGAATGGGGACCGGTAACTGAATCCTGCAGCTGGAAGAGAGGTCTGACACGTGCTTTACATTGGCATATATAGTATAAGAGCCACGCCCAAGTGGGCAGGTAACTTAAAGACTACTGGCTATAGGAATTTCTACAGCAACTAGCCACTTAAAATATGTAGGAGTTAAGTTCTTGTTTGTTTGCCCAATAGCTATGGCAGCTACTTAGCTTTTTAACCCAGAATCAGTGATGAGCAATAATAAGAATTGCATGTAGTATACAAAATCCTATCCTTTGCTAAGAAAACATACATTTTGCTTTTACCCCTTTTATTTTTTGCAATAGAATGCTTTAGTAGACCTCTGGACTGTGGCTAGAAGGTTGGCTAATTCTGCCTTAAAGAAAAAGACAAAGTTTTTAGGAACTTAGCTGCCTGATGTTAAGGACTAACTGTGCGAACATGCATCATTGGGATAAAATGTCAGATTCTCTCATTCAGGATGCTTTGTGTCTTAAAAAATGTAATTTTTGAAATGTTATAATGTGAAAATTCTGTGCTATAAAGCAGAAAGTTTTGTGTTATTTAAGTTACCTAAGTATCAGTCTTATAATTTTGCCTTAAGGAGCATTGTTTAGAGCAGTTAAAAAACCATATTAAAATAGTTATAAAACATATATCTAGCAGAGTTAACATTTTAAAAGTTTAAAATAAGTTTATCTTCAAAAGACTGCACATAAATATTGGGGCAGTACAAGTGAATTCTGCATTTAAGTAGAATAGTATTCCACCAATATCATTCTCCTATCTTTGATAATGCGCTATGCTTAAAATTTTCTCATTTGGAGAAACAAGGTGAAAGGTGAAAAACATTCTGTGTTATTTTATTTTCTGTTACTGTTAAAATACTCCAAAATAAAGAGTCATTTAAGGACAGAATCTTAATCTATATTTTAAGAAAGTATTATCTTTCTTATATAACCAACAACTACTTAGATCAACCTGAAAGACTTTGTTGAGGTAGTAATGATTCTGACATGTATTTCTGATCCAAAGTTAATTAAAAATTCTATAAATATTCTAGTAAATAAGTATGTGTGCCAAATATGCCTTTGAATATACAAATAGATAAAATTAAATGATAGCTGCTGATTACTTCTTATTATATTACAGTGTGTCTGGAATTATAAAAGAGAACACAACAGCCCAGCAAGAGAATTAACTGAAATATACATGCACTTGTGTGAGAGCCTAACAGCCTTACCTTGAGCTTTCGAAATGTTTTCATAAAAGATAGGTATTTGGTGTCCCATATTGTCAAAGGCAAACTAAGTGTCTTCTCCAAATCCTAATGTGCCTTTCCTTTCATAAAGGAGGCACCACAGTGAGTAAAGACTTCAGAGCTGGGAGCTAAGAATAAACTCGGCAGTTGTGCCACTGTGATTTAATGCCTGCTGTGACAATTATTATTCTTAAGTTATTCATTTTAAAATTAAATAGCTGAGTTACACTTGATGTATTTCAAGTGGTAGTTTTTGCCCAACTCTTTTAGGAGTTCACAAATAATTTCACTTGTGTTCAAGAGCAGTAAAATAATTCGGCCAATATATTACTTCTGTAGAACCAGTTTTATATCAGAAAAACTTAAAGTCTGTCTCAGAGACTCCCCATACCAGGCTTCGTTTTACAAGACAAAAGCAGAAATAACAAAAAAAAATGGAGAAGATTTTAGAATTATGTATGTCCTTTAATAAATCCACCTCATTATCATCAAGAAGTACTGGGGCACCATTCATATATAAAACATCCAACAATTTGATTTGTTCTAATGCATAAACTCCACAATTTGAGATGTCCTTATGAGGATATGTCTTCAATTATTTATTTATCTATTTATTTATTTTGTTGATGGTATAAGTGAATAAAGCTGTTACATGAACTAATGTCCCAAGTCCATATCTTATTTACTGTGATGATTAGTTTATATTTTCCATAATGTTAGAACCATGAACTATTCATTTTAACTGGCCATTTGCACAGAGGGCATGATATTTGCAAAGAGTTAGGAGAAATGTACCTTTTAAAATGAAATAATAGGTTCCCTTGTCTCTAGCAAACAAACTGAAGTTAGCATTCTGTTTGATATTGCCAAATATCAACTAAGAAGAGGAGAAAAATTAAGTAAGGGATCACAAGTGAACATGCTACTTTATAATTAAAGGGATGAAAATGTAGAATTGGTTTATTCTCAGTAAAGTGACTGCATTTTATTTTCCCAGCTGGTCATACCTTTCTACATTATGTTCCTCAATAGCTGGACTCTCATGGATGAACCAAACATCTTTGTAGAGCACTGAAATGTGTGTAGATTTACTCTAGACTTCATATACTGTTTTACATCCACATTTCTATATTTCTCCATTACACTATTGGAATCACCCAGCAGTTCAAAATGCAGTTTCTAAGAACACTCAGCACACTTGTCAAATTCTGTCTCCTTCTACAGATTCTCATCCTCCCTAGGATGGCAAAATAAACTGAAGCCAGGAGTAGAGGTTGGTTTTGTTCCGATGATACAAAAGTACTCTAAAATACTTATCACTAAGCCTAGGACATAACGAAGCCTTTATGTTAGAAACTTCATTTCTATTATCAATATCGTTTCTAATAACAATGAATCCTGGCTGCTGAAGATACTGATTCTGTATATCTTGTCTTGGAACCAAAATGCATTAAAGTGTCTTTCATCTCTTATGCTTGATGCTCCATTAGAAATACTAATAGTAATGTGTCTCATTTGTATACAGTCCTTTATAATAACAATTTAAAAATACCTATTATTGTGATATCTTATTAAATATCAAAGGGGGGGTTAGAAATTCAGATTTCAGACAACTATAAATCAGAGAAGTATTTTTTATCAATGCTTTTAAATCTTTTTCCTGGTACCATGGAGAGAATCTAGGTTCTTTTGCAGGCTGGTTAAATGCTCTATGTTAGCTGTTTCTAGCTCAGAAAACCTTTCTTAATTCACTCAAGTCTTCTCATGTCTCATATGCCTAACAATGTAGCTCTTGATATAGCAACTTATGTGTGCATATTCATTCACGTGGGAAATATCTAGGAATGTAGAAGTTGGGGCAACATAAATTATACTTTGGAAATAAGTATATACAATACAATTTCCAGTAGGCACACATATAAACTGTTAAAACATGAATATGGACCACATAATGTTATCAGTGTTCAATTTTTGGGGATCTTCAAAATTGCTAGAATTCTTCCTATGTTTCATTTAACTTAAAGTTAGAAATGACTCCAAACTATTTGGAGTGAATAACATTGCCAAAAGATAAATGTTCATAGATTACACCTGAGAAATTAAAGGGCATAAAAAAATCTAATGTGTACATATAAAATCTGTCTTATTTGCAATTTTCCACTGGCTAATTTTTTATGATCACAAATCTTCCCCTTATCATTTGTTACAAGTCAGTTTTTATTATTTGTTCATTATTCTTTCCATTGATTATAGGGATTCCTAGTTTATACAGTGTGTCTTGAGCATCACTATAATGAAAATGGAAGATTTCTTTTAATTACCCACACGGGGAAATACTGTAGAGAAAAAAAAATCAGAGTGAAGAAGTGGCTAATTTGGCAACTGTTCAGAGAATGACTTAGTTAACATAGCTTGGAAAACTGAAAACCAAGTATCAGTAACACAGCAAGTTATTTGAATGAGTTACACCCAATGTTGTAAAAAAATAGGGGTTATCTAAAGTACAAAATTAAGGGTATTATTCCAAATGCAGCTTAAAATATTTCCCAAGAATACTTAAACCATTTCCCTACTTAGTCAGGAGACCAGAAATTCACTCTCTAGAGAGCTTATAATAGAAGATCTGGAAAAATTAGGAAGAGAAGATTACATCAGATAATTCAAATTCTACAATGAGAATGAAGTGAAAGAACATACATGGACGATTATCAGTCAGTTCCCCGAGGCTCAGAAAAATTCTTTTAGGAATAGTGACAGAAAATATGTGTTTCAAAACATTGTAATAGATAATTTTTCTCCAGAAAAAAATGAGAGTTCATAGAGTTGAAACCTTTCTGGTACTTTTATTTAATAGTCTGCACTCAGCACACAGAATAAAATTTACCTCCTCTAAAATCCTATAGCTAGAGGTTATTATTACTTTTTAGTACCTTAGAAATCTTGAATATGAATAGGAAAGAAAAGATCATCAGCTACTTGAGGGAATGAAACCAAAATAAAAATATAGAGGAAGAAAAGAACAATTTATTAACATGTATAGGAATATGAGAGAATATATTGAATTCCTAAAACAAAAAGACCATTTTTATTAAAAAGTAAAAGTCAAAGAACAAGGATGTGTTCTTGGAAGATACATCTGCCATTGCCAAGCTATACAATCTAATTGAAATTGAAGCCTAAATCTTCAAGAAATCTGATAAAACAAAGACTAAGAAATGGACAATGAGAAGGAAAGGCAATAAAGTTAAGGGATCTCTCCAGTAATTTCAATATCTGAATAAAGTACTTACAGAAGATCATATAGGGAAGAATTTACTAAAAATATAAGAACATTTACTTGGAAGAAAGACATGATTTTCAAGACTGCAAGTTCCAATCAAGTTACCAGCATTATACAGAAGGTCTATATCAAAACATACTCTGTGATATTTCCAATGTCCAATGAAATTTTAAAATCTTTCAAAGACAGGGAATCATTTAAATTCAGATGACTATGTAGATAGACAAGTAGGGAAATAGATGGACAGATGTTGAGAGAGATGGATAGATAGATGATAGATAGATAGATAAATAGATAGACAGACAGACAGACAGACAGACAGATAGATAGATAGAACTTCTATATATAGAATAGATAACCTAGACCTGGATCGTGAGGTAGCCATCCCCAATAGCTACATCGTCACCACAACTCCCATACTTAAGACTCAAGGTACATCACAGAAAAGGGAACAGAAATATTAAGAGCCAGAGGACTAAAACTTCTACTGTAAGATAGTGTCTTATATATATGACAGGAAGCTGCGCTTATGAAATTTCAATGATCCTTTTTTTTAAAAAAAGGTACTAACAAATGGTATCAGTTGACACCTATGGCTGTGTGAAATTTCACAAAGCCATACACCTAGATGAAGGACTACAGACAACTAATGACTGCTAAAAGAAAATGATAATTCCTCTGCCCCAGTGATGTGCACACTAATTTGTTATCCAGCGGTTAGTGAGACTTAATGGACTCAGCAATAGATACATAATCATAATTAATGGAAAAAAGCTATGACAATCTGAGTTTGATCTCCAAAACCCACATGGTGAAAGAAAAGACTTGATTTCCACAAATTGTCCTTTGACCTACACACACACACACACACACACAAATAAATAAATAAATAAATGTAAAAAATGAAGCTTCCCATTGTCTATAACACACACTAACTGAAATCTGTATCTTTGGCAAAGAATGTCTGCAATTTCATACTGTCTGTCATGTTCTTTCTGGGAAGCTAGTTTCAATATAGTATTCACAGAATACTGCGGAAAGGGCAGGTAGTGAGAAATGGTTCCCAAGTCACATGTGCACAGTGTGTATAAAGCATGTTGCCTGGGACTGTTGCAGGACTGTTTTCAGTTAATTAAACAAAAACCTTCAGAAAATTTTCTGTGCTTTAATAAGCTATTTTATTCAATGACTTCAAATCCCGTGAACATTCAGGAACATTTCTGAAAAGAGGGCAAATAGAATAGGCCTAAGTTTCTATTTTCTGAAGGGAGTGGACATCTCTCTCTTATTAACAATCACTGATTTTCATGCAAACTAAAATATGTGTAAACATGTCAAGCTAAGATGATCAAAATAAAAACCAAACAATTTTAATTTGGCCTGTGAATAATAGAAAATTACATAATTAGGGTCTTTTAATTAAACAATAATAAATCAACTCTTGTACATGTTTTAAATCGGTAAGAAAAAGAAAAAGGAGGTGGGTAGAGATACAGTCATATACAATAGAAACCATAACACATCTAACAATATTGAGAAACCTTAAACATATAATAATTGAGAAAAGAAGCAAAGCAATTTGTATTCCATGTTTGTAAGATGTCTAGAATAAACAGACCCATAGGAATAAATGCACTGTGGTGATTGTCATGGGCAGAGTCAGGTAAAATGTAGAATAGGTGCTTTAGAGGTATAAAGTTTTATTTTGGAATAAAAGAAGTATTTTAGAAGAAGTTTGATATAGTGACTATGCATCATAAATACACAAAGATGTTGTTAAATAGCTCGCTAGAAAATGGCTACTTTTACTGGCAACATGTTACATACTACAATCCCTGCCCTTGGGACACTGAAAGAGCAGGCTTCACTGAGATAGCCACTGAACATGGCCTAACATGATAAACTAAGACGGCACAAACCCTCATATCAAGGCTGGAGGAGGCAACTGAGTAAGAGGAAAAGGGTCCCAAGTACAGGCAAAAGAGTTGGAGACACCCCCACTCCCATTCTTAAGATTCTCACAAGAAAAGCAAGCTACAAAAGCATTAAGTATGTACAGAGGACCAAGCTCAGACTCAGACAGGGTCCTTAATTGCTGCTTCAGTCTTTCTGAGCCCCTATGAGTTCTGCTTAGTTGATTCTGTGGGCCATCTTCTTGTGGTGTCATTGACCCCACTGGTTCCTACAATCCTTCCTAGCCCTCTTCTGCAGGATTCCCCAACCTCTGCCTAATGTTTGACTGTGCATCTCTGCATCTGCGCTCATCAATTAGTTGCTGGATAAAGTCTGACAAAGACAGGCTTAGGCACTATACATGTAAGCATGTATAGTTCTTAATCTAGGATAATCTCATACACAAAGGACATTGCATATGTGTCAATAAATACATTTTCAATTTTCATAGTGCAGGCATTGGTTCTATTGCTTGCAACAAGTAAATAAAATATAAGAACCCTACTCAACATTCTGCAATGCACAGGACAGGCCATCTAACAATGAATGAGCCTATCTAGTATGTCACTAATGCTGAGGTGGGAAAATCTCGCTGTAAATCAGCCATGCATTTTTAATTCTTGGTGATGGTAAAGATATTTTATATTCATGTTATCCAGTCTCGAGGCATGAAGCTATTGAACACTTGAAATGTGGCTAGTGTGAATGTGGGCCAGTTGGGATCCTGAGTAAATAAGTATGAATAAGACATAGCTTTCAGCGTCAGAGCACTTGATTTCTGGAGGGAAAAGAGATTCATAATAGTAATTTACTGTAGGAGAGTGTAATAGCATTGAAGTAGAGGATTAAGTCTATGTTAAATTCTGGCACTAGGGCTCAGATAATTAGCAGTTTTCCAAGGGAAATTTACTGAAGAAGTCTATTAAAGTAATGATTTTTCTCATAAAGAATAACACACATGACAAGACATTATCTTTAACATTTTAATCAAGCTTTAAAATTAGTTTGCTCTGAGGAGGTGATACTCCATGCCTTTAATCCCAGCACTGAGGCAGAGTCAGGCAGATAGATGTTTGTGAATTCAAGACCAGCCTGATCTACAAAACAAGTTCCAGGACAGACAGGAAGAGAAAGCCTGGCCTGAAAAACAAAAAGCCAAAAACAAACAAAAAATTCATTTAGCATTTAAAATAATTTTGCTCAGATAAATTGTTGGGAAACTTAAGTTTAAAAAAGGAAGAAAGGAAAAATATAGCTTGCTGTGTCTCCTAGAAATGGCTGCTTAAACAATTACAATATCAATAGGCATTCTAATGCAGAAAGAGAAAAAAAAATCTCACAAGCAGAGGTCCAAAGAACTCCAAGGCAATGGATGGTTGCTGAAATAGGAAGGATTAGCATTTCTCAGAGCTGAGACCCTTACTGATGAATCAATACAAAATAGCCAGCCCTGAAAGCATATGCATATGAACAACAACAAAGGACTCAGCAGTTGTATTTGTGTGTGTGTGTGTGTTTGTGGTGTGCATGTAAAACAATAATAATCACAGCAAAGGAGGCCATCAGTTTGAGAGAAAGAGAGAGAGAGAGAGAGAGAGAGAGGAGGTGGGGAGACCTGAGTCTCATCGGAGGGTTAAGGATGGAAAAGGAAGAGGGAAGTGATGTAATTATATTTTAATTAAAATATATTTTTAAAAATTGATGGGTCTATCATGACTGTAAGAATATTAAAATCTAAATCTAAAATAGGTTAGCCATTGTCACATATTTCTTTGAAGCTTAAGTTACTCAATATTCCCTGTAGGATACTTAATGATTCCAAGCAACACATATTCTGTCAGCTCATTTCCCTTCCCAGTATGTTGGTGTAATTTGTATCTAAAGAAATATGTGGGAAAACTTAATAATCTTGAGTGCCAGAACTCACTAAAGGGAATCTTCCTTTCTAAATAAACAACTTAGTGAAAACATCAGATAAGCAATAATATTACTATGACCCTAAAATAAAAGGAAAATATTTATGAATTTAGAAAGGGAAGAAAATTACATTAAATATCTTATTCTGCAGTTATTCTTACATGTTTTCTCTGTTCTCTGAGAACCTATATTTGAAGGACAACTATTTATTAAAGAAAAACTTTAAATAATACCTTTCTAGAGTATATAGCTTAATGCCCCCCATGAAAATGAGCTGGGTTTGATGGCTTGCTTACAAAGAATGGAACCCATGAAGGGAAAATGAATGGCTTTTCAATTGAGAACCAACTTAGCAGGTGCTTCCTGAACTAGGTGATACCAGTGATAATGACTCCGCTATCAAGTACTGTTTGCCATGATGTGATGAGCAAGAACATCTCACTGGTGTTCTTCCACTAAACCTATAACCTCTGTCTAATAAGGAGACTATTCCATTCAAATCTTAGGAGGAATTGTACAACGTGTCCAACTCATCTTCTTTAAAAAAAATCAAGACCGAAAACGTGAAAAAAAAACTAAGCCATTGTCATTGACTTGAGTAGAAAACCAAAAATGTGTGATGAATTATGCAGTCATTGTGAGGTCTGAAACTTAAATTTAAAGCAGAAAATAGAGATTAGTGGAACAACTGGTGAAATCTAAACAAAATTTGGTGATAGTGTTGTATCAGCATTTATTTATGTGTTCAAGTAAATGTACCATGAATATAAGATTTTGTCATTAGAAGAAAATGTAGAAGACACTCACAAATTATGACAAAGCTAATATTGATGTATTGATTTCTTCCTTGTTTGGTTTCTGCTTCATGTATTTTGCATTAGCTCTATAGTTATATGCTTACACATTTATAATTATTATCATTTCTTGGTAAATATACATTCTTATTTGTGTATACTGTCTTTGTTGCTAGTAATTCTTTTAGACCTACCTTATCTTACATAAGTGTCACTGCCGCTACTGTTTTTCATTAATTTTTATGTTATAAATGTTTTTTTCAGTGGTTTTAACTTTAACCTGCCTTGTTTAATTTGAAACAAATTTATTTTAGGTTGCATACTGTTAAAATTTGTTCATTGTCAAGTTTGGCTTTTGATTAGTATAGACTATTTATATTCATGGTAACCACAAATATGCAAAAACTAAAGACCTCTTGTTTATTATTTGTTTTTTATTGTTTTTTGTCTTATGTCCTCTTTTTTTGCTTTACTTAAATCTCTTTAAATTGATTCATTGGTTTAATATAATTCCAATCAACCTCTTAGACACTTTTTCTTTACATAAGCAATAGTTATCTAAAAATATAACTGAAAAACTGCCAGGCATAGAATAAATAAAGCACTCTTGAAAACTTGGGAGATTCACTGTACCTAATATTAAGTCTTACAACATACTCTCAGAACTCAAGGCAATACAGCATTAGTGGAGGGATGTAGAAGACTGGAGAGGAGCAGATACCAAGAAAAGAAGCCTATACCTAACTGATCATTTGTAGTAGGTGGTACGAGATTGAACATAGGATCTTGGTACACGCTAGTATTTAGTTTACCGCTGAACTATACCCCACACTCTGAAATTGATATCTATCAGAGCTTAGCATGTAGGCAAAAAAGAAAAGTCAACTGTAACATATATGCAGATTGCCTATGTCAGTCCCATAAAGGCTCCCTGGTTGTTGGTTGAATCTCTTTGAGCCTCTAAGAGCCCAGGTTAGTTGATTCTTTGAGTTTTATTGTGGTATCCTTGACCCTTCCAGTGCCTACAATCCTTTCTCTTCCTTTTCTGCAGGATTCCCTGAGCTCCACTTAATGTTTGGCTGTGGCCTTGGGTCTTCATCTGTTTCTATAAGATGCTGTATGGACACCCTTCTGATGACAATTGTGGGATGGGAATGGGGGTGAACTTTATATGGAGGGACTGGGAGGAGAGGAGGGAGGGCAAACTATAGTCTGAATATAAAAGAAATAAATAGATAGATTAATAAATTTATTAAAAGAAAAATCAAAACAACTTAGCTTAAATGTCACACATAACAAATAAGACAAAAAAAGTACCTCAGAATAGATTTCCAATTTAGGCAGAAAATATAAAATGATTTTAAAAACTAGAAAAAAGTGAAGAAATACAAATTAGTATCATAGGATATTCCTATGCATCTATGAAAGTAGCTTAAAAATAGTGAAGTACCAAATGCTAGAATGGATTCACAGGAAATAGATCAGTCTTATGTTGCTAGTGGGAATGTAGTGATGAAGTCAGTGTGGCAAAGAATTTGCCAGTTTCCCATTTAACATAAATGTGGACCCACATACAACCCAACAGTTTCATGATTGAAGATTTATCCTAAACTTCCCAAGATATGGTCAGATGGGTATTATTCACTAATCCCAAACTAAAAACAGTCAAGAAGTATTGAATAGTTACGTAAATGAAGATGCATGCATGCACCAGTAATACTACATAACAAAGAAATAAAATGCAGTGGATTATCAACACATGCAACAATTTGTATAAATAAGCCAAGGAAATTTGCTGAGTAAATTCTGATCTTATAAGATTACATGCTGTCTGATTCCATTTATACAGAATTCTTGATATGGCTGAATTGAAGACTGGGAACAACGCAGGTGTGATAGCTTGGATGTGATGGAACACTTGCTATCCAGCTAGTTGCCTTATAGGGAGCTGTTGGAGAACCTTTGACAGGCAGATCTTCAATGAGTTATTAAGGATAACCTTGAGGTTTCATAGCCCAGCCCTGTGATATATACTTTCTCGGCTTCGTGCTTACAAACACAGTCTGACCAGCCAGCCTCCTGTTTAGGCCAACAACGTTACCTCTTGTCGGGTATTTTTTGACAGCAATATAAAAAGCAACTGATACAAGTGAAATAGAAGGAGGAGGGTGTGACCCTAAGGCATAAGACAGGAAACATCACTATGTGGTTGGAAATGTTTTCTAGCATGATTGTGTCAATGTCAGTATCCTAGCTATGAGTTACAGTTTTTTGATTTTTTGTTTTGTCTTTTGCAACTTCACCCTTGGGAAAATACTTATTTCCCTGGATTATTTCTCCATGAGCACTTATGAATTTATATTTACCTCAAAGTTTCTAGTGTGAGATGAAAACGTAAATAACCTTAAATTAATTCACTCATTTTAATCCTTCCGTTTTTAGTTTATGTCAGTTGATACTTTACTCTCAAGGATATTGAGGTGCAAAAAGCTGAAATGACTTCTTGTGGCCACTAAAGTTTTTCTCTCTGCCCTTCACTCAGTTATGATATTTTATAATACAGAAATAATGTCTTGCATTTTTTTACCTCCTTATTACTTCAAGGAATGTTGAGCACACACTAGTGCTCTGTGAAGTTCACTGTCTGAGTAAACAGAGCGAATCTGTGCATGCCAATATATATTTTGCTACTATGCTTCACTCTGGTATATATTCATCTGCACATGAAAAGTACAAAGCAAAATCTTCGAATTATCTAATTTGATTAAAGAGTTTTTATAAAGGTGGTAACTTCTAGGTTCTTACTTTATTTTTCTTAATTTCAATAGTTTTGGGAACATATGATTGCTTTCATCTTTAAAAACTCAAAAGTTACAACAAGATATTAAATGAAAATTCATTCCCCTACCTCTATGAACTATGCACTCAGTTCCCCATCCCACAGTAAGTGCGCTAGACTAGGCACCCAGCCACTAAAGAATTGACAGACAAAGACTTCACCATTATACCACAGCAGAAAAGAATAGGACAAGAGGGAAATGTGCTAGACAGTAATTAAAGTATTGCTTGTAGCTAGGCAATGGTGTATGTGTGTGTGTGCGCCCATTTTATTTTAGAAAAGTGTTTTTATAGTTAGGCTGAGCTTCTTTATGTCAGTGTCTTGGCATTTAATCATGCTATTTGCAGGACGGAAGTCCAGATTGGTCAGTGTAGAGTTCAGGAAGTTTTGCATAAACACATACTTTGCATAAGTGCGCACACTTTCCAGCAATGGAATCGCTGCTATTCAAGAAAGGGCAATACTGGTTGATAAAACTCAGTCCTTCTCAAAGGATCTGGTCATAGGGTGCACAGCTGAAGCTGAGCATTACTCAGGTACAGCAGTGCAGAGCTAATGGTTGGAGATTTCTGGACCGCACTTAGAGAAGTTCCCTTATGGAGTCTAGCTCCACTTTCTAGCCACTTACTAATGGTATCTTCTTCACAGTAATCAGCATTTCAATCTTGTCACATATTTGCATATGATATATAAGGAAATGCAAACATGGTGTGTGTGTGTGTGTGTTAACATAACTACATACTTATTTTGCACCTTACTTTTCTTTCTCAATCCTATATCTTGCACATTTTCATATATATATATATATATATATATATATATATATATATATTGCTTTAGATTTCTAGGGCTACCATAATAAAATAACACATAATGCCATAATGAGTCCATAAGGAAACTAACCCAATAAAAAGCTATATTATCCATTGTGGAAAGTAGAAATACATTGAATTTTTAAAGAACTTATTTCCAAATAGGATCACATGAAAAGGGAATCGAAATCAATGTAAGAGTGTGGAGGTGCTTGAGATACAGTTCAACTTAGAAGAAGGGGCTAAACCATTTTAAATGGTTATGTAACGTTCCATGACATGGATATATATGGGTTTATTTAAGAAGTACCCTGAAGAGTATCAGGATTTCACTTCAGTTCTTGATCCCAATATCAATATAAGTAACATAGAAAAGAATTATAGTAGTTGAGACTTACCAGGATCCTACACAAATATAAATTATTTCTATAAACTTTCAGTTCTTTCATAGCAAAATACACTCAGGGAGAACAGGAAATTTAAAGTGTTTAGGGAATACTAAGTATTTGAGAAAAGCCCAGGGATGCATGAAAAAAATCTATGTTAATGATCAAAAGGAAATTACCCTTCCCACATATTAAAATTACCATAAAACTAGTATAATCCTAATAGTTTAGTGTTAGAATAAAAACAGACAAACAGAATTTAGAGTTCATAAACAAATGAAATAGTTTTTGGAAACATTATATGGAAAAAAAGATGTTATTTTCATTTAATAATAGAGGATGTTTTATTCTATAACTTGTTGATACTTTTTCCTTCTCTTTTGAAAAGACCATATTCTCTTTTGATCCATGCACTATAGAAACAAATTTCAAGGGCATTAAAGTTTTAAATGTAAAATCACCTTTTCTAAAATGATAGGAGAATGTAAAGTCCCAAGAAAACATCGGATTGCTAACTACATAAAGATAGAAGAGCTAAACAAACGACAAACAAAAGTGTGCGCTGGCAAGATGGCTGGCTCAGTAGGTAAAAATGCTTGTGCCAAGGCTAACTACGTGAGCCTAGTCTCCAGTACCCACATGGTTGAAGGAAAAAAAAAGACTCCCAAATGTTCTCTGACTTTCACAAATGTGCTGTGCTAAACAAACATGTACACACAAAAAATAAATATAATTTATTTAAAGCAAAGAATAAAGTAAAAATTCAAATTAAGCAAATATTATATGTACTAAAAATTCTGCATACTTTAATATACAAATATATCACTGGAGTTAATTTTAATATAATAGTGATATTAATTTTGAGAATTTCATATGTATATGCAATGTGTTCTTATCATATTCATCCTCCAGTCCTACTCAATTTTGTGTCCTCTTTTTTTGTCCCCATTGGTTCCACTTTGTTCTACCCATATGCTACTAAGTGTGGGACCATCGAATGGAGCATGGTTGGCCTACCAGGAGTCATATCCTTAAAGAAAAATGTCTTTCCCACCCCTAGAAGCTAACATAATTAGATGAACAGATAATGAATTAGAATTTTGGAATTGGAATTTTGTAAAGCTATAAAGAAAATTGAAATTATAAAATTTTCAGGTAAGTGATAGAACTGGACATTTCATAATTGCGTAATTTTAAAGAAGGCTAGCAACTCAGGCTGGGGAGATAGCTCAGGCAGTAAGAGCACCATTTGCTACACAAACATAAAGACCTTATTTCAGATACCCAAAAGCAATGTAAAAAGTGTCAGGGCCACACACACCTCTAACAGTAGTGCTATAGCACTCTGGGACTGGTGAGAATGCATCCCTGGAATTCACTGATCACAAGTTTAGCTGAAAAGCAGTATGATCCAGGTTCACTGAGAATCTGTGTCTCAAAAGAATTGGGTGGAGAGGAACAGAGGGCATCCATGGACATATGTACATGCATGCAAACAACGTGTCACACACGGGGCTGGGGGAATGAGACAACTCAATAGAAACCTGAAAATTGTTTAATTAAAATGTACAATTCAAAGAAGATACCCAGATAGTTGGACAAGTGTTGTGACCTAGCTGCCCTCCCTCCCCCTGGCTGACAGCCGAACTTCCTTGTGCTCTGTAATTGACAAGGATGTGTGTATTCTTTCTGGCCGGTGGTTTTCCACAGAAGCAGTAAAGGGATAAAAGGCTAGCTTGGGACAAAATAAAGGTGGCTGTTCTTCCATCTGAAAAGAATCTTCCGTGTCTCAATCCCGGCACCCCCCCCCCCCCCGCACCAGTCTTGGCATCCAGGCCACACCAGCAGCATACCAGACATGAAACAATGAAAAGATGCTCAAAGACACCAGGTAATTTTTCATTCAACAATATTAAAAATGGTAAATTCTAGTATAAAGGACATCCTTTGCTGTTGGAAAGTAAGTCGATCACTATCACATTTAAGGAACAAAATATACTACCTATTCTAATTTAAAATAAACAAACCTTTCTTTCAGTCTCTATATCTCTGAAAGCCAAAATTCTACAGAAACAAAATTGCCAGGATAGAAGTCTAAAGTCTCTGTGTAAAGATACTTAGTGTAGTATGGTCTGTAGCGGTAAAAGTACAAATAAATAAACACTTATGCTTCAATTTTTTACTAAATTATGGAATTATGAGGGCCTTCCAGAATGTATTAATGTTCAGTCCATTTAATTCTACTACTGCCTCTACTAGATAGGTAGGCATGATGCTATTTTAATAAAAAAAAATTCATTTGAAACTTCCCAAACTTCAAAAAGACAAAATTCACCCTCTGAAGTTATCTGAATTAGACAGAGAAAGCAACATATGTATACGCATTCTTTTGTTTTTATATCTTTGGGTCCTCAAAGAAACGGGGGGGAAAATAAGAAAGAAGAAATAAAGAATTATGTAAAAAGTAGAAAAGTATACAGCCTTGCTCATTTTTATATAGTCAATTAGCATCAAACAGAACTAATTTACGCTATATTTTCAGGGCAAACCCGTAGCTGTTATGTGGTAACGATACACTTGAGCCTATGAGCACTCTTGCAGGGAGGCTTCCAAGGCTGAGGATGAAATGTGTGCTTAGGCACAGTCAGAAGCCCACTAAGCCACTTTGTTCTAGTACCGGATTCTTTCCTCTGTCCTGGTTCTCTCCTACCTCAGACCAGCTATGCTTATTTAGTTTTCAGCCCACAGAAATACAATATATCAGGGCTGTAATCCATCTGTCACAGAAGTGAAGTGGAAGTCTGTGACATAGGGGCAGCTGTTATTTGAGTATCCTAGAGAGGGGATTCTTACTCTAGGTCCAGCAGAAATTCCTGAGGTGGCATCTGTCAAAGCTTGTTAAGAACTTTGACCACTTCCTTAAAAGTTTTCTATAGTTAGCATCCCAGTTGTTAAAGCACTATAGTATGCAACTCAGCATGCCTGCTGCAAATCCACACTGGTGCTGTATTTCAGAACTGGGCAAGGAGATGCTTTAGAACAACACTAAGGTTTTGAATCATCTTCCTGCCTTAGTTTCTAAGTGACACTCTAAGCTTGCAGAGTCATGGAAAAATAAGTAGTTTGTGCTTACTCCACAGGCCCATTATAGATGATACCAGAAAGTACTCGATCAGGAGGTCTTTTTTGTTTTTGTTTCGTACACTGGATTAGGAGTAATAAACTATAAAAACCAGCATCCATAATCTGCTTCTAGTTCAAGTAGCTAGGAAACTTTACGGTAAATCAAGTTATCTGGTTCATCACAGACTTTGTAACATGCTCTTCAAGGCCCCTGTAGCCCTAGGTACCACAATTTTATATTTTATTTGTAGAAACAAAGTATTGCCCCACATCACATTCTAAAGATCAAGCATGCAAATATTTTGCAACCAGTGCATAGCTACTTATACCATTTCCCTCAAAAGCCTACGTAGACACCCCTGCCAGCAATTCCTTTGCAAATGAGTCTGTAGACCTAGCAGAGCCTACACCCCGACAATTTGAAAGTATTTAGCTTTATGAAGAGCTTATTTTGTGACTTTGTCAGTATGTCATTGAAGATTTCATGACTTAGCTGTTCTTTTCTTTCCTGGTCTCTTTTGGTTTGAACACACATGGAATGCCTTCTCTACTAGAATTATACATCACATGCGTGACTCTTGTTTTCTTAAGACATAATCACCTTGCTGACTCAGCACAATGTGTGTGGGATGGTTGTGCTGGTGTGGGTGGGTGGGTGGGTGTTCTCAGAAAGATCTAGTCCTCCAGCCTATTCAGAATGGTCGAAACTGAATATGCCTTGTAAAAAGATGTTCATGGGAATTACATGCATAATGCAGTTTGAGGTGTAGCAAAAGACTACACCGACAAACATATAGAATGATATCCAATACCGAAGAGAGAGGAAGACGTGACACAGTTAAGAACTCTCACAGAGATTAGCTACAACAGATCTTTAGCTATACAGTCTTCACTTTCCTTCTAATAATGCGACTCTTAAATAACAGGTCATGATAATTTCATTCCGAGGTATTTCTGGCGGCTTTAAGAAAGGAGACAAACCACATAAGACTTTCTTGCCAGAGATTTGAAATACCTACCACTTAGGTGAGAGGGGTGTAATTTTCCAGGCAGAACATCTAACATAGACAAGTACTTGTGAAAAAGAAACTTCAAGGGTTCCTCTAATAACCCCATGTTAGTGGCCAGAATGTCCATGGCCAGGAAGCAAAAGTCTGACCAAGAAGTAAGATAGAGAAGTTGTTGGCAGTATAAATGAATACCAGGCAGCTGAGTAAACTAGCCATGAACAGCGCTCCTCATACCCTTTGAAGTCAGAGCAGACATGTAAATAATAGTGTGATAAGAGACTTTCCAGCAGAGCTAGGGTCATACTAGCTGAGAATTAGGAAACGGGAGGTAGAGGATGAAGGTGAAGACACATAATAATTAATGAAAAGAGAGGCCATGAATTTAAAGGAAAGGGGGAGGAAAGTATAGGTAGAGAAGGTAGAAATAGTGTAGTCATATTATAATGTCAAAAAATTTTAAATGTACATAAACAAGGCAGAAAGAGGCAACATACCCAAAAAGCTGTTCTCTGACTTTTGCACCAAATAATAAATGTTTTATAATTGATAGGAAAATTTTAATATATATTGCCGTTCAAAAGCCAAGAGTGCCTATGTTTTTGTCATTATAAATGAAAGTTATCTGGTAGTGAGACAGATGTTCTCCAGTGTCATCTCAAAGTTTTTATCTCTAATTTTCCTCCAGTTGAACCAATTCTTCTTGTTACAAGAATATGCAGTCATTCTTCCTGTTCTAAAACTTATTTTAAACTTTTACACAAAATCTTTTGGAAAAATGTTATGTTGAATTTGTTATAATTGAACTACATAACACTGAAATCTACACAGTCACCACCAACCAAACTTTTATAGCTCATGATCATTCTACTTTACATTGCTTTTTCATAGAGATCTGTAGACATACTTGTAAAGGAATGAGAAAATTCAAAGATTAGCAAGTTAAAGGGAAATTGGTTTATAGGATAGAATTCTTTCTGTGACAACAATATAATAATAATAATATCCCATGTATATGTTTGTGTGTGTAGAGTAGTGCTATCTTCTAGCAATATATATTCTATTCAATTGCCTATAAGCCTACAGAAAAAAGATACTCTTGGTTCATGTAAGTACACACATACATATATGGTACATAGATTGCCACTCTTCAGAGGTTAATTCCAGTTTAATATTGCTATTCTGAGATGATTCACAAAACTGTCATTCTCCAGTGTTTCTTGTCTTTGTTATAAAGAAAAGTAATCAAGATGTAGCCAAGGGAATGAATCAAATCGTATGCTTCTCTGTTCCCAGTTCTGCAATACTTTTATTGGGAAGTGTTTAAGTCATCCTTGAAAGAAGAGAAGTTATATAAGGATACTCATAGGTATGAAAGTCAGAAAGGTTTGTAAATTTTACTTCTCTTATTCCACTTGATATTTATTTCTAATCTCTTCTTGGGTCTAACTATTTGGCCTATGCTAATTTATGTATTATGCTAAATGGAAAAATCTCTTCTCTTTTCATTACTCCTTCTCCCCTTCTGTCCTTAAACAGCCAAACATGAAGTTCATAATAAGATTGGAACAAGTATTTCAGAATGGTGTTGTTTGATCAGTTTAATCATTCAATAGGTATTACTTGATCATTCTATACATTTTGAACACTATACTAACAGATTTGAGGATGAAAAGTACAAAAGTCTCCGACTTCAATTAATGTGCAGTTGAGGAGATAAATGAGGATATCAATCATAGTATAGCCTGTTATACATTAAAAGAAGGATTCGTGCCGAGGTCCACATGTGAACTGGAGATAGCTGTGTTTTGTGTGCTTCTGAGAAAGTCTAGTGGTCGATTAAAACATGGTGTTTGAGTTAGAAGATGCAGGAGCAATCTTCTTCCACCTTATAATTGCCTATATATTTGGGTACATAGGCCAGTTCATCCCACAACCAACAGACCACCTATGGCCAATGATAACTGTGAACGCAGCCCAACTCAAAGTTGTAATGTTACTTAAAACACTGTGAGAGCTTTTGTGATTATTTTTATTGCTTGTTTGCTCAGTTCTCAAATGTGTACTTTTTAGATGCCGATTTTGTATTGTGATGTCAAATGTACCTGGTATGTTAGCCACTGTTTGGCTTGTTCTTAAGGCCACATCTAATTTCTGTGTCAAATGACTTTCTGGACCTTCCTGGCTCCCTTTCTGGAATCTAACTGATGATTATCCTAATTGCCCTTCTGGATATATTGCCTTCCAAAGCTTCTCAGCTATGAACTCATTCTTTCCTGTTTTCCAATCCATCCTCCTCATTTCTAAGCCTCTTTAGTTTTTGATTTATGTATTATTTATTCTACATTGTGTTTAATAATGGAATATTCTCCATGTTTATATTTGAACTGCAAACCTTTGTGAATATATTTTTCATATTTGTAGCACCCTGAAGAATCCAGTAGAAAGGCTTGAAACAAATGAGCAGTAAATAAATCCCAACAAATGTTAAGTTAAATAGCTCCAAATTGTGTATTTAGTTTTACAGAGGCATTCGGTGATAATATAATGCTGAAATAAACACCAAAGTTTGATCATGTTTCAGGACATTATTTATTTAAACACTCACTTTTTAATCCAACAAGTTATATCTTTCAGTGATAGATTATGTATAAACCCATTTTTGCATTTTAATGTCATCAAATAATTCATCTAGTTTAAAAAATATTCTTAGATAAATGAATGCAAGGAAACAATGTTATCTGAGTTTGGGGGTTGGCTCGGTAGGGTCATAAAAAGTGCTTGTGCAAGCATGAGAACGTGAGGTCAGGTTCTCAACACCAATATAAAAATCTGAGCAGGGCACAGATCTGTAAGGCTCGCACTGGTGAGACATAGACAAGAAGATCTCTAGGCCCACTAACCGAATCAGTGATAGTTGCTACCTGCAAAAATTTGGTATAAAGGGATATAGGAAGACACCTGACTTTGACATATGACTTCCAAATGCATGTGAGATTGCCTGTGTCTGAATATGCACACACACACACACACACACACACACACACACACGTCCACAAGCATAGAGCAAATTCATACAGAGAAATAGAATAGTCATCAGAATATGATGCTTAAATTTTAATTCACACATTCTCTAAGGATATGCCTTTTATACGACAGAACTTTCTGTCTTTGAAATAAGATATAATAGCATCATTTTGACCATTCACTTTCTTTCATCCAAGCCCTCCCATGCACACTATTCTCTCGAGCATGTCTCTTTTCTTTAGTTGTTGTTATGTATGTGTGCAGGAGCATGCTTAAATACACAACTACAACGTGCTCAGTCTCTCCAGTGTTACTTGTATAAGTGCAGGGCTTACCACTTGTCATTGTAAAACCAATCAGGAGACTCATCACTAAGAAGGCCTACTTTTCCCATGTCAGAATTCCTTAGTTGTCTTTAGTACTTTGTCTATGGGTTGTGCTCTGTGAGATTTCTGAACCCTCTTTCATGCTAGCATGTCCATCGTTGTAATAATTGTTTATACAGATTTTGTTTATGTGTGTGTATGTGTGTGTGTGTTTGCTTCTCTATGTGTGTGTATGTATGGACTCACATATCTAGTATATTATGAATACTTATTAGTAATATTTAGTACCCACGTGCTTTGTGAATATTTGCTCCTTCTATCCCTCACTCTATGTGTTCAGTGCACATTTGTTTGACTTGCTAACTACTTTTCCTTAACACATTCCCGGAGGCAATTATGTGGATCTCTTTCCTCTGAATTTCACATTTGGTGATATCACGTTGCTAGTTATAAATCTTCCAGGGTGAGATCATTTTCACCACAGAAATCAGCAAATGATGCAATTAATGTCTCCCTGGGAATAAGAGCCAATTATTTGACATTTACTAGCATGCCTCTATTTTCATGGTCTTTCATGTTCTCCATGTGACCTCTCGAACCTTATCATTCTTCGCTGAACTTCAGAAAGTATCTTTGTTTCTTACTGTTTTCCCTTCAAACAAAGATTCTCTCTCTTAGGAACAGTCTGTGTTTGCCATGCCACCTTTGCTTAATCAGTTCATGACCCCTTTTTCAGATAACATGCCATACACACATTCCGGAACTTTCAAAACTCAAAATCGGCATCTTTAGCTGGTGACTTTAGCACATTCACCTTTGCAACGTGGTGTTTAACTATCCACAAATTTATATTCTTCATAATATTGTTTTTTACTTTTTGAGGATTTTTATACTGTATATAACTGCCCCATAATAAGTATTTAACTCAAGCTCTGATGAATAAACAGAGTATAGTAAATGAATATTCAATAAAAGGGTTTTTTGTTAGTATCACAGTCATAACACATTTTATATATGACCTTGAAATCAGAATGAAACACAGGGCTACTGCCTTCCTTGGCTCTCTTAAAATATCTGGCCAAATGGAAGTTTAAAATACCCATCAGCAGTGATTCTCCTAACTAATGATAGCTACTGCAAATTCTACATTATTTGGCAGTACACATGTATAAGCCATTTCTAGGACTTTGAAATGGAAAGATTATTGAGTTCATTGCCAACTTAGGCTACATAGTGAGTTTGAGTACAATCTTGGCTACATAGTGAGACCCTGTTTGAAAACTGAGTCATGAAATAATTTATGTAACATCTTGATTGCGGGTATAATCATTATATAGTAGGCAGAAAACAAAAGAATCCTGGTGTGGTGGCACACATCTGTGGTCCCAAGATTTGGGAAGCTGAGACAGGAGGATTATAACTTAAATAACAGGACTATATAATGAATTCAGAGTCAGATTGAACAACTTAGAAAGATCCTGTTTCCAAATAAAATAAAATAATGAGACACCTAAAGAAGGGGGCTGGAGAGATGGCTACAAGGTTAAGAGCAAAGACTGCTCTTCCAGAGGACCCAGATTCAATTCCCAGCACCCACATAGCAGTTTGCTACTGTCTGTAACTCCAGTTCCAGGGGCTCTGAAACCCTCACATAGACATACGTGTAGACCAGACTATAACACACATAAAATAAAATAATATAAAATTAATAAAATTTAAAAAGAAATACGTGAAAAATAAGTTACATTTTCATTTAAGTACATAAAACGCTTAGATTAGTATAACATGTAAGCAAATGACTTTAGCTACCATTAAAATTAAAATCATTCATAAGCATCATATGCTGATTTCTGTGGAAACTTGGATGTTAATATTTCTAAACCTAGTAATTTCATGGCAACTAAGCTTGGGATAAATTTCTCTGACTCATATTTTTTCTTACATAGGTGAGCTTAAAAGAAGGGCTTTGCTAACCAACTTTTTCTCATTTTCTTATACACATTGTTTCCTGAGTAGTCTCTGAATAGTATGCACATTAGCAAAACTTCACTGAAACCAATCTCCTCCCACACATTCTGATCCCATTTTGACGGCACAGAACTGTTGGCGAGGACAATTTCAACAATGAAGAAGTGGGAGAAATGACTGCATTTTATGTAAATACTTATTCGTTTAAAAGCAAAAGGGCATATATAATGATATTACTTAAGATTGTAAATGAAAGTCATTATTTAAAATACGGTTTCCTTACAATAATATTTCTCAGCAGTAGAAAGCATTGTCTTTTCTTTACAATTATTAAATCTACGCCTGAGAAAACATTATTCTACAAGCTTTAAGATTTGTACTCTGCAAAGAATCATCCATGTGCTCTAAGAAGAATTTAAGAGTTGTTGGTTCTTATTAAAAATAATGACTGAAGAATGTCAATTATCTAACATATTAATTGTTTTGATTCTATAAATATTAACACAATCAAATATCTATATATACACATGTGTGCATGTAAGTATGTATTATGTATGTGTGTATACAAAGCAAGGAAGGATTTAAATTGGACTGTGAAAGTCAATCTTTTGAAGATTGTTATCTAGTTCTATCTTTTTCATGTTTTTTAAGATTGTTGCTGTGTAGACATAGCACATGCTGACCCCAGTTCCCTATGTAGCTCAGGCAAAGTTTGAAATCATTATCCTCCTTGATTACAGGTGTGTACTCTCATGTACCACTTCATACCTCTGTCTTTGAAAGTCTAGGACTGTGGACTAAGCTGTGTAGAAAAAAATATGTAAACAATCATGTCAGCAATGGGATGATATTCTTTAGGAACGTAACTCAGCCTTTACTCTTCATGGTATCTAGCTGGAACAGAGCTTCTCAATGACAAAACCTGAGTTAGAATCTTCTGCTGGGCTTGATAAAGCACAAGTGGCTTGGTCTCCAGAGTCTCTGCAACAGTTCATTTCTAGTAGGCCTGAGCCTCTGCATCTCTAAGAACCTCTCAGGAGATGTTGCTGCCTTGAAGATCACTGTTTAAAATCTATTTAGAAACATAGGTGTTTCTCTTCCTGCTACACCTCCTCAAAGCTGTTTTCTAGTTTGCTAGAATATGTCTTATGGTATAACTTTTTTCTTTGCCTCCATAATTATAATCACAATAATAACAACTGATAATATTTCTTGAGTACAAAGCACCACACACTGTACATCATTAAAAAGTCTTTGAGAAAGTATATTAATTCCATCTTTCCTAAAATGAAATAGATTTGAAATTTCCCAAAGTCCGTAGAGCCTAGATGATATTCAAACCCTTGTCAACTTGTATCCAAATTCCTAAATATTAATGTGTTCTAGGAATATTCACTTTGTGGTCTAAGTTTTAACCATCAAAGAATACTGAATTTCAGAAAGAAAGCAGCAGGAAGACTAGAAGGACCATACCATATTCTCTGAGCAACTGCTATTGGTGGGGGCCTGAACATCTCAATCAGGGAAGGAAACAGTGATTATACCATTCTCCAAGGCCATGTTGGCTGCTATCACAAAATCAACTCCTCTAAGGGGACCTGGAATTTTACACATGCAAGAGAGCACTGGGGCAGTTGTTCCTGTATTTACAGCTTATAATAATAGCATAAATATCACATCAAAGGGGCCTTCATACTGTGAAACACAAAAGAACCTAAGACTTTAAATAATGCACCAAAAGTTAAAAGACAAAATTTGTTCATTTTTTTCCTTTGGTCAGTTTTTTGTTGTCATTGTTGTTAAGTGACAGATCTTTGCATTAATGTTACTTTAGAAAAGAATAGCCTCTCACTTTGAACTCACATACTGTGATTCCTCATTGGCAGTTTAGCCTGCAAATGTAAGTAGATGTAGATCATCCTGTTAAAAAAGTATTCTTATATTTTTAGACCTGCTGTTTTGACTGAAAGAACTTTGACCTAGCCCTTGACATTGAAATGTTATTTTTTTTATGTCTGTGGCTAGAATTAAACAAAAAACATACCTTTTTAAATCCTAAGGAGCTTCTGTGCCACAAGTTTCCAGCAGTTGGTGTGATTTTTAACTTTGAAATCTGAAAGGTGAATCTATGGGGAAAAAAGGAGATTTGGCAAACTTAGTAAACATCCTGTGTGCCCAGTATCTTTTCTGCCACTATGATGATGTGGGATTCCCCTTGGTATGTTGTGAATATCATTGCTTAATAAAGGAAGTGCTTTGGGCCTATAACAAGCTATAGGGGAACATAGTGAGGCAAAGAAAACTAAACTGAATGCTGGTAGAAAGAAGGGTGGAGTCAGGGAGAAGCCATGTAGCCCTGCCGGAAACAGACTCCAAAATAAGCCACAGCCATGTGGTGATGCACAGATTAATAGAAAGGGGTTAAATTAAGATGTAAGAGTTAGCCAATAAGAAGCTAGAGTTAATAGGACAAGCAGTGATTTAATTAATACAGTTTCTGTGTGATTATTTCTGTTTCTGGGCAGCCGGGAAACAAACAAGCAACCTCCTTCAATATTATGATTGCCTAATTTTGTGTACAGTTTGTGGGTGTAGATTGGTTTAACATCGAATACCAGATATCTTAACATAACTCTCAACTTTGATGTTGTAATTAGACATGTGGGCCAATCTGGATATGTCAGATTATGAATAGACTCAAACCTCAAGCAATACAAACAGTCGGTAGGGAAAGTCTTTGCTTTTCCTCTAACTGCAGTAATTTTGAGACATCCCCACATTTTCATAGGCCCCCATGGGAATGGAATCCCAGTTGCCTGCATCAGTAACGTGCCCAACTGAGCAGTTTTGGTTGTTCTTTGTCCCTTCAGTTTCCTGATCCCACAGAGTTTCCTACTGACACATCTTGAATGGACTGCTTCTGCTCAAACCTCCACTCTAGCGACAACCCTTATTGAGACACCATGGTGACACGGACATTTCTGTCTTTGGGCTATAGTAAGAATACTTACACATGAGAGATATTATGTCAAGGTATGCAAATTTGCCTTCTTAAACTAGGCTGCATTGGAATGATTTACTGGTCAAGACTCACATTCCAAAACAAAAATAGGAGTTTGGATAAACAAAAAATACTTAAAATTGTGCAAAATGCTTGCCAAAATTCTTTAATATCCGATTGCATAATTAAGCAAGTAAAAGGAAAGGGGAATTATTAGCAATTCTATCTTTAAATGCAACTCATGGCCAAGGAAATTATGAAGACAACTCTTTGTGTCGATGAACTAAAAGCCTGTTCTGACAAACTTCTGTGTTCATTGTTCTCTTTCTGACCATTTTATTCTCAACAAATGAACTTACTTGTCATTATACCCCACCCTTCTCTAGCACAGTGCCCCCATTCTTTGAAAAAGTAATTCAAAAAAGAATATGAAAAGAGAGGGTGTGTATAAAAAGACTGAAATACAGAGTGCCTTAAGTGAAGCTCATTTCCATTGTGGCTTCTACGGCTGGCAGTGACATTGGAGAGTCAATGGCAAAGTGTGATACACAATATGAAATGTCAATTTGCTGTATCTCTAGGGGATGCCTGATATTCAAATGTCACCCCGGAGAGTGGCAAAGGTTCCATGTCACCTTCCTAGAGTTATAGCTTGAATGATTTAAGACCAAGGACTGATAAGCTCTAAGTGGCTTATATTGCTTATTTTCACCTTCTGAATAGTTCAGAGATTTACAAAATAATCTTTAACATAACCCATGGTGTAGGATATGTGTTAACTTAAATACTGTGTCTTTTTCTTGGAGGTATTGTGCTGGCCTGTGAGTTTCTTTTTCAAAGGTAATATTGTCAGTGACTCATAAAGTTCCAAATCCATAAATTTCAAAACTACACAGGGGAACTTAGGCTGTAATAAATCTTAATTTTGTAAACATAAATTTACAAATGTGTTTTCCGTTTGCATCATTTAGATTGTTGTTTTCAAAAGAATCATGTATTTTAGTTTAAATTAGGAGAAATATATCCTTTCTGCCAACATATAAGATGTTTGGAGAAATACAAAGTGCAGGTGCTCTACTTTATGAAAGAGAGCATAGTCACAGTATGTCAGGCACAAGAACATTTAATATTATTTGGGTTTTTGTGGCTTTATAAAAGATTGGTCTGGGAGTAGAGAATTTCATTTGGGAAACCTAGCGCATACGTACTTCTCTCAGTAGCAGAGTTAAAATACTGACTTTGAAGGTTCATTTGAAAAGGCCTACAGAATTTGTGCATCTTGGGAATAGCTTTATATTCTTACATATTGCACTCGGGGTTTCTAGTCAAAGGAAAAAAATAACTTTACATAGACCTTGGCTGTTCTTTTACAACTCAAAATAATCCATTCCATCTGGGAAGTTGCTCTCCATTCTGGTTTTGTAAAACTTCACATCATCTTTAATCTGCTACAAAGATTTTTGAAAGAGATGGGAAACATTTACTTAACTTAAAATGTAAATGAATGAAATATCCGTTTTCAAGAGGAATTGACAATGAGGGGTCAAAGAGGCTTCACTTAATTGTTCTTTCTTTGGTTTCTTACAGATGTTTTTCCACACAGGCTTCTCATTTCATAGTGTCGATAATATGTATCCCTGTCATTTTCATGGGCTTTTTACAAGACTGAAGTTACCAGCAATTATATTTAATTAGTACCTTTCTTAGTGAAAAGCCTTAGAGCATCTGTGCACAATTTTTAAAATTCAATTGGCATACTTTTGTAAAATAATAGACACATTTTTAAAAAAAACACAATTAACTTGCATGTCATTATGTATATATTTATATTTAATATTTTTATGGTTTATTTAACTTTTATTTTATGTACATTGGTGTGAAGGTGTCAGATCCCCTGGAACTGGATCTTTAGACAGTTGTGAGCTGCCATCTGAATGCTGGGAACTGAACCCAGGTCCTCTGGAAGAGCAGTCAGTGCTCGTAATCACTGAGCCATCTCTCCAGCCCCTATATATATGATTTCTGTGTGTCAAAAAACTATATATCTTATCTTCTTTGTTTAAAAACATGAACACATGTGGTTTGAAAATATGATTTCTTTGCTTAGCTATTAAAAGGGCATATCAATGGCTCTCAATATTTATGAAGAAACACAGGTATCAACTCCTAAATGACTTAGATGAGACTGAAATTAACATGTCTGGGATTGATCTACCATTGCTTCTCTCTTGACTTCTTTCTCTTAGTTTTCTTTTTCCTTTATGGCAATAATTTTACTCTAAATAATGTTGTCATTCTCTACTTGTGAGTTGAGCAGTGACAAGAGACTGGGAAGATGGAAGGGATGTTCAAGGATCAGGGAGTTTAAGAATCACCTGAAGAACTAGTAATAGTTACATACTCGGGAATATAGTTGCATATTCCTGAGGCCCACCCTGGATATTCTGCAGCAGGGCTTGTGGGTCTGGCCTTCTACTAGCTTCCAGGTGATCTAATGCTGTTACCTTATGAAACACTAAAGAAGAATATTCTGGGAAAGTGGGCAGTGAGATAGTAAGACTTTCTCTGCAGAATCATGTCTGATTCATTGAAAATCCAAACTTTCCTAAATGGATATTAATTATCTTCTGTGGTAGAAATTTTAAGAACATAATTCTCAATTATATCTGCAACCATTGTGTAATATGACTATTTTGGAACTGAAAAAATTATCCTATGGAAATCCAGTTAGAATGAATGACTGCAGGTCTTACCATATGGCACATTTGTCTATTTAATACAGCATGCTAATCTTTGCATGGTGATGCCATTTCATTATAATAATCTTTCATTTTTTAATAATTGTATATATATATATCAAATTGTAAATTGTCTTTATTTTTTCAGAATTAGGTAGTGTTAACCACATTGTAATAGTCTTTTTATTCTGTTCTATAAACCCACTTCATGGCATATTACACCAATGCATTTCTTGTAACTAGAATAAATTAAGTTTACTGCGAAAGAGTAAACTGAGTTGTAAATTCTGCTGTCATCTTACCATCTTCCACAGAAATGCTTTACTCTGGCCAGAAATCTGAGTTATGTCCTTGACTTTTGACACTAAGCAGGAAAAAATGAAGATCGTAGTTTTTCAATATTTGTTCATTCAGCCAACATGTATTATAATGTGTTATGTAGTGCTAATGTATTATAAACACAGGAAATGACAAAACAAAAATTACTTGAGGAAGGGACTGTGATTTAAAAGGAAACAAGTGTCAGGACGGGTTCCCGGAAGACAGAAGGACTTTGGGTAATCATGATGAATGTGGGGCTCACAGCAGTTTCAAGAATGGCAAAATTTACATCCTCTTAAACCTCTCCTATGATGCCACAAAGTGAGCACCTGGGGAATTGCCTGGCTGCAAAGGATTGGTCTCTGCAGCAGAGGCCTTAGACCAAAAACTTGATGTTCTGAGGCTGATAAAATTAAAGACCTCGGGGTCTAGCCGGTTTTTTTTTTTTTTGGCCCATGTACCGGATTTGATGATAGAGAGCCACCCAAATTATTAGCTTTCTTTATTCCATTCCATTTAGCAGGTCATTATTGTAAATCATTGCATCTTGTAGTTTTCACACCTGGGTGAGGTTGATTCTTGCTTCTCTTCTCTGGCAGAATGAGTAGCAGTCTGGAAGCTAGTCAGTAGGAACAAAGCTTCCCATTTAGTACCTTCTAGATTTCTCCATGTTCTCTGCCTCAAGTAGGCAGTGTCAGTTGGATATGATGACTCATGTTTATAATGCTCCCAATGCCTGGTATGTGGAGTACAAAGGATTGGGAATTGAAGGTCATCAGCTATAAAGGACAACAGCTACAAAGTGAATTCAAAGCCAATCTGGGCTACATGAGATCCTGTCTCAAAAAGAGGATAATTTTAATAATATACTTTTTAAATCTAATATGTTATTGTAAGAAATTACAAAGTATTATTTCCTCTGCACTTTTTAGAAAACTGCCTTGTAGTTTACAGTTATACCCCACGCCAATTCCTTCACTATTAGATTCACATTTCTATTTAATTAAATTCATTGATGAAAATTACTTACATATTTAAGTTCTTCCAAATATATATTTTTCAAAAATAAGACCTTGTTCCAATTTTTGCATTTATGCCCAATTAAAATTAGAACTGACAGCTTTAGCCTCTCAGTCTCACCAATTTGATCCGGAAAGCTCAGAGGCCACCTCCAATCAGGGCTATGATATTAAACTCAGTATCTTTGGAATATAATAATACACTCTAAATAAATGTTTCTTGAGGAAATTGCTCACTAACATTATAGAAGTTTTCAGTAATTATTTCAAAGTTGATCATCCCATACACACCACATCCCTCACCCTCAAGAAAAACAGCTCTTACATTTGAATAATTATTTTCTTTATTTTTTGACAGAAAAATGTTTGAAAATTAAAATAATTTTTCAATGATCCAGACTCTGTATTTTAGTAGTGTTACTATTTACACTAACTTATTTTTCTATTTTTTAATGTTTGGTTATATGACTTTGCTGGATAGTTTAATGTCAACTTGAAACAAGCTAAACTTATCTGAGAAGAGGGAACTTCAATAAAGAAAATGCCTCCAGAAGACTGGGCCTTAGGCAAGCCTATAGGACATTTTCTTAATTAGTGATTGATGGGGGAGGACCTAGCCTGCGCTAGGTGGTGCTATCCCTGGGCTGGTGGTGCTGGGTTCTATAAGAAAGCAGGCGGAGTAAGCCATGGAGCGCAAGGTAGTGATCAGTGCCCCTCCATGGCCTCTGCATCAGCTCCTGCCTCCAGGTTCCTGAGCTGTTTTAATTCCCACTCTAATTTGTTTGGTGATGAACAGTGGCATGGAAGCCTAAGCCCCTTTCCGCCCAAGTTGCTACTGGCATGGTGTTTTTCAGAGCAACAGTAACTTTAAGGCACTAACCAAGGGTTTCCCAGTTGGACTTTTATTTCCTACCAAGACTCAGGTCTTTTTTATCTTTACTTTCATTTATTCTTCTCTCATACAATACATCAGGACCACAGCCTCCCCTCCCTCCACTCCTCTCAGTGCTGCCCACACCTCGTCCCTCTCCCCCAGATCCTCATTTCCTCTATTTTTCCTAAAGGAAAGAACATCCCTCCCAGGGATATTAACTGAGCACAGCATAACAAGATACTAGGCACAAACCCTCATATCAAGGCTGGCCAAGGCAACCCAGTAGGAGGAGAAGAGTCCCAAGAGCAGGCAAAAGAGTCAGAGACATGACAACTCACCCTGTTAGGAACCCCACAAGAACCGCAAGCTAAGCAACCACAACATGTATACAGAGGACCTAGCACAGACCCATGCAGGTTTCATGGTTGCTGCGTCAGTCTCTGTGAGCCCCTATGAGCCCTGCTTGGTTGATTCTGTAGGTCAGGACTCAGGACTCATAATACCATTTTCTAAAATTCAATTCTTAGTGTCTCCAGAAGGCTGATAAATGATGCTGTGATCAGAGCCTCTGTTCATGAATATGACTCAGAATCTGGTCGTAGTTTATTTTCCTTGATATTTAAAATGTAAACTTCAGCAAATGTCATTTTGTAAGGCAGTGGAATACTGCACAGGAAAAGTCTTTGGTTTTATGATATTAAAAAATGTACTCAGTTTTCTTCGGGTTTTCAGAATGGAGACTCCTTAAAGCAACTTTCATCTGGAAGTGCTACATTCAGGTTATTTCTTAATTCCTTAAACCCTCGGTCAAATGTTGGTTGATTTGAGGATAGCAGTGTCTCTTGGCTAATTAAGAGTGTCTCCTTTTGCAAAACTTGATGCTATAGGACGTCATCTGGCTATGGAGATTAGGTGAAAAACTCACCTGTATACCTTTTGGTAAGTCATAAATGACTCTGTTAATAAATCAAGTGCATGCTGGAACACCCATAAACCATTAAAATAAATGGTATTCTATGTTTCATTCAAAATCTTTATGGGAAAAGGTGCTTCTGACTTTCCTGGTGAAGGGGTGAAGGAAAAGAATGAGTTCTGGTCAACAAGTATGTGCAAAGGGATTTGCAAGTAACGGAAAAAGTCGCCAGTGTGTTTTGTAGCTAGTACACATTTAAATACAAGCAGTTATTACTCAATGGGAATTTCTTCTTTCTCTTTGAAACCTTGTTTTTAGATGTTAATTTTTAGATATGTATTGCATAAGTTTTCCATCTCCATCCAGTATTTACTTTATAAATGCAATTTGAATATAGAATGGTTGCCAGACTCTTTTTTACCAATTGTTCTCTTTGTCCTGCTTCTAAGTGACAATTGAACTAGTTGAGCTTGTCAAGTTCCCTTGAGAAGTTTCTTCTTAAGAAACTTGTATCTTTTCTGAAGGTCTGGATCTTTACTAAAATTCAGCATCCACAAAGTCAGGAACCATGTCTGTCCCAATCACTGATGTATTTTTAATGCCTACAACAAATTCTATAATATTAATAGATGTTTAATCAATTCCTATCCTTACCTGTTCCCACCAAGACAGGTATTTGCTCATATACTGCCACTTGTAGTGAAATCAAATATGGATTGTAATGATTTTAATAAATTAGATATGCTATGTTGTCCCATACACATTTCCTATTCTTCAGTTCATACAATCAAACTAACAACAACAACAACAACAACAACAAAACCTCTCACTTCAAAGAGAATAAGAAATATTTATTCTAAAGCACAAATAGTGAAACTTAAAACAGATTCAGGTTGCCTCAAATAACATGCTTCAGGGTAGAAATGGTTGCATGAACTTTCATATTCACAGATCAAAAGAAAATTATAAATTAAGACACTTGTCAAATACCTTCCTTGAGACATCAAGTAGACAGGTAATGGCAAAGCAGGAGAAACTCTGTTAAAAGTTTTAGTTGGTACCTGGTGACATATTAGCTTTTGAGTCTCTTGCAAACATTTCATATTATATTCACAGAATGTTACATCAGACATAGAAGTCACCAACAAATGATTATTAATGAGACTAGAGATAGCTCGGATAATTCAGCTTTAGATCTACAATATTCCAATTCTCCAAAACTGCAAAATGCTGGAACCTCTTATTTATCAGTTTTGTATCTTTTAGTATCTCTAAAAGCGTTGTAGATTTTTTTTTTCTGGAAACTCCAATTCAAACCTGTATTACCAAGCCTGACTGTTGTCCCAAAGACTTTAAGATTTTTTTTTTTCAGGAATGAATTCGTCATTGCATTTATGTGATAATCCAATGATATTAAAGGCTACTTCCTGTTTTCATGCTATATTACCACAAGGCATGCCCACGTTTGTTTATGCTTGTGATCCAAGACATCTAATTAACCTTGGAACTAGTTTAATACTTGAATAGTAATAAATCGTATCTCTGTGCGGATTCTGGAAACCAGGTTCAAAGTGAAGGTGTAAAAAGCACAGAAACCAAGACAGAAAACTGAGATCTATTCTGTGAAAAAAAAAATCTTCATTTTCTCTTCTGAATGCCGAAAGGAAGAACTAGCAGAAGGATGGAAATTCCATGGCTAACATTCAGTTATTTCTCATGGTTGTGCATGGGAGCCAATGCCAGTCCATAAACAGAGCATCTGAATGCTTCTGAGACTATGCTCTGCATAGCCACCACTTGAGAGTAATGAGACTTAGCATACAGGCAAAACAGCTCTAGTATGGCTAAGCTACATGGTCATCAAGATATTCTGAAGTGTTAAATTCAAATGACTCTATTAAATTCATTGACAAAAAATCGAATAGCTATCCCTCACTGTCAAGAGATAACCAGATGGGGGAATTGGAAAGTAACATTCTCCTCCTCTCCTCAGGTTTCATGAACAGGTATTCAGACTGAGTCGCATACATTTTCCTGTGTGGACAGGGTTTCTTTTGTCAACATACAAACATTGTATAACTTATGTTAGCCCATCATTTTTATCTATGCTAGCCACACGACTCAGTACCTTTCTCAGGAGTGCAGATCACAAGTTGTTTCTGAGTGGTCTGGGCAGGAATCTGGAGGAGCTTCCTGCTTCCCAGAATACTCCCGGTCTCTTTGCTCCACCTCTACTTCCTGTTTGGCTTTCCCGCCTATACTTCCTGCCTGGCCAATCAGCATTTATTTAAAATACGATTGATAGAATACAGACAATTCTCCCACACCAAAACATCACAGCCACCTCTGCGCACCTCTACCACTTCTTCAACTTCCAAGTTGCTTAATTTAATATATGATTTCTAGATGTAACACATGTAAAGAAACCTCTATGATGGAAATACTTCAAATCCCACGTTTTCATTAAGATAACATTGCCTAAAAGCAATTTTCATTATTTAAACACAAAATATGTGTTGATAACACACAAACAATAGTTTTCCTGTTTCAAAGAGTGTAATAAAAATTTTAGTTACCAAAGATTAGAAAATACAGTAGTAAAATCCTCTGATGCAAGCATACATTTGTCTATTTGTTTCACAAAAGTTTGTTCCAAGTGCTATTTTTGATACTTGAGAAATACCAGGAAACAAGCAAGCAATGTTTGACTATTCATCTTCTTTGATCTTCAGCCCATGGACGTGAAAGGGTATAGCAGCTCCCTGTTTTAGGGAGATTATAAACAATCTTGAGATGATTTCATCTCAAGAACTAGCATGTTCATGGGCTAGTTGCAAATACCCTTCCATTTTATATAAGGAACTTGAACATCTGTGAGTCTTGATAACCACGAAAGGTTCCTCTCCTAATCCCATTGCCAAGGCAACATTGACACTGCTGGATGAGTGATGATATTGGAGAGAGTTGTGATGAGCAAAAGCTAAAGATCATAAAACTTTACCCAAGAAATGCAGTCTGTTCGAGAGAATATGGGGGTGGGAGGAGTTGTATTGGGTATAATCTTGCTTATGTTTAGTTCGAGTTAACTATGAAACACTGACATTTTTGACTAATTTGATAATTGATGAAATAACCACATAGCTAGGAAGCTGGGTATGTGAGTTGTTCTCGTTAGAGATACCATGGCTAAAAGAAATGAACCGTAGCAGAAATGCATAATTTTCTGTTATTTTATCAACTTAAGGCCAAGTGGCTAGTCCAAATAAATCTCATAGGAAAGTCTAGCTTAAGATTGCTGACTCTTAGAATAGATTCTCTACCTCATCAAAAGAACCTGATAATTACTCAGTCTCCTCTCAAATTGTTGAATTTTCTTTGGAAACTCTTTTACCCTTTAGCTGTTTTCCCCACTCTTAAATGAAGAAGTATTCATTCAGAAGGTTTGTTCATCATCCATTAAACTCTCTGATGTGCTAGAGCTGCAAAACTAACAAAGAGACTGGTGCACACTGTCTAACTTAATATGTGATTGCCTTCTATTTATTTTTTAAAGAAAATGCAATCATTTCCAAGGCTGGGCATGTGTCCTTCATGATCATTACTGTACCGCTCTGCATCAGGAATAGTTCTGAGAATCTACTGACAATGGCAAATGATAGAAATAGTGGGGAGCCTGGCTGTAACTGGGAAATTTGGGAGTAGAAAATGTGGTTAAAGGAGCCCTAGGGTGAACTAGGCTGCTATGAAAAATCAGCACTCCTCTATCTAGTTGTATACCAAGGTCACCAATTGCTTGGTTCTCCTTTTAATTGCCTTTAATGCTCTGCAGGTCCTTGAATTCTTCCCTCAGTAATCAAGACATTGGTGTACCTAATCATTCCTTTGATGATTCTTTATCACAAAGGAAGGCAGCAGCATGACTGCCACCAAACTGGGAGCTGGAGATGCAGGAGGAAAGAAATCAGACAGAGTTCTTGCCCTTGGGAAATTCTAGACTAGCAGCCAATTTCCATTCAAGTGCCTTTCCTCTCTTTTTCAAAAGGAAAAAGCTCATATGTATAATCCACCACTAAGGCTCTCTGATTAAGGATTCTAGATGTAATCCAACTCTCAATAAATGACTTAGAAATCTAAAATTCAGACTATTATCTCTGTCTCTCTCCATGACTCTCTGTCTGCCCCCCTCTCTCCATCCCACATAGTCTCCTTAGGTAAAAATGGAAATATTTTGGACATTTTCTTTGTTATGCAGGAACCCAGAAAAGCATTTTTGAAACTTCCCATTAAAGGGTCAGGAGTGTATAACTCAGTGCTGAGTGCTAGCATAGCGTAGGCTAAGCCAGCCTGGGTTCTATCCCAGTTTCACACAGGGAGAAATAACTGTATTAGATGTCCGGCGTGGACAACATGTAGAATGAATGACTTCCGCCTTAAGAAAATGTAAAGCAAATTACGGGAAATGGAAAGATTCCTGCTTTGTACGGCTGACAAATGCAGCAACTGATGCAGCAACTGCGCTTTTCATTAGTTAAGGGTAAGGTGATAGATTGGATTCAATAGATGTTGTAACAACTTTCCCTTACATTCTCTTTTAAAAGAGTCCTTCTTTATTTCAAGGCGCTATTGTAGGATCTCTCTCTTGACAGTGTCCTAATTCTTATATCTCTGCTCACACGGTGCTTCCTTTGAAGGACGTTTTGTTATTGGCCCTCCTTTTCTTCTCCTTCTATAGCATAAAGAACCCAGGGTGTTTACTCCCCATGGTGCGAGGGCACCTGGGTAAACAAACAGTGGTGTGATCCTCTGGCTTTTCTCCACTTGTCATTCCCTGAATGCAAGAAACAGATGCACTGATCAATTAACCGTGTGCAGCGAACCCCAGGCAGGAAAGGAATGTTGTGTTTTGCTCAGTCCTTTTGTTACTCAGAAAGAATGAGTGGGAAGAAAGGCTGTGTCAGCTGCTACTGAGACAACATAAAAATTCAGTCAGGATTTTTTTTTCCCCACTATATTGATAGTTGCAAGGTTCATCCATTCTGATTTGCCTAGGCCCTTCCTCCCCTCCTCATGCCTGCCTATTGTTCTCTCAGGATTATTCATAGTAACCTGGATGTTCTCAAAAATACAATATATTAGAAGGTCTCCCTATCTGCACGGTCTAAGAGTGGAGAACATTACTATCATAGATCACTAGGACTCAATAAATCTTTAGTGAGAAACCAGTATTCGGGGAAAATGAAATTGTACATGACAAAAATTTAGCAGGGCAATATGTTCATTGTGTGTGTGTGATTTGGACTCCATTTCATTTCCCAGCACTGACGGCAAGAAAGATAAGTTCTGTTCTGCTCGGCAGCCATTCCTTGTATGGACAAAGTAGGATGGAAAAAAGCTACATTGCTTTCCTAGTCTTCCAGTCTTCTCTATGACTTATAAATGAGGCAGCTGGTGGTTGTCCACCTTCAGTCCTTGTTTTAGTTTATTAGTGGAACTGATCGTGTTTTAATTAAAGAACATTATAGCAGAAAACTGTTGAATCCAGTTTCCCTAGGCATTGAATGTGTTGAAAAGTGAAATTTTTGATATCTCTAGATAGGAGACAGAAAAGAATATAATAAAAACATTTTAATTAATTACAAGTATTGCTTTAGTATTTGATGCATGCATTCCATATATTTTGTTTATATACGTAATGCATTTTATCATAACCACCACAACTCATCCCCATAACTTGTTCCAGATCCACGCCAACCTTCACCAACTTTCCATCTTCTTTTCTAAATAACGTACTAAATCTAAATAGTGCTGTTCATTTGCTCATGGATGTGGGGCAATCCACAAACGTATGTAGTACAAGGGACTACATGCTTAAAAGAAACTAAGTCTCCCTGCACTAGCTGCCATCAACTGACAATAGCTCATCAGCTCAGAGAGCTCATGAACCCGTCCCCCTTCCATATTGGGAATGTTGACTGGCTTAATCTTGTATAGGTAAATCCAACTGCTTAAAACAATGGTCCTGTTCTATCCTGGGCTTAAGTACAATGGTCTTGTTCTGTCCCGAAGACACTGTTTTGCTCCAGTTTTCCCAGGGACTGATGCAATATTTGGGGGCCTTAATGTGTTGTTGGAATTAAAAGTTATCTCTTAAAGTGCACTCATTGCAAGGTGTCTGACCGAAATAAGCAGGTTCTTTGTGTTCCTCACTTCTGACCCAGCTTTCTTGAAAGATCTTATTTCTATGATGTAGAGGCTTATTGATAAAGCTATACAATCTTTTTATTATTTGTAGATTCCTGAAATGATACAAAGGAATGTTGTGTAAATAATAGAATTCACTGAGGGAACTGGCTTAGATGGTAAATACAGCAGTCAATGGCCAATGCAGAAAAGTTAAAATACTCTAGGGTCCATTAATCAGAGAGAGGAATTTAATATAGGAATTATTGGATGCCTACCAATCCACTGGAACGGCTAAAGGGACAAACAAGTTTTTGAGTCTAGCTTTCTATATAAATATCTAAGAGCACATAGAAAAAAACGCACTAGGAAGTTGCTATGGTTGATGGAACATTGATTCATTTTGTTTTTAAAGTTATAATGTATAACTTTTCAATAGGAATCAAAAGTTTTAACTGTACAACCTAACACTGTTAAAACTCCTACTAGGCACTACATTCTTCTAACCAGTGAGGTAGAGAATGGGCTTTGGAACATTGTTATGAAAAGTTTCATGTTTCTGTGTTTAGTGCACCATCAGAAAAGAGCCAAAACAGACAGAAAGATGGATGGCTGGTTCTTCATGTCCATCTTCCAGATCTCTAAAAGTTTTATCTATTCGGTACAGGGTTATCAGATTTAGGAAATGAAAATAATACAGGCAGCAATATTATACATAAAGAAGCAATAATAATTATCTCAAAATCAGAATGAATTGGTCATTATATTTGATCTGACAACCTAAATTAGTGGGACCTATTCATAAGTGGAACCCTAGCTGGATAGGAGTCTACCAAATTATTTACAATCTCTAACTTGTACATCTACAATGAGAATGAGCAGGTTTGAGTGAACTAATCCATAGTATAAACCAAAGTGGAATTCCCAAGAATGCTGAAGCTTTTCTGTCCATACATTTGTTTCCACCTGAATGTTGTCATTTTACCTTGGTAAAGTTTCTGTGATTCACTTAATTTAACTCAAATTCCACTTCTTAAAACTTCAAAATCTTCTCCAATGTGAAAGGCGTCAGTCTATACTCTGGAAATAGTGTTTTCAGCGGGGAGGATAGAAATGACCAAAATCATGGAGAACTTTAGGCATAGAAAAGTCTGGCACCAGGAAGAGAAAGGAGTTGGACACTGATCCATTCCAAGCTCCACTGGCTTACTCATTTGCATTGGACAAATACAGAACTCAAATGGAGAAACATTTCCTTTCCTTCCTTCTTCTCCCTGTTGTGACACAAAAGATGTGTACATTCCAAATTCCTTAACCCAAGGTAACATATGAGATGACATAGCTCATTTGCACTTACGTCAGATACGTATGTGATAGTCTGAAACATGGATGTGAACATTCTTTGTATCAAAGTTCAAATTTGGGTTCTGAATATTTGTCCTTCTTTCTGAAAAGTTGACCTTTGGACTAGAGGACTCTTTAAGTTGAGAACTGTGTGTATTTATTTAATGAGTGGAGGTGTCAAAAGGATAAATTCTGGATCTGTGCCATGCCAACTATTTCTTCAGAAGAAATGGTAACCTCAGTAGGAAAAGAAACACTTCCTTTTCACGGAGTCACAGGTAATGAAAAGTCACCGTGAAAGTTTACAGAAAGCCTCTGTTTAGGAATTCAGAAATAGTTTTTTGGTCCCTATTTTTCTTTTGAAAGTTCTCTTTTGCATTTAAAGCAGTTAGGCCACTGGAGTTTCTAAGCTACTGATTGTATCAGGAATCAGTAGCAATTAGAAACAGTGAGAAATTGAAAGAAGGAACCAAGGAAGCTGGTCCCAGAGTTAGCCTGGAAGATTTTCCATGGAGCGATGGCATCCAGCTGTAGGAGCTTGGCTCTCTCAGTGAGTGCAAACAGACAGTCCTACTGAGATCAGTGTTGTCTCCTCTACCCCTTTTCTCTCCAGGAGTGAGTGCGTGCCAAGTGGTGGTTGCTTTGGCAGAGAAATCTCATCAAAGAATCAAGAAAGGGTATTTGGCTAAAGGAAGATTGTTACAGTGAAATCAACTTCCCTGAACTGTTTGCTCTAAAAGCAAATTGAAGGTAGCATGGCACCTTTGACAAGTGAACTGAGTTTTACAGATCAAGTGGTAGGCTTCTTTTTGAAATACAGCAGATTTCTAAATTACTTTTATTTCAGACAGTGGACAGGTACATTTTCTCTCCGAAGGTATACATTATTTTTTCTGAATCCTTACATCTGTGTCTCAAAAAGTATTTTATATTCAAAAGGCACAATAACTCCTTACTAAGAATTTTTAGTGTCAGTGAGTTAAGGGTCTTCAAGTGCTTTTATTAATTACAATTTGATTTTAAACATTTAATGATACTTTAAAATATAGGAGTTGTTTTGTACCTCTCAACATCACAAGGAACAAATCTGCTTCCAAACATTGTTCTACAAAGTCAAATATTCATCAACAGAGAAAAAGTAAGAACCTCATTTTCAAGGCTTTATAACACGATGTTTCTGTCTAAATACTGTTATGCCATGAAAGGAAACAGGAACATACACACCATTTTAACAGTTCCATGTTCCTCTTGCAAACACTTTTCTTATTAAACTGTAATCTAAATTCTGATCTTTTATAGGATTTGATTTCCTCTGTGTGTTGAGATATATAGTTACTTTTGCACATTGCATAATTAGGTGTCGATATTTAAAGTGACCACCAAATGAAAAGATTAGTTATTTTAATATGGCGAACACAAAGATGGAGGGTCCAGGTAGGCAAAAAGTTTCTGGGCTAGCGGAATTCCATAGCTAAACTCTTGTATTGATTTAGTAGTGAAACATAGGCTGGTTACTTTTGAGCTTTCAAAAACTGACTGCCCCAGGAATATTTTCTTGCTTTTTCAGGTACTGTGCAGTCTTTTATAAGCAAGCATTCATCCATCTGGAGAGCTTTAGCCTGTAGTTTCCACTTTCTTAGCAATCACACATAAAACCCTGTGAATAGGCCCTAGGATTTACAGAGCTCGGCTTCGTGGGTCAAGCATATCCTTTCAGCTCTTGGCTGTCAGTGTGTGAGCGTTCACTTCCGTGCTCAAGGACTTCCTTGTAGCTTCAGAAGTCTAAGAGAGACGAGGGAAGGGAAGAAGGGTGCCTTAGTCTAATGCAGATTCATGGACTTCCCTCTAACAGAGAGGCAATTTCATCTCCTTTTAGTTTTTCCTAATCAAGCTGTTAGGAAACATGAAACGGGGACATGTAATCTCACCAGAGTGAAATTGGGGTCACGCCATAGGCTAGCTGAGTGAGGGCTCTTTGGCATGTGATGTGTGGCCAACACAACTCCTTCACCACATCAAATCTGCCATTTAATTACATTTTAAATCTCATTTGAAGGTTTTTTTTATCATTATGGAAATTGCTCTGTAAATGTGCCCAGAATGAGACCTCAGACAAGTCCGCTGAGAAAATTGAAGACAAAGAAGATGAAACATTATTGTCATTTGTTGTGGATTTAGGCAATGCAGCCAATGCAGTAAGAACAAAGGTATTTTCATGGATTCAGAGATGAATTCCCATTAGATCAGTGGATCTCAACCCTCCTAATGCTGCAACCCTTTAATATAGTTCCTCATGTTGCGGTGACCCTCAGCCATAAAATTACTTTCGTTGATACTTCTGTAAAACAAATAACTGTTATTTACTACTGTTATGAATCATAATATAAATATCTGATGTGTCGTTCAAGCACCCAAAGGAGTTGTGATCCACAGGTTGAGAACTAGATTGTCCTGGGGCTCTTTTTCCTGTGGTTGTGTGTTTCTTCGACAGGGGAAGAAAGCTTCTGCCTTCCAGCTCAGGAGACCTTTATCTCCCCAGCCTCGCTGTCCCCACTTTAATTTATATTTGCCAAAATGAATAATATAATACTGGTCTCATGTTTTCAACTCTTTGCATGCATGTACAGCAGGCCTGGGGTCTTTTGAATGAAAGATTGGATTGGCATGACATAAAAAACACCTGTATCTTCTTTCGGGGTCGTTTAAAAATATCCCTATTGCAAAAGGTTCCTTTCTCTGCTATGGTGATTGACTCGCCTCTTTATTGAGCACAGCTGGTTTCAAGTTTTCCTTTAAGCACATTCTTAATTATCTCATACTTTGTTCTTGAACTGTTTCACTGGGGCATGCGACAGAGAACAAGTGGAGAGCCTATTTGCACTCTCCCGGAGGTTCAAATTGCTGTGTCCATTCTTAGACAGACCCTGGAGGAACTTGCCCCTTCTCTCAGGAGTTACCCACCCACTACTCCTTCCTTTATTTCCCAAGTACAGATCAGGGCAAAATGAAAACCAACCAGGTTATTGTTTTAATGAGGTTAGTGTCCCCAGTTTCTTTGTAACATCCAAGAATTGTCATTTAAGATGTCCTCTTCTTAAAATCTGGCCATTTGGTACTTAGCATCACTGTAATTTCAAGATATATAAATAATCAAAAGCATACTTTGGTCACATTTTCCAAGGTGCAGTTGTTCCTCAGAGTTTCCAATTAACGTGGAAGTGACAGTAGGTTTCAGTGGACTACTATGCTATTTTTTCCTAGTCCTTCAGGGAAGTTCATGAAATTCTGGGTAAATTTTGCATTTATGAATATTCGTATAGATTTCTCAGGAGAGGATCAATGATTTCCTCAAAGGAATTCATAACAGCCAGATGATTAATATTAATGTCATAGATTAATATTTCATTCTAGGAGTGGATAGTGGTCTTAAAATCCCCAATAAGATATGTACATTCTTGAACTCAAGAGTTTATCGTACAGTATCACAAACTCAGAGCTTGGGAAGTACAAATCAGAATATTTATTATTTGTATTTGTTCTTTTAGAATTTCATACAACATATTTTATCATATTATTCAACTCTTCCCAATCCCTCCCTCTACTTCTCACTTAATTTGATTTTCCATCAAGGCCAATTTAAATCGTCCAGATATTCTTGAATGTGTGGCCTTTCCCTGGATCCTAGCTGACCAATCAAGGTCTATAATCTTAGAGAAAACTGACTTTCCCAGCAGCTAAAAATTTCCAATGACTTCTTGGCTAGGGGTGGAAACTTGTGCCCAAATGTCCTCCCCATGCTAGAATTTTGTCTGACATGAGATTGCACAGTTTTTTTCCCCCATGGGATCAAATCACTGATCACTGTGCGTTCATGTGTACAGCTTCCATTTTGTGTTTCCAGAAGTTATGATTTTCTTGTGGTCATCCATCACTACCTGAATCCTTTCTGCTTCCTTTTCTGCAATGATCCCTGAGTCTTTGGAGTAGGTCCTGGGGTATTCATATTTCATAGTGCAGTCTCTCATTCTACACTTTGGACCGTTTTGGGTCTCTATAGTGATCATCATTTATTACAAACAGATGTTTCTCTGGTGAGGATTGTGAGATGCCTTAATCTATAATGAAAGGTATAATGAAAGGTCATTAAGAGTTGGTTTTAATAATTCCCTTACGCTCACTCAAGTTTGACATTACTGTACAATGTACACTATACATGATCCAACCTCTTATGTACAAGTAGCATTGAATGACACATGGAAGGCAGATGCTTAGAAGAGTATGGGAGCATGTCTATTTAATATGGTACTCCAGGAAGCCATGACTAGGTGTTGAAAATTGCTGAGTTCTAGAATAGTCATTCTAACTTCGCTCTTTCTTCAGATTCCTACTTTAAACCACTCGTATCCACTCGGATTGATGACCCTCAAATGAGTCAGCATCAAACATTACATTTTCTTTTCTAAGACAGAGCATGTGCCTCCCCACACGTTATCAATGCATTCTTCAGGTCACTTGTATGAGCTTTTGAAAATACAACTTTTCTTTTGGGGGGGGATTTCAAAACAGAATTTTTTGTGTGTGATTTTGGCTATCCTGGAATTTGCTCTGTAGATGAGGCTGTCCTTTAACTCACAGAGATTTTTCTGCCTCTGCCTCCCAAGTTCTGGGATTAAAGGCACATGCCACCACGCCCGGCTGAAAATACAATTTTTCTATCCTTTATCTGTGGCCTTAGCTTAAATCATTATCTTCTCTTGTTTAGACTATTATTATATCCTGCTCACTTTTCTCCAGGTCTGCTGTTCTCGCTACTAATATACCGTTTTACTAATCACAAGATACTGCTTCCAAAGGATAAATATTGATTGCATTAAACATCTTCATAAGATGAAAATCCAGAAAGTTAGTTGCAAAAACTCAAGAACCCCCACACAGCCTAGCCTCATCTATCTATCTATCTATCTATCTATCTATCTATCTATCTATCTATCTATCTACATTTGAATATATAAATGCACATATACCCAAACACATGTGCATTTATGTATATAGAAATATTGTCATTTTATTGTTACATATTTCCTACCCCATATCACCCAGTGGTCTCTCCTCCAGTCACATAGTCACACAACTTTCATGTGTACTTATCCTATCTCACCTTGTCCTCATCTTTACTCATGCTTTTCCTTCTGCTTTCAGTTCGATCCCCTACTTTTTTGGTCAGCACCTAATCATTCCTTAAGGCCATATGCAAGCATTCTGACTTTTGCTGTGGCAGTCAGCCGTCTTGTGGGAAAAGGTAATTGGTCTCATTTCCTATGGGAATATGATCCAATTTAACATTACCACATATTATTTGGTTTTTTATTTGCTTAAGAGTTGTTCAATAGGCTGATTAAAATACAAGAAATCCTGTGATTTTAGGAGGGCATTCAGCCAAAGTTTTGTTTATCTCTCATTTGCCTTCTAGTTTCCAAAAGGAAATAGATGAAAAGTCAGTGAATGAAAATTATAGCAGGATTCATCAGAAAGAATTGTTTTCAGCCTTTCTATTCAAGAAGCAGTAATAATTAGAGATTATTGATGATAATTTCTTATGCTCTTGTTTGTGCTCTTTTTCTGTTAAATTTAAAATTGTATCACACTAGAGCAGAGCTTCATGGCATTTCACCCGTGTCTGAGAAAAATGAATGAAAAATTTTATCTATTGTAAAACACTTTGGCCATGACTTTGTTATCATATTTCTTTGCTGATCCCCACTAGACTTCCCCATTTATACTCAAGGTCATTGACAATGATGTTATGAAATATAATTTCTCCTTTCTCAGAACACTATGACACAGATTTCTCCTATTTTTAAATCAGTAATATAATGTAATGGCCATTTAAGAATTCTTGATGCATAAATTACCCTGTCAAAGCCAGATGTGAGTGTTCTAGTTCCTTATTCAAACTACAATATTTATCTTGCTGGCATGAAAAGTTTTATCAAAACTTGGTCTGCCAGGGATGCTTAGACAAAAGAGCATCATCTTATGACTAAATGTTCCAAATGCCCTGTACCTGCTTCAACAAAGTGGTCTAAAAAACTATCAAGTATTTGGTATTCAACTGGATGTGTTTGCCAAGGAATTGCAGTCCTACAATCGAAAGCTTATGAGTAGATTTTCTTTCCCTCTGCAGTATAAGTTCTAGGAATGAAGATATATGACTTAGAATTTTACCTTTTTCTCATTTGCATGTCTATCAGGAAATATTCCAATAGTATATACCTTTATATTGCTTATGTGTTTTTCCCATCTTCCTCCTTCTCCTCAGACATTGAAATCAGTCATTTTGTTTCCTCCTTATCACTGCTTTATTCCATGAGAGAACACAAAATAGACTAAAGACATTGGCCAAGTACCAAAAGAATTATATTTCCCAGAAGAAGTAATTTCTTATACTTGCTAGTAAACAGAAATTAACTCACCAACGAACACCAGGGAATCAGACACAATTATGTTAGAAGGACTTCAGTTAACATTGCGGTATTAGAACTCTCTTTAGTATTGAACACCCGTAAATACCTAGAGATGATTTTAAAGTTATTACCTTTAAGCTTTAGGATAAAGAGTACTCATTAGTGAATAGAAGGTTGTGTAGTATGGGTTTGATTATATTTGAAGCTGCGCTGTTATTTAAAGACAGAGACATAATTAGAGTATTAAGTGTCCTGATTAGTTTTATATCTGCTTGACACAAGCTAGAATCATCATAGAGGATGGAACCTCAATTGAAAAAAAATACCTCCATAAGATGAGGCCATAGGCAAGCCTGTAGAGCATTTTCTAAGATACTTTTCAATGAGGGAGGGCCCAGTCCATTGTGGGTGGTGTAATTCTTGGGCTAGTGGTCCTGGGTTCTCTAAGAAAGCAGTCTGAGCAAGCCCTGGGAAGCAAGCCTGTAAACAGGATCCCTCCATGGCCTCTGCATCAGCTCCTGTCTCCAGGTTCCTGCCTTGTTTGAATTCCTGTCCTTGCAGCCTTTAAAGATGAACTGCTATATGAAACTGTGAATTTTTTATCACAGTAAGAGTAACCCTAACTAAGACAATATCATTAGCCCACTCCAAACATTTATCTTAATGTAGAATTGTTCTATTATTATGCAGGATATTGTGAAATGTTTTTTCTAGAGATCAGAGATGAGAAAATTTTCTTTTTTTTTTACATTTACATCTTCATGATTAAAACAAGTCAGAGGAAATTAGTTACATGGCTGCTATGATTTCTAGTATATTATTAAAAATAATTATGGTACTTTGCCATATGTTCTTGCCTTCTTTTTAAATATTACTTTTGGAATGAGACTTAACATCAACTAATTGCTAACTTCTAATATTCAAACACAGTCTTTAAAGGAATAAATAACTTAATGACAGAGTCTAGAAATAATCTTTTCTAACTTTTAACTCTATACATAATACAGATAAATGGCACATATAACTATAAGCAAATGTGTCTTTGTTTATGAGAATATAGCTGGCTATTTTAGAATATAAATGTATCTGGTTCAGCTACAAGCACTGAAATATATCAAAGAGCTGGAAACGTTGCTCAATGGTACAGCCCTTTTATATCATGCATGTGGCTCTATGTTTGATCATCCACATCGTAAAATTAAATTATAGTATTAATACTAAAGGAACTGTGAAAGATTTGGCTAACCATTCTGATTGAGAAAATATTTCAGTTGTTACTGATTGCTTTCAGAACAGCCTAGTCAATTTCTCAAATTTACTATCTACAAGTACCTTCATTTTTAAATTATGCTGCCATGTTGCATGATGCCAAATCCCAAGTTTGTTTGATTTGTATTTGATAAGTATGGAAAGAATTGGAGTTTGACATACACAGAAATCCAGATAGATGTGTGCTCTGAACTTGTCTCAGCCACATAGTAGCTATGACATTGGGAAGAGTTATTTCACCTCCCCAAATTGTGATTTCCTCAGTTAGAGAGAAGAAAATGTACTTCCGTGACTGGAGAGATGTCTCAGTGGTTAAGAACGCTGGCTATTCTTCCAGAGAACCCAGATTTGATTTCCAGCATCCATATGGCAGTGCACAATCATCTGTAACTCCAGTTCTAGGGGATCCAGTGCCTTCCTCTGAGGTCCATGAGCACTGCCTGCACATGATGCAATATATCCATGCAGGCAAAACATCCATGTACATAAACAAATCTGTCTCTAAGAAAATGTGCTTATAGGGTTGGCATAAAGGTTGTAGAAGATGTCAAGCATTCTCTGTTCTTTTCATCCCTGTACCTTACCCCCACTCCACTCTTAATGGCTCTGCCACAATAAATATGTTTCAGTGTTCAAAAGACCTAGCTGGTCACTCTTAGATATGGATAGTTATTTTCACTCAGGCAGATTACTTACCATAAAACATAGCACAAAACTAAAAGCACCTTCACCCCTGTAGGCTTTCTGTATAGTGTTATCTCTATGATTTAACTGTGTAGTCTACTGTTTGTCTGTAGCGGCCTTTAAGACTACTGTTGGCAATGAATTTCTACAAGATGTCTTGTGTAGGAAATGTTTATCCAATTGTGAGCAATAAAGCAGTATGAGCAGTATCTGTAACAATGCTGCAGTGGTATGTAGGTCTTCTATGTGGGCTTTAGATAAAGTGGTAAGATGAAAGCCCAGCCTGGCGTACAATTGCTTCTATCATCCAGCAGCAGTCCTGTGAACTAAATTGATATCAACATTAATTTTTCACTGGGTCCATGACATCCAGCTTTTAAAAGAATCTGAAGCAGTGTTCCTCTGCCCACCCTTTCTCAAGAGATTGTGTCCTTTAGAACTCACATCTGTGTATTTTAAGAATGCCTAATGCAGTATATTTTACATGGGGAAATCAAATCTAAAATAGTGTTTCTGGCTTTAAAACGATTTTATGAAGAGTTTTCCCTTGCCTGAAACCTACCTTAAAAAGGTAAGGTAAGAAAAAGATGAGGTTGAGGCCATGTATTGCTTATTGCTATTGCTCATAAGTTCACATGAAAATACCTGCTTTGCTGTTCATGAATGGTTAGAACTGTCGTCTAGATACCTGACCTCCTTTCTCTCCCTGATGCAATCTTTCCTTAAAACTGCCTTCCCGATAATCATGGCCCAATAGTTTTTTTTTATTGTTGTACTGGTTTCCAGGAAGCTGTAGTGAAATCTCATCTTTATAAGATCAAATATAATCAGCAGGCTGCTTCCTGAACAGTCAGTGGCTTCTCCGTACACTTTGAATTTCATCCACTGACCTTCTTTAGCTCTCCCTCTTAGCCTCTGCCTACAGCGATGACCTGCATTTCTATGAATCTGGTATTCATTTGCCTTCAATCCTGTTTATATATTCCCTGCTAACAGGGTGAGAGTCATGACAGACGGATGCAGAACAAGCCGTTCAATTCTAATGAACACTCACTGGGTTAGACACTTGGCTGTTCTACCCACATCTTTACCAAATAGGATAAGCCAGATACTGTGGGCCTTCTTTATAGAGGATATATAAAAAGAGACTTTAAAATATTTTGTAATTTTCTCAAACTCTTAAAACATAAGTGACAGAAGTTAGAATCTAAAAATATCGCCCACCAGTCTACTTCTCTGTGTAATCACATCAATCAAGGCCAACATTATCTCCTGCTGGAGCGGATGGACTGGACTATAAATGGACTTCTTTACTCCTTCATCCTCGACCTTTTTAAATCTCCAAAGAGCAGTTTCTTTAAAGCCTAAACCAGATTAGGTCACCACGTTACTTTATTACTCTTTTTCATTTTTTGTTTTTGATTAAAAACAGATGCATCTCAAATAAAATACATCCTGGCCACAGTTTCCTGGCCGTCCATGCCTCCCCACTCCTAAGTGCCTACTCCCCCAGTTCCCCTCCCCCTCTATCTCAGTTAGAAAACAGCAGGCCTCCAAGAGACAACAGTCAAACATGACAAAACAAAATACAATAAGACAAGGAAAAATACTCTTACTGAGACTGGAGAATACAACCCAACAGGAGTATATTTTACAAATCAGACAAATGAGTAAAAAACACATACACTGTCAAAGTTAGGAGTACCAGAGAACACCATGTTAATAGCCACAATATATACACAGAGACCACTTGAGCCCTGTTTAGTTGATCGAATTGGCCAGGTTCTACTGGGGTCCTCTAGCCCCTCTGACTACTATGATCTTTCTGTCCCCTATTTTGTGGAGTTCCTCAGCCCTGAGGGGAGGGACCCAATGAAGACCATGATTTCAGACTCCATCTCCACTTAGTGTCTGCCTGTGGGCTGCTCGCATCTGATACCAGAAGAAGCTTCTCTAATGACAACTAAACAATGTATGGACAATCTATGAGTCCATCAGAAATTTTTTTGTAACTTGGGTCTACCCTAGGTCTCTGGGCTATTCAGTCTCTTATTCCTGGCCATCTAGGAAGTGTAGGGCATGGGCTTTCTCTCCTGGCATAATCCCCAAGTTAAACCAAACATTGGTTGACCACTCACTTGAGTTTTGTGCCACCATTGCCCCAGTACATCTTGCAGGCAGGACAGATTGTAAGTGGAGGGTTTTATGGCTGGACTGCAGCCCAGGTTTCTCTTCCAGGATCCTGTGGAGTACTTTCCTGTACTAAAGAGACTAGAACCTGCAGGTAAAGGCTCCATGCAGGTAATAACTCAACATCTCTATGTTCTATGAGCTGTAAGCAAGTTGTTCTAGGCAAAGGGGCCCCGCTGATCATTTTCAGTGTGCAAGCCTTTGCTCTAGCATCAGCCTGGGTTGTTTGGGGATCTCCCTGGGAACTCCTTGACAACAGCTCTGCTGAGTGGAACTCAGTCATGCCACTAAGAGCCTTGCCTGGTTACAAGAAATGACCAATTAAGAATCCCTGTTCTCCAAAACTAGAAGTCCTCACTAGAATAACCCTCATAAATTCCAGGGAATTTCCACTGCACTCAGTTTATAAGAAAAGCTTCAATGAACATGGTTGTGATGTGGGCTTTCCCTCTATATGCTGTGATTACCATTAATGATTGAAGAAACTGCTTTGGACCTATAGCAGGGAAGAACTTAGGTAGGTGGGGAAAACTAAGCAGAATGCTGGGAGAAAGGAGGAGGAGTTAGAAAGGATCCATGTAGCCCACCGGAGACAGATGCCACAGTAAGGCACAGCCACATGGCGATACACAGATTAATGGAGATGGGTTAATATGTAAGAGTTAGCCAATAAGATTTAATGATTACTTTTATCTCACTGGGGCTTATAATTAAATTGGGTCTAATTGTTTATCTGATCTTGAATTAACTTTGATTTGCGATACCTATTGATAAAATTATTCTTTTCTTTTAGATTTTTTAATCTGGTAGAATACAGGTTTATTATTTATTAATTATTTTTTCCAGCCCAATCATAGTTTCTACTTCCTCTCTTCTCTCCTCCCAGTCTCTTCCCCTAACCTCCCTACCCCACATCTACTCCACCTCCTTTCTCATCAAAAAGTTGTAGGCCTACGCTGTATATAAGCCAATCATGCCATATCAAGTTATAATAAGACTAAGCACCTCCTTTCCTATCAAGGCTAGATGAGGCAACCAAGGAAGAGGAAAGCAGGTAGCAGAGTCAGAGACAGCCTCTACTCTCAGTGTTAGTAGTCCTATGAGAAAACCAAGCGTACAAGGACAACATATGCAGAGGGGCCTAGGACAGTCCCATACAATCTCTCTGGTTGGTGATTCAGAATCTGTGAGCCATTATGAGCCCAGGTTAGTTGATTTTGTGAGGGGATTTTTTTGTTTTGTTTTTTGTTGTTTTGGGTTTGCTTTTTTTTTTGCGTTGACCTTGACGCTTTTGATTCCCACAATTCTTCCTTCCATCTTCTTCTTCTACAGGATTTCCTGAGCTCTGCCTAATATTAGCTGTGGGTCTCTGCAGCTATTTACATCAGTTATGAGGTGAAGTTTCTCTGATGACTGATGTGGGATGTCCTCCTGTATATGTGTTGCTTTTATTGGTTGATGAAGCCAATGACTTAGCAGAGTAAAACCAGGTGGGAAATCAGAACAGGGATAAAGAGAGAGAGTGAGTAGAATCAGGGAAACTCCATGTAGCTACCAAAGGAGATAGACACCATATCCTTACCAGTAAGCCAAGAGGCCCTTGCACACTTTTTGTCTGCATTTATAGTACATGGGACCATGTCCAAAGTGGGCAGCTATCTTAAAGGCTATTGGCTGAGGGAGTTCCCACAGCAGATGACAATTGAACAAGGCAACAATCTATGAGTATAGCAGAATATCATTAGGAATCATTTCATTGACTTTTTAATTCCCAGTTACATCTGGTTCTATCCTAGGTCTCTGGGCTGTTCTGTCTCTGGATCTTGGCCGTTAAGGCAGTGTCAGGGGTAGGCTACCTCTCACAGTATGGGTCTCAAGTTGAACCAGCCATTAATTGACCACTCCCATAATTTCTATACCACCTTTACTCCAGCATATCTTGTAAGCAGGGGAAACTCTAGGTCAAAGGTTATGTGGCTTGGCATGAGTTCAAATCCCTCCATTGGAAGCCTTGTCTGGTTATAGGAAATGACTGTTTCAGGCTCTGTATAACCCATCGCTAGACTTGTCCTCATAGTCCTGGGAGATCCATTGTACTAGGTTTCTAGCTTGTTCCTCAAGGAAATATAAAACAAAACAAATCTGAGATTCCATCTTATACCTGTCAGGATGACTAAGATTAAAAGCACAAGTGACAGCTCATGCTGGAGAGGAAGTGGAGTAAGGAAAGCACTCCTCCATTGCTGCTGAGAGTGCAAGCTTGTACAACAGTTTTGGGAATCAATATGGCAGTTTCTCAGAAAATTAGGAATTGACCGATCTTAAGACCCAGCTATACCACTCCTGGACATATACCCAAAGGATGTTCTATCATATCACAAAGACAGCTGCTCATCTGTGTTCATAGCAGCTTTATTTGCAATATCAAAAACTGGAAACTAGAAATAACCTAGATGTCCTTCAAAGGAAAAATGAATAAAGAAAATACAGCACATTTACACAATGGAGCATTACTTAGCTGTTAAAAACAATGACATCATGAAATTTGCTGGCAAGTGTGGAAGTAGAAAATATCATCCTGAGTGAGGTAGCCCAGACCCAGAAAGACAACCATTATATGTACTCACTCAAAAGTGGATATTAGCTGTAAAGTAAAGGATAACCATGCAATACAGGATTGCTTAAGGCAGTCTGAAAAATGAGGTTTTGCTCAGTTTCCTCCAGGAGTAATCCACCCTGGGCCTGGCATTTTCAAAGATTAGATATGGAAATAAAGCTTTGCACCTGGGAATGTACTGAGGCAAGAAAACTTATCCCTTCTCTCCGCTATTCTCATGCTGAAAGTGAGAATTTTCAAGTGAGACATGAAAGCAAAGACAACAAACCCTGCAGGATAATAGTCTCAGAGGATGTTAATAACAGTCATTTTTTAAAGCAAAGCTTATAGACTCCTAAATCCATAACCCAGCATTTAAGGCACATTGCAATGCAGTAGACCTGAAAATACACTCCTTAGTTACCAGGAGTAACCTGGCTCTGAGCCAAACACCAGTCTTCAAATTAACTCTTGCTTCCTTCCCTTGGGATGGCATTCTACTGCTTCAAATAGAATTGCAGTGGAAAACATGGACGAGAAACGAAGCCGCTCCTTACAGTGTCTCTCTCCTCAAGTCTGTGTCATGGTCTAGCTAGGAACCCTTAGTGGCTAGGTTAAAGTTCTTAAAAGGTCAAAACAGTCCAATTGCTTCATATGGATAACTTTGCAAAAAGTTTATTTTTTACTAATTCTAGTCTACTGTCCAGTTAATACTAGACTGATTTATTTCTAACATGCAGGCAAAATGAATCACTAAAAGGAATTTGCAAACGCCAGACCAACTAGGTTCTTTCATTCTGCTTGGCAGGCACATGTTTAAAGATTTGCTGCTACAGCATGGCCATATGAATTTACAGTTGTGGTTGTGACAGAATTCAAGAGGCCTTGGGAAGACCAAGTCAGAGAAAATCCTAGCATAGAATAGGGAAGTGATCACAAGGTCCTGCCCATACCTGAGGAGTTATCAGCAATTTCTGCTGGTAGACGGATAATCAGTTTTCTTCAAAGTTATAGGTGTTGATAAGATACCCATGCTCTAATAGGCGGTCCTGCACACAGACACCTACAGGCAGCACTAAGGGGACTCTAAAAACCAGCCCACTCCAAGTGGGCCAAAACAAATTAGCACATGAAGTTGAAGGCAATAGTGCTGGAGAGTATTGGGGAATAAATGGAATTTAGAGAATGAGGGTCAGACTTAAACATTTTAAAACTAAGTAACTTTAATAAAAATAGTGTTGCTCCTGGTGGTGTGGATGCAAGAACTGACCCCAGTGGTGAGGATGAGGGAGAGCTGGTCCCACTCCTCATGGATGGGGGTGTCCTGGTAGAGGCCAGGGACTAGCAACCCATCTACTACCCAGGCCAACTTCCAGGGCTTTGTGTTAACCAACCTCAACATCTTCCCTACCTATGACCTGCTGAAGCACGTGAAGGGATTGGACCTGTAGAATGATAGTCACAGGATCTCCTTGACTTGGGGCAACAGCAGGATACTCAAGAGCAATTTTGGTGACAGTCCAGTATTGAGAGTGTACCATAAGCCAGAAGCCTTAAAACAGACCAATGACTCATTGCAATGAACATTCACAAGCAAAGTTGCTCGGAAAAAAAGAATATACTGCATGACACCCCACAAATCACAGCTCTTATTGTGACTCCAGTGAACGAATAGGTGATGTAGATCTGCTAAAGACAGAGAAACAACATGATTGTTTTTTTATTTTAATTTCTACTTTTATTCATTTTCTTTCGGCAGGGAAGTTGCAATGTTGAAGAGTGGATACTGAAAGATGGGAAAATGAGTAGTATGGGATATATGATATGAAATTCCCAAAGAATCCATAAAAAAATTTTAAAGAACTCTCAGTGAAAATGTAGAGTCCATTTCTGTTCTCATCCGACGACGGTGTGTGTGTGTAGCTGTGTATGTGTGGCTACATGTGGAAAGTTCAGCTATTTACAGCTAACGTTGAATGAATGATGGAAACTAAAGGAATTTTATGTGGTTGCTATTGCAACTTCTCTAAAATAGTAAAGCCCTTTGAAAGCACTTGTGTTGGAGAATACTGCTTCACATACGCTGAATTTCTCAAGTTTGCTGAACAATCTACTCTCTTTGATCAACTCAGAACCATCATTATGATTATTAATTATTTTGCTTGACCATAAAGCCAAGTAATGTTTCCCATAATTATTACTTGCTAACATACAGAGAGCCCCACTCTAGGAGTCCAAGGGCTCCAATTCACAGTGTTCTCAAATGATTAGCCCATATAGCTTCTGCCCTGTTTTGGATATTGTCTCTGACTTTATACACACTTGGAAATCAGGTCACTCTTCACTCTTAGTAAGCTGTAAGAGTAACTACTGTTCTTTTAATTATTTGTATACTAACTGCTCTCAAAAAACATCAGAGACAATGTACCCATAATGAAATTTTTAGAGCAATAATAGCCATTTGTTTTTATTATTACCATGTTTGTTTATTTCCTCATTTCTCCATGATCTTGAAGTTGGAGAATGTTATTTGTCTAGAGGATTAATATATTTTAATAAATAATTCATAATTGTATTTAATTTATGGAATTCAGCATCATGTTTTAATAGCAACTCAATGACCTTGCTTGCTCATCATTTTTTTAAAAAAATATTTTACTCTACTGGACAGCTTGAAATATCTTTAAAGCTTATTGTTCATTTCCACTGAAAACTTTGTTCCATTTTTCCAGCATCTCCTCTTTCCCGTATGCTCCCCCATCTAACACTTGATAACTGTGACTTTACTCTCAACTCTGATTTCAGCCTTTTTACATTGCTTTATGTATAAATGAGATCATGTAATAGTCCTCATCCTATTTTTATGTTATTTCACTAAGTATGTGTTTGTCTTCTAGGTTCATTCATGTTCTGGTCAAAGGGATTGCACTTCCTTTATGTGTGAATACCACCTCATTGTATCTAGTAACATGTTTTCTTTGTCCAATCATTGACTCATGAAGAATTACAGTATGTTCATGTATTAGCACTTTCTAAATAGTGTACAGTAAAATGAAGACACAGATGTCTCTTTGGCACATTGATTCTATTTCCTTTGCATATCTGTCCAGGGATTGGATTGTTTAATCATATGGTAATTTTGTGTTTAATTTGTCTCAGTGCTCTCCATACTGTTGCTTTTATAGTGACTGAATTAATATATTGAATTCTATTTAAAAGAAAATTAATTCTATATACATAGGTAAGAAAATTCCATGATTTGGAATAGTCTAGTCATCCATTGTTTGGGATGATAAAAAGGAGAGTACAACACTGTTCCTATCTTCATTCTTCATGTTTCTTCTATTGAAAAATGGTATAACATTTAATAAGTTTCCACAATTGCCTTATTGCTTATAAGCATCAAAGATCATTCTAGATGTTGAATGACATAGTTAAACTATTTAATAATGTTGCCTTTGTACTTTCTGTTACAAACTTTTAATTTCAATCACTTGCTAAGTAGGTTTCTCACCTATTTAATTTAGGGAACTTGATCGATTCAATTTCTCCCTACCACTCATTTTCCATTCCATTAAGAGACTGCAATTTATTGCCTCGGCTCATAAATTAAGCTTGTTTCACATGAATGCCCTTTCTACACTAGTCTCTCTACCTGGAATGTCTTCTTCCCTGTTTTCAAAATTCCGTCTATTTCTTCTGACTCAAGACGCAACTCATCATTTCATGAAATCTTTTTTATCTCGTGGTTTCCATCTGGATCTCCTTGTAATAGTAGGCCTTCCATTACCTATCATTTCTAAAGACTTGTGTTCTAGCTGCTGTGCAAAGAATTTTACAAAACTTCTCCCTGGAGCATCTGAAGAAACACCCCAGCTAGTTAGGTATTGTTTAATATTTAGTGAAGCTGGAGACATGAAAGGGAACAAGGAAGAGGAAGGATCAAACTTACGCCTATTTAGCTGCTTTGTCTTCTGTTTTCCTTGGATGCTGAGAAGGGAGAATTTATAACAGGAGAATCGACTTCCAGAGAAAGAGGACATGTGGTATTTCTAAAATTCGTACCTAAAGTAGCACACCCACTCACTGACACTGTAAACCCTGGTCACATTTCTTATATAATGCCTGAGCCTTCTTCGTGCTCACTGATGAACTTTCTACAGAATTATAGAGGGCTTTAATACAAATTTCTTTTCCAGGAGTGCATAGCATTTTTCCATCTGCACTCACTTTCTCAACTTCATGTTTCTTCTCTTGGTATCTCCATTCACCGCTTCAGTTCTATTTAACACGCTGCAGAATAAGACCATGTCCTTCTTGGAGAACTGAAAACAATAATAGTTTTCACTACCTCATAGCAATGTTATATTTACTGAAATTCATGTGTGAGTATTATTAATAGAAAATGTTATCACCAATTATTTAAAAACTCAGAGGAAATGTTATGGTTAAGATTATAACTCCTGAAGTCTAAGTTTCTTTGCTCAAATCTTACAGGACTGTTTGTTAGCTATGTGATCTTGGGCATTTTTTAACAGTGCTGTAAAAGCATTCTCTTACAAAGAAAATAAAGATAATAATGGTGTTTGCTATAGAGTATTATTGAAAAGATTAAACAAGGTTCTGCATGTACAGATCATTGAGCTGTGCCTAGTTCATCATAAGTCTTACGTATGTTGCTGTTTATATAGATAATATTTTCCACTATTCACTAGCTATTGTTTTGCCCAGAAAAATACAATCACAATGAGAACAAAGAAAAGCCAGTTATCCCAAAATGGATGTAGTACCTATGACTTGAGTGATTTTTTTTCTAGTTAGTTCAGAAAGGAAATAAAACTAATATTTTCTATGAAAGGTATCCCGTATTCAGATTGATTATCTTCTGATAATCATGTTTATTATCTTTACCAACTTGTTGCTTTTCTATGTTTCCTAAGTCTAATATCAGCCTAAGGCCAGTAACCTCCTGATAGCTTTACTCAAATAGATTTATGTCTCATCCTCCCTGCTGCATCCATGTTTCCTCTCCACCTATAGTTCACACTGCCTGATGGTCGTGAAAAATCTCCATTATAACCTTTAAGAGAGAATCCTGTGTCCCTTAGCAATATTCACTTCAGGTTCAAGACTATGTGAGTCCTATAGCTTGACAAATTGAACACTAGTCTGTCGTCCCACAGGAGCATGATAGAACTCTGCTTATATTGATATTTTACGTCATTGTTGATGAAACTAATTGTCCCCAAGGTCTTGTAAACAGAATGATTAATCAGTAAGCCATGTTCTTCTCTCCTTGCAGAGATAGTTTCTAGTAAAGAGACAATTTCAGTGTACTTTGTCTGAACATTGTGTTGCAAACTGAAAAAAATCTAGTCCGAATTTCATTTTCAACTCAAAACAGTGACCTATGTGGGTAAATATTTTGCGTGGGTTTTTAATAAAAAAAATATTCGTACTATCTTCCAGCATTCTTTTCTTTCACCAGTGGAGTTTCCTTTCGAAGCTTCAATATCAACTGTGGATTTCGTCAAATGCTCATACCCAATATGTTAGGAGAAAGCGCATAGAACCTGGCAAAGTAAAGAAAACTGAATCAATTTCCCAGTTGTAACCTTTGCTCAATAAGTGACTCTAAGCAAGTCAGTTAAACTTCTCTTATCTGGGACACATAGGAAATGAGATGTGCTTCACCAGGAGCCAGGGATAAGAAGAAATAACTACGGGGAGAGATTTATAAGAACTCTGTGACACACAGAGCCCTTATGGCACCTTTATAACTTATTGTTCTACACTATCATCATGACATAGAAAACTGTAAGTGACGTAAGTTTTACCTTCCAACACTAACACAGTATCTCAGTCAGTGTTCCTTTTGGAAAGGAGGAATTTTGTTCCTAATGTTTATGAGATTTGGCAAGAATTGCTCATCAATATTTAGTTGATCATATAAATGAATTAAAAGAAAAATACACACTTGGTTTTTAAAATTAAAGACAGAACTATCACTTGCATTCCTCCTATATTCCCATGATTCCAAGACTAAACAAATAATTGGTACTAGATGAATACTTGATTATTCATTTTGTGTTCCTTTCTTTGTTAATGAGACAACAAAGATATTTTTATGCAGTAGACTTTACGTAGTCATGGAAAGAAGAAAATTAGCACATTAATGAATCAGCATTCTATTTGCACCTCAGAATTCCTCACTTATTCAGCAAAGAAAGAAGTTGATGGTTTCACATTGCATATGAGTTTAAGTAACTAGTAATTAAGACATGGTCTTTGCTATCAGGACAAGATAGAAAAAAAATCAAATGTGTGATCATTTATATGTTTAGGGTGTTTACACAGTCATTCCATTGGTTAAATTATTTTCTGTGGCTGGGGTTGTACAGATGCCTTGCATACGTTTTGCCCTAAGAATCAACTCAGTTCCAGAAAGAGAGAGAGAGAGAGAGAGAGAGAGAGAGAGAGAATGAGAATGAATATGTTAGTTTCCCTGAATATCATGCAGAGGATTTGTTTTAGTTCCCTGAATGCATACCTTGAAAAAAAAACTTCAGGTGGTTTACAAACAAAGGGAGAGAGAGAAGTGATGTGAGGGAATGCTCACAAAATTAGGTCTGTTTTTCAGCCCTGACTTCAGTAAGCTCACCTTTCTCTTTTCCTAGAGAAATGGCAAATTAGGTGTACCATATAGATTTGGAAAATGGAGAAAAAAATCTAAGTATGGTGTTGCATGTGTGTAAAAATAAAATTTTGAAGACTGAGAGAAAAATTATGTGTCCTAGTCCAACCTGGGCAACATAGTGAAAGTGTGTGTGTGTGTGTGTGTGTGTGTGTGTGTGTGTGTGTGTGAGAGAGAGAGAGAGAGAGAGAGAGAGAGAGAGAGAGAGAGAGAGAGAGAGAAATATGTTCCAGTGTCCCACAGAGACTGAAAGAGGAAAAAGAAAATCCTGGAAATGATCTCTATCTGATTAAGCTCCATGGAGCAAGAAACTCATGAATAATTTTCTACTATATTTTCTAGTTTGTAAATCCAGCTATAACATTCCAAAACAGCCCCAAGTTTTATGTGATAAATATAGATGTTCTTCCATCTGTTTTATTATTTTCCTTCCTTTAGCATCTGAGTTCAACCCGTCTATATTCCTCTTCCAGTATATGGAGTCCAATAAGGCTACTTTGACTGCCAAAAATAGTGACAAGAAATATTCATTGTCCATCTACCTTATTTCTGCAGCACTCAAACTTCTGCATTTCAAGTGAATGTGACCAGAAACAGGAGACATGTCTTTAGAATTATCATGTCATTGCTGCCACATCCCTCTTACTGCAGCGGGGCATTTAATTAAATTTTAGAAAGAAAAAGAGACGGGAGGGCAGGGAAAAAACTTTTTAAGCCACACAGATCAGTCCGATTTTTCGGGGCTTCAGAATGAAGTTTTAAACTGGTTGAAGAGAAGCATACAAATCTGTAAGAGCAAGTCAAATAATGTACAAAGCCTCCATTCATTGTGTAGGCAGAATGGAATGCTGGAGCCCGGCAGCTCTCTAAGGAATGTTCCTTTGGCTTTGGCTGTTCTGCTGGGAACAAGGAGGGGAACACATATATAAAATGAATTTATAATGTCTCTGGCTTATTATGGCAAAATGATAAGAAAAGTTGGCTGTTTAATACAAACTGTCAGTTGCATATTCCAGGCCTCCATTCTTTGAGGTCCCTCCCACATCCACACGCCTGGCTACCAGTTAGCAAGCAGTACAATGTGGCTGATTATGATTATCGACTGTCCAAGCCTGTGCTCTTAAACTCATTCTGTCGACGGAATGTAAGCAAAGTTGGCATTTTCAAGCAGGGCCCATTCCATTTCTGGGTTGTCTTGGGTTTGCTATGCAACAGGATAAGTGCTGTAGTCCCCGGTTCAAGCTGAAAATGTTGCACAGGAAGACATATCATGTAAAGGTCAGATTCTTATGTTATGATGTCTTTTTATTTCTGTCTATACAAATGAAACTTAATGCATACCTCTTTTCTTAACTCTTACCATGGTCCTAACTTGCCAAGGACACTTTTTACCTGCTGTGCCTAAAACTATGATGATATTTTTAAATGATGTGTCAAATGCTTAATAATCAAGGCATGGTATTGTAATATGTGTATAATGCTATAACATTAAAGGGAATTTAATGTATGTTTTCAAGAAGATGTTCTTGTCTCATAGAGTCCCATTAATGTGTTGGTGTTGTGGACTAAGTACAACCTTTGTTATACTTTTTTTCCATGCTTTTATGGTCTCAGTCAACACAACGGACTCATATGTGCTTTGGAAATACAACTCGACTCATATTGTAATGAAATGATTACCACTGGGATCTACTTCAGCATGTCATTTTGTTTCATAAAACATATATATTTGTGTTTATCAGAATATTTCATACATGGACTAGAAAGTTTAACTTATGAAATGTGCTATAAATGTATTACCTCTAATTCATAAAATAAGAAATACATTTATTACATCTAATATGGTATTCATTCTTATTCTCCATAATAACTTCATGAGGCAGGACCCCAAGAAAAATGACGCAGGGTGTATTCTGCAAATTGTAAAATTAGAATTTCTTTGAACTAATAAGTTCTCCAAATTTACATTCACAGCTAGTCTCTTTGTTTGATAATTCTGAATGTGTTCTTCCTGCTGTTTTGTAGGATCTCCAAGGTGAAATTGAAGCTCACACGGACATCTATCACAATCTCGATGAAAATGGCCAAAAAATCTTGAGGTCCCTGGAAAGTTCAGATGAAGCAGCCCTGTTACAAAGACGTTTGGATAACATGAATTTCAAGTGGAGTGAACTTCGGAAAAAGTCTCTCAACATTAGGTAGGCAAAAATTGGGGTGGGTTGGGGGGATCCAGATGTGAATAAAGATGACAAAATTCTCCTCATTTTCCTAGCACAGGTAGCTAATGTCTCATATGTTTATGTAAATCACCCAATTTCAGAATGATTCATTTTATTTTGAATAAATGAATCATTCATTTGCTTGGAATGGAAATGATACTTGAGGGTTCAGGTTAGATTAAAATGGGACTGTTTCATAACCACAGGAGAGATGCATATTAAGACATTAGAGTAAATTTAAATGGGGAGCACAGCGATCCTAATTTCAGAGTTCTCTCTTGGCTTATCACAGTGTCATACAAAAAGCAATAAAATTAGTGAATGTTTGTTATGGAATTCTCTTTGGCATTACACTGAATGCATAACCAAAGGACATTCTTTAAAAGGCAGAACACATTATAATTAACAATTTAAAGACACCCTCTCCAGAGTTCCTGCAGCTAAGGAGATTATAGCAATTTTTTATCACTTGATCTCCTAGATTTGTTGAAGCATATAGCCTGTAGGTACACTAAACTTTTTGATTTTCTGCCTACTTTCTTCTTTGTCCTGTCAGTCTGCTTTGAGAAATGAATGACTATATCTTGCATCATTGCTAAAGAAGGTAAAGGGAAGCGCTAGGGTTCCTTGTATGGCTGGTATAAGCCTATGGGAGACAAAAGAGCTGAGCTGGGCTGCTAAGTGCCCAGTGGTACCCAAGGAGCTGGGAAATGCACAAACGAGAAGCAAGCTTCCCACTTTCTATTTGATTGGGTTTCCTAATCCACTTACTTTTAAATATATTTTTGTACTCTCAACAGTGGCTATGAAAGGAGTGGTCATGAAGAGAGGTAGAAAGCGACAAATGAGCGTAATAATAGAACAGAATGTATCCAATAGCCGGAGTAGTTGCTAGCCTGAGGTAGTATGACTACAAACAAGCGTTTTGCCCCTTCTTTCTAGTCAGCCTATATTGTCTGCAATTCCAACAGACAACCCTCATAACGAAGAGGAGCATCTGAGATTTTATTAACTTGAAACCACTGCTGTAAAAACTCTACCCACAATGAAATAATAATAATGCTAGTAACTAATGCAGGCTATGTGTTATGTTCCGTCCACTGCTCTAAGCATTTCCTAGTGTTTGGCCCCTGTGATGTTTTCAGCAACAGTGAAAGGTAGATTTCCTTCTAATACTTTCTTAGCATTTGAAGCAAATGAGGGACAAAGAGGTTAAATAAGTTTCCAAAAGTCATAGTAAGGGGCATGTTTAAGACCTATTCACAGTGAGTCTAACTTTATCATATAAGCTTTTCATCATCATAGTATTCTGTAGGGTAGAACAGAGAAATTTTCACAAATAAAGACACCATAATAAAAAAATTGATTTGAATAACAGCTTTCGAAGAACAGAAGAGAACTGCTTTTGCAAGGTTTTCCTGCAAGCTTGCACTCGGCATCCTAGAATCTCAGTATTGATCTCAATATTCTGTCCACGATTTTTTTTTAAATCTACATGTTAGTGATAAATTGGAGGCAACAACGGGATATGGTATTTTCAAAAATAGAGAGGCTTATTCGCTGTCTATATTTTAAACTTTTAATCAGGTCAAAATATATAATGGCCATGGCCACATTTGTAACATCTGTCCTTAAAAAGAATAAAACATGAGGAGGAAAAATGTTTCAAGGAGTGAGAAAAGAAAACATAATTTCCTTTTTGCAGGAAAGAAAAGGAAAGGGGCTCTAACTAAACCTGTCTGGATACCTTTTCTCTACTGCATGTGAACTTAATGAAAAAGAATTGAAAGCGGCATACAGTATTTTAGGCAAAATATGAGCCCTTTGTTTGCAGAAATTTTCCATATGTCAACTGTTGTTATTTAATTCTTCCTGGCATTAATAAAGCAAAAACCAGTTACCTTACCTTATGTACGGTGCTGTGAATTCTGCAACTGAAATTGTCTGATCAATGGTTTGAGCTTTTAAATAGGTCTCTGTGATATTGTAGTTCCTCAATTATAAGAAGCAAAGAATTCTTCACATCCACATGCTTTAGTCTAGTGGAATACGTGACTGGCATGGGGTATCACTCATTCCACTGCAGAGACACAGCAGAGATAGTAATTGAGGACATATCCAATAAGAGAAAAGGAAGATTGGAATGATTGTCCATTCGGGTATTTTTCATCTTGAATGTCACTACAATTAAAAAAAAAATGTTTCAAAATATCCTGGGAAAACAACACTGTTTCTGCAAACTATAGCTCATTATATACTAGAAAATGTAGTGGGCTCCTTGTTTCATGAGGGCTTCTTAAACCATTCATGTATTTCAGAAAATAAGAGCAAACTGTACAGAAATATTCTATCTAGAACACAATTTCTATCACATTACTCCTTAGTTCAAAACTTTTGGACTTGTGCACACATCTTACTCGTTCCTTTGCTTGCTAACCTCTTCCCTTTTCTGTTCATCCTGAGCCCCACCCTCACTGTGTTTCTTTCCCATCAAGCAACATTCTAGCTGCTTCCAACATGGAACTCTGAAACTACTAGTTTCTGCTTTCTAATACAGTCTCGATTTCTAGAAATTTCCCGTCTCTAGTGAGAGTGTGTATGGACATATACTGGTTCTCATGCTTGGAACATAATTCGTTAAATTTTGACTCAAATTCTACAACAGGTGTTTCCCATATGGGCTGTTCTTTACCAGTTCTTTCCAGGACTATTCTAATTTACATTTGAAGGACTAAGTATGGTTCAGTGATAGAGTGCTCTTCTAACATGAACAAGATCTTTGGTTCAGCCTGCAAAACACACACACACACACACACACACACACACACACACAGAGAGAGAGAGAGAGAGAGAGAGAGATTCACACACAATTTCTTTGAGTGTTCATGAGTTGCTTCATGTTTGTTGGTTCCTTACAAATTAAAGGTGTTGCCAGGTGGTGATGATGCACGCCTTTAATCCCAGGACTCAGGGACCAGAGGCAGGCAGATCTCGGAGTTGGCAGCCAGCCTGGTCGACAGAGGGAGTTCTAAGACAGTCAGAGTTATGCAGAGAAACTCTGTCTCAAAAAGAAAGAAAGAATGAAAGAAAGAAAGAAAGAAAGAAAGAAAGAAAGAAAGGGAAAAAACAAAGAAAGAAAGACAGACAGACAGACAGAAAATAAAGAAGTGCAAAGTCAGAATATGTCTAAAAGAATAGAATCCTTTTATAGCATAATGTTTTTCTCTTCTGATGCTTTGACTACCTAACATGTCATCTTGAGCAAATTGCGTAAGTACTTTAATGCTGTGCGACACTAAAATGAGGAGGTCTGACCAGAAACAAATGGTCTCTTCAGCTTCTCTTCCAGTTCTGCAACTCTACTGATTCTGGGATAATACTTTTAAAACTCAGTCAAATCATTGTGTTTGTGTGTGGTGTTCGTATATGCTCACACGTGTGTACGCACCTGTGCCTGTGGGTATATGCACATGTGCAGGAGGCTACAGGTCCGTACAAGCGTCTTCCTCATTCACTCTCCACCTGATTTTTTGAGTCAGAATATCTTACTGAACCTTAAGTGCATCAGTTTGGCTAGAATATATGGCTAATGGCCTCAGGGAGTCGCCTGTCTTTCTTTCCCTGGGCCTGGAGATTATAGATACGTACCACCATGACTGGCTTAACGTAGGTGCTAGGGATCCATACAAATGTCCCCATTCTTGTTCAGCAAGCAGTTGACCAATTTCTTTCTCTCCCAAATTTGGCACTGTTTTGTTTGTAAAACAGAGTATCCAAAGGTAAATAGATTGCTTTTGAGAAAAAGTTCTTGAAATTATATAGAACTAATTTATTGTCCCATTCGAGAAAAGCTGATCGTTCATTCCATATTCATCATCACATCCCATGTTGTCCACAAGAAGTACTGATAAGTAATAAGTAAATATTTCCATAGAACAAGATAAAAGATAGAAATCAAGTAATATTTTTACTTATATAGCGAAATTTGCACAAATGTGTATATACACAGAGTGAATAATGAGACTGTCCAGTACCAGAATTGATCGTTAATCAAGGAAAGTGTTTCTCATACCAAAATAGCCCATATCCGCAACCTTTCACTTTGTCTAAAAACTAGTAAGAATTTCCAGAGCGAACCAGTGAATTTTTTACAGAAGAAATAGTTATGAAAATCTGTTTAACCTGTATGCAGATTTTACCCACATTGGTGTGTATAAATTTCACTCTGAGAATTACTTAATATGTTATTAAACATATTTTATATTTTTATGCTTGACGGAAGAAATGTGTAAATGCTATATGAATTTCATGTTTATTAAATTTTGAGCATTAGTTTGAGAGACAGGAGCACCAACGTGCTTAAGCAACAATGAATCACTTAGGGAGTACTTGGTATCAGCAGTTAGAACAGAGAGGGATTTTTCCTCTGGTGGAGAACAAAGAAAGTGCAAAAGGAAGAAGAGCCTTTGACTTTTGAGTGGGAATAAAAGCAACTTGGACACTGAGTATATCTGACCTTTTCCTTACTCTTGGAATGCTAATTATGTTGGAAGTTGGAGTTCAAGGCCCAGCTGAAAAAAAAAATGTTTCCTTCTCTTTGAGTTTAATTCTGTCTCTTTACTTAAAGCCCCACAGCACCCACTTTATTTCTGCAGTTCTTCATTATTTCTGCATCCGTCCCTTTTCTCTGTGTCTGCTGACGTGCTATTATATTACACAGGGGCACACAGGATGTACGGGGATACATCACTAGCTTTATAAAGAAAGTCAAAGTGAAAAATGAATTCAATAGAGCGCAATTTGCTTTAAGAGTGTGCTTTTCGGAGTAGAGTTTTATTAAGGATTTCAAACTAGGCATCAACCAAATCACATTTGAAATATCTGTATCTAGAGAAATAATGGCCACTTTATCATGTTGTGTAATTCTTAGAATGCCGCCACAGAGGAGCTCTTTAAATATCTAGCCATAGATCCCAATACACCTAAAAGTCCTATATTTTACTTAAATCTCATAGTTTGTGGAAATTCTCTGTTTTTCAAAGATCAGCACTTATCTTTTAAGAGTCTAGTAGCCACCAAGATCTTGTCTTCACTAATAAAGATTAATATGAAATGGGTAGACACCGTGTATCTTTTCAAACTCCCTTTTTTTTATTTCTATTCCATGGGTAGGGATAAATAAAGTACATTTGGCTACTAAGAAGAGGTCATTTTTCTCTGGAATTTAGAACAGTTGGTTAAAACCAAGATGCTTAAGGCTTTTTCTTATCTGGTGGTGACTTGTAATTCTCAATTCCCATGTGTAAATATGACTATCTAACAGATATGCCTCGGCAGTAGTTTTTAGATCTCTGGTTCTGCTTTTTCCCAATTGCAAAAGGGGGTGTTTAAACTGTGACCTCTAAGGTTCGTCTTAATGCTAGCATCCTTTACTAACAACAAAACAAACTTCCAAATACAAGGAACGGCAGTTACCAAATCCTTTTTTTTCCTCCCAGGAGATATCTTTTCAAACACAGAAATTGGCTAATTGTTTAGAAGTCTTTGATAGGCAGTCATTAAAATACAACCAGTAGTTTCTTTCTGCATATATATTACAAATGTCTCAGAAATATTTCACAAGATTAATATGCTAAAATTCAGTTTCCTTCCGTTTAGATTGCCTTTAAATCACGTCAAAGACCCACATATAGTCAGGAGGGGTGCTGCGCACCATGACTCCGAGCACTCAGAAAGCAGAGGCAGGCAGGTCTCTGGAAGGTCACAGATGCTCTGATCCTTGTAGAGTCATAGACCAGCCAGGTCTGGCTAGTAAGAAGCTGTTTTAAGAAAATTATCAAACACTTTAAAATTTCAACAAATCCCAAAGCTCAGGGCATGTCTTGTCACCCAGATCCTTGACAGTTTCGCCTCTCTTCTGGTGTCATGTCCTCTTGCTGCTGCTGCTGCTAACACTCTTGACTGGCCTCTCCTGGCTTCTCACAGCCTTCATACGTCATGCTACTAAATTCCTCTTGGATATTTTAGAATTTAATTTCTTCTTTTACAGTTGTTTCCCTGGCCCTTAAGAAACTCAAAAGAGTTTGTGATCAGTCAGTACCATTTAACCTAGAAATGGAGTTCATTTTTTTTTGTTTGGTTTGGTTTTTTTGAGACAGTTTCTCTGTATAATAGCCCTAACTGTCCTTGAACTCATTCTGTAGACCAGGCTGGCCCTGAACTCAGAGATTGGCCTGCCTCTCCCATCATAGTGTGGGGATTAAAGGTGTGCACCACCACCACCTGGCCAAGAAATGGGGTTTTAGTACTTCCCCATATAGCCAAAGCAGCAGCCTGTGATCTCACCATGGGTAAAGACCTGTAATGAAGTCCCTTTTGGAATGTTCCCCTACATTAGTTTGCTTCAAATACCAGATAAATGGAAGACAATCATTGGATGTCCTCATGCCCATTCTTCTTCCTGTTACATGTAACCCATGCCTCATGCAACTTAAAGACAAACATTAAATATTTCTTTAAGCAGTGTCTTCTCTACTGTTTATTGCTATTCCTTGTGCCTCAGTCTGCCTATCTTTCAAAACATCCTGTCTGAAAGCTTCTTTCACCTTCCATAGAACTAAGCTGTAACTTTCAAACATTACAGAGATTCCTTGTGACCAGTACTCATTAGACTTCACATATTATATAATTGACATTCTTCCAGATTGGAAAAGTATAAAGATGAAAGAAAATCATGAAAATCTACCCCTAAAAGACAACCTGGTTGTCATTTCAGATATCCCCATGCATAGTCAATCATGTGCTTACAAGTGTATGCCTAGCTACACACAAACATTTTACAAAAGAAAAACATATTTCCTATTTTAACCCACTTTCTCATTTTCCATATGCATAAACATTTGCCTATGCTATCATACTGAGTATTACATAGGGAATAATTGTATGACATTACCATTGTAGAAGAAATAAATTCCTTAGCATTGAATATTTACAGTTTATAGTTTTATCACAATCATAAGCAATGCTGTGATTAATACTTCCTACATATAGCTTTGTGGGCTTTTCCAGTTGCTTTCTTCATATTCCTCAAATTGAACATTTATTTACACATTTTAAAGACCTTTATGTCTTCATTAGAGTGTCTTTTGGAAAATATGAAACAATTTAATTTCAGTAGTAAGTACAAACTTTGGTAGTTCAAAGCCAGAAAGAGAGTTATATTGAAAATGTCAGGCTAAGTTACTGAGCAGACGAGGGAAATGTTCTTTTACCTGGCTGCTCTGCACTAAATTTCTTGGCAGCCCCGGAGACTTTAGTGTATTTCTGTTATAAGCAGCATTAATTTTTATGAATTAATTAGTGCTTGCTGATCAAATGTAAGTGATGCAGCATGCCTGCAGATTGACCTGAGGATAAAGCCCTGGAACTTTCCCCTTTGTTTTCCGGATGATGATTTATTTCATTAATTTAGTTTCTCCTTCTCAAATGAAATGTGGGTTTTATAGCACGGATCAGTCATTTGTGGATTCCTACATGGGTTCTAAGAATCACCATGTTCTAAATAGAGCTGATGGGAAAACACTAAATTATTCATGTCTAGGGGGAAGCTTTCTCTTCCATGTGAGTTTTTGGGCTCCGTACATTTTACACAAAGGGAACAATGAGAAAAAAAATGTTTGGAACTTGGTGAAAAACAAATCCCAGGTGCAGAGGGATAAAGCAGGCTAGAAGGACAAGCAAAGCATGTGGGAAGCCAAGCAGAAAGGACCAGATACCAGCCTGAAGGAGTCAAAGGAAAACTGCCCAGGGTAGAAGACATGGAAAAGTCGACGTGTGGGGACAGACCTTTCCATTTCTTCAAACAGAAAGAATTCCAGTATGAGTCACATGAAAACTAAAGGGGTTTTATTAGTCACTGGGTCTAAGACTTTTTCTACTAGAAACATTAAAAAGTCATTGGCTAAAACAGGGTAGGAAAACATTTGATTCCAGCATGTAGACCATGCCAAAAGTCTCAGAATTCTGCGCGTGGAAAGAAACATATGGCAGAATGTGGCCTGGCCTGAAAATTGTCATTGGAATGTTCCCACCTTGTTTTATGACTTGCAAACTCAGGTAGCTAGATGGTTATTGACAGCTGTGCTGTATAGCTCAAAGTAGGTGTGTATTATGGCAATATTAACCAATGAAATGGAATTAAGAGACACATCAATTATCCTTCTAGATATTCTGTTACAGCTTGCTCCCGTTATTTTTTAGGTCCCATTTGGAAGCCAGTTCTGACCAGTGGAAGCGTCTGCATCTTTCTCTTCAGGAACTTCTTGTGTGGCTGCAGCTGAAAGATGATGAATTGAGCCGGCAGGCACCTATTGGTGGTGATCTCGCAGCAGTTCAGAAGCAGAATGATGTACACAGGGTAGGATGCTTTAGAGACTAATAATTTGTGCATAGTAAGCGTTAACTGACTGATTTTAAAATGTTTTTAATTAAAAATTAAATGGGAGAGGAATATTTTAGTCACTTCATCTGATGATTAATTATAAATAGCTCATGCCCATTATATTTTAAAATGTCAAAAATATCTGCATTAGTAATATCCCTTTGTCTATTTTTAAGTTCTTATCGTGGAAAATATTGAATATTTATAAAAGTAGACAGAACATTACAATAAACATTCATGTGCTTTTCAAGATATCAACAATTCTCAATTCACGGACAGTCTTATTTCTTCTATGCCTCTATTCATTCCCTTGTCGTTTGAAGCAAATCTCAGACATATTCAATTTATTCCTAAATATTTTAAGAAGTATCTCAAAAAAGAGAAGGATATGTCTCTTTTATTAAACACAGTCCTATTATAACACTGTAAAATAGCAGTAATTACATCATATCAAATATTCATAAATATTCCATTTTCTTACATATATCACATTTTTATCCTTTCTGTTTCATTTTAATAATCAAAATGAGATCCATAGATTGCATTTATTTAATTTTTTGGTATAATAGTTACATAATTTCTGCCTTACATCTTCTCCCTCCAAACCTTCGTATGTACCCTTTTTCTCTCTTAAGTTTCTGGTCTCTTTTAGCATTACTTGTTACTGCATGCTTTCATAAATATTTTTCCTACATGTAATCTGCTCAGTCTGTATAGTGCTAATTGTATATATGTTCAGAGCTGACCATATGGCACTGGATAGCCAATTGGTGTGTTTCTCTCTGGAGAAGACTATTTCTCACATTCTTAGCATTCCTTAGCTTCCTGCAGGTATTTTTCAGGGGCTAAATCCTTGTGAGTTTTCTCCTGTCCTGTTTGGTTTATCTATTGTTGTTCTTCGTTAGCACATGTTTACGCAGTCATGGTAACGAGACTGCATGGGTATCACTTCTGACACTTCTATCTGATGCAGTCTCACTGCAAACTCCCTGATCCTCTTCCTTTTAAAGTCCACCTCATCTTCTTCAGTGTTTACTGAGCCTTAGATATAGGAACTGTTTTGTAGGGGCCCCAGCAACTTTTGTGCTAGTCTTCTGTTGTTGACTCGGTCTGTTGCTAAGAGAAAGTCTTTTGATTAGAGGTGAGAGCTACACTTGTCTGTGGTTCTAAAGATAAATATTTAGAGTGGTGATAGTGATTGTGGTGTTTTACTAAAGTGGTGGTTGTAGTTTCTCTTCCACAATCCATGACTTCACTAGCCCTGGGTAGTTGGGATAAGCTTCCAGTACTGAGTATGGGTCCCTCCTATTGAGGATGTCGTAATTCCAATTGGAGAGCTTTTATTTTCTGTCAAGGGAGACATGCCATTCCTACACCCTTAAGGTTATGGAGCCATGTTGGTTGATGGAGTGGTTGTTGTGGTTCATAAATGTTATGGTTGGATAGGAGTGTTGATTGTCTCCCTTTTGGGATGATTGCTTGTCTAGTCCAGAGGAAAGAAGTATTCAGGACAATTCTAGGTCAGGGGCCTCTGGGTCTTGTTTCTGGAGTGCATGGTATCCTCAACAGTAGGGACTTATCTTCCAAATCCTGGGGGAGCAGCAACCAAAGGCAAAAGCAATAGCTTGTATGTTTTGCGAGTCTCTTGAACAACCCTGACTATGAGGGCTAGTTTTACATCAACTTGCCACAAGCTAGACTAACTGGAGAATAGGGAGCCTCAGTTGAGAAACTGCTACCATTAAAGTTTGAACTGTAGGTAAGCCTGTAGAACAGTTTCTTAATTAACGATTAAAGGGGGAAGGCCTAGTCCATAATGGGTGGTACCACCCTTGTGAAAGTGGATGTGGATTCTATAAGAAAGCAAGTTGAACATGCCATGGGAAGCAAGCCAATAAGCAGCATCTCCCTCCCTCCCCCCGTTGCTCATCAGTTCCTGCCTCCAGGTTTCAACCCTTCTTGAGTTCATGTCCTGACTTCCTTCAGTGACTATAAACCAAATAAAACCTTTCCTCCCCTACTTGCTTTGGGTCATGGTGTTTTAGTGCAACAATAGTAACCCTAACTGAAATCCTAACAACAATTCAAAAGAAGGCGTCTCTTGTCTGATCCTGGGGGTTTTGATAGGCAGTCTGTCTCTGGGGGATAACATCATCAGCCCTAATTTATGCATTTGCTTCCTCTCCTCATTATTTTATACCATTTAAATGCTATTCACAAGGTAAATATGTCTCTAATGTTCAGAATAATTTGTTATTCCTTCCATAGCATCCTTCACCAGTGGCCAGTTGTCTTTTTAGTTTTTGTTTTGTGTTGTTTTGTACTTCTGTATTCTCAACCAGGTTCTGAGTGGGGAAGGCAGAAATTTTGTTTTCTTCATATTTTAAAACCATATAGCCTAATGGAGTATCAGATGCATAATAGATACTGATCAGTGTTTTTTTAATGAGAGTAAAAGGTACATGAACAGAAATGAACAGCCAGTAAAGATAAATTACCATCAAAGGACAAAACCTTGATAAAATGGTACCACTTGTATATGTCTGTCTTTAAAAGAAAGATCTCTCTGAGGACTCAGCCAAAGGTAGCATCTTCAAGACAGTTCAGCGGCTGATATTATTCCAGAGAAGGGGACATAAGAGTTTGCAAATGAAAGAAAACATGAAGTCCAAGAGGTCTTTGAAAGACAGTGCTAAGAAAGTTGACAGCTTCTTGGGCTATTTTTTTTATGTGAGTCACATTCCTAAGTTTTTGTAGCAAGTTGAAATGAAACACTGCTACATTTTTAAATCTTAATTTGGAGAAATCATATATATGTATTACATATATATATGTATGGTATATATAAAGCATTCATTGAGAAGAATGAACATTTTTTATTTTGTAAAAACATATTTTTACACAATCCATTTTGATCATATTCTCTCCCCTTTCCTAAACTGTCTCAGATTCTCTTTACTTCCCTACCAACTCAAATTCATGTTTCTCTCTATCTTAAAAAAAAATACAAAACCACACAATAATCAAAACAAACTTTAAAAAAGACAAAAATACCAAAACAAAACAAATGTGCACAAGGAAAAAATAAAAAAGGGTCTATTTTGTGTTGCACGTGTACTCTGGGACATAGGGCCTGCCCTGGATTTTGTGTGATAAATCCAGTGTCATTCCATTAAAGAAAACTGACTTCTTTCTCCAAGCAGCTATCAGTTGCAAGTAACTTCTTGAATAAGGATGGGACTTTTGTCTACTTTCCCTTTCCAGTGTAGGATTTTGTCTGCTGCAAGTCTTAGGCATGCTGTCACAGTCTCCACGAATTCATATGTGTACCAGTCCTATTGTGTCTGGGAGATTCTACATCCTTGGAGTCATCCACTGCCTCTGGCTCTTATGAGCTTTCCTCCTTCTCTTATGTAGAGAACTAAAAGCATTTTAAATAGAATTCATTGTACGAGATAGTAAATTGAGACTGAATTGGTATAAAAATACATAATTTTATTATAGGTCCAAAAGGCAACGAAAATGAATCATTAGAACTTGCAGTAGGACTGGCGATTTTGTTCAGCAGTGAAAAGACAGGAATTGATCTAACACTGTCATGATCTCCTTTCCCAGGATTTTGTTGTCGCTACTGCTTTCCTCACCCTGATGACTTGATCTGGTAGTTTACTAATCGAGCTATTACTGCTCAAATGTTTGTACACAAATTCTCAGTCTCCATACACAAATTTCAAGAAAGTCATGTGTGATGGGAAGATGGGGATGCTGGAGTTAAAGGCATGCTTAAGTTAGTATTACTCAGATGCAAGCCTCTCGGTTGTAGCCCACTGAACTTTCCTCACTTGTTAGGAGTTCCTCTATTCTTCCATGTTTGCCTCCCCCCCTTCAACTATTACACAGATCCAGTCAGCAACCTTGTGAGTAACTGAGTATCCTTCTGTAAAGGGTGTAGCACCGCTTTTTATTTGTGGCCCAATGCACAGATGAGCTTCTCTTGGTAGCTTTATGTCAGTGGATATCACAAAGCATTGTCCTTTCTCAGGAAACTTGTCCCTCCCAGGTGTTGATGAAAGCACAGTTTTATACCCAGTTTTACTCCACAGCAGCTCTTTCGGGGCTGCACTACAAAGGTTTCCTCGTCAGTGACACACTTGTTGCCTGGATGAAAAGAATGAAGAAGAGCCATTGAAGTGGGATTTTCTGTCAGAACATCAGAACTCAGAAAGAGAAAAAGGAAATATATTCAGTGTAAAACTCCATCTAAATGTACTCAGCAATGGGTTCTGATTTCTCCTTTTATTAGACATTTGTTTCCCTCCCATGTTTCCAGGATCACATTTCTCTGGTTCTTTATTAGTTTAGTGATTCAATTGCTGTTTATATGACTGCTGGGCTGGCTGTCAAGATGGATCACTTGTAATCATAAATTTATTTCCTGTGTATTTTCAGGATCACTTTTAAAAGTCATCTCTTTACTATCTGTAGTAAACTATAAATGTCCTTGATGACATCTTTTGATGGGAACCTGTCTTTTCTTCTCTTTCTTTCTCTTTCTTCCTTCCTTCCTTCTTTCCTTCCTTCCTTCCTTCCTTCCTTCCTTCCTTCCTTCCTTCCTTCCTTTCTTTCCTTCTCTCTTTCAGATTCTCAACTGCAGTTTCCCCTCCCACCTCTCCCTCCAGGCCCTTTCCCCCACCTCACCTCTGTCCCCGACACTTACTACTTCCCTGTTTCTGTTCTTAAAAGGGTAGGCCACACATGGATATCAACAAAACATGGCATATGAAGTTACAGTAATACTAAGCATGTATTAAGGCTGAACAAGGCAACCCAGTATGAGGATAAAGGTCCCAAAGGTCAGCAAAAACGTCAGAGACAGCTCCTGCTCCCATTGTTAAGAGTTCCACAAGACAACCAAGCTACACAACCATCACATATATGCATGGGGCCTATGTAAGTCCCATCCAGGCTTGCTGGTTGTCAGTTCAGTCTCTGTCAGACCTTGGGCCCAGGTCAGTTGATTCTGTGGATTTTCTTGCGATGCCCTTGACCCCTCTGGCTCCTACAATTCTTCCTCCCTCCCCACTTTCACAGATTCCCTGAGTTCTGCCTAATACTTGACTCTGGGTCTCTGCTTCTGTCTCCATCAGTTCTTGAATGAAACCTCTCTGATGTCAACTGGACTAGCCACCAGTCCTATCACATCGCATATGCAGGACAGACTGTAGGTCAAAGATGATGTACCTGAGTTGGTGTCCCAGTTCCTTCACTGGAAGTCTTCCCTGGTCTGAGGAGATGGCCAGTTTGAGCTACATATCACCTATTGCTAGGAGTCTTACATGGAGTCTTCTTTGTAGATTTTTGGAAGTTTCCCTTGGAAACTAGGTTTCTACCTCACACCAAAATGCCCCCCTTTTCCAGTTGTCTTTTTCAGTACTCTCTCCCCACATCCCCCTATCTGATCACTCATGTTCCCATCTTCACATACCCCAAGTCTACCCACAAAATTTATTCTACTTATCCTTCCCAGCGAGATCCAAGCACTCCCGCGTGAACCATCCTCTTTGGCACTATGGATTGCATCATGGTTATCCATTACTTTCCAACAAATATCCACTTTTACTTTCCAGCAAATATCCACTTATAAGACATACCATGTTTGTCTTTCTGGGTGTGGGTAACCTCACTTGAGATGATTATTTTTTTCTAATTCCATCCATTTTCACAGAAATTCCACGATGTCATTGTTTTTAACATCTGAATAATAACCCAGAGTGTCAATGGACCACATTTTCTTTATCCACCATTCTGCTTAGGGGCTTCAATGTTCTTTCCAGGTTCTAGGTACTATGAATAAAGCTTCTATACACATAGTTTTGCAAGAGTTCTTGTGGTATGTTTTAAAATCCTGTGGGTACATGCTCAAGAGTGATATAGATGGATCTTGAGACAGATAGTTCCCACTTTTCTGAGAAACTGCCATATTGATTTCCAAAGTGGTTGAGTAACTGTACAAGTTGGCACTCCCACCAGTAGTGAAGAAGTGGTCCCCTTGCTCCACATCATAGCCAGCCATGTGTAGTTTTGTCGCTTGTGCATTTTTGTTTGTTTGTTGTTGTTGTTGTTTTAGTGTGTTTTAAAGAATCGTATTTTACATACCAACCCCAGTTTCCCCTCCCTCCTGTACTTCTGTTCTACCCATCTTCCCCCACCCCACCCCCATCCACTCCCCAGAGAAGGTGAAGCCTCCCATGGGGAGTCAACAGGGTCTGTCACATCACTTGAGGCAGGACCAAGGCCCTATCCCCTGTATCTAGGCTGAGCAAGGTATCCCTCAATAGGGAATGGGCTCCAAAGAGCCAGTTCATGCACTAAGGATAAATACTGGTTCCATTGCTAGTGGCCTCACAAACTGCCCACATCACACAATTGTCACCCTCATTCAGAGGGACTAGTTTGGTCTTATGCAGGTTCCTCAGCTGTCAGTCCCAAGTCAGTGATCTCCCACTTGCTTGGGTCAACTGTTTATGTTGGTTTTTTCATTGTGGTCTTGGGCCCTTTGTTCATAATATCTCTCCTCCCTATCTCTGACTGGACCATCAGTTACTAGATGAAGCTTCTGTAATGACAATTAAGATAGTAATCAATCTGATTGCAGGGGAAAGGCAGTTAATGTAACCTTTCCACTATTGCTTAGATTCTTAACTGGGGTCATACTTGTGGATTCCTAGGAATTTCCCTAGTGTCTGGTTTCTTGCTAACCCCGTAAGATACCCTCTTTCAAGGTATCTCTTTTCTTGCTGTCCCTCTCTGTCCTTCACCCAAGTCAACTTTCCCAATCCCACAGGTTCTCATCTCTGCTCCCCTTATCCCTACCCACTTCTCCCTTCCTCCCTTCCCCAGCGCTCCCAATTTACTAAGGAGAGCTTATCTACTTCCCATTCCAGGGGAGGAATCTTATTTTCTTAGGGTTCTTCTTTTTTCCTGTCTTCTTTGGGGTTGTGGGCTATAGGGTGAGTATCTTTTTCTTTATGTCTAATATCTACTTATGATGGAGTGCATATCATGTTTGTCTTTCTCTGTCTGGTTTACCTCACTCGGGATTTTTTTTTCTAGTTCCATCCATTTCCCTGCAAATTTCAAGATGTCATTGTGTAAATATACCACATTTTCTTTATCCATTCTTCAGTTGAGGGGCATCTAGGTTGTTTCCAGTTTCTGGCTCTTACAAATAATGCTTTGAGTCAATTCCATTGATCCACTTGTCTTCTTTTATGCCAATACCATGCAGGTTGTCTTCCTATAACTCTGTAGTAAAGCTTGAAATCAGGGAGGATGATACCTTAGTAAGTTCTTTTATTGTACAGTATTGTTTTAGCTATCCTGAGGGTATTTTTGTTTTACCATATGAAGTTGAGTATTGTTCTTTCAAGGTCTATAAGAATAGAGTTGGGATTTTAGTAAGGATTGTGTTGAATCTATAAATTGTATTTAGTAAGATGACTGTTTTTGCTATGTTAATGCCACCTATTCATGAGCATGGGAGATAATTCCATATTCTGATATCTTCTGCAATTTCTTTCATCAATTACTTGAAGTTCTTATCATACAGGCCTTTCACTAGCTTGGTTAAAGTTACACATGCATAGTTCATATAATTTGTGGCTCTTCTGCAGGGTGTTGTTTCCTTCATTTCTTTCTCTGCACTTTTATCGTTTCTACATAGGAACCGACTTGTTTGTTGAGTTAATTTTATATCTACCTACTTCACTAAAGGTCTTTATTAGCTGTAGTTCCCAGTAGAATTTTGTGGGTCACTCATGTATACTAGCATATCGTTTTTAAATAATGATATATTGAATTCTTCCTAATATGTATCCCCTTGGTGTCCTTTAGTTGTCTTTTTGCACTATCTAGGATTTCAAGTACTATATTGAATGGATACAGAGAGAATAAGCAACCTTGTCTTGGGAAACCTCTCCTAGTCAGGATTTCTATTGCTGAAATAAAACATGATGCCCAAAAGGAGCTTGAAGAGGAATAGGTTTTATTTCAGCTTGTAGTCCATCATTCAGGGAAGCCAGGTCAGGAACCTGAAAGAGCAACTGGTGTAGAGGCCATAGAGGAGTAAAACTTACTGACTTGCTCCTCCTGGCTTACTCAGCCTACTTTCTTACATCATCCAAGGCTGTCAACCTAAAAGTGGCACAATCCAAAGTGACCTGGACATTTCCACATCAACCATCAATTAAGAGCATGCATTACTTGCTTGTCTACAGGTCAGTCTCATGGAAGCATTTTCTCTAATGAAGTTCCTTCCTCCCAAATGAATCAAGTTCCTGTAAGGTTGATTAAACAAAAAACTAGCTAGTATAAAACCTGTATCTCATTAAAATATATTAAAATATGAAAAGTTAAAAAACTATGATCAAGTACATAGTCCATATTTAATCTAAGGATGCTTAAAATTGGTGAGTTTATATTTTTGGTTATCGTTAGACTAATAATACTGTTTCGCAAGAAAATCACTCTTGGTGGCTGTGGTGGTGATCTATGATTTTACAGCAGGTAAAAAGTCAAGATCATTCACATAAGTTGTTGGGAACTGCTGTTTCACTTCTCAAAGTAGTTCTTCCACCCATGAGAGTAGATCTGTGCTCCCCAAACCAGATGGGCAGCATAACAGCTCCAAGTGAACTGCTCTGAAGTCTAACTAATAAAGTCATGCTCCATATGTGGTGAAGTGTTATAAATAATTAAAACTCAAATGTGCCTTAGCAAACACAAACTGACCAGTTTTTACATCTTTGGAATATATTATCCTGGCTATTTTATAGTTATTAATTAATTGTCTCACTAGAGTGACTTGTTTTCAATTAGTGTGTATTATTCTGCTCCAGATATATTTTTAAAACTGACTTCCTTTGTTTTACTTGAGCAGCCACTAAAGTGATATTTATTACTCGTCTACTTCTGTGATTAACCTAGAGAGAGTCTTAAAGGAAATCATAATGGGGAATATTCAGAGCGCTGCAATAAACCAGGAGCTTATTTAATTCCTATCTTTGTATCCCAGATCCAAATGGAGATTAGATCTTGATTATAAGAACACTGTAGGTAATGACTTTTATTTGCACTTTTGCTAATGAAATTGTTTGCTGTCAGGTTTTCATCTTTCAATTTAAAGATCTGTATAAGCCCTTCCCTAGAGACCATTAAGGACATCTTCAAAGCTTTCTGAGCTTCTTCTGGTTACAATTTAGATGGAAGTAATCAATACATACATTATTAAAACAGTGGACAGAAAGCCATTATTGCCGGGATGTTGTTGACAAATGGAAAGACTTGAATAAAGTAGTTTACTTGTTCAGTTGTCAGGTCATATATTATACATGTTAGATTTATTCAGATGTTACCACAAAGTGAGGCAAAGGATTATAAATTCAATAAAATTATCCCCAAATCACATCATAGATTTTACATTTATTTTCGTTAATTTTATTGTCAATGCTGGCCTACATAGTTTAGCTTCATTTTAGTGTAGGTATTAGCTGGATGAGTTCTCCGTGCTTTCTTTCTACAGAAATAGAAATTGTCTTTTGGAATGTTCATTCCAGCGTTCAAGAATCTGGCCCTTTGGAGTTCTAAATACTTCTATCCTCCTAAAAAGTTAGATTTTTTTTTTTAGTTATGTCTGTGCTAAGCTGTCTTGGTAGATACATTGCAGGCGTTAGGTATCATTTTATCTATTCTTTATTACTATTAGAAGAAGCTTTGTATAAATGTGATATTCTATGCAGTCATACATGGAGTTGCTGAATAGTAGAAACTTCACATTTATTTTTAGAATTGCATTTCTAGGCTTTTGAGGAAATCTTCTTCGAACTAGCTATATCATCAAAATGTAAGAATGCAGCCATCTAGGAACGGCTGCTTTTCTTTAAAGTCTATAAGAAGATGAAATGTGAACAATTTACAAATTGATTTCACCACCCGTCTTTTTCAAACTTTGTCAAATTATTTTGATATCTTGGCAAATTCTCTTAAGTAGAATATTTGTATGGCATTTTATCTTTTCAAAACACTTTTACACAGATCATTTAATTACAAATGAACCTCCAGTCTTTTTCTGTGTTCATTTATTCCCCAAAAATAAAATAGAAAAAAATCTTATCATCATAACTAACCATGTAAGAATTCAATGATTCTTTCAGTAACTCCTTATTGAGTGTCTTTCATACTCCAGAGGTCAGGGATACAAAAGCGAATCGTGAGTCCCTGACCCCATTCACATAAACAGTAAGCCAATCAATTAATGTATAAAATAATATCAAGTATTAATAAATGCTACAAATCAACTAGGAGTAGAGAAAGAGGAGGAGTAATATTTTAATAAATATCTGAGTTAGTGAGCAAAAATTGGAGAAGGCGGGGATAATTCTAAAGGAAGTGAGTAGCAGTTTCAAAAGGCCACACAGAACAGAAAGATTTAGAGTGTTCATGGTAAAGTGAGGTACACAATCTTTATCGTAGGAGACAGCAGAATGAAGCTATGCCAGTTATATAGTGAGACAAGGGCCAGATGACAAATAGTTTTGCAGATCAGAGTTTACAGAAGGATTCTGTGCTGTGTATCATAAGACATCACTCACTGTTTTGAGGTTATTTGGTTGCTTTGCGGATAAGTGACAGGAGAAAAGGGTGGTAAAGTCATCTAGAAAAGACATGATGATGACTTGGGCTGGAAGATAAATGATAGATCTGCTGAAATGTTATTTCATCTAAGATTTATTCTAATGGGCGACCTGATAAAATATATGTTACACGTGGCATGGAGTGTGTGCAAAACTCTCAAGGAAGTCTCAGAACCCGATATCTTGAACAAACAGCAGACAGGTAGTGCCACTTTTGTAGGGGAAAGGAACTAGGAAATGCACATGGGGGAAGGCGTCTGGTTGAAGCAAATCAGGTACTCCATTCCTACATTTTGTTAAGACACAGGGCAAGCAGTATGATTCAAAATTTCTCCTCTTCTTACATTTGACAGTCTCAAATTTTGGTTGAATCACAAGAATGGATGTAGGCTAATTTGTACTAGGGTTTTATAATAGTGCATTTTTTTTACTATTAATACCAGAATTCAGAGTTTAGGCTCAGTGACTTAAAGCTGAATTCTCTAAATGGCTATAGGAGCAGATTGGATTTTCCCCAGTGATTTCTCAAGGTCAGCTCAGAACTTAACAACTCTGTTGTCAGTGGGAAGTAACTTCCCCAGTGGTTTTTGGAAATAGCCCAGACTGAGCATTGAATTCAAACAGCTGTTCAAGATGCTGTGTGGGCAATAATCCATTCCTCAGTAGTATCAAAGACCTGTGAGGAGTCCAACCTTTATTCTATTCCATGCTCTTGATTTCAGAGAACACAACTTTTGTTTTAAAAGGCTCCTATGAAAATAAGTCTGAGCAAGGAGTCTGTGAGGCAAAGAAAACATTTTTCAATAAATACTCAGAAATGTTTTCTCATAAGCAATATTTAAAAAACTGATCTCTCTTAAAATGCATTAATTTACTTTTAATTTTGCTTCAATATTATTTTGATACCTTTCTAAATGAATTCAGTTGCTCATATTATTGGCTTTCTGAAACAATAGCAAGGTTTATGAGACCCTAGGATTGTTTCTTTTCAGTTTTATTCAGTAGTGGAGTAAAACTAAGATGCAGCTCTTTTTACTATTTAATAATGACTGCATAGCCATACTCAAAGAATCAGAGAGCAGAACATAGTTGGCAGATGTTAGGAGAATTGTTACTCATTGGATAAAATTTAAATTACAAAAATGAGTGAATTGATATCTATTGTACAACACAATTTCTATATTTAACACTACTGCAGCTTGCTCTTAAATTTTTATTAAAGGGTAGGACTCATGTTAAGCATTCTTATCATAGTTTAAAATGATTACAATGACCTTTTACAGCCCGCAAGTCTGTTTTCATGACTTTTAAAATATTAGTTGGCTCACATGATCATTAAGGGAAGGTTCAGTCTTCCTGATTTTGTTCTTTTTCCTTTGTCTTTATTTTATGAACATATATACATTGATTTTCAATTCTTGATATCATCCTGTAATGTGCCACATTACTGGATCCTTTCCATTTTTCAAGGTCTTGGGTTTGGATTACTTGAGAACTGATCATCCATAAGTCACCATTTGAATAACTATTTCCTATGCATTAGAGACTCAGTGTATTGACCTTTTAAGTGAGGAAGTTTGTGAAGATGGCAGAATCCATTCAGCAACTCTTAAACACAATCAATACAAGAGGCATGCCCACAGGTAAAAATAAAAGTATAGTATAGAATGCCAAAGCTAGTAAATGCTGATGAAATTACAGATAAGACCATCTTAATACCCATGCACATGTTTGTTCTACAGCCATTTATATGAATTACTCTTCTATTGCTGTGATAAAATACTATGACCAAGGCAATTTCTAGAAGAAAGAATTTGGTTTAGACTAACAGTTTTAGAAGGTTAGGATCCATGACGGTAGAGCGGAAGTAGGTGACAGCAGTTGTGTGGAGCAGCAGCCGAGAGCTCGCCTCTTAAACTACAAACAAGAACCAGAGAGAGATCTAACTCTAAATGGTGCAAGTCTTTTGAAACCTTAAATAGTTATCATCATCACCACCACTACTGCTACCGCCACCCTCATGACATACTCTTCCAGGAATGCCCCATTCTCTAACTCTCCCCAGGCAGCCACCAACCTGAGACCAACCATCAAATTCCCAAGGTTCGTGGGGTGGGGGGCGTCTCATTCAGACTACAAAAGCATTTGTTCAATGAGTGTAACTACCATGAAATCACTCAAAACATTAATAGTCATTCTGATATTCTCTTATTCATCTAATGGTATGAAGTGGAGGAAAATCCCCCAAACAGTAGTTCAAACAAACAGCCCTTGGAATGTTTGAGAATAAGCATCTCCTTTAAGAAACCTCTAAGTTTGCCAACCATGGCAGCACATACCTCTCATCCCAGCACTCAGGAGCAACAAGAAGAAGTACTACAACAGTTATGGCAGGCCAGCCATGACTACATAGGAGACACTTTCAAAGCTAAAAAGAAGGAGTGAAGGAAGAAAGGAAAGAAATTGAAGAAAGCAGTGTTTAATAGGGCAGCCATTTTAGGAAATTGCATTCAATTCTTAAAAAATTGCAAAGAACTTTGGATCTGTAACATATAAGCAGGCTCAGAATAAGATGGTCTTGTTTCCAATTCACAGCATTATTTTTATTTCTCTAATGATTCATAAGATGAGACTTTCGCCTGCAGGTCTGTTACTTTTCTATCTAAATAACACACACACACACACACACACACACACACACACTATTGTTCTTTGATTTTTATGATTGGATGACCTCTTGAATTTTGCAATATTTATTGAGGGTGTGGCAAATAAAACCTATAATTTTATCAGTCTGTGTCATGTCGAGTATAAGAATTTGAGAGCTGGAAAATGTAGTTAGCAAATTTGACACCTCATGAATAAGGAAAGGAAGTCTCTGGAGTATTTAATAACCTTTATTAGATAGCTGTGAACAGCTCTGGCCCTAGTAGACTTGTACTCTGGGGCCCCTGCTACTTAGAAATATACTGCATTATAAGATGATTCAGTCAAGTTCTGCAGATCGAGGAGATTATTTACAGTCAATCCATCAGATTACATTCTGAAAAAGACAAATAAGACATTGACACTTAAAAAATTTAGCTCCATGGACACTGCAAAACAACTGAAACACATACATGAATTATTCAAAATATTTTACTAATTCATTGGGAATTTCATACAATGTATGATGTTCACCCTCCATTCCTTCTGCTAACTCCTCTCAGAACTGCTCATACCTCTCTACCCACTTCAACTACATGTCTTCTTTCTTAATGACCTACTGAATCCAATTTATGCTGCCCATATAGCCCTGGTTGTAGGACTATCCAGTGAAGCATTGTCAACCTACTAGAACCACACCCTTAAAATTGTCTCTCCCTCCTCCAGAATTCATCAATTGTCCACAGCTCCTAAATGGAGGGGGTTTATAAACTCCTTCCCCTTCCATGTTAGAATTTTGACTGACTTTGTCTTATATAAATACTGTGCAGGCAAACAGAGGTATACTGTGAGTTCATGAGCACAGCAAACTTATTATGTCTAGAAGAAACTGTTTCAATCTAGTTCTCTATGAATTCTGGCTCTTACAGTCTATCTGCTCTTCTGCTTTGGCCCTTGTGCCATTGTGTGGGAGGGATGTAGATGTCCCGTTTTCAGCTGAGCATTGTACTTGTTCTCTGCACCTTGACTAGGCATGAAGTTCTGACTTAACCACCACTCACTGTATAAAAGAAAAGGACTTCTCTGATAAAGTCTAAGAACTGTAGTAATCTGTTGGTATAGAAATGCACACTTAAAGAGCAGTTGTGAGAGGCAGGGAGGGGAGCAGAGAAAAATGTAGAGCTCAATAGTAAAAGGGCAGTTTGTTACTGTGTCCCTTTGACGGAATATTAGTAGATTATCCCTTAGAGCTCTTGAGCTCCCCAACCATACGTTTTTGACTAGATTTACAATATTAATCCTGAGTTTCCTCTTGTGAAGCAAGCCTTAAATCTAATCAGAAAAAAAAGTTAGTTGGTTACCGCTACACCAGTTGTGTCACAGTTGTACCAACACTGTACAATAACTGTATCTTGCCACAGTTGTCAATGTTGTGGTTCAGTGTCCACATTTAGGTAAGAGTAGTGATGACTTTTCCCTCCAGCATTCAACTAAATACCGTTCAGTTCTATGAAAGTTAACCAACAAGAAAAAAACACCTTGTCAGTACCAACTTGATTTCTCCTTGTCTCATGACCAACATGTGTGGTTTCTTTTGCAATAGGGTTTACCCTCAAATTCTGAGGAATACAAAAACAGTTCAGGTTTTTAGTCTACCTTAAGATTTGTGACATTTGAATTTAAAATATCTAACATGGCCTTCGGTAAACATTTCCTTAACTGCACCTTAATTTACATTGGTAAAGCATTTATTATATAAAAGATGTCCTAATTATACCAACTTAGCTAAATTATTGATTACTCAAAGAAAAAATAAATTCCTGACATTTTCCCTACCTTATAGGAAGCATGTTTAAAAAATAAATATTTTTTGAATTATTGAATAAGCAAGCAGTCACCAATTACTTGTAATATATATATAAACTGTCAATCAAATAACTTAACCTTCAAAAGAAAAGTTGATACTTTGAGCTTTCATACTCCCATATTATTGTAGTAACGTGCTTAGTTTCCATTTATTTTGTAAAACTAGGAAACTAAAGGGGAATAGGTTGATTTAGTATGCCTAATACTGTTTATTTGCACAGTCAAATAATATTGTAATTTCATGGAGATACCCTAAAACGTTAGTGATTGACCCTGATTCTTCCACATCACTGTTTGAGACCTTGGGCATGACTCTCATAGAAAAGTAAAAAGGGAAGGTATGGGGAAGAAAAAGTATTTAAAGTAAATCTCATCTGTTCAAGAGATTTGAGAATTATCTTAACACATAATGCTGATATTTAAATATTGCAAAGATGTAGTCTGTATATGTGTCTGATATCTTTTCACACCAACGTATTAATGAACCAATTTACCTAATCTAGAAGTGTCAACCATAATTTATAGGACAAAATCAGTGATATATATGAGAATATAGCTTCTCAAGGTTCACTCATTGAAATAAAAGAGATGCAGTATCAAAAAAAATCAAGGATCTTGACAGTGAATATTCTTATTTTATTATATCATTTTAAAAACTACTGGTTAATGAATATATATTAGGTGTTGAAATTTTTCGTTTTTTATACATATATATTGTATATTTTATTTTGCTTTTGTTTTGAATTGCCTTTTCCCTCCACATTTCTTCTCTTGTTTGTTTCCATTTTCCAAAAGTTTCTCTTCTTCTTTTGTGATGTATGTAAACATGCATACAAATATGTGTTTTGTACATGTGTATATAAACATTCTCTTGCACACCCTTCTTCCTTATTTTTAGACCTTTTGCTACATTCTTGATGTCCCATTTGTACTTTTATATTCTACATGTGCATGTATATAGTATCATACATAGGTACACATATACAAATATCTATATATGTATGTATGTATTTGGTGTTAGAATGAGGATGCACTCATAGGCTAATATGTGTGAATGCTTGGTCCCCAGCTAGTGGAACTATTTGGGAAGGATTAGACTGTATGGCCTTGTTGGAGGAGTGTGTCACTGGGTGCAGGTTTTCAGGTTTCAAAAGGCTTTCTGGGGTTCCCAGTGTTGATGCTCTCGGCTCTCTCTCTGTCCCTCATGGTTGTGGATGAAGATATGACCTCTCAGATGTTCCAAACTCTGCCATTATGGAATCTAATCCTTTGAAACTGTAAGCCAAATTATATGGTTTTTTTTATAAGTTGACTTGATCATGGTATTTTAGCACAACAATAGAAAAGTAACTAAGAAACTATGTATATGTATAGAGTTTTAAGTCTCGAGTCCACATATGAAAGAAAGCAAGTGATATTTTTTTTCTGGGTCTGATTCATTTTAGTTAATATCATAATCTCCAGTTCTACTTACTTTCCTGCAGCTATTCCAGTCATTTTTCTGCCTAGTCAAATAAAATGTCATTTTGTATACTACCCCATTTTCTTTATCGGGTGATAAAAAACTGTTTTTGGAGAACTAGACTTATTATACATGTTGGCTACTATGCATAATACATCACTGACCAAGTGTGATCAAGTATCTCTGTGATATGTTCCTGCACGTATATCCAGGAGTATTGTACTTGAGTTATATGATATTTCTGGGACTTTGTCTTAGTTAGGGTTTCAATTGATGTGAAGAGACAACATGACCATGACAACTCTTATAAAGGAAAATATAATTGAAGTGGAGATTTATATTTTCAGAGGTTTAGTCCATTATCATCATGGCAGGACTTGGCAGTGTGCAGGTATGACAAGGTGCTGGCTACATCTTGATCAAAGAGCAACACAAAGTAGACTATGACACTGGGAATAGTTTGAGCATAGGAAAATTCAAAGCCCACTCCAACAGTGACATACTTTCTCTAATAAGGTCACACCTCTTAATCCCCTTTGAGGGACATTTTCT